>NC_043748.1:19740845-20340845 GCF_902148845.1 Salarias fasciatus | reverse complement strand
TAATTATATTTCTGTATTGTGAATGATCGCTTTTCCTTAGAAACGAACATATAGAAGCGCCGACTGTGAGTCTTTACACATGTTTGATAAGACCTCTGACCTGAAAAGAGCTGGATTGTGACTTTGGGACCTGAACGCCTCACGGCTGCAGCTTCACTCCTGAGAACAACACGATGATCCCTGAACAACAAGATGATGAGAAAACAACAACAGAACAGTAAACAGCCACGCAAAACCAGAAATTAAAGCTACCAGAACAATGTTTCCCTCGTTCTCTCCAAGCCGCCGCTACGCCGCTCAGATCCTCCCCCTCAGAACTGAACTGTCCGTCAATAACAACCTTTACATTCTGTCCCAGATGCTCAGCATTTAAATCTTCTTTCCACCGTCCCAGAAGTTGAGCTCGCGTCCCGTCGACTGATGCTGGAGCACGAAGGAATCGTTCAAATCCAGCTGGTTTGTCGGTGGCTAACAGCTAAGCTAACAGCTGACTGAGATGCCTAGCAGCAGGACGCTTATACGAAGTGTCCCTGAATGCAGCACGGAGCTGTGCAGCTCAGGTTGTTCTCTGAATCAGAGGGTTTCAGGTGTTTCACAGGTGATGAAGGCGGTTTAGGAGGAGCTGGATCCTAACAGGTTAATGGACGGACTTACTGCCTCCGTGGAGCAGGAGCCTCAGATTCTTAAAATCATCTGGCGGGCCAGATATTATTGTTTTCACCCGCGGGCCGCCAGTTGCCGACCACTGGTTTTCTGAAACAGACACAGTCGAGTCTGACTCCACTGAAGAAGAAGAAGAAGAGAATTTTTTTTTGTCCATCTAAGCCTCGCTTACAAGAAAACATTTTCAAGAGAAAATAGAAAATCTTCCTTGCATTTCGGGTTTCCGTTGCACAGAGCAACTGAAGATGCAACTTTTCAAAAATGCTCAGACTCGGTACAAACGGGTGAAAATGCAACTTTCCTGAAGCGCTGCGACTGTTTCTGAGCACCACAGCTGCAGGAAATACATCTTCTGCACGACCAACAGCACCTACTAGTGGCCCAATATGAAAACTACATCATTCTCAGCGTTTCTGCCATTACGTTTTCAAAATGTTTCCATGAAGATGAGAACATTTACTGGAACCAAAATTAAAAAATGAGGCATTTCCACTCAAAGCATTGTGGTGTAAGAATCATCATGGTCAGTGGACTGTGACCAATTCCAAGACCAATATCTTGTTTAAGGATGGATGGAGCAGAAGGGGAATTCAACATGCAACCTCACAAACATACTAGATACTTTACACTCGACTTACTCCTTGGTAGAATGTGAAAATGTGAACTTTTCCCCTGATGCTAACATTACAAGATGACTGGTTCTACTGGAATGGCAAACAAAAAGGTGTTTAAATGGAAGTGAATGGGACAGTTTAGACAACAGAGGACACATACATACACACACACACACACACACACACGCACACACACACTCTTCCCTCAATCATAACCATGATTAGCGTAATTCTAACTATACCCGAACCTTAAAAAAAGCCTTCATCCAGAAACACAGCCTTTCTTGCTGCGGATTGATTTTCCTGAATAACGCCGCTCATGCTGTGAGTGTGTAATCAGATCCGGGTCCTGACAACAGTATTAAATACACACACATCACGTGCACTGCGCGGAGACATCTGAAGAAGTGAGCCATATATCACATGGCGAGGGAGAGTGAAGAGCACACGGCGTTCGCCGCGGTAATGTGACGTGGCAGCCGGCCCATATGCAGCGAACATCTTGAGGGGCAGAGGGATGACTCGTCTTACATAACCGGGGAAGTTGGCACCATCTCAGCTGTCGGCACAGCGGGAGCCCCAATCCCAGGGTTCACGCCTGTTTTTGACTCATTCAGCCGGAGGATTACCTCCTCATTAGGCCGCAGACCAACTCCTCGCTACTCGCCTGATAGCTGCGATTAAATTCAACTTGATGGATGTGAGGAGATACGTGACATGTGGATGTGGAGGGAATGTCTCTGTAACAGTCTCCTGCTGTTTGATCTACTAATGCAGCCATTTTTTGGGGGATTTTCCTCTGGGAATAAACAGAAGACCCAGCAGGGCTCCCTGAGGCACGCCGCTTTAATGAAGCATTTTGACAGCAGCGTTTTGAAAACCACGTTTTCACGTTGAGCAACTGGCAGGTGCTGTTTTTTGTTTTTTGGAATGAAACCATCCATATACAGTATATGCAGAGAATGACACTATAAATATCAACAATGGGAGAAAACACACGATCGTATAGACAAACTGCCAAGTTGGATTGTTTCTACGGTGACCGTCAACTCTAAAATTACCAAGTCCAGGAGGATCTGGACTGGGAGTCATGACACTCTGGAGGAAAACGCTGTTCTCTATCAGCTTGACGTAGCGCCAGTTCTGTGTTTCCACCACTTTAACGCCGACGCGTTGCTGAGTGTGCAGGTCCATTCTTCACCTTCTCCCGCGTGGACGCCATGAGCGCCTCCCTCTTTCCACACGGCGGGCAGACGGCGGCGTGAGGAGGGGTGTGGTTTAATGGAGATGCGGTGACGTGGTTCTTACTTGGCTCGTTACCGATGGAAAAGCAGGAAGTTGATTTGATCCACAAACACCGAACCGGCACCCGGTTCTTCTTGGTGGAAAAGGGGAACTAGAGAACCGTTCTCAGTGACTCAGACCAGCGCCGGACGCTCAAAAAGCAGTGACAGTCTTGCGTGTTCACATCAGTCACAGCTTTATTAGATGACTCTCTCTGGGAATAAACTGAGGACCGAACAAGGCGCCCTGAGGCACACCGCCTTGAAAAAACAAGCATTTCGCAGTAACGTCTGAACCTGTTCCCCACTGACTGCGGCTGGTCCTCATTATCCTGCCGGTGATGCTGCCATAAAACAGAAAAACATTTTCGTGCTTTGGGCCTCTCTCGGCTCCTGCGAGGCCTGCAGGAATACCGTAATCCAATCAGGACTCCAATAAGGCTACGTCTCCGTCTAACCGGATCTCGGCCTCTGGACGCTTCGCGTTCTGGTTCACACACACAGAGACCAGGCGGGGAGCCACGTCCTGGCTGGGAGCCGAGCAACACTGACCCCCATCCAGGAAACACCCCCACCTCCTCCACCTCTCCAGGCTTTATTATCTAATCAGAGCTTTAATAAGACCAAACAAGATCCTGGGCCCGTCCATGTTCCCCTCCAGGCTCAGAGTGGCCATTAACCTGCTCACCATCCCAGCATCAGCACCACCCCCACCCCACCCCCACCCCCTCCTCATCCTCCTCTTCATCCACACACTCCACCTCTCTCTCCTTTCCTTTACACGCCCCACATACATCAGAATGTCTTTAGCACTGGCAGAGAGAGGAGAGACGGTATTAGTATTCAGAGCACAGGGAGGAGGGGAAAAAAGGAAAGGGAGAGGAGAGAGAGCGAGAGAGAGAGAGAGGGAGGGAGGGGATAGTGAAACACAGAGGAGGAAAAAACACAAGGAGGGGGAAATATAAGAGAAGAACACGGGAAACGGGAGGGAAAAGAGGGGAGGGGAGAGATATAATACTGTTCATTTCTCCCTCTCTCAGTCTGCCATCCCGGCTGCTCGGTGCGTCTTGGAGAGAGAGAGAGAGAGAGAGAGAGAGAGAGAGAGAGAGAGAGAGAGAGAGAGAGAGGGAGGGAGGGAGGAGGGCGGAATGCCCCTTTACCAGCGTCGCATCTGACTGAAACAGCGGAGCAGCTCGTAAATCGGAAATTGTCCAGAGAGGTGGAGAGACAGTGGCTTTCTGCAGCGCCAAGGTAGGAGGATGCTCCCTTTGTTGCTCCCGTGGCCAGCGCGTGCGTCGCCGCGCCGCGCCGCGCCGCGCCGTGCCGCGCGCCTCCCTCGCACCGTCCCCGCTTTGATCCCGCATCCCGCACCGGGCTGCGCTCGATGCGCCCTGAATCCAGCGGCGTGCGTCCGTCTGCCGCTCACATTTGATGTGCATTATTTCGTGCCCGTGTTCTGTTGCATCCTCGCTATCGCGCGGCGCGTGCATCCGGAGACGCGCGGAGGAGGCACGCTGATGGCAGTGATTGAACTTTTTTCTTTAAAAAAAAAAAAAAAAAAAAAAAAAAAAAGATAATATATTGCATGGGAGGCTGGGAATGCGCGCACGAAAACACACAGAAGACAGGTTGACGTGCGTAAGACGTGCGTAATCCCCCCCTCCTCCTCTCCTCTGCTCTCCATCCGTCCATCCACCCCTCCACCCACACTCCACCCCGCCCCGCCGCCTCCAGCCATCAAAGGCTCAGAGTGCCCGGCTCTCCGGCCAAACACGGAGAACCCCGCTCGCCGTCCGAACGGCGAGAGCAAATCCAGCATCGACACACACTGACTCACCCGCCGTGCCGTGGCGGTAGGTGTGTGTGAATACACTCCCCGTCTGTAAATAGGTCCTGCTCTGCAGCTCGGCTGAGCAGCGCCAGTATCCCAGGGTTCCCGGCTGCACCGCCACTCGTCCCGCGTTACGGATCGTTTAAAGACGCCTGCAGGAAGCGGCGGACGCCTGGACGGCCGAACAGAGGCGGCCGTTAGACGGAGATATACCGCCTTAAGCAGATATTAGCATTCGATATCACCCGCCGTACGTTATTTATCTGCTGACAGGGAGTCCGGGAGCGATCACAGGACGAGCGAAACGGGAACGAGCTCCAGGCCGAGGCTGGAGAAAGCTATTAGCTCCAGTCGATACACACTAATATCTCGGCCTCGTACGCCGCCGCTCCAGCGGAGTGACCGAACAGACGTGCCGTAGTAGCCGGATCTGTTTATCAGTCTGTCCCGGCCCGGCGGGCGGAGAGGAGCGATGGTGGCACCGTCTCCGGCCTCCAGGGGAAGCCATGCAGGACGGACGGCGAGGGCTCGCCGGCCAACTGCGGAGAGGGGTCGTGACCCCCGCGAGTCGGGGAGCGTCCCCGAACGAGCGGCGGATCGTCTCACAGAACACGGGAGCATCGATCGGAGGCGGCGGGGCGTCCGGCCGAGCGGGGGGAGAGGGGGAGGTCACGGGGGCGAGTCAGCAGGCTGGAAAGGAAACGCCGCTGACGCCGAGCTCTCCTGGGAAGTGTGAAATCTGCCCAAACACTTTGGCAAATCTACAGATATCAAAACAAAACAAAAATGAGCGGTCCGATTAGGAATGACTCCCAGCTCCAGATGAAAACAAAGGCAGGAGATAGCAGAAGTTAAAACACCTGGAACATCCTGTTAGGTATGTCCAACGGATTCAGTCTGCTTTGTCTACTGAAGCATTCCGTCCTCTCTGAGTGTTCTCAGTTCAGTTAGGCTGTGATCAAGAAGCTGTTCAGAGAAAATATTGAGACGTTTTAGCAAAAAAAATAGAGGAGAGAGGAGTCAAACAGAACGGAGGCCGAGGTCGATTGTTATGGAAGGACGTAATCTGAAAACCCGAACCTCTGAAATGACTCCTAGGAAAATAAGAAAAGCTCCAGGTCGCTGAGACCCAGGATGTCTGTCGATCGAGGCCGAATGGCGAAGCTGCTCCGGCTCCGGTTTTTCAGTAACTGGGAAACTACTATATAACTTTTCTTCTTTCTCAATGCCCTCCTCGAAGTTCAGGTTGAAGGTGTTTGTTTGCCTCGTCACAATTTGATGAAGAATGCACCCTGTCCTGAGTCCTTCAACTCAAGGATGTCAAATGTAAGGCCCATGGGCCAACGCTGGCCCGCAAGAGGCTCTAATCCGACCAAATCACCAAAGCAAAGGATAAAAAAATTGATGAAAACACTGATTTTGAAGCAAATTTCAGTAACACTTTACTTGCAGCATACCTGTATAACACATTATAAGTAGTTATAAAGACTCATAAATGATCACAATGCCTTATAACCCACTATACAGCACAGGGTTAGGGTTAGACCCCAGGTCCTGCCCTAACTGATGTTATAAAGCATTGTGATCATTTATGAGTGTTTATAACTATAGCTACACAGTGCTATAATGGCATTATAATACTTTATAAATGTACTTATAATGTGTTACACAGGTATGCTTCAAGTAAAGTGTTACCCAAATTTCCAGGGTTTGGTCAGAATAATGGAGTGTTGGGTCATTGTGGTGATTCGTGGAGCGCAGCTGTTCAGAGCAGCAGACGCAACACAACATCCAGACTCAGCCATCGGCGATGCTAGCATCCAGGTGAAAGCAAACGAGCCGCACAGCCATGCAGTGCAGCAGCGAGAGGAGAAGCTTTTCAGGCGTTTCACTGTATTTTTTAGCAAAAAGTTTTAATCAAACTTGGCTTCATGTTGGGCTTGTAGACATTTTCTGTAGTAATGGTTTGATTCTGTGAAAATAGAGACATTTTCATCAGTCACATCTGCTCCACAACAAACAAAAACCTCAATAAATGCTTCATTTTAAAGGTTATTATGGGACTGTTTCACCAGTCCGGCACACAAAAGATGAAACTGGGCTGCATGTGACCCCTAATGAGGATGTTTTTGACACCTCTACTTTAGATATTATGCCTATTTCTCCATAATTTCACACATAGAATAAAGTGGTACATTAGAATATACAAATGAAGACATAACTTTGGAAAATGTCAAAGCCAAATTGCTTTCTTCAATGATTTTCTAAAAGAAAGTTTCATATTGATTTTTTTCCATGGAGATTGCCTTGAAGAGTGAAGCCAGGTGTTTTAATTACGGCACTAAAATCAGAACGTTTTCAAATGAAAACAACTGCCAGGTTCCCAGATCGACTCGAGATCACGTCGCCTTGACTTGTTCGCAGCTTTCAGCCCCTCCTGAGTTCAGACCACATGTTACCAACCAGTGTTGAAATAAAGCTCCCACAGCTCCGGAGTCTGAATCCGGGCTGCACCCGTACCACCAGCAGCAGCCTCATTTGAATGCAATTAAGAAAAAACCTGCTGAACTTGCATTTATTTTGCATTTATTACCCATAAAATCAATTCAAGCCTTTAATTCCTCCCATTTTTTTATATTTTCATCATGTTATGAAAAACTGCAACATTTCATGAATCTGATGTTTCTCCTTTGTTTCTTTAAAAGAGATGATTATCACATTTACATTTTGAAGAAATGCGTGAAAAAAGGTTAGAAATAATAACCTTTTTATTGATATTGTTTTTGTTTTGTTTTCCAGAAGGGTTTTAACTGGGAACATCTCAAAATGCATGAAAAATGCAAGCGTATGATGCATTTCTCTCCATACAAAGACAAATATCTAATTTGACTGGAAAACGGAGCCCCGGAAATGATGAAACGGTGCTGCAACAGATCACAGGTTTGCAGGAGCGTCTGAGCGTCTTCCACTTCTCATTCCGCAGACGGCGGCATTTCAAACGCCTTATCGCTGTAATTCCCAAAACCCGGCGGAGGAGTGTGATTCTTCCCTCGGAGACAGATCCCACATCCAGATTTCAGATTTCCGTGGCGCTCTCTAACACGATCCCCGCCGCTGAGAGGAAGCGCTCTCCAGGGTTTCGTCCTCTGGAGTGTGTTTGCAGCAGATGTTGGTGAAGTGTGAAGTGGGTAAACCTCTGGATTTCTTCTGAGTCATGCTGTGTGTCTCCAAAACAGTGAAGGAATCATTCAATATAGATAAATATTCATCAGCTGGGATGCACCAGTAACACTTTTTTTAGCACTTTTTTTAAAGGACGAGTGGAAGAACTCTGTTTTGCTGACGCTTGACGTCGTGCAGGACTCATAATGTTGCAGCGGAGTCTGATTCCGGAATCAGAATCATTAGTTTGTGTCCACATCGTGCAGAGCTGCTGCCTTTGTTTGTGTAAACTCGCAGCTCTGGCTGTGAATCCTCGCACTAATTTATGCTAGCACATTTTATTTTTTTTTTTGCCTCTGTGGGTTGGTGGTGCGCCTCCAGAACGTGTCCCTCCTCCAGAACGGATGAGGGATCCCTTCATTAAGAAGGGATGCAAACATAAACGCCTCATCTCCTTTATCACCTATAAGCCAGATTGAGGATGTAACGGCTGGACCCGGCCTTTAGAAATGACTCATTTCGTCGGCGCTCTTATCCCGAAGTGATTAACGGGAGCCGGGGCCTCGCTGAGAAAGCTCTGAACCTCGGCTCTTTCTCAGATACAGTCTTGAATTCGGGATTCGGGTTTCCACTCCGGGTCCAGATTTAGCTCATGATCTGATTGTGTGATTGGACGGGACGGATTCCTCCTTCCCCCCGTGCCGTGGTCAGAGCGTGACCTTGCGCGCCGCCGCTACCGCTACCGCCGCCGCCGCCGCCGCCGCCGTCTCCCCGGCCCGGTCGGACGGCGACCTTACCGGTGCGCCGCTCTGTGTTGTGGCGTATTCCTTCCCTGAGCGTATCGATCCCAGGCAAGGCAGCAGTCAATGGAGCATCAGTGGGAGGCTCAGCGCTGCTCTGTGCTCTCCAGCAGGAGTGTGTGTTGTCCGGCCAGGCGTCCGCGTCCTCAGCAAATATTTCACGTGCTGTGAATTCCGTCCGGCCGACTAACAGAAAAGCCTTGATTACCATTGTTGCTGTGTCACTCTCATCGCCGCTTCACCCCCCCTCCTCCCTCTTTATCTGTCTCGCCTCCAATTTAATGTCAGCGTCTCTCTTCTCCCTCTCCCTCCGTCGCTCTCGTGCTACACAATCCTTCTTTCGGCCCGTCTCTCTCCTCCGCCGCTCCCTCTCTCCTGATGCTCTCGCTGGCATTTGAGGCGGCCAGCCTCGTGCCAGACGGCCATTCCTCAGATTGAGATATCCCGGGTTTCAGAGTCACTCAGACAGATTTGCTATCTTAATGGCAGCGGGTGGGGGAGGTGGGGGACGGCTGGTGTTGGACGCCGTTTGATTAGCTCATTTCTGGATTAATTCCTCTGAACGGATGTGCTGAGATGGACGGACAGATACATGGACCACTTTATCTGAGGCTAGACGTGGCGTTCGGACAAGGACAGGAGAGGGAGAGCGTCGTTCCTCTCAGGAAACTAGAGCGTGAGTGGAAGCATCTCGTCGGGAGTGAAATATGTCTTTGCCTAATGCGGTGATTGATTGACGGGTGGGAGACAGACGGACACTCTGCTGGGGACGTGCCACTCAAGGCCTGACGCTGACGTTTCACAGGACAACATGCATCAAGCGATCGATCGTCCTTCCGCCGTCCGACCAGGCGCCTGCAAGGACGAGGCCCCTCTGAGCTGACCCCTCGCCGTGAACCTCAACCCGACGCTCATTTGTTCTCCGTCCACGTCAGACAGGAGCGATTCAAGGCGTCAGGCGGCGGATCTCTATTATGAGCAGGAGGAGTTCGACTCCCGGTCAACACTCAAACCCAGCGCCTCCTCGCCGTGATCAGGGCTCGTTCACACAACCTCTCAAGTCAAAACTCATCATTTTTGCCGATTTTGTTTCAGAAAAGAAACTGCAGAAACACTAAAAACATATTTGTAGCTTGTTGGACCACGACTTGGTGCTGTCATGACGCTTTCTGAAATGTTGGTACTGGTCCTGTTCTTCTGCACAGTAGATGGACAAGAAGAACAAACTTTGCCTGTAGAGTCTCATGATTCCCAGTCCAGATCCCCCTGGTCCTGGTCCCAGTCCTGGTCCCAGTCCTGGTTCTGGTGATTCTCCTGGACTTTGGTAGTTTTGGAGCTGAGAATCCCCCAAAATAGCCATTTGCTCATCCGTCCTCATGAATGTCTGTGTTTGAGTCTATGGTGTCTTCTTCTCTGCACATATGTGTGTAGTTTCATTGGAAAGGCAACCAACACTGCCCACTAGTGGCCTGGCATGCCAACTGCATTCTTTTAAGTGTTTTTCTGCAGTTTTCATGCAAACTGACATCGTTTTCAAAATGTTTCCATAGAAACGCCAAGCAACACGAGATGTTCTGATGTGAAATGTTGTGTGAATGTGGCCCAAATCAGGCTGACAGTCTGGATCTGATCCAGATGTGTTTGAAAGCAGTGAACAGGCAGGAGAAGTCACCAGTCCATCAGAGGACCAACACAGAGAGACAGAAGAACTGGAGTATCAGGAGAACATGCAAACTCCACACAGAAATGCTTCAAACGGCCCGGTCGGGAATCCTTCTGCTCAGATTTCATGTAAAAAGAAAATAGAGCATGCTTGGAAAAGCAGACCCCCCCCCCCCCCCATCAGTTTCCCTGATTATCAGACACCATTTTGCATACATTGTCTTCAGTCTGAGCCTGCAGGGACTCTCAGACTGTGAGAAACTGGAGTTTGGGCATCGACCTGTTTTTATTTTGACAGAATGAGATCAAAAATAAAGACAGCGTGCGAAAGAAGGCCAGTTTCTGTTGGATGAAAGCGCCGAGCGCTCGCACACCACAGTGTCAGACTTAATGCTTCTAATTATATCTCGGTCTGAAGCCGCCGTAGGACTCGCTTATCTGCTGTTTGTCTTTGCTGCTCTTGCAGTCGAGCTTCTTTCCTGACGGACTGTGTTGTGGTTGTTTTTTTCTTCAGGTGTTGTTGAAGATCTTTGAGGAGTAGCTGGACGGATCACACACACCGATGGAGCTGGATGACTAAAAGCTGTTTCTGGCTTTCAGCAAATACAGAGAAAAGAGAAGGCCCCCACCTCCAGCCCTCCACCAAATCTGATCGTGGAAGCTTTGGGAAAAAAAGGAGCTAAAGGTTATGCATACGCTGCGGGCGTAGCTCCGTGCTTCTCTCGCCCAGAGAAAAGTTTTACATGAAGAGCGTCTCCGCTGTGGATCGCAGATTCAGCATGGCCCAGGAGATTCGGATCCGAGCTCAGTAAAGGTAAAAAGCACACAGACCGCGGCTTCGTGACATTATTAGAGCTAATAAAGAGCTCCTTCATTTAGACCGCTCTTCCTTCGGTGCTGGGAGATGAATGGAAGGCAGCTGCTGGCTTTCTCAGGCGAGGCGAAGCTCATTTGTTTATATCGCTCCATTTAGGCACAAAGCAACAACAGACATGTAGAGCTAATAAGAATCTCTTTCAAATTTACTACAAACTCCTTCAAAAATGGGGAATTTGGAAAGAATGTATAAATATGATTTTTTTCCTTTGGCACCTGGTAAATATTGCACCAAGAGTATTGTTGGTGGAAATATTGATATTTTGCAGAAAATGACGACATTGGAATGATGTTAAGATTTCACAAAAATATGGCACTGTTTCGTTTTTAATTATGTTTAAAATTATAAATATATATAAGAAATCTGCATTGCACTCAGAGAAATATCCAGATTTCCAGAGATCTCACATTTTCAGCCTTTCCTATGTTAAAACATGTATTCTAAACATTATAACAAGGCCCTGTTTACACAACAGCATTATCAGGTGAAAATGAAACACTTTTATGGCATTTTTGGCTTCGTTTCCGTGACAGAGGTCCTCGGAGACGCTGACCTTTTTGAGAACATCTTTCACGGTGGAACTTTTTAAAATTGTTTCTACACTGTTCACTGCGAAAACGAGAGAAAACGCAAATATTTGGAAATCCTTCAACTTGGTTTTCCTCTCAAACAGGGGAAATGCACCACGGCTGTAAAGAGCTGTTCTGAACAACGTTTATGTTCTCCTGGACCTGCTGGTTTTAAAGTTGCTAAAAGAGAATATTTTTTCAAAGATTCCGCCTCATGTTTGGGAATGAAATCTACAATTAAACAAAACAACCAAGAAAAACCAGCCGTCTCTGCCTCATTATGCTCCTGATTCGTATTTTTGATTCTGAGTCGGCACAGAAGAGCTCGTAATTATCTAAATTAGCCTGTGATTACAGGAAAATGTGGTTTGTTTTGAAATATTTCAGCAAAGTTTGAAGTTGACTGACCTGCTGGTCATTTCTAGACTCCTAAATTATCCTGGATCCTCAGGAGAAGCGTGACAGCTGGGCTTCGCGCAATTAAGTCTGCACCATGTTAAGTGAAGAAGTGGAGTAAATAAGTTGGTGTTTGAGGCTACGAGCAGGCAGCTTGTGAAATGTTGATCAGTATGACCACTGCATTGAGATTTGGTTTTCAAACATTATATGTCAAACATCATAATGAAATGTGCAGAATCAGCACGTAAGTCCATGAAACTTCATCCCCACACAGGTTTAATTTTTTTTTTTTACATAAATTTCCTTAAAAAATATGAGTGGGGTGAGTGGTTTAAGGCTCATTAGCCCGTCGGTGTACGTCTCCTGGATGGTGCCTCTCTCCGCCCGACAGCCTTCTGCTGCTGCCGTCCTCGTCGAGGTAAATGGAAAGCCATTTGTGATTCTCAAAGCATTTGAAAAATGCAATAGCGCTGTACCCTGCCCGAAGGAACATCCAAGATAATCCTCAGACCGAGACGTTAGCAGTTTTCATGAGCAAGTATTTAAAAAAAAAAAAAAAAACCTCCAGTTAGGCTCATCCAGCTGAAGATCTTCAGATCTTAGACGACGGTGCTGAGACCTGGACCGTCACCAGAAACATCACAGTTTTTTGACACTTGTCTGAGTTCTATTCTTGATCCGATGGCCTTTGTAAAGGGCCGTTCTCAATGGAAATGACCCGGTGGCGACTGGAGTCTCTGCTCTCCTGGAGACTAGTTAGGTCTCTGGGGAATCGGGGAAATTCAGAAATGTTAGAGTTTTTGGAGACTTTTTCCAGTCTCCAGTAGGTTCCAGGTTAGACAAATTTCTTCTGGGACTGGGAATATGTCTATGACATCTCTGCAACGTTTCCGAGACCTGCTGGGCAACAAGGAGACGTTGCAGTAGCGGCGTGGTGACTTCTCCGCTGCTTGTTCCACTTGACGCCTCGGTGAGGCCGCAAGCCACATTTTGGTCTCCTGAGTCGCCCGAGTCCCTGCGACTGATCAGCTGGGGCAGTCGCGGTGACGTGAGATCGGTCCTTAATCCACAGTGACGTTCTCTGAGAGA
Organism: Salarias fasciatus; assembly: GCF_902148845.1. NCBI lineage: Eukaryota > Metazoa > Chordata > Actinopteri > Blenniiformes > Blenniidae > Salarias > Salarias fasciatus. The sequence goes on along the minus strand of NC_043748.1, from coordinate 20,327,896 downwards.
GGAAGAGGCGGAGGACTGGGCACGAGCAGGAAACCCAGAGACGAGCTCTATAGTGGAACTCACAGGACAAGAGAAAACATGGCCGACCCAAACTGAGTGGAACACAATTAACAGAACAGGATCGGCATCAAACTGGGTCAGACTGGTTTAAGATCGTCAGATTAGCTGTACATGGTTCAGGGACGTGTGTTTTTGTGGATGCCCTATAGTCCTGTTAGGAGGGACGAGGTGAAATCAGCCAGACAGATCTGTCTCAGGACCCGTTTACGCATCAACAGTTTCAAGTGAAAATGATAAACTTTGTTGCATTTTAAGTGTCCGTTGACATGACAGTGGCACTCAGAGTCACTAAAAACACAACATTTTGAAAAAAGCTCCCATGGTGGAACTTTTCGAAAACACTGAGTAGATGGTAGAGGCACTGCTGCTGCTCATGCACATCACCGCCATGGGAGATTCACAGCAACAACAACAATAACGGCGGCCTCCAGGTTGGCGTGACTCCCAGTCCATAATCTCCGAGACATCCTTTTCAAAACCGCACCATGTACACGTGAAACATTTCTGAAATGAAAATGAAAAAAAAACAAGTGTTTTTTACTTGAAACGTTGCTGTGTAACCGGGGCCTAAGTAAGACTCGTCCACGTGACCAAACCTGTGGTGAAACGTTGGGATTCGAGTGCCAGACGTCTTCAGAAGTCAGGATTATTAATATTCAGTTGTGTCTTCTCACCTGTTACATAACGCCAGCTTTCTCCTGCCTCTTTCTGTCCATGCTCAGAGACAAAGCTCTCTCAGGGACTCACTGACGGGTCTGGCACCCGTGGTGAAGGTGACCAATCTGCCAGACACTTGATTTGTGGTTTTTATGTCCTCGCACTCACGTTGCCTCTTTCTCTCCCTTTATGTCTTGTAGGTTTGGCGCGAGGGGAGGGTGTCGCTCGGGCACACATGGGCAGGTCGGTCCGGCGTCAGTGATCCAGACCCAGACGCCCGACGGAGCCCCGTCGTCTTCGTCACTCCCGCCGGTTCTTAAAAGGTGGACGGGGCCAAAACCGAACTCTCCCGGGCGCCGTCCGACAGGCGAGGGCGGCGAGCGCTGCGCGATCATCGGCCGACTGCTGGGTGGGAGTGCGATGCGGATTGGAGGATGTCGGGGGACTGGGATGAAGACCTGTGTAAGAAGGCGCTGGTGCTGGTGGAGGAGCTGTGCTTCAACTCGCCGCGGGGTTACAGCCAGAGCGAGCGCTGCCAGGAGTTCAGCTACCTGGTGAGGGGAGGCAAAAGACCGATGGACACAGGTAACCCACGCACCTGGGGCTTCTCCTGAATCAATCCGACCGCGTATTGATTTCCCAAGTCTTTTATTCCCTGCATTTAACAGTATATAAAAAAAAACCCCAAAGTGAAGCTGGCCTCTCCGTGCCTCACAGCTATTACTTCACAAGAAAAATAACCTTGTTGCATCAAAGAGTCACTCCTGCACTTGAAAGGTAGCTTGTAAAAAGTGGTAGTTTTTATTTTTTTTTCTTTTCTCTCCTTCTCGCCGAGGAGAAGCCGTGGTCAGCTTGAGACCATGTTCTGCAATGATAACAAGCTTTCACTGTGAAGGAAGTGTCAGAAATCCACAAAACATCTCCCACAGAATAAATGGCTGCTCGGCTGCGAGTCCATATGCTCGCCGTGGTTCAAACGCCGAGCAGAAACGTTGCTAATTATGCAAATCCCTGACATGGCAACACTTGTATGTTTGATACTGTTTTCTCGCCACGAAAACAGCTAAAGTTAGCTTTCATTTGCAATTCAGTGTGTTTAGACAAACCACAGTCGTTACATGCGGCCTGTTTTCCTACTTAAGTACTGGGGGTGTTTGTGATTCGTTTAGTTTGCCTGTCTTCCAGGGACGGCAAACACATTTTAATTCAGGGGCCACATACAGCCCCGGTTTTATCTGTAGTGGGTCAGACTGGTAAAAAATTGCTGCGATAACCTTTAAATTGAAACTTTAAAGATTTCCTTTGTTGTATTGCTGAGTAGACATATTGATATTTTCACTAAACCAAACAGCTGCTACAGTAAATGACTATAATCTCATCATGAAGCCAATTTTAATGAAACTTTTAGATGAAATACCGAAGAAGCGTCTCCTATTGCTGTTGCATTCTGCATGCTTTTGCTAACTCCTCCTGACAGCATGGCTTTGAGGCTCGTTCGACGGCAAAATGGTCGTTTGCTTCCACGGCAACATCGCCGATCTCTCCGCTCAAGTCTCAGCGTTGTATTGTGCCCCCTGCTCTTAAGACAATTGTTGGAAAAAAACGTATTGTTTTCTTGGCAATTTTTGCCATTTCCTTGGTGGGTTGTCGGGCCAGACTGGAGCCTCTTGCAGGCCAGTTTTGGCCCATGGGCTTTATGTTACTGTCCATCTCCTGCAAAAATCAGCGCTTAAAGGTTCAATTACCCTCTAAAAATCATTTTTCCAACATGGGATTATATGAAGGATCTGATTTCCTGAAACAGTCCATGACGTTACCCTCGAGAGAAAACAGAGCCTCGTTATGTAATACCCGAATTGTTTTGTCTTGAGAGTGATACCATCCAGAGAACATTGTTAGTGTTTACATGTCAGGTCGGAGCCGTAAATATCTGAGGCTTTAATGTATAATAAGGCAAATGCTAAGATGAGTGCCTGCATCTGAGAATGACTCGAAGTACCGTGCACTCAGAACAACAACAAAGCATGAAATATTTATGGGCCTAGATTGAAATGGCAACGGTACAAGTTCATCCCATTTCTTTTATGCTGTTATGATTCCCCAAAGAGTAGAATTCTGGAATTGGTATAAGTTATGTATATTTGAAAAGATAATTCCTTCTCGTTCAACTTATCTTTTGACGATAAAGATACGGGATCAAAGCAAAGGTTAGACGAACTATAGGATTATTGCCAGAAGTAGAAAAAGCTTCTGTTCAGCATCGTCAATAGGAGGAAGATCCTCTATAATCTGGATGTTATCTGGAGTTAAATCAGTTAACCTAACTCTAACATTAACCCTACATAAATATAATTAGGGCTGTCACTTTAATGCATTAATTAGATTAATTAATCACACCGAAATTAATGCGTCATAAAAATTAATCTAAGATTAATTACAGTGCACTTGAATTGCGAGTTGCCTCATTTAGAGGCATGTTCTACTTGTAGTATTCATTCCGAATTAGCTTTAGTATTCATTTATTTATTTACTGCATTTTTGAATGGTGCACCAGGCCGAATGGGTTTGCTGGGATGTGCTTAAACTTTTCCTTCTTTTGAATTTCATTGATGAAACACACTGAACGTGTTTTCTGAGTTGCCTGATTGGGCTCAGAATTTATTTTGGATGAGACGTCCGGACTTGGCTTTCATTCATCATCAATAAAAATGTGGATTTCAAATCTTCTCTACTCAGTGTATTCATAATGCAGATATGAGATTAAAATGAGATTAAATAGATTAATTAATTTAAAATCCTGTAATTAATTAGATTAATTTTTTTGATTGCATGACAGCACTAAATAGAATATTTTTATTTGAATCCATCATGTTTTTGTGAATAATATCTTTAGATATAAAGGAAAATGTCTGTCATTCTTTGGCTTTATTCACCTAATTAGTATATCAGAAGCTGTGAAAATGGTTATTTTTAAAATCAGTTATTTCATCACAAAAAGCAAAGTTTGAAGATCATAATGACCATATCTTTGATCTGTCCAGGTCTGTAAGGTCTACCCAGGACCAAAATGTGTGTCAGATTATGTAATCTGGGTATCAGCTGACGTTACATTGGCTTCTGGAAGGAAGATGCTCTGTAATCTGGATGTGAGCTGAAGTTGCATCAACTGGTGTGAAGAAGATGCTTTATAATCTGGATGAGTGCACTTCATGAAGTGCGAAAAAAGTTCGTAGCTCCTTGAAGGAGGCCTTGAAACTGATATTCATTGGAATCGTCCTTTAGCTGTAGAATTCTGTTGTTGTATCGGAGCATTTTGTCCAACTCACCTTAAACTCCCGCCCATTACTGTCCAGTGTTTGTGGGATGGCATTGGCGGAGGACTTCCTGCTAATCTGTGGCGTGGGTACAGAGCATTGTGTGCGCGCTCCCTCTGTGGCTTTTGGAAGTGCAGTGTGCTGTTATGCAGATTAGCGTGAATCCTTGGCTCAGTGTAGATTAGCTTGGATTGGCTGCGTGCTGCCTGTGGAGATTTGGACGGCTGTGTGAAGAAATGTCACGGCGTGGTTTTAGGTTTTAGGCGTTGGCCCCCGTCGCTTACCAGCTGCGGCTTCTCGGTGTTTGCCGATGGAAGTGTTCGATCCCCTCGGAGGGCCGCTGCTGCCGGAAGCTGTCGGCGGACGGCGGAGATGTGTTTGATGTGGAGCCGTGTTCGGCTCCCGACGGGTTTGCATCAGTCGCTGATTGACAAGGCGCCCGAGTCCCCCTTCCCGGCGCTCCTCACAGCTCCTCTTCCCACCCACCTCTCCGCCTGCTGACTTTCGTTTCATGCTCGGCGGATTAGCGGCGGATCTTTGGCAGGATCAGTGCTGGAGACGGAGCGCCGGCCGCCCTAAAGAGGGACAAATGGAGGAGCGAGGTCTGGCCCCCGACAGTCCCTGTCCACGTTTGATCGCCGCCGTGTCTTATCAGCGCCCGGTGAGCTGCCAGCCACCCGCAGCCTCCTCGCTCTGTTTTTCCCCTTCCTGATCAATACATTAACCTTTCTCCTTCGTAAACTCCTCCCTTCTTTAGGTTACGCTCTAAATCATTGTCAGCTTGTTTACCTCCGGCTCTCTATTCCGTCTGCTCCTCGCTCTATTTATCATTATCTTTTTGATTTGTGCTCTTGTCTTGTTCTCGTGTCGCGGCGGAGCTTTGAAGAGGGCTGGAAGTTTGGAGCTGCTGTTGTATTGTCTAAAGCCCTGTTTCCACCGTTTCCTTGACAACGTGGAGTTGACCGTCACCGTAATAACAATCCAACTGGGTCATCTGTCTATATGAACGTTTATAATGTATTGTCTGAGAGTGTTCGGCTTCATCACAACAGGAAACAACAGCAGCAACTTCGCTTCCATGGCTTTGAAAACGTTGCCGTGTAAACGGGAAACTTTTCTGAAACTGAAATGCAAAAGTGATGTGTTTCCACTTGAAACCTGGTGATCATTGAAAACCTGCAGCAGGACGGTTTTACAGGAGCTTCTCTATTCCCTGTGTTGTCAGTCTCTCTCCCTCTCTGGGGTCAGGTCCAGAACCCCGCGGCTTTAAGCCTGAGAAAGCAGTCAGGATGAATTCCGCCTTTTTTTTCACCAGGAAGTCCCCTTCAAATTAAGACCTTTTTCAGCATGACCTGGCAAAGGTAGCCTGAACTGTACTCAGTTTCAAATGAAGGCAAAAGCCTTACTAATGGATTTATGTTAAAAAAAAAATTCAGAAACAAGGCAATTCCAAGTGCTTCAAAAAGACTTGGAAATATAATGAAATGGTACAAACTGGTCCTGATTGATTAAGTTTCCACTTTAAAAACCTGCTCTGTTTGGTGTCACATTTTATTTTGTACTTGAGGTTCTTCGTTTCTTCTTAATTGTTAATCACAATGTCAATTATGTTATTGTTAATTCTCCTACATAAATTATCTATATTCATGATGTTTTTTCAGGATCTTACCTATAAAAAGTCAGAATCGTCTCATACTCATTAATGCATTAGGATTTTAGTAGCTAAATTAAAAAAGGGTTGAAACGATATCAGTTCAGGATTCTGTAAAAATCGATTTAATTGTTTTAACAAATTAAATTTCTATAGCTGATCAATTTGAAATGTTAACCAGTTTGTACCTCTTAAAGGTCAGCGCCGCAAAGAAGGAATCATAACATTTAGGGCTGCTTGGGGTTTTCCGTTCAAACGGCTGGCACGTTTAACGGTGTGTTTCATAACTTTCTTTCCACTTGGTTGAAGCACCACAGGCTGTTTTTCCAACGCATGAAGGCAAAACCACGTCCTGAACACGAGGAGATGAAGTGACTGAACTCTCACATCCCTGTCCGGCCGTTGCTGACTGGATTTACGTCTCATCACCACGAGTCCTGGACGCTTTCAGATATTTAGTAGGAATAACTACTGCATGGAGTCCTTGTACTCTTCAAAAATACTGATACAGTTGATCAATATTCTACAGTATACAAACAAACACACATGCACATGCACACACACACACACACACACACATACACACACACACTGACCTCTGCTTTCTGAAGATGCAGCAGTCTCCGTCAAGACAGCTGAAAAGTGTATCGTCGACGTAGAGGCTGTTCGCACATTATTTGCCTATGAAGTATGAATTATGTTTGACATTTAGAATCGATATTCAGTATCAGCAAGCAGCTAAAGGTTATCTCTAGTTTTTTCAAAGAATTCGAACCCCATCAGAAAGCAAAGGAATAGATGATATGAGGATTGGCCACAGTGTTCTACATTTCAAACAATAAACACGCAGTAATATTATAAAACTGATTGAATTGAAGCTATTTCACAAAAAAGTCACAGAAAATTTCTAATTTTTTTTGTCAGTTCTGCCACCACAACACGTTGTTACCTCCAGGCAACCCAATCACGGTGATGTGAGTATTTGTAATTTGCTCCTTCCGCCCCGAGGTATCCGTATCGACGTTATCGGCGGTGGAAACCGAGAGGGGGCCGAATGGACGCAGTCAGCTTTTTATGTCCTTTTCAACATGCGCGCCGGTGTGTGTGTTTCCGGGCCTGTCACAGCCCCGCCGCCCTCCTCTGTTTTCTTTCTCTCTCTTCCTTCCCGTCACTCTTCTTCTTCTCCTGTCGGTGTTTCCCACCTTTGCCCTGCGTCTCTCTCTCTCTCTCTCTCTCTCTCTCTCCCTTCCATCACTCTTCCCCTCTCTTGTTTTGCTTTCTCGTCCCTTTTTTCCCCCCCTTCCCCCCGTCTTGTTCTCCACAGCGACAGATCGATGTTCCCTCGCCCTCCTCCCTGCTTCCGCGGCCCCCGAATCATATCTTTTGAACAAGTGCTGATTAATGACATACACAGACTGATGAATTATTCACCAAAGAGCGAGCGAGGGAGCGAGGCAGAGCGAGGAGGGGGGGGGGGCAGGAGGCAGGGGTGACGAACAAAGCCACGGTTGCTGAGGAGAGCGTGCACAGGCAGGCGGCACGGGGAAAGGAAATGACAGCGAAGAATGAGGGGCGTTTGAGGGGATTATATGGAGGAGTGAGTGAAAGAGAAAGAGAGGCAGAAGACGTTGCCCAGGGCCCGGAGGATTGGCTGCCGCTGTCGTGTTTTCGCTCATTTGCTCTCAGTCTGCTTGTCAGCCTGTTACAGATAAAATTTTAGTCTTTTCTGTGTGATTTAACAGCGCTTATGTCTTTGTAATACCCATAAAAACGCTGCAGAATGAGGTAAATTAACAGAAATGGGGGACAAAACAAAAAAATAAAAGGGCTTGTGTGGAGAATCGGGACCCGTTTACACGACAACGTCTCAACTTGGATTGTTATGACGGTGACTGTCAACTCTAAAACCACCAAGTCCCGGAGGCTCTGGACTGGAACCAGGACCAGGACGCTCTGGAGGCCGCCATGTTTGTTGTCATTGTCCATCTACTGAGCGCGTGCAGAAGAGCTGTGGCGACCCGAGGGTTTCCAGAAGGCGTCGTTTTCCTCCATTCACACGGTGACGTTTCTGAAAAGTTCCACCTCAGGAACCGTTTTCAAGAAGTTGCATTTTCAGTGACTTTGGATGTGGTTGTCGTGTAAACGGACTTCTAAAACGCTGCGAAAAGTTTCTGTTTTTCCTTGAAATCACACACAGGCCCTCAGAAAACGTTTCCCTCTCCTCCTATGAAGGTGAATCGGTGCAGTAGCACGACGGCGAGGAGCCTTCCTGCCCTCAGACAGGAGGTCTTCCTAATTGGTGCCCCGTGTTGCGAGTCGAGCCCAGGAGGCCGAATGGCAACAAAAAAAAAAAACTCAACTAAACAAAAAAAATAACCCAACGAAATGCCGCCAGGTAGAGGAGACTCTGCAAAGTCTGCAAATGCAATCATAATGAGTCTTAACGGTCTACTTGCTGCTCATGAATATTCATGGTCCGGGGTGCAGCTGCCCGGCGGTTCAGTGCAGACTCAGATCGGTCCTTTCATCAAGACCATCATCAGGATGTTACTTATTAAAAGATAGACACAATCTATGGCGTAATTACTCGCTGAATATTTATAAAGGAATCCAGTAATCTGGGTTTGTGATTTGTGGACGTGCACGCCGCTCTGCGGGGGGTGGGGGGGGGGGGTCGTCGACCCTCCTTCTGGTCCACGCATTTCCAACGTCTGCCGGATTATTTTTACCGCAGGGTGGATGAAATTTATCTCCACTGCATAGTGATTAAAGCTGCTTCTCCAGCAGACCAGACCAAAAATCCTCAAGTAAACGTCTTTTAAACCAACGTGAAGCAAACTTTAACCCTTCACCGGGCCAGGACCGGGGAAACTGCATCTCAAGGCAGAATCCAGTGATCTAATTTAGCCTGCATGGTACATTACAGGTAATTTGACGATTTCAACAAGCACAACATGCATTTTCCTCATCATCCTGCAAAGCATCTGCAATAATTAACCAGGCAGCCGAGACTGTGGGCCTGATTTACCAGGTATGCTAAACTGCAGAAGAACTGGTGATTATGGCGCCTGTGTGAGAACATCAGTTCAGAAAATGTGCTTTTTTTCACTGTTTCCACAAAGACAATATTTTCAAAAAGTTCCACCATGGAAGCCCATTTTTTAAAAGTTGTGTTTTCAATGGCTCTGAGCACCGCCGATGGCCAAATGGTCTCCAGAACCCTGGAACTGGTTTTTGTGTCGGTCAGGGGTGTTCAACATGTGGCTCTTCGGTCCCTCTGTTGAGGCTCAATGAAGCCTTCACAACATGATACATGAATAAACATTTACCTTATTTTTAAATTATTACATGATTCGTCACTCTTGGTTCAAAAGGGATTTAAAAAAGGAACAAGTAAAATTATGAAAAATAGCAAAAACCACAAGAAATGGGGGAAAAAAATTATTGAACAGGTTAAATAACCCGAAATGTCTCCAATTTCTAACATAAGAAAATGAAATATGGCAGAAAAAAAAAACATAGAAAACTGTTTTAAAAGAGGTAAAATGACTAAAAGAGCTAAAATTTCAAAACAGTCAACCAAAAAAGCTTGAAAAGTGGCAAAAATAGGTTCAGTGTAATAAAATATTCACCATAAATGAAACTTCCTGAGCTGCATTCGCCTCATTTTAATGGTTAAATGTTCTTCACTTGACGGAAAGTCACTGAAATGGCTGTTTTGGTCACGAAGGCTGCAGAGTCCTGGTCTAGATAAACCTCCTCCTGCATCCTGCCTTTACCCCGCTGGGATCCGCTCCGTGACCCCGGGTTGGCTGAAGCAGTAGAAGAAGACGGACGAGGTGGACGTCTTCCTCGTCTCTCCACCATGACCGGAGCTATAAAAGTTCTCCGGCTCTCTCCCGGCCGTCCTCTTCCCTCCTTTATGCTCTCTTTAATGGGGGCTGCTGCTGGAACCGTCCGGCGTCGTCTCCTGCTGCTGAAACGGCGCTTTTATTTCACTCCGTACACTTTTTCATGGGGGGATGAGTCATACTCCACCCTCCCCTACACCCACGTCCTCACCCCCGCACCCCCCCACCACCCCCCCCCCTCCACGTTCAGTCCTCAGACACAATCCTCCAGTCGTCACAGATTAAAACACCACGAGGAAACGCGGGGTGACATTGCACAGACATCACTGTGTTTCTGGGTTTTCTTTCTAAACGTATCCCCAGATTTTCCTTCCTGCCCCCCCCCCCCCCCACCCCCCCCACCCCCCACCCCCACCCCCCACCCCCACCCCCCCGTCAGTGTTTGCCCTCATTTCAAGCTCCGGATTCAGATGTGGAAAGCGAGCTGGAGGGGATGGCTGCATATTGCAATCTGCGCCTCCAGCAGGTCCGCTCTCCTGCTCCGTGATGTGTGATTTGTGGATATTGTGATGCTGATGGTGTGTGTGACGGGGGTGTACGCGCTGCCGGCCATGCGCTGATTTACTGTTGATTTTTCCAGCATATGTGTAATGTGTTAATGTGTGAATGCCAGCCGCATACTGATGAGGAGGACCTTTTTTTTTTTCCTTTTTTTTAATCGGGACCCGTCAGCTGGCCGGTTCACCACTTTGGACCGACTGCACGCGATTTCCTCCCAAACACGAGTCGCTCTCTGCCAGTTAATTCCGACAGATTTCCATCTTTTCTGGTTTTCAGAGCAGTGAAACGGCTCGACAGCCGCCAGACGGATTGCTGTCACGTTTGGTGCGAAGCCCCATGTTTGCCCTTGAGGGTGGTTTAAAGGTTGTTTTCCTCAAGCATCAAGCTTTTAATTGGTATTTTGATATATGACAAATTGCCCGCACCCTGTTTTTCCCCCAGTATCGTGTGTTTGATGCAGAGATTAACATTCTGTTACTCTGGTGAGCATTAAAAGCGTTGGCGTTGCCATCCACTGTAAATAATTGAGCATGTATGATTGATAGGCACTACCATGTTTGAAAAAAAAAAAGATTAAAATTAAGAAAACATTAGGAAAGTAAGTTATTACAGTACGTATTTTTTTCATAGACTGATTCCAGCCCAGCGATTCATGCAGGCGACAGTAAGTTTTGTGATTTACTGGAGCTGCTTGTTAGCCGGGCTTGAAAACGAATCGCTGAAGACACTTTGTGAGTTTCAGGTATCATAAAATAATGCTAACAATTCTTAAATATTAGCTGTGTAGTAAGAACTTGTTTTTTCTCCGTATTTGCTTTTCCTCACCAGTGAAAAGCTGCAGTTTACATTGCAGAGCTCCGTTCTGCAGGATGCTTGTGCCGAGCGGTGTAACGATACACCAAAACCTCGGTTCGATGCGTACCTCTGTTCTGAGGTCAGGGTTCGGTTTTGATACAGTACAGGAACAAAATGCAAAGCCTAAATGTTTGTTGTTGTCCATGCTTCAAATTTCCGCGTGTCTGCGTACGATTTGCCGCGCACCACCGATGTGCACGCACTTTCTCTCCTGCTACATTTTGGACTTAGGTTCCAGGCAGGTACACTGATCCACGCATCCTTAAGAAGCTTTTCCGGCACTCTAGACTGTTTATCTGCTCCTTTATTACAGATTATTTATCGAAAATGAGGCACAGACTTTGTCGCTCTCTGGGTGTCTTTGTAGACGGAGCTGCAGCCTGTTCGCTTCACTCAGTCACTTCTCAGAGTTAGCGTCCGCCATGTTTTGTTTGCTGTGGCGCTCTGGCGCATGCTAACACCGGCGCGACCTGCGCGTGCGCGCAAGGCGGTCACAGAATTTGTCCTGCGCGCAAACGTCTGCGGACAGGAGTTCATGACGATTTTTACATCCCAGGGACCAATGCACACCCACGCGGACGTGTGAAGCATGGACGAGCCTGCTAGCAGTAGCCATCCTGCGCACGGGCTGCCGGTGCAGCTGCACACGTTAGCGGCAGAACATAAACACACGCAGCGTCCGGCCCGTGGCCCGTGAAGTCACCCGTGCACTGACCTGTACCGAACCGAATGTCACGTACCGAAACGGTTCAACACCAGTACATGTATTGTTACACCCCCAGTTCTAATTCTACACAGGTAATACAAGATGAAATGTCCTGAACGCCATTAACAGCCTCTCAGGTCCAGATGACTTTTTTTAACATGGCAGCATTGAACACGATGTCCGTTTACATGGCAAGAAATGGCAGAAAATGTAGTTTTTATACCAAGAAACAGTCTGGAGCAGTTGTGTTGTGGAGCAGACACATTCACACAATTCACTGTAAATATTAACTATGGAAGAGCATGGACATGATAAAGACAGACCACTAAGGACTGCTATTATGATGACTGTCAACTCTAAACCTACCAGGACCAGGAGCCTTATGTTTGCCCCCCTGGACGTTGACGTTGACGTTGACGCCTCCTGCCTCTTCCTCTCGCCCTGCAGAGATCTCTGTCAGCCTGCTGTCGGTCATCGTCACGTTCTGCGGCATCGTCCTCCTCTCCGTCTCGCTCTTCGTCTCCTGGAAGCTCTGCTGGCTGCCGTGGCGGGACAAGGAGGGCGGCGGCCTGAGCCTGACGTCGGGCCTGCTGCCGGGCAGCGCCGGCATCGGGAGCCTGGGGGGCGCCGCCGGCTCCTCGCTCCTGCCCCCCCTGCTGCAGAGGAAGGAGGGCCACTCCTCCTCCTCGCTCTACCCCTCCCTGGGCCAGCAGGGCCAGCACCACCCCCACTTCTCGGACCTGGTGGGGCTGGAGCGGGGCGAGGTGGGAGGGGTGGTCGGGGGGCCGCACGAGACCCAGGAGCACTCCTACCTGGACATGGACTCGTACCCCAACAACGCCGGTAAGACGGAGACGAGAGTCTTCAGTCAGAAACGCCTCCTAACAGACTCATGCATGTTCCTTTCATTTTAGATAACAGTAAATATTGTCTGGAGTCAACTTAGCATCCATGTGTTCGTCACTCCAACCACCAGGCATCGAGGTCACGAATCAGCCGAATGCTTAATTTACTGCTGGATTTACTTCTGGAGCTTTTCTTTATCTTAAAAAATCCACATTGATCCTTCTTCATCACTGTTACCGTTAGTGTTACTGTTCCTACTACAATTACTATTTAAACAAATACTACTAGTCGTAAAAGCTCTTCCTGCAGGATCGAGCCTGATATCCAGTACGGGTGTCAGTGCTCCCTGACCCTTAATTGATTTATTTATTAATTTTTTTTTCTAATTTAATTCTAATTTTATCAGCTCAGATTTGCAAATTAGTTTCTTTTGTTTCTAAATTATATGAGAAAATATGATTTCCCCTGAATTTGTTACCGTTATAACCTTTATTTAGCCAATAATTATCATTTATACAGTATAAAATCAGTTGCAAGGTGTAAAACAAGCTAAAATATCACAGATTTAACAATATTGCTTATTTTAACATCCCACTCAGTGCAGAGCTAGAAAAAACTATGTATGAACATTTATTAGTACATGTTTGTTTTGCATTCATTTGTTAATGAACACACTGCCTCATGTGTCTTTTGCTAATTTCTGAAAGTGCATACTTGCAGTTGCATCACTGATTCATTGACTGGGAAAAAAACCTAAATTGTAAACATATTAACAGGTCTAAACACACATTTTCATAACTTCTGCACACAGAAATATTCATATTAAACGTTTTTCTGCAGCTTTTCCAAATCAAATTGTGACTTTTTGCTGTAGAAAATGTGAAAATTATCAAATTGTCTGCATTCCTGGTGTATTTTTATCACCGGGAGCGCTGATAGAAATGCTTCCTGCAGACAGCTGTACGGCAGGACGGTGAAGTTCGTCCTGACGGCAGCGTCTTTCACCAGCAGCCACTCTGATTCCAGGCCGTTCCTGAACATGGCCTGACATGGTTTCCCCCGCCGCCGCTGTGTTTACCGGCTGTGGGACCCCAGCCGGTTGTTCATCATTATTCCCAGTCAAATGTTTGCTGGCTGCCTTTACTGCCGCTGGATGTGCCTCCTTTCACATCAGCGCCCGAGCTTTAATGCTGGCTCATGTTCTGCTATTGTAAATATGTCTGTTCGCTCTTTCTTTTTTTTTTTTTTTTCCTTCCACCGCTGCCGGTAAATCACCGCCTTTTAAATCAAAGTAATACAGTCGATGCGATCGATGGCGCTGACGAAAACGCCGGCGTCCTGGAGGAGGAATGTGAGTCAGTGACGGTTTGTTTGTTTCCCCCGCCGGCAGGAACGCTGAAGCTGAGTCAGACGTCTCCGGACGTCCCCAACTCGGAGGGCGGCGCTCATCCCCAGAAAGACCTGCCCAACGCTCACTCCCAGCAGCAGGTCACCCCGCGGTCAGTGTCTTCCTGGACAGGCGTGGTTTACGGGCTGGGGTTGTTTTTTTTTTTTAGCTCCAGTTGCCATGGAGACGAAATCAGAGCATTTTCAAAAAGTAGCATTGCCAAGATCTCTGTGTTTTGAAAAGTAGCGTTTCCCTTTGTTTCCATGGAGATGGAGTCTGGACATTTTTTTAAAAATTCCATCTTGACGTTCAATCAAAAAACAACAGAAGTGTTCCGTTTCCACATCTGAAGGCTCACTGTAAACTCAATATAGAAGTAAATTAAATGAAAGTAGCACAACTTCTAGCTGCCATCGTCCAAAACCTCTGGAGAAAGGCTGATCGATCGTTTTCCACTGAATCCCAGAAGCCCCAGCAAAAACACCACGTAGTATGAATTCATATGTATGGAAGGTGTGAAGGGACTTCCACAACACATTACATCTGTAAACGTGTGTGTGTGTGTGTGTATGGACTTGTTGCTAAATCGATTCCGGGGTGATCCTTAACGTCCGGCTAATGACCTTTAAGCTACGCGCTAACAGCAGGAGGCCTCTGCTCGCTAAAATGCTAACTGTAAACAGAAACCTGAAAATCATGTAAGTTGGTGGATATTGATCTGTTAAAGCTTCTCCGCTCTCATCGACACTTGTGAAGCCTGGGAGAGACTTGTGGCTGGATTTCAGTTCCTAAACATAAAAGCTTGAGGGATGCAGAACTTTCACACACATCACATGAACCAGGGGTGTTTCAAATTCAAAGGAAACATTCATTTTTTTGTTTTTGTTTTTTTTTTATTTAATAAGAGTCGTGTTAACAGGAAATGTTTGACTCTCCTGTAAGCAGCCTTGGGTTGATTATTCTCACCGTGACACACAGATGTGTAAGAATCAAAGGATAATCTGATTTTCATAATCAATCCGCTGAGTCACGACCTGTTCATGTGTAAAGATATGTAGTGTGTGTGTGTGTGAGTGTGTGTCTGCTTTTCATTTAATATTCACCCCAAGAGCTCTTGTGCGTCTGTTCAGGCCCAAGCCCATGACTCACCAGCTCTCCAGCCCCGACTTCCACGGCGAGGAGAAGGAGCAGGTGACCAGCATCGGGCAGATCAAGCCGGAGCTGTACCGACCCAAAGGCGACCAGGGCGAGGGCAAGCAGGGCGACACCTGCGGCAAGATCAGCTTCCTCCTGCGCTACGCCTTCAAGTAAGTCAGCGAGCCGGCGCCGGGACGCTCGGTCTGTCAGACATACACACACACACACACACACACACACATCCTTTAAAGACCGGCAGAGCCGCGGTTGCGTCAGCACCGCGTTAGCCTGAAGGTGCTGCAGCAGCGTCTATTGACTTTAACTGTCTGGGAAACCGCTTTGATCAGAACTGTGAAAACTCGTACCGCGGCTTCACCTTCACCACGGAGGAAAGTCGTCACCAGGACCGGACCGGCCGAACGCTGTGCCGCACCACGTGTTTTTTACGGCGGTCCCCGTCACAGCTGCGCCTTCCTTTCTCGACTGCCGATCTGTGGAGCCGTGCTCATAGACGAGTAAACAAATCCAACACGTTTCCAAGAAATGAGAGGAATGATCAGTGGTTCGTCTTGGAATCAGACAGAACATGGGGCGTGGTTGGGGGGGCGTGGTCGGGGGGTTCGGGTTTAGGTGGGGGTGGAGGTGGGGTCGTCTAAAGGTCGGATTCGCTGCGGTCTCCGGCGAGCGTCGAGTCTCTCCACGCTCCGCTTTGATCGTGGCGGCGGTTGTGAAGTTCTTCAAACACTTTGGTCGGAGGGCCGCAGACAGATTCTGGTTTAGAGAGGGGGTACTTCTGGCTGAGAAAATATCTCGCAGCGTGTTTATCTACTTCAGAAGACACACACATACACACACACAAACACACGCAGCAAGCCTCGAACTGAAGTAGAAAGCCGAGTTGTGCGGTGGCGAACTTTGGGTTTCATCCTCGTTCTGGAAAACGCCACCGTCGGTGCGACGGAGCTGTTGTCTCCGCTGTGGTCTCGCCTGTTTATGATAATGACGCTGGAATATTAATGTCTGGGAATGAGAAAGAGGCGCCATTAACCCACAGAGCGGCAGCCGGGCCTTTGATGTGCCGTGCACCGCGGATCGCGCTAGTTACTTTCATTTCTGCTGCTCCGTCGAAGGTTTTCTGCGGGGAGGATTTGGGGCTGAGCGTGCAGCTGATGGGCGCCTCGCCGTGAGCGTGTGCATGCGGGTGTGTGTCGGCTGGGCGGCGTGGACGGCAGCGGGAGCGGCGCTCGTTTCTGTAGAAACATTACAATGGGCCAAAGTGCTGATGATCAGAAAAGAAAGGGAGCGAGCAGCCGGCTGGCTCGTGAATTATAAATGGCGAGCCACTTTAAACAGCAGCGCTGTCAACACGTAATAACACCATGCTGCGTTATAGGTGGAGGTACACACACAGGGAATCAGCTGTGCACGGCAGACCTGGTAATGATGGAAGCTGTTCACCCGATCATTTATGGCGTCGCGCGGCGGCTTGTCGTTCCGCCGTTTCGGCGCCAAGACGGCGATAAGATCGGTACGTTAATGCGCGAGACCCCTCGGTTTGGAGTGTAACCGTCAGAACAACAATGTCAGTCTCCCTCGCATCCGCTGGGAAAGGTCTTTCTATTGACAATCCCATTAAAAGCTGACACATCTCCTCCGTGGGAATAACAGCTCGCTGTCGGGCATCGTCTGCCAGGAATAATGCCGTGAATTTCACTGACTGTTCAAGCAGGGAGAGGTATATTCTCTGGAGCGCGCCTCGGGGATTGTGTGAAAGCCTGTTTTGGTTGTGGTTTACTGTCCTGTAAGACAGAAAAAAAAGGTATTTTATCACATGAAGTGCAGGAAAATGTGTTTTAATCAGTGAGCTGAGTTTTTTTCCCTCGTTTCGTTTTTTGTGTCCATAAACTGAACGTCTCTTCGTCCATCCAGGATGAACGAAGGCCGTTTATGGAGCGGGGATTATGGACTGGGAGTCGTGACGCTCTGGATCGTTGTGTTTGTCTTATGTTTGCTTCGGGAGACGAGGACTGGGAATGCCAGACGGCGCCGGAGTCGATAGAGAAACTGACTTTATAGACAAACACCGGTGAAAAGCAAAAATTCCACCGAGTCAAAAAGACCAAAAACTTAAAGTTTAAGAGAGCGAGGGAGAGCAATCCAACGAGAAACAGAGAAAGGAAGACTAAAGCTCAGGAGAACAGGCCGGCAGGATGAGCCTGTTAAATACCCAGAGCCGCCGGGTGAGAACCGTCACTGAATCAGGCACAGGTGAAACACATCAGCTGAGGAACAGCAGTCAAACATGAGGAGGGGAAAGAAAGGGCTTCCGTCCCGTTGTGGGTGGGGATCGGTGTGAACGTGGCTTATTAGCGTCGTGAACGACCTCAGTGGGTGGAGAGTGAGATCGGCCTTGACCGACGAGCAGGTGGACTGTTGAAAGTTTGCAAAAAATGACGCCTTATCTGGCGAGATGAGGAAAGTTGTGTCTGAGGGTTACGGAGATCTGTATCGACTCGAGTTTTCCTCGCCGATGATCGCTCCTGCAGCTCATCGCTTGATTTGAACACCAGTCGACGGCTTCTCAGTCTCTCTAGCTCTGCACAGAAAGGTTCCCGGGCCCGGACTCGAACCGGGGCTCGTCCCGGCACACCAGTCCTTTCAGATTACTGTAACCTGGAGCCTGGCTGTGAGGCGACTGGAGAGTGTCCTCTGCCAACGCGTCACAGAATCATGTGGGATTATGTGATTATCAGCCCCGTATTTAAATGAGCCAGGGCTTTCTAGGTAAAATATTCATCTGGCTGCAGATGTGTTTTCCCGCCGCAGTTCGCCCTCCGCGTCGTCCCGGTGATCCGATGTGATTGCGCAGTCGGCGTGTTTTATCCCGTAGCCTTAATTGAACGTGATTCGGAGGTAAACACGTGTCCGTGTTATATCTGCTATGGGGGAGGGGGGAGGGGAGGGGTCGGGGGTGGGGGTGGGGGGGGTCACCGCCGCACTCCGCCCCGCCGATCCCTCCCCGGCCCCGAGTTCACGCCGCTCCCCAATAGCGGCTAATGAAGTGCTGACACACCGGCTAACACGGCGAGACGCACGCTAACAAGGTCTGATTAAAGGCCTCCGAGCCATCTTCATCATCATCTGCTAATTAAATACACGGCGAACGGCGCGGGGGAGCGGCGGCGGCGGCGGCGGCGGCCGTGTGTCGGAGCGTTGGGATGCAGCGGCCTGCTCGAGCGTGCACGCGTGTTGCATGCTTACATGCTTTGCGTGCGTGACAAAGAAACACTCCCGGTCCTGCTGCTCTGCTTACCATGCACATATCCGAGTGTGTCTGCTTCAAGCTATTTTTAGACCAAAGCCGCAACAATCCTTTCTCTTTTTGTTTTTTTTTGTTTGCTACATTAAAAGGAAAAGTAACACCAGATGCAGAATCCTTATCATCTCCCTGTTTTTATCTCTTCATACAACTAAAATGTATGAAACTATTATTGGAATAAGTGATGAATGAGAGAGAATTGGTATGAAATTAGTTCTAATAATTACAAAAACACACATTACGGTGTGTGTTAGTCTACGTCAAACACATTCCAGTTCAGACGTCACAGACATCTAATGCTGAATGAGCTGGACTGGTTAAAAAAGCAAAGCCTGAAGAACCTTCAAATTTAAACTTAAAAATGTGTTTATTCTTGTGAAAATTGTCACAAAAAAGAAAAAAAATTACTACCAAAAGTTAGTCACCATGAAGCTAATTATCATGATACTTTCTGGAACAAAATACAGCAAAAGTTTGATTTTATAATCAACTTTGCTGCTTTTCAAATCATAATCGACTTCCGAGTACACAAAACTCTGATGCAGCAAATTAGTTTATTCATTTAACAAATGGAATTCCCAAATTTACATCCACATTTATTGACAAAGTTAATTGTGTATTTTTTGAACAATGTCTCAGAAATGTGTTTCAAATATAGATGGTTATTTAATCCAATATGAATGAATGCAGCTTAAAGTAACCTAAACATTCATAAGAAAGGCTGAAGATTGAACAGAGAATAGAGAAAAAAATCTGATAAATACCACACCTTGGAGAAATGACAAACACCAAACCTTCTAGCAGCCTGATCACATGATCTATCATGTAAACACTCGATCTGATTAGAGTTACATCGGCTCTGTTTACGATCCGATCAGAGTCCATGTAAACGTCAGATTCATGTCTCCTGTCCAGTCACCACGTCTCTTCACCTCCTGACCAGACTCTGAACCAGCACAACGTTTCTCTGATGCCGCAGCTTGAAACAAACTGTCGGGATCTGAAACTCTGTTTCCATGGAAACGGGAGAAAACGCAGCTTTTTGGGAACCCTGCGACTGCGCAGGCACGCCGCGGGTTTAGTAGTTCTGCACAAACATAGAAACAGTGCCAACTTGTGGTCTGGTATGCTAACCACGCCGTTTTCCAGCGTTTCCACCGTTTCCATGGAAACGGACATCGTTTTCAAAATATCGCCGGGTAAACGCGACACTTTTCTGAACGGAGACTCAGTTCATGCAACTGTTCACAGCTACGTTTAAACTCTGGTGCTTTTTGTTTTTTCTCTCAGCTGCTGAAGAGAACAAAGCAGGTTTCTCTGTGAAGCTTTAGCTGAAATCAATACATTCCATCGGCTCCTAATGCCTTCCAAAAATACACGTCTCTGAACGACGGGTCGAGTGGACGGAAGATCGTTGCTTTAGAAATTATTTTTAGTTCTCAAGAGAAAAAATATTGTATTTTTGGGGAAATAAAAATACCTCAAGAAGATACTAATCATTTCCTCCTAAATAAGCTGATGACTTTCGATTCCCTGGTGACGCTGCAAACCCCGGGTGGCGCGCCGCAGCTTCAGATAATCCATACTCTATTGACTAGAAGGACATTACATATGCAGTCAATCACACACTCTTAAACCTTCATGATGCTGCAGGAATATGCTCACATGATTCAGAGTGTGTGTGTCTTCATTTTATATCTGTTTCCTAGGAAACTTTGTAGATGATGATTAAAGATCAGTTTATTCATTCAAAGTCAATAAAAGACTGTTTTTTCTTCGGTTTTCCACAGAAGACGCTGTCAGACTGCTTCTTTTTGAGGTGGAAAAGCTACAGTCCTGCTCATTTATTGGCATCTTCAAGCATTTCTACAGGAAAAAATGAATCGATATGAGTATAAAATACCTGAGTTTCCTCATGACTGTTCAGCCACAGCGAGTCCAGTCGCTACCAGTTCAGTTAAAAATGATTAATGAGCCCCGATCCCGTCTCACTGCCTCCGCATCTGTGCTTACATTTGGCTTCACTGATCATGCAGACGTGATACAGCTGCAGGAAAAGCACACACACACACACACACACACACACACACACACACACACACAAAAATGCATGCATGCACATATGCACGTCCCACACAAGCTATTCTGGCACCCGAGATACAAAACCTCCCACTCCACACTTCTGCACAGGTGCTGGAAGTCTGTGTGTGTGTGTGTGTGTGTGTGTGTGTGTGTGTGTGTGTGTGTGTGTGTGTGTGTGTGTGTGTGTGTGTGGGCTCCTCCTGTCTGGGTCTTACGGAGTATTTGTGTAAATCCCGGCGACCCCTGGCTCTATATCAGAAGGTGGAAGTCTAACGCCGTTTGCTGTGTGTGTGTGTGTGTGTGTGTGTGTGTGTGTGTGTGTGTGCATGCGTGTGTGCGTTTTGTGCACGTCTCAGCACGGAGCAGCTGGTGGTGAAGATCCTGAAAGCCCTGGACCTGCCGGCGAAGGACGCCAACGGCTTCTCCGACCCGTACGTGAAGATCTACCTACTGCCAGACAGGAAGAAGAAGTTCCAGACGAAGGTACGCCTCCCCACCTCCCGCCTCCCGCCTCCCCGCCTCCCCGCCTCCCGCCTCCCCACCTCCCCACCTCCCCGCCTCCCGCCTCCCCAGTTCAACCAATCAGAAACCTTCTCAACATTCTGCTCACGTGCTCTCTCTTTCAATGTGTGAGGAAGCGTCGACGGAGCAGCCAAATGCTGATCAGGTGTGATTACATAAGCGCGATTACAAAATCCAGAGACGACAGTGATCCGATGGGAAAACAGAGCGGGAGATATCGCAGGCCTCAGTGGGCTTCTGGACAGGAGATACGCTCGGTAAACAGATTCAGCGCCGCACGAGGTGTGTTTCCTTCGCAGACGGACGTACTTCAGGACGATGTAAGCAGGAAAAAGATAAATCAGGTGTGTGTGAATCAGGCCAGGCCGATCCGCTCTGTCATCTTCTGACTGGTTTAGTGAACAAGAAACTCGACATGGAACAAAACAAGAACTGAAATCATGAAGACGCGATGATAAAATGATCTGGAGGCCAGAGTTTAGTTTCCAGCCCATGTCTGTGTTTTGAGCTCGGCTGTTTTGACCTCGGTGAGGAACGCTGGTTTTACCAAGTTATTTGTTTTCCTCACTTCTGAACAAACTGCTGCCAAAACGAACCAAAACAAACGAGAAACCAACAAAGTTAAGCAGCTTACAGTGAAGAGAAAAACCAAACGAGCGAAGTGAAGAGGACTCCTGCAAAAGAGCAAAAAAAACCAAAAAAATCAATAGTGAGCAGAAAGGAGAACCTCCAGTTGCTTCTTAAAGAATCCAGATGTCTGAGACAGCTCTAGTTTGTTTGAAGAATCGTGGCTTCTCTCAGAGGAGTTCAGGCTTCGTTTGAATAATTTAGTCTCTCTTAAAGAGCTCGGGTCTGGTTTGAAGGTGTGTGTGAAGGTTGTTCTGAGGAGTTCCAGGTGTGGTTTGATGGGTCCAGTTTGAGGAGCTCTGCTGCTTTTGCATTAATGGGTCAAAAAGGCCTAAAGAGTTCGAATCCAGTTGAATGAAGGACTCATTTAATCATTTCATACGATCCTTGAGGTGATCTCAGCTGGAGATGAACTGGATCAGACTGCAGGTCCGGTCCTCCCAGTGGTTTGATCGACTCACTACATGCTGAAAAACAGTAAACCGGGGCTCAGCAGCTGATTTTCCCAAAGGCTCACATGACAAATCTGTCCTGAAATTGAGAGCTGTGACTGAAGTTTTGCTCAGGAAGTGGTTTTTAAATGGTTTTTAGGAGCTACTGCTGCTCTGGGTCACTTTTTCTTTCTGTCCTTATCAGGAAATTGTAAATTTTGCATTCAAAGATTACAATTTCTTCATTAATCATGTTTTTTGAGATGCCAAAGTACTAAACCTGATCAAAAGCAAAGTAATGTGACCATTTTAGATGTGATGAAGCCAGAATGACTGCACTGAATGCATGGTGTGTTATTGGACTTATTTCCAGCCGTGTTGGGGTCGGAGCTCCTCGTTACAGTATCAGGAACCTAATCTAATCTGGAGGCATCATTTATTCAGCGTAATGTGCTTCAGACAGCGGCGGCTCGCCGCTGCCCGGCTCCCGTGTGTCATCCTGCTGTTTGAGGACAGTAAAGTCAATATTTGAGTACGTCCCGCGATGTTCCGTGCCGGGAAACGGCGCCTTCGGCCCTCAGAAAGCCCCTCGTCTCGTCTAATTTATTCTCCGAGGAGAAGCTTAAAAAACTCATGAGCTGCGCGGCCCCGGCCCGCCGTGTGATATCCAGAAATATCACCGAACGGCCTCCGGTCGCAACGCGGAGAAATCTCTGAAAGGGTCAGCACCGAGCGCAGCGGGAAAAACAGGAGCTGAGAGCGGCGATGAAGCCGTCCCCGCTCGGAACCGCTGCCTTTGTGCGTCTGTCTCCCGCAGATCACAAAAGCCCCATCAGCCCCCGAAAAAGCATGAACGCTTCCCCACATTTGCATAATACAGCTCCTCTTTTGTCTGGAGTGGAGGTGATTGTTTAATTTCAATCGCGCGCTCGTTACCATTGAATCTCTGCTCGACTCGCGGCGCTTTTCATCCACCCAGCTGCTTTCAGAGCCGGAAACAGACATCAGCTCCGTCCCACAGCTGCAGGTTTCATCCAAAAAAAACAACAAGTGGTCGTGGAGCGAAAACGAGCCGGAGCGACGGGTCCGAAAACACGGCCTGTGCCACTTTTTAATCATCGCCCGCCTCATTGCATCGCAGGAGTCAGTGGCGAACAGGAAATCAGGCGTTGGAGATGGAAGAAAACAAAGAAATCACATCTGAAATGTGTTAAAATGTAGTGCTGGGCAAACATTACATTTCTTAATCGCGATTAATCGCAGAATTTTTCTTCGATTAATCGCGATCAATCATATTATACGCAAAAAACAATAATGAATTCAAAATACTCTGTAATGATCATCCTGCCCCCAGCCGGGGACGGCGACTTGGGGTTTTTTTTTTTTTTGCAAGAATTTTGCAAGAAGCATAATTTTACAATAATAATTTTACAACTCATCAAATATGATTTATAATAACTTAAAATACCAAGTCCTTTACCAAGATTGCCCCCCCTCCACACACACACACACACACACACACACACACACACACACACACACCACCACCACCAAGAACAGAGCAGATGAAGAATGGAAGTTTGTTACTTCCTCAACCTTCATCATATCTCCGACCCTCAGACAGAGAAGGCAGGATAAATTCAGTCACGCCGAATTGTGCCTCATCCTTACCTTTATGAAGCCAGATTGTGTGTTGAAGTGAAATGCACTTTATTTTGCGTGTTTTCAGCGCCTGAAAAAGGCCCAGCGGGACGAAACGTTGTGCCGGAAAAAGAAGCGATTTAAATTTCACTTTCATTTTTTTCACATTTACACTCCTTACTTTTTCTGTTTGTGCCTTACACCTTTGGCCAGGTTCATTATGGCAAATAATGGGGAATGGACTGTGTTTCACCGCTAAAAGCCTTTTTGACGCTCAGCTGTAGTACGGTGTGTGTGTGTGTATGTGTGTGTGCGTAGAGATATAACATGTAAGGTGCTTTCAAAGACCAAACTGACAAATATAGAGACAAATATAAAGAATAACAACAGTAGATAATTTAAGAATAAAATAAGTAATAAATGAAGAATAAACTGAATAAAATAATAACGTCGAACTTCTGGAAATGTGAGGAGAAAATAAGTTTTTTATTAGTTTAGTTTAAGGTCTTTATGTTGTTCCAGCAGCACTGATTTAATCTTTTATCCCAAAAGAAGAGGTGAAATTCACTTTTCTCCCCCAGACGAGGGAACAAGGTCGGCCGGTGTGCTGGAGGTTAATTGTGTTGCGCGGAGGCGTTTCGGCCGGGACGCCTCGCCGTATTCATCAAACCGGTGTGTAATCCCATCATTCCGCGTCCTGCTCCGCTCCGCACGTGTTTTTAATACCATACATCCAGTTCACCCGGAACTTCAGGGCATCTAATGATGCTTTATTTTGTTTTCTATTTATGACTCAACAGGTTTCTGAGTTTTTTAAAATTGTGGAGGATGAAAACTTTTCCTGCACACACACCCATCCAGACATGCACACTTCTATACATACACTGAAAATACACATATAGCATAAAAGAAAAAAAATTTTTTTTTTTTTGGTAGTAGATATAGTTTCATACTTTTCTCTGTTGAATTCCAAATAAATTCAGTTTTAATCGACTCAGCGATTCATAGAAGGAATACACCGATATGTAAATTTTCACTGACACCAATATTCCCCTGTATTAGTACTGCAGTTATGGCCCATATTGATACTTATGAACAGAAAGGATAACAGAGACTGAAATATGTTCTTTTTTTGCCTGCTTGAAGGAAACACATTCAAAAAGCTGTTTTAATTGTGCTTTTTCTGCAGTATATTTGAATATGTTCCTTTATTTGAGGATTCTGAGTGCGTCTTCAAAACAGCTGTAAGCCAGGTTTATCCTGCTGAGGGAAAAAAAGCTGATGTGTGTCTGGACTGAAATATTCACAGAAAGCAGCTAAACTGTGTTGAAAGAGCGGCGCTGTCCGTTACGGCGTACAGGTCAGGGTGCGATTCCCCGGCTGTACATAGCGTGGATGATACGGTGAAGGAGGAGAGGCGCTGGGGAATGAAGAGATGGTTAATGAGCCAGAGACTGACGCTGTAACGGCCTCACCTCACCGCTCAGGGTCACTGGACGACATGCAGAACACCACACGAACTGCTGGAGGTCATGACCTTTATGCCAGAAAACACTGAGGACGTGACGCGAAGGATCAGGAGATGTTTTGTTTTGTTTAATTCCTTTAAGCGCCTTTACTTTCAGATTCTACTCTGGGACTGGTTTTTTTTTTTTTTTTTCATCGTTGAAGGTTTATGTTTTATTTGTTTTGATATTTAGTTTTTCTCAGTTTCACATCCTCCTTCATTTGTTCATTCTCCTCAATTTTCTCCTTTTGGCTTTAAGTTTTCCCCATTTTCTTTCTTCTCTTGCTCCTTTCTTTTCTCTTTTCCTTGTCTTTATTTCCTTCTTCCTCTCCTCCTGTCCCCTTTCTCATTTCATTTTTCTCTTCTTCTCATTCCGCCTCTCCCTTGACCCTCCGTCTTTTCTCATTCACGTTCCTTTTAGTTTTCTCAACTTTTCTTCTCCTTTCTTTGTTTATTCTCCTCAATTTTCTCATTTTGGTTTTTACTTCTCCTTTTTGTCCTTCTGCTTTTTTCTCCTCCTTCACCTTTCTCTTTTCATCTCACTTTTCCCTTTTCTATTTTCTCCTCTTTCCAGTATCCCCTCATTTACTCTCCTCACCCAGAATTTCCTCTTCTTTTTGTTCTCCTCATTTTCTTTTCCATTTTCCTCATTTCTCTCTGGTGTAGTTTTCCCTTCTTTATTTTATCCTCCTTTTTCTTCCCTTGTTCTCCTCCATTCTTCTCTTCTTCTTCTTCTGCTGCTCTTCTTTTCAATTCAACCCCAGCTTTATTTATAAAGCAAACAGTACAGCGCGTCATTTTGAGGCTCTTTCACAGAGAAAAACACAACCAAGTCTCCTTTCTCGTCCTCCCTTTCTCTACTCTTCTTTTTAGTCTCTACTCTTTCTTCTTCTTCCTGCTTTCCTGCCTCTCCTCTCCCTTGCTGTTCTCCTCCTTCTTCTGTGGTCTGTTAAATAAAGCTGTTATTGCCCCCCACCCCCCTCAATGTTTCTGCCCCAGATAAAAGATGAATGTTCCCCTCTGGATGTTTCCCCCCCGTCTGATCGAAGCCTCTCTCTCCCCCCTGTCTGATCGGACCTCTCTCTCCCCGCCCCCCAGGTCCACAGAAAGACCCTGAACCCGGTTTTCAACGAGACCTTCCAGTTCGGCGTGCCGCTCAACGAGCTACATTCCAGGAAGCTGCATTTCTCCGTGTACGACTTCGACCGCTTCTCCAGACACGACCTGATCGGCCAGGTGGTGGTGGACAACCTGCTGGACTTCAGCGAGGGCAGCGGGGACAAGCCGGTGTGGAGGGACATCGTGGAGGGCACGGCGGTAAGAAGCCCCGCCCCCTCCGATGTGAAGGAGACATTAGACCTGGCAGCTTCGGAGTCGACAGTCGTCGTAATAACAAACGTCTGCGTGTCCGCCGCTGTTGATCTTTACAGTTTATAGTTCACATAAACAAGCAGCGGCGCCCGCTGGTGGCCTGGCATGCTAACTACATTATTTTCCACTTTTCCGCCATTGTGAAGCACCTGGACATTATTTTCAAAAACTGTGCGTTTTCACATGCAACGCTGTCGGAGAGAGACAGACTAAAAACAAGCAGACTCGTCTTCCTGCTCGCCCGCTGAATTCACAGCCGTCTGAGATGTTTTCTCCCTTCAGAACCATCTACTTGAATTCACGGGACGGAACAGTGCAACTTCAGCTTCGCAGGTTTCACAACAGTTAAAGAAAAAAAGCCAAAAGTTCAATATTTAAAGAGCCGTATTAATCTTTCAAGAGCAGCAGAGACACTTTTTAGATCGGGAAATTCAAATGAGACTCTCAGGTTGCTCTGATTGCTTGGAACAGTATGGATCTGTACATGAAAAAAAATCAGAGGATAATCAACCAAGGTTGTATGGAAATCACGCCATGAGATTATCATAGTAGTTCACTGATAGGCGGCTTTGGGAGGATGTGCGTCTCCGTGCACACGCATGTGCTCGTGCAGCGAAGGGAGGATGCACGGGAACCGTGCACAGCCCGCAGAACGCCTGCAGGACAGATTAATTTAGAGTCTGGAAATGTGAAAGTCCAGCTCCGGAGAGTCCAGACAGATTACTGGAAAGGCACTACCAGGCACATCTAAACTTTATATCAGCCCGTGTCCAAATAGATTTATATGAAATATTCATAGAAGGCTATTAGCAAATTAGAAAGAGGGAAGTCTTAAAATTTTTTTGGCATGAGCGTTTAATTTGAGAAATAAGTTTGAGGCGTCGGCGTGCCAGTGTGTTTCAGCGTTTCACTTTGGGAAGTATTGATCGGCGAGGCCGAGGAGTCGCGGGGCCGCGCTGTGACCTGAATACCGCCGGTATCATTATGGCGGCGGCGCCGGGGCCGCGGGCGGCGAGGAGATCAGCGCAGCCCGGAGAGTCGCCGCCTCCGCTTAACACCTTCCTCCACTCGAGGACTTCGACAGATTGGCACATGATTCATTTACAGCGACGGCACTTCCCCTCCGCCTAAACACTCTGCCTGTCCGCATTAGGATGCCCGCCATCGCCCCCCCCGCCGCCTCCCCGCCGCCCTCCCGTCAATCACGCCGGCCGCTCCTTCCAGCAGGAGACGATCGTCGCACGCCGACGGACGGCTGTCGCTCAGGCGTCTCTGTTGCTGCTGGCATGTGTGTGTGTGGGATCGCAGAATCCCTGCTTCATCTCTGATCCCTGTCTGTGTGTGTGTGTGTGTATGTGTGTGTGTGTGTGTGTGTGTGTGTGTGTGTGTGTGTGTGTGTGGTGACCTACAGGAGAAGGCCGATCTCGGGGAGCTTAATTTCTCGCTGTGTTACCTGCCCACCGCCGGCAGGCTCACCGCGACAATCATCAAGGCCACCAACCTCAAAGCCATGGACCTGACTGGTTTCTCAGGTAAACACACACACACACACACTCACACACACACACTCACACATGCAGGTGCCTGTTAAATAAAATAGCATATTTTAAATAATTTAACAAAGAAATAAGAAAAAAAATCTGCTTCCCTCTTTCTGCTGCAGCCTCGGCCGGCCGGACATTATTGCCGCTATTCGATATGCTTTGTTGCATTTGGACTAAACTGTCGGGCTCCGCTCTCCTAAAAACTTACTGAGATTCTAATAATCACCGCTGCTTCATGAGGG
The DNA here is from genome assembly GCF_902148845.1 of Salarias fasciatus. Taxonomy (NCBI): domain Eukaryota; kingdom Metazoa; phylum Chordata; class Actinopteri; order Blenniiformes; family Blenniidae; genus Salarias; species Salarias fasciatus. Next base: position 20,299,585 of record NC_043748.1, on the reverse strand, counting down.
AGAACCCAGATGGTTAAAATAATTTCCTAAACCTCGGTAATAGAATACAGCATGTTAACCAAAAGAGAGCATTGTAGCAGTATAAACTAAATTTAACCACAGGACTCGAGAAAAGAAACGAGCAGAATGGGGAAATTGGGAAATATCACAAAATACTGACAAGTAATCTTTCATTTACCTGTTACACGTCTGCAAACGGATGAAATTATGATGAACAGATTCTGGTTTTCTGTTCTGCAGCTGTAAACATCCCGGTATGTAACTTTTCACATGATAGATTAACTGACACAGGAGATTATTAAAGGTGCATTAAGGAGTTTTTCAACTTTAAAAATACTTATTTTCCACCATAAACATGTTACAAATATTCAGTGATGTGCACAATATGCCCTGAAATATTCATTGTAAGTACCGCTAACAGCTAACAGTCACTTGAAAGTTGTAGTGCCGGTCCGGCACCAGAATGTTTTTGGGGAGAATTTGAGAGGATGTGACGTAATGCGCGCTCCCGCTGGCCTGATTTCCTTAGCTTTCGTTTTGTCCGCCATTACTTCGCCAGATGCTTAGCGAGCAACAACTGAGCAGTATTGAGGATGGAGCTTTCAGAAAGTAAGAAAAGGCCGGCTTCCAGCACTGCCACAGCTCCAGCACAGACCTCACCAGGCAAAAGAAACTTAAATTTTACTCGAGCGCTACTTAAAGAGAGAGGAAGGAGTTCTCCTCTTCCGTGCACGTACATGGACGCAAGCCACAGGCACGAGTGTTTCACTAAGCTGCAGTTACGCCCAAGGCCTGCAGGGGCCGTTGTTTCGTATAAAATGTGCAAACTCCTGAATGCACCTTTAAAGCTCGTGTCCGGAGTTTCCGTTCGTTTCCAACGTATGTATCATTTTTCAACAGAGCTTAAATGTGTCAGTCTGGTTCGATACTACAATATAATATTAGCATAAAGCAATATAAAAATTTATTTATGAGCTCCGCCTTCGTCTCATAGACCCCCATGTTATCCGAAAAAGCGCCGGTCAGCGTCAGCCAATAGATTTCGAGCTTCCGCATTCTCGTGTTGTCAATCAAAGTGTGGAGCAGCCAGAGAGCACAGCCGCTCGCCCAGGCAGAGGAGAGTTAGCTCCGCAGCAGCCGCCGCGCTTACCTCGGATATATCCACTGTCTGCTGAACATCCACCGTAAACAGCTAGCGTTAAACATGGAGGATACTGTAGGAATCGGAGGCTCTCATTTTCACCCGACGGATAATAGCGTGCACAATTAAAGGGGCGTGGCTTGGTCGCTCATGAAAGCAGAGGGAGGGCGGAACCTGAGATGTTGGATTAAAAAAAAACCTCTCTCTTTCAAAACTCCGGACACGAGCTTTAAGGGGAGTATTTTCATGAACAATTACTTAACTATGTAGATATTTGACATATTTGTTGAAACTGTCACAGAAATACTTAAAAAAGAAGAGAGAATCTGAGTTCATCCTTCATCAGTATGTCATCTGATGTGTACTGTGGCGAACATTTGAATGTGTGAATGAGTGTTTCAGGGAAAATGAGCTGCAGGTGTTGTTATTTAGTTACAGACAAAGCAGCAGATAGATTATCAGCGAGGCCGTGAAGAAATGTTAATGCTCATATATAATTAACCAGTTTTATAATGTGCTCCGCAGAGATTTGTTCTTTTGTTCTACTTTGCCCTAAATACCTGATGAGAACAATCCTTGTACGTTAAACGAGTTCTGAAGTGATAATGACCACACTCTGTTTTTTATTTCCACTGCGATTCCTGGTGTTTTTATACCTCAGTGGCAAAAGCAAAAAAAATGAAAAAGGTTTCCAAAAAGATCAAACATTTTTTGACAGTTCCCCCTGGAGATCAGACTGTTACACGGTACATGTATGTGTGTTTGCAATGTTTTACACATGAAGTCTGCATGAAATGAATACAAGTCAATGTGACGTACTCATAAGGCAGAAAAACAGTGTGTGAGTGAATTTGTTCTGCTGCTCCAGATAACTGAGACTCGAATCAGATGAAACCGGAATCTCCTGTGAATTTTAGTCCCCGTTTACACAAACGCCACCAGTGGAAACGCAGTGTTTTTGCATTTTTGTGTCATTTAAGTTTCGTGTCTTAATGGAAACGATTTGAAAACAATGTAGTTAGCGTGTTGGGCCACTAGTGGGGGCTGTCGGCTGTTTTTTGTAACGAAACCACACACACCTGCAGAATATGCAATAAACACTAACAATGGCGAGAACACGGATATTCATGGTCTTGGATTGCTTTTCCGGGTTTGTCCTGAAAATGTCCAATTTGGAGACAGTAAAAACCACAGGGGTCCAGTGGGGGCTGTTTTTACACCTCTATATAATAATAACAACACTTCAGGAAACGAATGTCAGTCAGTGTGTTTTCCACATAACGTATGTGTGTGCATGTTGCTGTTTTGGTACCATTCAGGGATCAGTTTGTCTTGTGAATACTCGGGAATAACACTCAGTGGAGATTAACCTTCTGATGTTTCTGGTGCAAAATAAAAATCTAAGGGTTACATTTGAATGGCGTGTCCCTGGGGGCGGGGCTTGCTGTTGCACTTTGTGGAAATGTGCCTCTGGGTCCAGTAATCGAGATAAGTCTCCAGGAAATGAATGGAAGTCGATGTATTGTCCTCATAAGACGTGAAAACACAAGCGTGTGTGTGTGTGTGTGTGTGTGTGTGTGTGTGTGTGTGTGTTGTTGCTTTTGTACCATTATGGGACCAGTTTTTCCTGCAGGGACGGGAATAACACTCAACAGAGAAACGCCTTGTGATGTTCCTGGTGCAAATTGAAAAAAATGAAAAGGTTCCATAAAGGTCAGATTTCATGACGCTGCCCCTGGAGGCGGAGTCTGCAATCGCAGCGCATCAAACTCCCGCCTCTGGGTCCAGTTGTAGTAATAACGATACAGGAAATTAGCGTGAGTCAATGTATTGTCCCCATGAGGCATGAAAGCAGATCATCTGTGTGTGTGTGTGTGCGTGTGTGTGTGTGTGTGTGTGTGTGTGTGTGTGTGGGTCTTCCCTGCTGGCTGTCACAGAGCTGCACACGTTGAATGGATCTCTGGAGTGATTCAACCTGTGCTGCCTTTCTTTTCCTTTGTGTTCCTAATCCAGCTTTGCCAAGGTGACTTGATTTTCATGCCTTTTATGTGTTACAGATGCGGATACCTGTGAACATAATACCTGACAGCGTCGCGCAGTCCTCCCCCTGCCTTATCTCATTTTCTCTGCTTCCTCCCCCTCTTTCGCCGTCTTCCCTACACTTTCCCTCCTTGTTCTTCTCCGCTGCATCTCACCCCACCTTTCTCCTCCTTCAATTTTTTTTTTTTTTTTTCACGTCCTCCTCCCCCCTCTCTGTCTCTGCTGCAGACCCCTACGTAAAGGCCTCTCTGGTATGTGACGGCCGGCGGCTAAAAAAGCGGAAGACCTCCATCAAGAAGAACACGCTGAACCCCACGTACAACGAGGCGCTGGTGTTTGACATTCCTAATGAGAATATAGAGAGTGTGTCCATCGTCATCGCCGTGATGGACTATGACTGGTGAGCAGAATGGGGAGTTTGATTGAGTGTGTGTTCTCCCCGGGCTCATTTTTGGGCTGTTTGGTTCTGACGGCGTTGTGTTGAACACGATGGCGCCCCCCTCCTTGCTCCCCCGTTATGAGTCAGCCTCCTGGTGGATGCTCCCTGTTTTACATAGTCGGGCACCTCATGAATAAGCATGATTTATGCTAATGGCGAACGAAGCGGCGTAACCCTGCCAGTGTTTGTCTGTCTGCCGCTCGCAGCAACACTTGGCTGCTCGATGTGTTTGTGTGTAAACGCGCCGCCTCCCCTGTTATGTGGCCTGCCCTCCATTTGGCATCTCTATAGGTGTGCGCTTTTGTGCGCCTGTGCTCGTGCCGACCCCCCTCCTGACGCGCAGCCTTTCACGCCGGGGCCGCGCGTGTTTGCGAGGCGCTATTCAATATCCTCCCTCAACCGCTGTACTCCTTTCCCAGCTCTCAGGGTTGATAAATGAGACTCTCTGCCTGTTTCTTACAACCCCTGTGTCCCTCTCTCCCACTCAGCTTTTTTTTCATATCCCTTTCTTCACCCCGTCTTTTCTCTGAATATCTGCCTCTCTGTGTCTCCCGTCTCCTGCTGTACATCAGCATCGGTCATAACGAGGTTATAGGGATGTGCCGTGTGGGCAGCGAGGCCGACGGTCCGGGGAGGGAGCACTGGGCCGCCATGCTGGCCAATCCACGCAAACCAATAGAGCACTGGCATCAGCTTGTGGAGGTAATGAGCATATGATCCTGTGTGAGTGCATGACTCTGTGGGTGTGTGTGTGAGTGTGTGTACCAACATTTCCTGGCTATGATCACATTAGGCTACAGTGCATGTTCCAATTTGCCGTTGGAGCTGAATGATTTCCTTCATATGACGATCATTACGAGTCGTGATCGTAGAGGCAGCAGCAGGAACGAACGACGAACAGCAGTGTCGACAGCGATCGAAGGGTTAACCGCAGAGGGAAGTAAAAACAATCCTAACAAACAGTTGTTCAGTGAAATTGATCGTATTTAATATCACGTACTGCCACCATCCGGTCTGCTTTCTATACTGTTATTTGGGAAATAACCTATAAAATTGCCTCATTATGTTAAAAGCTATTAATGTGATTTGCATAGCGAGCTTTAATTGTGAAATGGTAATTACCAGAAGTTATAATTAAAAAGGTTTAATTATGAACCCCAACAGCTATTGGCATGATATACATTTTCCTGTTTTGAGAGAGAGAGAGAGAGAGAGAGAGAGAGACTTTTTGATGATGATGAGGCTTGTTTGTGTGACTAAATATGCAACATGCATTCAAGCATTGAGATAGAAAGTGTGGCAACATACATACAAATCACATTTTTAGAGCTGCACAATTTTCTGTTAAATATTGTAAAAGACTGAAATTATGTTTTCATCCAGTTTGCATTCAGAACGATTAAAATTCCAATCAATTCACAAATATGCGAGTAGCTGGTCTAAAAAAAATAAGCCCAATTGACAGCTATAATGACTTCCTAGGTCAGAAACAGAAAAATGAAAGAAAAGAGACCAAAAATAACACCGTCAGCTCTGCTGGCGAAATCACAGACGCACATGAGCCCAGTGGCGAGGGGCAGGAGAAAGAACACTGTGAATTCTGAACGAGTCTGAATGCAAGTCAGTGAAATCGTCTCATAAGTACAAATCTAAAGTTTGGCACAGCTGTTGCATTGAGTGTGTTTAAGTGGTATCAGGCAGCCAAGTTCAATTAAACTGATGAAAGACGCCGTGATGCCAAACCATCACTGTAAGAGTTCCAACTCTTGCTTACTTCTACAAAAAAACCATCCGGATATTTTAAATTTAAAGCCTTCAAATCAATTCTGCTTTGCAGTGCCTGTGGGTCCCTACTTTCAGTAATATCCTATGACGTGAAAAACCTGGGATTAGATTGTTTAGTCACAATAAAAAGCCACTCATATATAAAACACTTCTTCAGTAACAATATTCATGCTTGTTTGCATTAAACGCTGCTTTAGCCTTCAACTCGTCACCTGAACAGCCCGTGAAACCGACCCTGCGTGTAGCTAGTACGCCGTGCTAAGAAGGTGGACGGCCGCCGCTGTAGAGGTTAGACAAACAGACTTCCACCCAGAGCTGGTCTGGTTCGAGTCGTCAGGCTGTCAGGTCGACACTGTGGGTGTCTGGTTAAACCCCGGCCGGCTCTCGCTGGGCCAGGAAGGGCATCCGGTGTGAAACCAGACATGTGGATCACATGACGTGCCGTGGCGACCCCACAGCGAGCTGCTGAAATGCATTTTCAAAGGATTATATGATGGTACACAGCTGTCTCTGAGTAAACATTTCTGTCGTATATAATCATGCAAATGATCATGGCGGAACCTTGAACCTCGAGCTTGAGCTGCTTGTGCGACGGCAGTTATAGGGTCAGTTCGCACGATTGAACCAGATCTGAAAACTCTGTTCTGCATATAAGACTTCAATGCAAACATGCCGTGCATGTTTAATCTCACTGATTGTAGCTGTGGTATTATAATAATGATTGGAGGGATATAGGTCTCTTCAGAAAACTTGAAAGGGGGAAATTTTCTCAAGCTGAAAATGTTCACCTCTTTTTAAATGTACGGACAAATGAGCAAAGAAGTGTGAGAATAGAGGTAGAAATGGCGGTACTGGTCAAAACTGTCATTTACATCAACTGACTGGAAGCTAAATTCAGCACTAATTCCAGCTAAATGTCTTCTCCCTCGCAGGAAAAAGCAATTGGTACATTTGTGTCGAAGCCTGCTCCGGCCTCCTCCCCCAAGCCGCACATCGTGGTGGACAGTCCCCATTCCGATTAAAACGGTGAGCCTCTCCGACTTCCAGCGTGCTAATACTCTCCAGTCATCAGCGTAGAGTAATTTGTGTCATCGTTCCCCAGCGATTCCTTTATTTCTGCTCTGAAAATAGATTATTTTTTTTATGCTTAAGTCCTGCTAAGACGAGCGCGCCGCGCAGGAGTCGTCCTTCAGTCAGATTTACCCCGGAAAATAGTCGAGTCTTAAAAAGCATGACTTAACTGTGAGTGTGTGATAAAGTGGAGGCTGTGGAGCTGTCAGATGGAGGAGCTGGAAGGCAGAAGCATCTGTATAATCTAGATGTTATGGGTTATGTAATGCAGCTCCCCCTCCCCACAAACCTACTGTACTGCATATATATATATATATATATATATTTATATATCTCCACTCACCAGCCCGGCTGTATCTCTGTCTCTCACTCGCTTAATCTGCCTCTTCTCCCTTATTCCCCTCTTTCCTCAGGTCATCGTCATCTCTGCAGCTCCAGACTTTCCTTTCTTTCCTCCTCATCTGTGAATAATTCTTCTCCATTCCAAGAGCGAGAGACGCCGAGACACTGCTCGTGTCCAACTGCTCGTGCCGTTTTTGCTCCTGCTAACGAACCGTCCGACTCCTGCGCCGTATCCACCGAGCCGGGAGCGAGGATTACAAAAAAAAAAAAAAAAACCACACACACAAACTAACAGACAAAAACAACTACATCCATCACATGCTACACTTTGAGCATCAGACTACACATTTACAGACGCCGAACGGTTCCACGGGACTGACATCAGGTGTACATTTGGGACAAAGCAAGAAAAATGAACACACATCTCACACTAACACACACACACACACACACACACACACACACACACACACACACACACACACACACACACAGAAATACACAAATACTGAGTTTGTAGTATGTGCGTAGTTCATGTGTGCTTCGGAATAGTGTAGTATCTCATCTAGAAGGAGTGTGACGTGACAAACTTTTCTCTTGAAAACAAAACAAAAAAGAAAAAAAACAAAAAAAGAAAAAAGCAAGCCATCGTGGAATGGTCATCTCAACCAGGACCAAAGGTTCGTGCCCTTGTACAGACTCTAGATGAAGAAAGTCCCTATGTCAATATTTTTCTTTGCCACATGGGTGTCCAGCAGTCTGTGCCGTACTGTACGGGAACGTCTCACCTAGAAGCTAGCAGGACAGAACGTCCATGGTGGATCCTTCAGGCCGTTCTGGAGGCCGTCTCCAGAGTCAACTCGCTTATTTTCCCCGGAGGAAAGACTACCGAGCATCCAGCGGTCTCTATTGATGTCAGAGGAGCGAAGAACGAGGACGGACTTACTGGTCTTAGCATGTCTCACAGCCTGGGAGTGTGTCCCTCTTCCTCCTACTTTGTGTCTCGGTCCTCATGGTGCTCATCGGTATTTGTTTTTAAGCCTCTTGTGTTGCTCCGTCCGTTGTGTGGCAGGATAAACATGCGACCGTCGAGAAGAGAAGGAGTTCGCTCATGCCATTTTTTTAACAGTCCGCTGAGGACGAGTGGAAGCGAGAACGATTTGACCGTCCCCGGACCTCAGACTTTCGCCGACGTTCGGCCAGACCTGGGAACCCGGGAACCGGATCGGCCGGAGGACGCGTCCCTCTCGGAAGGACATCACCTCTGTGTTTTATTTTTCTACCATTCTTTGAGTTCGGGCGTCGTCTTCTCCAAGCTTCAGCCGCCCTGGACTCCGCACCATGTCCCAAACCAGAGACTCTGAGAAGGACACACACGGCCGTGTCGCTTTTACTAGTGTGTGTTTCTGTGTTTGTGGGCGTGTTTGTTTTGTATTCGTGCGCGTCCGTGTGTGTGTGTGTGTGTGTGTGTGTGTGTGTGTGCGTGTGTGTCACTGTGACCTTGTGTGTGACACGTTTCTGTGCTCACCGTCTCCCCTCGTCCGTTTTATTTCTTTCTTTCCCCCCAAAACTTCCGGCGTCCTCAGACCTGAAACTTCGTCTCGGAGCCAGACGTGTCTTTCTGTTCTGTGTCTTTACAAAGGAGCCATTTTCTGTGAGTGTGTGTGTGTGTGTGTGTGTGTGTGGGTCAGGATGTGTGTGTACTATATGTGCCTCATTGCACTAGGTGGGGAAACACTGTCTCTCATAGACATTAGTTTGTACTGTCTATGTCGTCTCTGAAATGAGCTGCCAATCATTCAGCCCCTCCCCCCTCCTCTCTCACCCTCTGCCTGATGTAAGTAACTGTGTTGATTGTGTACTTCTTTCAGTAATTTGTGTACTGTATGTCCGAGGGTAAAAAAAAAAGAAAAAAAAAAGAAGAAGAAAAAAAAAAAAGAAAAATCAGATGGCACAGTGATTGAAAATTTAAATCTGTTTGGTGTGTTTTGATTACATTTAAGAAGAAGGAACACAACAAAAAAAAGAGGAAAAAAAAAGACAAATTTACATCCCCTTAACGCAAGACGACAGGGAGGAGGTGTTGTGAGAAAACAAGCGCCTGAATTTTTCTGCACTTCCTACTGTATGTAAAACCAATACAGACTTATAAAGCCATGTCTGTCACCGCTACTACTACTGTAACCTCAGCAGAACAGTACAACACCTCACTACAGCTACTTGTATTTCTACTGTTGCCATTTCCGTCTCTCTCTCTCTCTCTCTCTCTCTCTCTCTCTCACGCAAAAACACTCTTCTTTTATTTTTTACCAAGACTAAGAGTGTGTTTGTGCTGGGAGATCTCTCTACTGTCTCCTCACCTCTGGATCAATGGATTAAAAGGATATTGTAGTTTGTTGCGTTCATCTTTTCAGTCAAGTAGGGCTTTAAAACATAGCTTTGACATGTTTCGTAGAAACATGTCAAAGCTATGTTTTAAAAACCTACTTGACTGAAAAAACAGAGACATATTACCGTATTGGCCCGACCGGAGGACAATATTTTATTCCAGAAATTGTATTCTCAAAAATTGGGTCGTGTTATAATTGAGGACTAGATTGCTGTTACGCATCCGCGCCACTAGAGGGAGCCAAAGTATGTTTTAAAAACTCACTTGACTAAAAAAACAGAGACATATTACCGTATTGGCCTGACTACAGGACGATATTTTATCCCAGAAATTGTATTCTCAAAAATTGGGTCATATTATAATCGAGGACTAGATTGTCGATACACATCCACACCGCTAGAGGGAGCCAAACAAAGTGATCAGGAAGCGAATGGCGTGAATGTATGCTTATTTGTTCGCTATAAAGGTGAAAAAAAAGCAGGAGCTGATGAAAAATGGAGGAACGAATTTTTTGAGAAAGAGAATGTAGTTTTAACTGAATACTGCAGTAATATTTCTTGATCTTAAATCACATGAAATGTTACCTCTGTTGTAAGTTTTCCTAGACTAATTGTACAATTAAAAAAAGGTGTTTTCTGAGTAACCTTATTGTTTTCAACATATTTTTTATTTTCACAAAATGATATTTGAGAAATAGGAGTCGTCCTGTAGTCGCGCCGATATGGTGCTTCTGTCAAGTGAAATCCGTCGTATCGCGTTGCGTCACGGCCTTCGACCGGCCCAGAAATCGACTTTAGTCACCGAGAGGGAAATTTCCCACCATGCTGACCGTCCTTCTGCTCCTCCTGACGCCGTCCTCAGTGGGATTCGAGGGACAGGCGGATATGAAAAATGACCCGCCGGCGCTCTGACCTTTAGGCCCCGTGGTTTTGCCAGATTAGGGATGAACTGATTGGCTTGTTCAAGTAGATATAGGATTGATCCATTGGTCTTGAGGGTCCATAGTTCTTTTCTCTCTCTCTCTCTCTCTCTCTCTCTCTCTCTCTCTCTCTCTCTCTCTCTCTCTCTCTCTCTCTCTCATTTAGCCCTTGTGTTACTGCCTTGTGATAGATTACTGAACTCAAAGTGGAACCAGCACATTCCTTTATTCAGTTCCTACCTTGCCCCTCCCCCCCTCCCCCTTTCTGTTCCTGTCTGATTCCTCATTCTCTCCTCCAGCCTTCCCTCCTGTCCTCCCTCTTCCTCACCTGTCCATTTTGTCCCCACTTGATTTTCTTCCCCTCCACACCTTCTTGCCCCCCCCCCTTCTCTCCTCTTGTTCGTGCAGTTCTGAATGGTCATGGGGAAACATGTCTGCATGCTTATATTAACATGAATGATGTCAACTTGATGCAATGAAAAATTATATAAGTGATGCTTTAAGCAAAAATCTGACAATGAACTTGATACTAATACTACTAATGAAGACTAAATGGAGACCTAGCAATTCTTTATCTCTGTGGTCGAAAACAACAATGAAGAAATAACATTGTTTATGCTGTATTTATCTTTCTCAAATTGGTATTCTTTTTTTGATTTGTTTGTTTGTTCTTTTTTTATATATAATTTATTCAAGAAGTTTACTTTTTTATGGGTTCTTGCTGAGAAATTGAGTGAGGGGTTCAGTCAGGGCGATTGTTTCAGTCGGGAGGAGGGATGTCGGTGAATGTGTAACACTGTGGCTGAAGCAACGACTAAGAAAATAAAGGATATCTATCATCCAGCCGGGCGTTTCTGACTGCTTTAATGGGCGTCGGGCGAGAAGCTGCCGTCCAACACGCTGCTAAATATAAAGCGGAGAAGCCCAGAGCGTTCAGATGTACACATTCTATATTTAACCCAGAGCAGCAGGAAGGCGACGCCTCACCTGGACAGACGCAGCCTCAAATAACTTTCTATTTTTTTATTTTTTTATTTTTTTCCACCTCTGAGCTCTCGGACTTTCTGCTGTGCATTAAGTGGTGTGTAATTATTCAGCCACTTTTTCATGAATTCTTTATTGTGGCCGCATTTTTTTTTTTTTTTTTTTTTGCCTAAATGCAAAATGGAGCAGGCCTCGTGCTCCCGGCTCCGTCTTCATCTCCACATCGCTCGCATTTCACGTCGTGTGGCTCTTCTGCTTTACTGAAAACCCACCGGTGGCAGCAGCTCGAGGAGGAGGAGCGGAGGATTAAACAAATGATGAAGGAGGAGGAGGAGGAGGAGGAGGAGGAGGAGGAGGAGGAGGAGGAGGAGGAGGAGGAGGAGGAGGAGGAGGAGGCAAATGGGTGTGTGGAGACGTGAGGACGGCTCCGTATATAGACACACTCGTCATGGGGCACCTGCAGCATCCTGACAGTGATAACAGTTCTCACACACACACACACACACACACACACACACACACACACACACACACACACACACACACACACACGTGACGGCACACCAGTTAGCACGGCTGTAATGCTGTGGACTGTTGAGAGGAGGAGAGAAAAAAACTGAGAGGAGGGGGTGAGGGGTAACTGCTGTCTCCATGGCAACGTTCCCACCGTGCAAAAAAAAAAAAAAAAAAATAATTTAGTCGGAAAGACATTTCACTCAGTTCAGTGAGCTGAAAGAGGCAGAGAGGGAAGGAGGGGGGAGTGTGTGTGTGTGTGTGTGTGTGTGTGTGTGTGTGTGTGTGTGTATCACACTCGGGGGATCCATCTGAAGGTATCAGAGCCAGGCGTTCGCCCCACATGCTAATAAAACTAATGATCATACATGACGATAATGAAGCGACGGCGTCGTTACAGACGAGGCTCGGTTCACTTTCTGCTCCTTTTACGTAACTCGAGCTTCATGTCAGGACTTCAACCAGCTGCTCCTGCCTCCCGACTCAAACCGCCAACTTCCCTTCACGTATTTTAAAAGAGATGCCAGCCTTTTTCTGTTATTTAATAATAATACCCCAAAAACCTTTCAGAAATAATGAATTCAATGAATGCACGCAGGCGGAGAGTTTGACTGGTGGCAGCCTTCCTCTGCGGGGGGACGGAGTGTTAATCAGGAGCGGAGCCCCAGGATGTGACCTTCTCCACAAACCACCTTCGCCGGGAACTTGATATTCACCTGACGGACGGGAACCGGTGTGAGACATCCTCTGACATTACGCCTCCGCGGCCATGTCTCTAAATGAAGAACGCTAAAGAGGAAATTCGTGGAGAGATCAGGTCTGACTCGCTCGGAGGGCCGTCTGGCTCTCCACTTTCCTCCCAAACCGGGTTTATGGGTGTTTCCACCAGCGAGTCTGGGTGTTTATAGATTATAGGTGCAAAATCTTTAAAGAAACACCTGGTTTGCGTTATTTAAGCAGCGCCTTTGCATAATAAAGCCACTTTACTGGTGTCAGCTTGAGGCCTCAGCTTCCAGTAAGTCACTGAAAAATACAACTTTTACAAAATAAGAAGAGTTTTCACTTGAAACTTGGTTGTGTCAATGAGATCTTAGGTTTTTTCCTGGCTTTAAAATGTGTCCTGTGTGTTTGCCCCTGCGATGGCCTGGCGATCAGGCCACGCCATGTCAGCCGGAATCGACTCCTGCGGTCTTAAGTTGGGTAAATCTGGTGTATAAGTCGGGTGGAAATTTTAAGGCGAGGAGTAATAATCCATATTTAAGCTCCTTTTCATGACTTACTCCTTCGGCTGCGCCCCGCCAGGACCGGATTAGACGGAGAAAAAGCCCCGGAGAGTGAGCGAGAGGCGAGGTGCAGTGGGCGGCTCCGCTGGCCCGGCGGTGTGGACGTGAGTGCGTCGGCACGCTGGCTGTGATTACCTGTTGTGAGGCGACCATCTGGCCCTCGGCCTCCCAGCTGGGATCAGCAGCGAGGAGACGGATTGTCTTCGCCGCGCCACCTGGACCTCGCCGGCCATATTCCTCATTCATATTTTATTACGTCACACTCCGACCAAAACACAGCCGAGGAATAAAACAATGTCTGGGCTTCCAACGGGGAGAGGAGCCTTTTCTGTAATTGCTTGGCAACGGCCGGCGTTGTGGGCGCCGGAGTTCAGAGCAGCGGAGAGCGCCGCCGCGGCACGGCCCAGTCCACGCAGGCAGATTCACATGCAAACGCTCGCCGTGCGTTCTGTCAGTCCGATCTGGCCGCTCGGAACGAAAAGCTCTGCGGGGGATTCCGTGTTTGCAGCCGCGGCCTCGCTGGAGCCCGGCGCTCGCCGCCCTTCCCGGGGAAATGAGAGCCCGGCTCCGTGAGAGGGTTCAGAGTTTGAGTCTGATGGAGTCTGAAGCCGGCGCCGCCGCGGGCAGAGGACATGCTATTGTTGGACCCACAGACCGGTGCGCTGATGTGCTACAAGTACAGGTTAGCCGCCGGTCTGCTGCGCCGCTCTGATGGGGGTGGGGGGGCTCCAGAGCGCCGGGCTTCACCGGGATTCCAGTATCACATCCAAGAAAAACACCGTGGACTCATGAAGCCTGTTGCCTCCGGAGCTTTCCCTAAATGTCTGTCCGAGGTGGAGATGACGCCACCTGGAGGCGCTCCATCACTCTGAGAGGAGAAAGTTACAATCTGTACTCTAACTCCAGTTACCACAGCATAACGAGAGGTTCACTGTCCGTCCTGCAGCTCTCTGCTGACCTCTCCTGGAATCTGCCTCAGCAGCACACAATCCTCCTCTGGAACCGTGAAGGTGTTTATCAGCTAGAGGTTTATTTTATCTGGGTGTGACACTTCATCAGGAAACAATTTTTTTTAAAAAAATCAAAACCAAGACAACTTCTGCATTTCCTCTGGTTTCATTTGAACTACAGTGGCTTGCAACAGTAGCAAAAGTAGTAGTTGTGGAGAAATTTGAAGCAGGGTTAGATTAAAAATAAACAAACAAATTAAAAAACTCATCTCAAGCATTGAACACCTTGCAGTGAAATCCATCATCTGGAAATAGAAAGAGCTCCACAGCACCACTGCAAACCGACCGAAACATGGCAACATGAAGCACTGACATCCGTGTAGAGATTAACCTTATTTTATAAAAAGGAGACGTGAAGCTGTGCAGACATGAAAATAATCTGCTGCACTTTCCGGAGCAGTAGGATAAATACCAGGTTAACCTGTCAGTACGCAGGCAGAGCGCCTGGAAAGGAGTCTGAAGTATGATCGGATCATGAATTTGTGATTGTTTCTCTCTCTCCTCCTTGATCTCTTTCTGTTTCTCTCTCTCTCCATCTCGATCTCTTTCTGTTTCTCTCTCTCCTCCTCAATCTCTGTTTCTCTCCTCCTCGATCTTTCTATTTCTCTTTCTCCTCCTCATTGTCTTTCTGTCTCTCTGTCCACCTCGATCTCTTTCTGTTTCTCTCTCTCTCTCTCTCTCTCTCTCTCTCTCTCTCTCTCTCTCTCTCTCTCCCTCCCTCTTTTTCTCTCTCTCTCCACCTCGATCTCTTTCTGTTTCTCTCTCTCTCTCTCTCTCTCTCTCTCCCTCTCTCTCTCTCTCCACCTCGATCTCTTTCTGTTTCTCTCTCAGCCTCGCTCTTCACACGAGGCTAATTTCCAGGCTGGCTCTGCTTAGAAAAATGAAATACTTTGGATTCAGTATTAAGCCATAAATATTTTGCGGCTGTAAATGGACTTGCACATAATTACAGACTCTGAATTTGTAAATCAAGTTTTGACATCCCATTAAAAAAAAAAATCTACCCGATAATTAAAGTTTGTGAATGTGTCCAAAATGACCTTCATTGTTGCAAAAAAAAAAAAAAAAAGTATTGACTTTCCATCTGAAAAGAGCAGCGTGAGAGCGAGCCAGGTCAAGCTCAAGTTAAAACTGGAACAGATTTTTCAGGGAGTGTCATCAGTCCTGTACGGTTCTCTGTAATGATCAGCGATGTGTTCTTGGTAGTCAGAGGGGAAATCACTGTTTGCTGACGATGCCGCTCTGTGGGAACGGGGCTGGACTCAGTAGGAACATCAGCATAAAGAAGCTGGAAGTGGTGCATGTCCCGGCTATGAGACTCTGATATGGTACTCCTGTGTCAGATCGAGGTGGGAGAACTCCCGCTATGCTTCGTACCAGAACAACAGGCCGTGCTGGTGGTGAGCAACACCCAGGGAAACAAAGGAAGACGAGGAAAATGCATGAACCAGGCTGAGTTTTGGCTGTGTGAACAAGACACTGTATTTAATTAATAAACACCACACTGGTCTCCGTGAACACTGAGACACTGAAGAGTCTGTGGAACAAGTTATTCAAATACACCAGGGACAGAGAGCGACTAATGAGGAGCGTTTCCCCGAGGAGAGAGTAATGGAGCTTGGAGTAATGGATAATGGAGCAAAAATACTTAAGTATCTGAGAGAGACGGTCTTGGTGGAGGGGGCACCTGCATTTAAACCAAAGACGAAGAAGACGACAACATTCTTCACCCAGTGAACTGGAGCTATCCTGGTGTGAAAGCAGCCTTAAGGGGAATAAAGTTTGGAGTGAGGTATAAGTACGTCTGCGACTCAGGTGGGTTATGATTTATGATAACGTAGGAAATAAAATTCACATTTATTGTCATGACTTTATTGAAGCTTTATTGTCTTTCTATCCAACCACTTTGGTCCAAAGAAACTGAAAACCGTGCATCATTTTTCTTTCATTTCATGGTATGTTGGTCTATCACATAAAATACGAATAAATATATGTTCTTTTGCGATTGTAACATGAGAAAAGTTCTTCAAAAGACACTTATTAACTTTTTTTTAATAATTATTTTTAACCATCCTTTTTTGTAAGCAACAAAAGGTCTTTCATTAAATAATATATAAGTTATATAGAATAGGTTATATGAAAAATATTGGTACTGGTCAATAACAAAGGAAGAATATCTGTATTTATACACATACACAGTACTGACCATGGATCAGTGCAGATGCTGTTTCTGTTCAAATCTTTGCTTCACAGTCATTTGTAGTCTGAGCTATAATGTAATTTGTTCCATAGTGGGAATATTTTTCACAATGTAGCTCTATTTTATAAGCATTTTTAAAAATAATTTGTAAAATGCGTCTTAGCTTGAAAACACAAAATGAGCTGTCAGACAGAGGGGTGTTGGATTCATTCCTAGAAACATGAAACACTTCCTAAAAATAACCTCTGTCTTTATTTTTCAACACTAAAATGAGTTTTCCCTGTGTGCGCTGTACATCTGAACCTGTAGAGGGCGCGCGTTCACTTTGAGGTGTTTATTTTCTCCACAGAAGAAGAACTTGGGGTGGGCGGGTCTTTACGTCACTTCCGCAGTCAACAATTCCACCGTTGGAAGCTAGCGGCTAATATTGATCTCTTTCAGCTCCGATAATTTGTTTTCCTCTTCGCCCTGGGACGCGAATCCAAGCCGCGGAGCCGCAGGTTGGTCCACAGCGCCGTCAAAGCTGCATGATGACGGGTTAGTGGAGGATTTTTATCAGCGATCATCCTTATTCATCCAGCAAGCTAACGGGATGGAGCAGCCCTGTGAGGCTCTGCTGCTGCTTGTTTTCACTTTTCTTTTCTCATATTATCCTCAGAAATGTGCCGATTTTAATCATAAAATACATAATAATCGGTAGGACAGCTTCCTTACTGGCGCTGGCTTTCAATATTCAGACACGTACCTGATAACCAGCATCACATGTGCTGCTGTTCATCCAAAACAAAGGTGCTCTGAACACCGCTGGATACAGTGTGTTTCAGTGGAAATGAGTTGGGGATAGAAGGAGAGGACAGAAAGCAACAGACAGACAGACATCCACCCTTTCAGTTAACAGAAGGATTTTAAATTCCGTTCTATACTTCACAGCAATCCAGAGAAGAGAAGCTGGTGTTGGTGTCAGACTCTCACTGCTGCATTTTCAATCAACAGAAGACTTTTTAATCAGTTATTTAGACACTTTAATAATTGGAAATTACAATTGTCTAATATAGGAACACGTGCATGTGTTGATTTCTCATCGAGCACAACTCAAATGGAAAAAATGTCCAACGTCGTCAAGTTCCTTCACAAACTGATCAGAAGCATTCTCTGCTGCCTCCTCCTGTGGCTCCTCAGGTCCGGCCCTCATGGAGCCGTCCTCCAAGCCCGGGTCCAGCCAGGTGTCTGACGTGGTGTTTGTCATCGAAGGGACGGCAAACCTGGGGCCGTACTTCGAATCGCTGAGGAAGAACTACATCCTTCCAGCGATCGAGTGAGAACCTGAAGAAGTCTCTACTGAAAGATAAATATTAGCGTTTAAGCTTGAATTAATGCTGGTTTTGTTTCTTACTCCAGGTATTTCAATGGAGGAGCTCCAGCAGAAACAGATTTCGGTGGAGATGTGAGTTTCTCTTCTCTTCAGATCCATTTCCGTGTATTTTGGTGTAATTCCCAGCTGTCCTCTCTCCAGTATGGAGGGACGCAGTACGGCCTGGTGGTCTTCAACACGGTGGACTGCGCTCCAGAGTCGTACGTCCAGTGCCACGCTCCGACCAGCTCCGCCTTCGAGTTCGTCTCGTGGATCGACAGCATCCAGTAACTCTCCGCTCTAACTGCCGCTTCATCTGCTGTCGTGATCATTTTACGGTGGAGATCTGATGACGGTCTGGCTGCAGGTTCATGGGAGGAGGAGCGGAGAGCTGCAGCCTCATCGCAGAGGGCCTCTCTGTGGCCTTGCAGCTGTTTGATGACTTTAAGAAGATGAGGGAGCAAATGTACGGCGGTGTTTGTGCTTGTTAAAACCTAACTACAGCCTTAAGTTTCTTAACTCTGTAGCTGGAAGCATTGAAACGTCTTGAAATCGTCGTTTGTGTTTTCAGAGGTCAGACTCACAAGGTGTGTGTGCTGCTGTGTAACTCGCCGCCGTACCTGCTCCCGGCTGTGGAGAGCGTCACCTACACCGGCTACACCGCAGACAACCTGGTCAAGATCATCAGGGATGTGAGTTCTCGGGAGCTTTTTGTTTTTTTTGCGGGAGGGGGGTTTGGAGCTGTGTCTGACGCGTGGCTGAACCTTCTCCAGAGAGGAATCCACTTCTCCGTGGTGGCTCCCCGGAAGCTTCCGGCTCTCAGAGCTCTGTTCGAACGGGCCTCTCCCGTCGGGGGCGCCGTCGAGCCGCTGCCCGACTACAGCCAGGATCCTTTCCACATGGTTCTCGTCAGAGGGATCTCGCTTCCCGGTAAGAAACGACCGCAGTTCTGGTCAAACCTCTTTCGATCAGGAATACGAAGAAACGGCGTCGTCAACCCTCCCGACTCGACCAGAGGGGGTGTTTCCGCTGCACATGTAATGTTTAGAATCTAGAAACTGTTCCAAACCAGCTCTAGAAGCACAGTTTTAACTTTCTGGGATGGTTTTCACAGTTTTTATGTAATAAAATCTTCATCTTTGCAGCATTAGTTCATTCAGAATAAAAAGAAGTTAAAATATCAGTGAGACCGAACTGAAATTAAAGACGAGGCAAAAAAAAAAAAATTATTGGATTGGCAAAATCAAAGACACGCTGCAAAAATTAAAAAATCTTACCAAGTTTTTAAAATTTGTTTTGAGTGAAAATATCTAATTTTACTTGATTTAAAATAAAATCTCATAAAAAATATATTTCAGCAAGATAGAAAGACTTGATTTAAGAGAAGTTCTCTGAAATCAAGACAATTTTCACTTCTTCTATTTGCAGATTTGTTTTACTTAAGTTGAGATACTTTTACTTTGAAATAATTTAAAAATCTGTCTGTAGAACAAGTGAAAATCATCTTGACTCCAGAGAACTTCTCTTAAATCAAGTCTTTTTTTCTTAATGAAATATAATTTTGTAGTGAATTTATCTTAAATCTGGTAAAATGAGACATTTTCACTCAAAATGAGGCTAACGAAATGCATGTGGAATTGTGATTTTCTCAAATTGATCATAAACGTCCCGTCACGCCGTTCCAGTTCCGTTCAAACAGAAATCAAACATTTCTCCCTGAGCGGAGCAGCCGGGCGGCGATCGGCTCCAGCAGAGAAGAAAGAGACGAGCGTGTCTTTGCTCTCAGTCCCTGCAGGTGGAGGCTCTGTCCCGCTCAAGCCGGTGCTCCCCCCTCAGCCCGTCAGCCAGCAGGTGGTGGGGCCGTCGCAGCCGGCTCCGCCCATCAACCCCGCCCACCCCTACCACCAGGTACCGGGCGCCGAGCCGCGCTCCGCCTCGCACGCCGCCGCTTCTTCTCATCCTCATCCGGTGTTTCCGCCCTCCGACAGAACCCGCCCCCCCCGACCGCGGCTCAGATCGCCGCGCAGATGGCCGTGGACG
Organism: Salarias fasciatus; assembly: GCF_902148845.1. Classification (NCBI taxonomy): domain Eukaryota; kingdom Metazoa; phylum Chordata; class Actinopteri; order Blenniiformes; family Blenniidae; genus Salarias; species Salarias fasciatus. The sequence goes on along the minus strand of NC_043748.1, from coordinate 20,280,078 downwards.
CCGCCAACATCCAGAAGAGTCGCTGTGAGTTGCCGTGTTTGCGCGCCGCCGTCGGGATTCTGTGTGTTTCTTCCTGTATTTTCAGAGAGCGGTTTTCCTGAGACAGTCTCTCATGACGCTCTCACCTCGTCACGCAGATTTCACATGAACCGTCAGACGCTTCATACACACCAAATACAAAGATCTAAAGGAAAACCGGCAGATTTGTACCGCTGTCTTTAACCGGCGGGAAACAGTTCTGTTATGATCTGCAGCTTCCAGTGAAAATATGAAAGAAATACAGGAGAAAGTCGAGTTTGAGCACATTAATCTGCTCCTCAAGTCCCTTTAAAAACACGCAGTGCTCAATTCATTTATGAATATTCTCTTCTGTTCAGGCAAGTCGGCTTTTTTCGACTCTTTTCTAGATGTTTGGACGCTGTTTTAGCCGTCGTCTTTATTTCTCCTTGTTCTGTTTGATCGGCCTGTTCTTTGGCTTTTCCTCTCGTTCTTTATGCTTGAACAGAAGAAAAGACAACATGTGGACAGAGGAGGCGCTGTGATTGGGTGATTTATGCAAAACTTTTACTCGTAATTTAAAATCAAAAGATGATTTATGTGAAAATCGGAGTCTGGTGAAGCAGCACGGTTATAGAAACTAGTGATCGCGAGACCAAAACATGTTCTGAAACCGGGCGCTTTATATGTTTATTTGCACTCTGAAAATCTGCATTTTTTTGAATGGGTTCCAATGAGACCGGGGCTCTTTTTGAAACCATCATCGCCCCCTGCTGGAATTCCCTCAGAATTACAGCTTTTTTGCATTTCCACATTATCTTCATGTTTTATGAGCGGAGGCTGGCGCCTGGTTTAAATGGAGGGAGACAACTTAGCACTCTGCCTCTGTCTCTCTAAACGGCGCCCTCTAGGGGCCTGGCATGCTAATGACACCGTTTCCGTGGAAACGGGCATCAGTTTTAAAATGAAAAACTTCTCTTGAATGAAAAAAACCCTAAAAAAATGACTCCTTTTTGCTTGAACTGTCAAACGGGGCTTTAGTGAAAGTGTTTTGAGTCATGACGGCTGTCCTTCATGTGGAGACGTGTCCCTCCCTGTCTGCTGCCCCTCCAGTCCCCGGCATGGGGAACCAGGTTCCGCCGTTCAGCGGCCAGCCCGCCATCCCGTCGGTGGCCGGCGTGAAGCACGGCCAGCCCAGCATCTCCACCGTCACCACGGCCTCCCAGTCCCTGCTGGCCCAGCAGGTCCCTCCCGGCCAGCAGCAGCCGGTCCCGGCGCCGGGGCAGCCGCCGGCCGCCCAGCAGCTCCAGCAGGCCCAGCAGGTGGCGCCGCCGCAGGCCGCCGCCAACCAGCCCACGGCGGCCGCGGCTCAGGCCGGCATGGTGAGTGAGGACGGCGGAGAAGGCCGAGGTTCAGAGTTCAGGCTGCGTTCACACGACAACGCACCTGAAGCAGTTTCAAAAACAGCGCAGTGTGAATGTTGGGCCACTAGGGGGAGCAGCTGCACTCAGTAAACAAAGAAAAATCCCTCGAACGTGAGGAGGGTTGTTTCCTCTTTTCTAACTTTGAAAAAGAAAAAAAACAGTTTAATTGTTATTTAAAATGTAATTTTACTGTTTGCAGCCCAGGAAATGTGCTGGAAATTGAAATCTTGTTTTTCCTCATGTTTTACTTGGATGAATGTGAAAATGGAATCCCTGCTTGTTTCCTGCGGGCAGGCCGGAGTGGCGGGAGTGGCCGGAGCTCAGGGCAACAGCAACGCCATCGGACAAGCTCAAGGCGTGGCCAACAAGATCGTGGCCTGGACCGGCGTTCTGGAGTGGCAGGAGGTAAAACCAGGAGAAACCAAAGCCGAATCGGTCTCGTGGTCTTCCCGTTTGTCACGTTTTCTTTGTCTTTCAATCCCCGCAGAAGCCCAAAGCCTCGTCGATGGACTCCAACACCAAACTGACCCGCTCGCTGCCCTGTCAAGTCCACGTCAACCAAGGAGAGAATCTGTGAGTGGAGAACCCGGCGCCGAGCGGCCGAAAGCTGCTTCGTTCCTCCTCCGGTTCCTGACTGAAACACGGTTTTCTTTCTCCAGAAACACAGACCAGTGGCCTCAGAAGCTCATCATGCAGCTCATCCCCCAGCAGCTGCTGGTGAGGCGCTGTTTTTAAAGCTGTGGTTCTCCTGGTTTGTCTTTACTCTGTAAATTGACGCTTTCCCTCTGCAGACGACCTTAGGTCACCTCTTCAGAAACTCCCGAATGGTCCAGTTTCTCTTCACCAACAAGGACATGGAGTCGCTGAAGGGGCTGTACCGCATCATGGCCAACGGTTTCGTAAGTACAGTTCTCATGCAGGAGGGTTAATGGAGGCGGGCCCAGGATAGAGCCTTGAGGAACTCCAGAGTTAATTTGACAGGAAAACTCCAGGAGTTTTTGAGGAACTTGAAGCTTTTAGAAACATGATTTTGATGCTAACGACGGAGACGCGGGCCCGTCCGCAGGCCGGCTGCGTCCACTTCCCCCACACCACGTCCCCCTGCGAGGTGCGCGTCCTCATGCTGCTGTACTCGTCCAAGAAGCGGATCTTCATGGGCCTGATCCCCAACGACCAGAGCGGCTTCGTCAACGGCATCCGGCAGGTCATCACCAACCACAAGCAGGTGCAGCAGCACCGGGCGGTGAGTGGGGGCGGGCCGGCGGAGGGGGCGGGGTCACGGGGTGGGGGGGCGGGGTCACTGGACTCCGTCCGGGCTCTCACTGCCGGTCTTTCCCTCTGCAGCAGCTGGGCGGAGCAGGCGGCCCCATGCAGCAGGGCCAGGTCCCCCCGAACCAGAACTTCATCAACAGGGCTCCGGGCCCCATCCCCGTTTCCCACGGCAACGTCCAGTCGCAGGTATGTACACACACACTCTCTCACACACACACACACACTGCTGCCATGTCTGTACGTTCCTCCCTCTCACTCGGCCTGGTGTTTGGCATCGTGACTGCTCCAGTGTTTTTCTGCATGCCTGGGTTAACCTGTCCTCCTCCTGCTCCCGCTCCTCTTCCTCCTCCTCCTCTTCCTCCTCCTCCTCTTCCTCCTCCTCCTCCTCCTCCTCCTCCTCTCTGGTCTGTCCTGTGTCCAGTCTGTGGTGGTGGGCATGCCCCCCGTTAGTCAGGTGTCTCTGATGGAGGAGCAGCAGAGGCAGAACAACCTGGTGAGACTCGGAGACACTTTAGTCACGAGCGTCCGTCGGCATGCGGCGGCGGCGAACGGTCCTCCAGCATGAAACCTCTGATAGCACGCATGCTAACGCTAATCTGAGCTGACTTATGTGGAGATAACTGAGCTCTGGCTCATTTCAAAGCATCTTGATTTTCACTTCCTGATTCAGCGACAGAAGTGAGTTTCCCACTGGAATAACTTCTGCAGCAGCCTCAGACTTCTTTTCCCGACTTTCCCTCCAGATGACGATGCGAGCCGCCGGGCCGACCAATCAGCAGCCTCCGGTCAGCGGCGCTCCGCCCAACCAGGTGGCGCAGAGCGGCCAGGCCCCGCCCCAGGGCCAGATCCTCCGCCTGTCCAACCCGGGAGCCAATCCTCAGCTGCGGAGCCTCCTCCTCAGCCAGCAGCAGCCGGTGAGTCCGCCCCCCTCCCCCCCCCCCCCCCCCTCCCCCCTCCCCCTCCCGGCGGGCGGAGCTGACGCCGTCGTCTCTCTGCAGCAGGGCGGAGTCTCCCACATGTCGGGCATGATGTCCCACCAGGGACTGGGACAGCAGCTGGTCCACCAGGCGCCGGGCGCCGCCCAGATGCAGGGCCAGTGGAGGCAGCCTCTGGCAGGTCAGTGAGAGACGCTTCCTGTGCAGACAGGAAGTCAGGAGGAGGTCCCGGCTTCCTGTGCAGACAGGAAGTGGGGAGGAGGTTCCTGAAGCGCTACGGCCAATCAGGCGTCTGCAGGACAGGAACCTTCATTCCTCGAGCTTCACCGTCTGTAGAGCTATTGCTTTTAAGAAATTTGTTTTCTTGGCCGGATTGGAGCCTGTTGCGGGCCGGTTTTGGCCCCCAGGCCTTATGTTTGACACCGCCGATTGAAGAGAAAATGCGGATGAGGTGAGTTCTAAGGCTGACGAGCTCCGCTTCCCGTCCACCACAGGTCAGATGATGATGGCCGGGGGTCAGAGGTCGGCCGTGCCGCAGCCCGGGATGCCGCAGGTCTCCAGCGTGATGGAGGACGAGATCCTCATGGACCTCATCTGAGACCCCCGAGGATCTGAGACCCCCGGGACTCCTCAGAGTCCGGTTCAGACTGTTGATGCTCTGGAAGCCATTTTTCTTTCTACTTTGAAAACCTGCTGTCTTATTTTAGTTTCTTTTTAATTGTTTGGTTCTTCCCAGCAGCGGCGGTGAATCATGGACGCTCAGTAGTTCATCACAACGAAGGTCAAGAAGAAGACATTTTATTTATCCAGACAACACTTACAGTTTTACCACAGTTTTGGTTTTTTTTGTTTTTTTTTTTTTTGCTGTTCAAATCGAGACTTCTGCTTCTGTTTTTATTTGGATCAAGTCATTTTTTTAAGAGAAGCGGAGAAGATCATGAACTGTTTTACTTTCTGAATTAAAGACGGTGAAGGACGGGTCTTTACTCAGCGTGTCCGTGGTTATTTTAACTCCATGAGCCATAACATTATGACCATGCCTCTTTTTCACAGGCTCTACACACCACCGATTAAAAAAAAAAAAAAAAAAAAAACATTTCCCCATTTTATTGAGATACAGCTGTTTCCACTGCACATCTGGAATCTGCCCTTCAGAATCCTTCAGAAGAGTGATGATTTATGTAGGAATCAAAAGTGTGAAATCAGTTTTAGATGATCAGATTTCATTTCAGATGTGTATTTTTAACATTGCTGAAGATTTGATCAGTTTTAAGAAGATAAAAAAAGCCAGAAGTAAGAAGGTTTTTGTTTCAGGCGTGAAAGTTTTGCTTCCAAATAGCATAAATTTGCACTTTAATTCAAGACACACGTCTCCTTCAGACTCTGAACCGGTATCCAGTAGCTTGGATTTATCTTAATAAAGATCAGGAGGGTGTAAATTAGCAATGGCAGTGAATTAAAAGCATTTTGAATGGCAGGCAAGAGATTAAAAGTATGATTTGAAAATGGAGGGAAAAAAGCTGTGAGAAGTTTCCAACAGATTCACTCAAACGTGTAAATTTTAGTTGAAAACCACTGAGGCTCTCATCAGCAGCCAGCTGGAGGAAGACCTTGAGCGGACCTCAGGTTGAGGTTTTCCTGCCGCCCTGTGGACCAGGACTCTTCCCTCCTCATTTCTGTGAAGCCTGAACCGGACCTGAAGCTGCTCGGCCTCAGAGCAGATCTTCCTCGCGGAGGTTTATTCGGTGAGGACTTCGCTCCGTCTCTGCTCTGATTCTTCCTCTTCCCTGCTTCGCCGTCCTGCTCCTGCCTTGTGACGGATGACAGGAGCCTTTGTGGATGCAGCACATCTCCTTATTCTCCTCCTCGGCCTCCTGCTGGGACTCCTGTCTGATTAATCACTCTCTCTCCTCCAGCAGCCGGTACCCCCTCTGTTTCCACAGCCCTCGTTCTCACACTCGCTTCCTTCCCCTTTGTGTCCTCGTCCGCCCATTTTCTACAATCTCTAATCTTTTCTCTTTCTCTCGCCGGTCTGGATGAGGAGGAGTGTAAAGATTTAGTCTGCGGGTCTAGAAGTGAGGCAGTTAATTATAATCGAGTTGACTCCCATCATGTTTTTTGCTAAAAAAAGGAAACCAAAGCAGACGCAGGAAGAACATGCAAACGCCACACAGAGAGGCTCTCAAAGCTTTCAAGGTTTGAACCGAGGGCGAGGGAGGGAATTTTAAAATTTGAAGAAACCTTCTGGTGCGAAACACAGTGAAATGTCCCAAAAAGCTTCTCAGACAGCTGTTGCATTATGGGTAATTTTACAAACTCATCCCGACAGCGTGGGGCTGAGGTTACTGCTCGCTCTCTAGCTGGAGACATCGTCCCTCTCCTCCTGCTAAACCTGCCCAGTCTGGAGGTCATGATGTTTCCCAGAATGTAAGTGAGAAAACGGCGTCCTGGGACTGGAGTGTGTGTGTGTGTGTGTGTGTGTGTGCGCGTGTGTGGCTGTACTAACAGCCGCCGCCTGCAGCTGAGTCGGCACGCTAACACACCGTCTGAAGTCTGATATCAAAAAGAAATTTAAATGCCGGCAGTACTCTGAGATCAGAAGTGACGCCGCTGCCGTCCTCCCTGAAGATCCGCCTTCTTCTCCTTCATTCACTCATTCCATTCTCGCTTGTGGCAATCCGATCAGTTTCAAACCGATCTCAACTCTCCACTGTCGACTCGCTTCATCGTCTCCCTGCTTTCGGTTCAGCTGCAGGTCAAAACTCCTCAGGGGAAAACGGTTATTAATGAAAACACGCGGCGATAAACTCTCCTCTGAAAACATCTTATCCAAATGAAAGCTTCTGTTTTTTTGACAAACGATTATTAGAAGCCGGGACGTCTTTTCAATACCTGTAAAGTTTAGCTGTAATTCATCTGCCGGCCGGGTGCAGGGAGTGAAGCAGCCATCCGTCAGCAGCGCAGCGGTTTGGTAATCGGACTACAGTCAGCCTGACTAATACCCCACTGATCTATTATTGACTGCATATCGACGGCGTGAAGACGGATGCGGGCAGCTTCAAGGAGCATCATCTCATTTCCTTCATCCATTCATGCATTCGTGTTTGCGGATCGGTGGGAGCAGGACGGTGAAGCTGGACAGGAAGTTTGTAAAATCCTACAAACGCCACCGTTTATACGAATGTCCGTAGCAACACGATCCACAAATTCTGCCTCAGAGTGCCAACATTTCCGCCGTCCCTCCTCCGGTTTAACGCTCCTCGGCTTCCTCCAGGTTTAAAAAATACATACAGACCAGAATAGAAAATCCCCGAGTCGGCTTTACTTATTTGTGAACAAGAGGAAATTGTGTCCAGTCTGCCTGCAGACAGTAAAGCTGGTTAATTGCGTCTCTCTCGGGGACGTTAGGAACTCAGGATTTAGCGTTAGCGTTTGTGAGAGCGACGCTGCAGCGAAGACCTTCGGTCCAGGAAGTCAATAAAAACCAGGAGGAGGCGAGAGCAGAGAGAATGAGGCTCGTCGTGATAGAAAGACCAGCAAAAAACATCAAAACCAACTGTCTTTATTTGAGGAATATTAAATCTGTGAAAGTTAGCTAGCTAGCATTAGCCTCAGAGCCATGCCGTCAGGGTGAGTCTGTAAAAACACCCACAATGCAACGGTTTTTTGATATTTCACTGTTTTTCGGACCAGAAGGTTTCATTAAAGTTTACTTTATGTTGAGATTTCAGTCGTGTTTCTTTGGTTTTACAAACACGTAAACATTTTCATCACATCTTCAAGTTTCAATTTAAAGATTATTTTGCTAAAATCAGACTGGACTGTTTGTGGCCTCTGATGGAAAACGAGTCGACACTCCTGGTTTAAAGTGAGAACATTCAATTATCCATTTTCTATTCTGCAATTTTAAGTTACAGAGCATGTTTTTAGCATCCCAGTAACATTAGCATCAGCTTTTAAACCTGAGTTTGGAGCTAATGGTCTGATTCCACGAGTCGCCGGTAAGTCCAGCTTTTAATGCTGTGGTTTCCTCGCGTATGTGTGTGTGTGTGTGTGTGTGTGTGTGTGTGTGTGTGTGTGTGTGTGTGTGTGTTCACCTGTTTTTCCATCATTCACTGCCTTATGAATGATGCATCACTGAGTTTCCTGCCTGCTCTGTGTTTTTTGCAGGAAACCTCAGGTCACCCCTGCAGAGGCGGTTCTGGGTTCTGCCGTAAAGGTTCTGCTCCACATGAAGCTCCAGGCTTCCCGGACAGACTTCGGCTCCCTGAACCTGAGCTGAGCCTCCTCACTGCCCCTGCTCCTCTGATCCACCATTCATTCAGTGTAAATCTATTCACCAGTTCAGCGTGTTTAAAAAGCTGGGTGCAGTTCCCACGTTTGTCCAGTAGATGGTGGTGTGAGGCCGTGCTGTGGAGGAGGTTCCTTCCTGCTCCTTCAATCACTTTCAGGCTCGATCTTCGGAGTTAAAGATGATTTGCATGAAATATTTTGGGATTTTAGATCCAAAATAATGAAACGCCACTGAGGAATCATTAATAGTAGTCAGTCCATCGATTTTTTTCCATTTATTTTCATTCAAAAGATAACACAAAAAATATACATAAGAAAATAATCCATACAAGCTAGAATGAATGAAAAAGGAGCAGAAAGAAAATTAACTTGTAACGTCTGCCCCTTCTTTCATCAGTTCATGTTTTTACATATTTTTCACAATATTTACAAACCATCGTCTTTTTCACCTGATTTTACACCAGTTACACATCTATTATCATTTTTCTCTCTACCTCTTCTTTATGCAGCCATATTCCATATATATGCAGCCATATTATGCAACATATTCCGTCTACAATTTCAATCATTATCTACATTCAAAATTCCAAAACCAATTCCATTCTGGTCAGAATCACATGATCATGTGTCCAGCATTGAATTACCTTCCAGTAATGTAGTTTTTACATTTCTTTTAAATGCTGTGATTGTTCGCATTTTTTTTACTTCTTTCTGAAGTTCATTCCACTGATTGGTTCCCTCTACCGTCACAGTGTGCATTTTTACAATCATTTTATTATCTGGAGCGTCACATAATTACAGCAGGATCCCAAGTCGGGACCATTTACACTTTATTTTAAGAGAAAACGCAAAACCACTGATTCATTGAAAATGTTATTTAAAAAAAAACAAAGCTCAGATTTTGTTGTCAGGTCAAAAACTTCAGACGCAACTCTCTGGAAATGCTCCGTCTCCGTGGAAACAGAGAAAGCAACTTTTCAAAAATGCGCCGACGCCGCCGTCATGTAAACGGTGGAAAACGCAACTTTCTGAAAACGTGCAGACTGGGTTTCCATGGAAACGGCTGCTCCTGCACGCCTGGAGTGAATCTCTGCACTCAGTAAACGGACATTCAGAACAGTGGCGGCCTCTAGTGGCGTCCTGGGGAATTCCTTCCTGGAGTCTGCATGTTCTCCATGTGCATTCATGTGTTTCTTCCATATGTTCTCCACAGCCCAAAACATGTATTTAATGTTGATAGTAAGTCAAATTGATCTGTTAGCGTCGCTTCCAGTCTTCTCAATACTGCGTTTTGTTCGTCCGTTGTTTCAGAGCTGCGAAAAACATCCCAATCATGTCGCCATGGAAATGGAGAAAACAAGTTTTCTGAGAGGATTCTACTGCATGCTTGTGTGTGTGGTTTCATCACAGAAACAGCCAACAGCACCAACTAGTGGCCTGGCAGAGCAACTTCACCGTTTTCAGAACGTAGCCGTGTAAACACCAGACTCTTCTCAAGCAAAAAATGCAACAATGAAGCATTTCCACTTGAAATGTTGTTACATAAAAGGGCCCTGAATGTGCTCTTTTACACACACACACACACACACACACACACACACACAGGGCCTCATCCAACAACCAAAGCCACATCCGTCAAGTCTCCCCAAACCACAGCCGGTCCAGCAGCTCAGAGCGGTGAGAGCAGCGAGCAAGTGTGTGTGTTAACCCTTTAAGCTCGGGGCCATTTTCGCCTAAAAGTTCAACTAAAGACGTACCCAAAGTAAACTGAATGCTGTTCTTGAACTGTTTGGAGTACATGCATGGTTGGGGTCTCATTTGAAAGCTGACAACCTGTATTTTCACCCAGTGCAGTCAGAATTACTCTAGGTGCTACTGCCACAGATTTATTTATGTTGCAGCACACTGAATTAGGATGAATTTCATTCTCGCCTGAATTTTTTCCCTCTTAAAACACCTGGAAATAAGTCTGGAAGCACTGTGCGAGCTTGAAAACACAATTGTGCTAAAGCCTGGGGTCTTACATAGTTCAGGTCAAAATTTCAGAGCAGTACTACAAGAAATGAGTGTTTCACACATGTATTTGTACTGCTATGCCCCGGTGGGGTCAATTTTGGACATCCTCTGTATACCCCCTGGATGCCCTCTGTACAATGGTATATGTTGGTTTTTGGCCCATTTTTACATTATTTTCACTCCAAAAACTCATAAAGTACTCAAAAAATCACTTCAGATAGGCTTCAGTGTGGGATAAGGCCCTCATATTGAGAGGAGCAGGGACAGACAGCAGGTGCATCCCTCAGCAGATATCTGAGAAGTCACAAAACCCCGCTCGCGGGCCAGCCAGCCATTCAGCAAGCTCATTGGCTACCAGCCCTGTCAGTCAAACGTTTCTACCGATGTGATTGGCTCAGAATACGTTGATTACGAGTGATGACGACCGATGACGTGGCTCCATCAGTTTCGGCAGCGGTTGGCTGGTTAGCCATCGGAGGGAGGGATGAGTCACTTGATTGGTTGAAATTTGACGAATAAGCAACGGAAACCGATCAGTCGCCATATTGGATATCCTCAGCACGAGGGAGAGACGTCTGGATGTTTTTATCTGATAAAAAAATGGATTATTATCGGACGCGCACGCGGAGAGACGCGCCGCGTGCGCGCGCGGTGGCGCGTCTAATTCTGGATTATTTGCTTATTTCAAGACATGTTTTAGACAAAAGGCTATACTTTGTAGCTTTGCCTGGATGCATACGCTTGTCCTGTGGCAGTTTTTGCTGGATTATCTGGATTATGGATCATCTGTGATCAGTTATGAGCCTCCAAAGGTGAGTTGCGCTGTTTACTTAATTTGCTGTATGTTGGACAAATGTGTTTATATTACCCGCTGTGGTAATCACATCTGAAAGTGGTTTATACCAGCGGATTCATGAGAATATCAGCTTTCTAACGGTACATAGTACGTCTGTGGAATATGCAAAATAATTAATAAATGATCGGGAGAAGTTGAGCTTAAAGGGTTAACAGGGTGTGTGTGTGTGTGTGTTAACAGGGTGTGTGTGTGTGTGTGTGGGGGGGGGGGGGGGGGGGGGGCCACAAGGAAGTGATAATGAGGAGGCATTATAGAGGAGCGCCGGGGAATTGAGGTGCATTGTTTAAGGCGTCCGGTTGCATTGTTATTGACATTTCATTTACTGCGCGCGGCGTCTTCACCGCCGAGGCTAATGGGGCTAGCATTAGCCATTAGCCGCTGCAGCGTCAGCTGACCGTCGCGCTCCCTCCTCATTAAACGCTTCCTGTCTGAGAAACGGCACAGGCTGACTCGGCGCTGCAGCCGCTGGGTGTAGCGGCTCTGAAACGCTTCTCTGTGTGGAGTTTGCATGTTCCACCTGTGCATGAGCGATCAGACATCCACACAATTCTCACACACACACACACACACACACACACACACACACACACACACACACACACACACACACACACACACACACACACACACACACACACACACACACACACACACACACACACACACACACACACACACACACACACACACACACACACAGAGTCACCGCTGCTGCCTTTTCAGATGGAAACCAGCCCTCTGGCTGGCCCCTCCCTTTTATCTCCCAGAATGCCGTGGGAGAGGGGAGGGAGGCCGTCAGACCTTGATGACACTCAGGTGTTCCTCATCAACAATCTACAAACATGCATCTTAAGTCCAGCTTAAAGTGAAAACATCGTTTTCATTTCAGGAAAATTGCGTTTCCCCCGTTTCCATGGAGATGGAGAATTTCAAACTTTACACCTTGGAGGCTGTTTTAATTCTAATTAATCAATTAATGGATAGAAATGACTCAATCTCACTTTTGCAGGATTTTTTTTTTTGGAAGTAGGCTAAACCTCCTTTAAACTCTGTTTCAGATCTTAAATATTTCTCGTGGACTTTAAATATTCATGTTGAATCAAAGTCAAAGTTTTAGGGAAAAACCATCGCCGGGTATCAATTATTAAGAGTTTAACGCTCAGAGGCTGGACTGGCAGGCTGAGCAGAGACCGCACCTCTGGAAACACACATCGATTTAAATGTGTTGGGATCGGAGCAGAAGGCGGCGGCTTCACCTGCTGTATTTAATAAAGAGCTTCAGGACTTTACAGGAAGGTCACTGGGAAAAGACACTTCACTGGAGTCATCTGGAGAAGCTTTTGGGGGAAATGTTTCTTTGTGGTTTCTGGAAAGCGTCCCTCTGTGGAGCCCAGGCCTGATTTCATCCTGGAGGTTTGGGTTCGTCGACCTCTGGCTTCTCCATGCTGGATGGTTTCAGCAGAACGAGGAGAATCAGTGTTAACTGGTACAACAACAAGTGTGTCCTAAAAAAAAAATTGATTGCAGTTTTTGTTTTTCCTTCTCACAGTCTCGACTTTTTTAAGTGTCCTTGAACCCATTGTTCTGCTGTTCTGAGTAATTCATGCTAATTATTTCAGAAATCAGAGAAAAAAACTACAGTAAAATACATGTATAGAAAATTTCATTTTAAACTTTTTTCAGATATCCCTTATCGCCTTTTTCTGCAGTGCAAAAAGGGGAGAAATCTGAGGGGAGAAAAGTCACAAGTCTAAGAAAAAAGTCAAATGTGTTAAAAAAAAAAAAAGATTTTTTTTTTCCCACATTTCCCCTTTAATTCAGAAATTTTCTCAAGTTTTTTTGAAGGGTCTTTCCTGTCTTCTGTCCTCTTTTTCCTCCTGAAAGTCAGAAATCTGAGAAGAGAACTCATCATGGCTTCATCATGTTTTGATTCCATGCTACTGTCCCGTTCACGTTTTTGGAAATAATTTGTTTCAGTGTTTTATTTTCCTGTAGAATAATCACTTTTTTTCAGTGTGTCTCATCTGTTTTTCTGCTGTGTTGATAAAGTCAAAAACCTGAGAAAAAGTCATAAGTTCAAAAGTTTGGTCTAAAAATAAAAGTTGATTCAGACTTTTTTTCCTGGAATTTGGGACAGATTTTGGTGGCCATTTTTTTTTTTTTGTTCTGTCATAATACTGTCAGCAATCAGAGAAAAAAGTCTAAGAAAAACAACAAATCAAATACAGGCATTTATTCTTTTGGAATTCTAAAAAAAAAAAAAGTTGATTCTGATGTTTTTCCATCAGAATTTTTACATTTTTAGACATCCATTTCTCATAAACCTCTGAAATGAGTTCTGAGAAAAAATATTTTCTATAAAATGTTGATTTTTTTTCCGTTAAAAATTCAGACTTTTTTTTGCGTCTCTCATCTTCTTCTTCTGTTCTAATTAAAAAAAAGTATGAGAAAATGATATTAACTCAGGGGACTTTACATTTATTGAAGACAGACCTTTTTCTGATTCCTCCTCTCAGGCTGCTGTTTACTGAACCAACGACACATCAGCCCTGAATCTAACCTCTGTGTGTGTGTGTGTGTGTGTGTGTGTGTGTGTGTGTGTGTGTGTGTGTGTGTGTGTGTGTGTGAGAGAGAGAGAGACATGAAATCATAATGAAGATTTTTTTCCCCCTTCCTCTTGTGTATCATCACATATTCAGTGCTGCATTGCTAATAGTCGAGCGCTACAGCAATCTTAACATAATTAAAATTTCAATTTGCTCCAGTAGAGAAGGTTTCTCCGAGCAAAGCCCCGGAGTGGCGCTCCTCCCGAACAAGAACGCAACTTTGTTCCGTTCTCGGCCAGACAAAAATTCTATGTTCCTCCTCAAAGGTGATGCCGGCTCTAAATCTGGATCCAGGTTTGTTTTTGTTTTTTTTTTGTTTTTTTAGTTTTTACAGGTTAGCAGGTCAAAGAGGAGAGAAGAGTCACGGCCAGAGGAAGTGCGCTTAATGTGTAAAACACAGTTTAGAGTCAGAATTCTAAGGAGTGTCTTCATGAATAATCGCACAGGCGTATTTCCAAACACCGTCTGGTAAAACTCTACTAACAGGGTTTGGGTTAGATGTTGAATATTGACAGGAGTATTTTCAAAAAGTTGCTTTTTCACCGTTTAAAAGGCATTTTTCAAAGCGTTCCACCTCGAGAGCCGTTTCCAAAACGTAGCCGAAACAGAAACTCAAAACGTCAAGAGAGATTCCCTTGAATTCACTTGAATTCACTTGAAGACATTGTTGTGTAAACTTAAAAGTAAGATTCATGTCTTAATAAAGTATTTTTATGTTAAACCGTTGCTGCTCTTTTGGTTAAGAATGTTTATTCACACACAAAAAAAAGGATAATCAGTCAAATAGAGGTGAAATAAAGACAGTCACCAATCTTTCAATTTAGAGACTCTTCGAGGAAGGAATCATGTTTTTGGTCAATTTATAATTTATTTGTTGAAAATGAGACTGAAGCTGTTTATTTGTTCGACGAAACGACGAGAAGAATCAACTTCTAGAAACATGCAGATAAAGGTCTGAATGAAAGGATCGATCATTAAAATGTTTGAACTGGTGCTTCTCTTTCTGAGTGATCATCAGATCCAGAGCAGCCTGCTGGAGTCCTCGTTCGACCCCCCCCCCCCACAGCAGCAGCATCCAGCCTGCAGGTGACTCCACGCTGGTGACAGGCGAGGACAGCTGCCGCCCCCCGGGGCCAGGAGGGGGGCCTCACATGCAGAGCCAGCAGAGGCGGCCTCTGGCAGGGCAGCCCCCCCCCCCACCCCCACCCCCCCACCCCCACCCCCCGGCCCCCCTGCAGAGATGGAACCTGATCAGAAAGCCTTGTTTATCTCCACATCAGACTCAGGAAGTTCTGATCGCGGAGAAACTTCAGAGACTGAAAATAACATTTTCACAACAAGGTGGCTGATTTAGATTAGCAACCTGTCAAATTCAAATCCTCTGGCGTCCATTAGAGGGCGCTTTAGTGCCGATAAATGATTGAGTTCCTCAGTGCACCACCTTGTGGGGAAGTCTGGTTTTGCAAGACTGAACAAGCTGGAATGAAGTTGGAAAACTTGACAGAAAACAAAGGAAAATGAAGCAACAGTAACATCAGACATGTGAAAATATCGGGGATGTTCAAACCAACTGGTGACATAACGAGATTGCATGGAGCGTATAAGATCACAGTGATATATATTCAGGAATGATCCAGTGTTAGAATATTTGAAATTGAACTTCAGGACTTCAGGAGGTCATTTTTCTTTCAGTCACAATTTCTTCTTTAAATAAAAAGCATGAATGAAACAGTGTGGCGCCCCCCGGTGGAGCTCCTCCACCCACTTCTCAAACGTCAGTCAGTTTATACTGAGGTGGAATAAGAGAAGGAAGAGGTCCATGTAGTGGTTTGCTCTATACAGAGAGAAGGTTCTGGGTTCGAGTCCAGAGAGCTCGGGGCCCTCCAGGTCTCTAGGGGGCGCCAAACCCTCCCGGGTCTGATCTCCAGACATGTTTCCCTCTTCGGATTCGCACATCTGCTGTATTGCTACAAATGTTCAACATAATTAAGAAACGACTCCTGAGCCGCCTCCTCTCCCCCCCCCCCCCCCTCGTTTAACGAGACGAGCAGTTGAAGTTAATTAGGGGCAGGCACTGCCAGCGTTGGTGGTTTTTTTTTTTTCACGTAAGCGGTCAAACCGGCGGCACGTTAATCCCCCCAGCCCAGATTACTGTGGAAACGCCGCTCCGCCAGCTTCCCCAGATCCTCCTCATCCTCCGCTCTCTCGGTCGCCCCGTTCGGGAGATCTGGTCGCGAGCGAACAACAAAGCCGGTCCCGTTTCCACGTTTCACCTGGCGAGCGGCGCTCGCGCGTCCGAGGTGGGAAGAGGCCTGGAAATAGACGGTGGAGTCGACGGTTCGGAGCCTTTTTCTGCCAAATAGTGTCACAGTGTTAATTTTAACTACTCCAATATGTCGTGGAACCACAGAGAGGCGCCCCTCGTGCCAAGTAGTCCTACCAGATGGCTTCAGTTGGCCGCGCTTCTCCTGGCAGCACGCACAATCAGGCTGGTCGCACGCACACACACACACACACTCATATATAAATATATATGCCCACAGTCTGCTTTCGCAATGCGCCCTCACATGATGCACGCTAGTCAAAACCTGCCTCTCTCACACACACACACACACACGCGTGCGGCCTGCCGTGTACCTGATGGCGCCCCGGGTGGCGGCGCCGGGGGAAGCAAGGTGTTTATGAACTTTACACTTTCCACAACCTCACACATATGGTCATGACACATCCAGATACCACTTCACACGGGTACACACACACACACACACACACACACACACACACACACACACACACACACACACACACACTCTCTAACAGGAAGTGATGTCAGTCCCTGTCACCTGGGAGACAGAGACGGTTGCTAAGATACGGTGACAGTGGGTTCTTGTTCCTGAGCTTTTCTCCTCGGCGCCGCTTTTCACATGGACTCACACAGACAGACACTGGTCCCTCAGTGGCGGCTGCTCGTCCCTCCGTCCCTTCACCGCCGGCCGGCTTCGCTCCACTTCTTCTCCCTTTTCCTCTCCCTCCCTCTCCCTCCCTCCCTCCACATTTCCATCTATCTGCATGTATCCGGCTATCGGTGCTTCAAACTTTGTGTCCATGCAGGATAGACGGTGATCGTGAGGTGAAACAAACGAGGAAAAGGAGCCGGTAAATAATCCATTTCACAGGAAAGTCATTTCAGCTTGCGCCGTAGAGCTGGATAAACAGCTGCTGTGTTCTAAACTCCCGGCATCCAGTCCAGACCAGCTCCAACCCAGAAGCACTGCAGAGACTCAACGGCACCATCCAATATGCAACACACCCACGATGTAGTTCCCCTTTAAAGGAGACATATTATGCTTTTTTTCACTTTGTGAAGAGTTTCTCATAGCAGTGTCTGTTGCCGTAGCCTCATTATGACGTTCAAATTTCAAAACGGTGCGTTTCCTCCCTGTCTTGCTGCGCCGCATTTTTGAAAATGAATCTGAAGTTGAAACGGTCGAGTTTGAGTTTGGTCCTCTTATCCTGAAATAAAAGGATTTAACTCCTCCCCCTGACTGTGCCCCCACCGTGTGTGTGTGTGTGTGTGTGTGTGTGTGTGTGTGGGTGTGTGTGTGTGTGTGTGTGTGTGTGTGTTCTCGTATTTCTATCCTTGTTGGGGCCAAATGTCCCCACAAGGATAGCAAAACGTGAAACGACGTGCCTTGTGGGGACCTTTTTCCGGTCCTAAGTAGGAGAAACAGTGTTTTCTTGACCATGTTGTTGTTACTGAAAAAAGTAAAAGTGCAAAAACATTTCTTTAGGGTTAGGCTTTGTTGTGGTGTGGGTTAGGGTTAGGGTTAGGGTCAGGGTTAGGGGCTAGACATGAATGGGAGTCAATGGAAGGTCCCCACAAGGATAGAAATACGAGACTGAGCGTGTGTGTGTGTGTGTGTGTGTGTGTGTGTGTGTGTGTGTGTGTGTGTGTGTGTGTGTGTGTGTGTGTGTGTGTGCGCGAGTGGGCGTGGCCAGATGCGTTCAAGTGCATACTGGGAAGCAGGCTCGGAAACTGCCTGTTCTGAGGAGGGCTCCTCAGAGCAAATTTTTAGACCCTGAAGCTCCAAACAAAGGATGAATTTGGGGCGAACAAACTTAGCATTTAATGTTTTTGGGCTTCTGAGACCTATATGACGTGACTGAAAAATAGCATATCATGTCCCCTTTAAAGTTCGAGCCCATATAGAACAAATCTGAGCTAAAATTTAAAAAGGAGTGAAAACAACATCTTAAAAAAGTGGAAGATAAACCAAAAATCCACCAGCGACTGTGAAATGACCATTTAAAGAACTTTTACTATGGTTTCATATCCAGCTGTATGCGACATTCATGCTGAATCCGAGATGACGGCCGCCAGCGGACGGCTGCCCCCCCGCTCAGGTTTCCCCGCCTCGCAGCGAGGAAGTTGCCCGGCGTCGGTTTGACTGCAGATCACTGATGGCAAAAAGCTTCTCCAGTTGTTTGTGCTTGTAGGACAGCTGACACCAGTTCAGAGAGCGCAAAGCTTCAGATCGGAGTCAATCTCGGGAAGAGAAACCATCGCCCGAGGACGCCATGGATTTTCTGGCGCGCGGCGCTCCCCGGCTGCAGCGGCGGAGGGAATCCGGTGGAGGATGACTGGTGAGGAAGACTCGGCAGATTTAAAAGGGATGCTTTTAACTTTCTTCTTTTTAGTTCCTCCACATGTGAAATCCAGACGGGAACCACCGACAACACAAACAACAGCGTGGATTATTTGTTCTGATGAAATGGGGAAATATCTGGGGGAATTTGCTGTAGAAGAAATTATGAAAAACACAAATAAAGCTTTGATTAAGCAACGTTTTCAGGTGAAAATGAAAAACTTCCGCTGTGATTTTGGTGCCTGTTTAAGAAACAACGTTGCTCGGAAATGGCTCCCAACGCGGAACTTTTTGAAAATGAGAAAACACAACTTTTTGGAAACACTCTACCTCCTTCTGAATGGGGAAAGCCGAGAAGACGAACAATAACACCAAACAGCTTTTATTCTCAGAATTATTTCCTTTTGATGCAGTTCTTACATTTTTAAAGGATTTCTTTTAAAAACCACTTGAATTATCAAATCGTTGGTGGAATGTTTTTGGGATGTCGGCTGAGTTGTCTTGATGATTCCATTACTGGATTTCTTCACTGGTCGTTGTTCCACGATGGAGGGTGGATGAAGCACAGAGCGGGAGGTGCAGATGTTTGTGGGGAGAGCGAGCATCGTGGAGGCAGTGGGGTGGGCTTCGGCGTGGAGATCAGACCTCCTGGGGTGTTGTGGGAATCGGGGGATTCGTAGCCGCTGATATGAGCCGTTAAAGCCATCAGTCTGGTCTCTCCAGTGTGATCTCGCACAAACCAAACATTTCTTCAATCAAATCGCTGCGATCGTCACTTCACTTAACCTCTGGGGGAAAGTTCTCTGTATTTAACCCATTCCTTATCCATGCAGTGGGAGGTGAGGAGCACGACCTTTAAGTTTGTGAAATGGCCTGCAGAAATGCGATGCTGCATCTTAAAGAGGAAGTCACGAGCTGGACCGTCTGTCTTCACACTGGACGTCTGCAGAGATCTGTTTGACTGTGAAATAAGTCCTCCGATACACACTAACTCTTGATAATTCCCTTATTATGCATCATATAGCTTTACGCTGTTTGCATTAAAGCTCTGATGGAGCTCCTCTCGTCTTCACATCTGACCGCGGTCGCAGCTGCTTGACGGCGTCTCGCTGCAGAGTGCTTCGGGTCGGCCCGACGGCGGCCTGGAATGAATATTCGATCGGCCCGAGTGGCATTCGGGCTGATTGTGTGTCTCCGGCGCCGCCGTCAGGGAGGCAGCGGACCGGTTTAAGGGGCCGGCCCGGCGAGGCGATTGGCCAGCGGAGGGAGATGATTCAGCCCGGTGGCAGAAGTGCAGCTCAGCATGATGGGCTTCATGGGCCCGGGGGCAGAGTTTGTTTTACGCCCCGCCGGAGGAGGTGTTGACAGGAGCGAGCGGTGGCGGGGCAGGAGAGGCCGTCTTATTACTATTAGGCCTCGCACACACACACAGACACACACACACACACATACACACTGGGCCAGGGTGTTGTGACGGTCACGGCGGTGGATGAGTTGGGTTTGTACATGAGGAGACAACAGAGAGCGGGAGGCGGGTCACAGGAGCGCATAACACCTGGAATTGGATTTATGTGCGGAGGCCGTGTGGCGGCGGCCGGCCCGGCCCGGCGTGGGAGGATCGATGGCGGTTGCCGGACCGGGCTCTCCGTGATGAGGGGGGAGTATCGGCCTCAGTGATGGAGATCCAGGCTTGGTTAGCTTTGTGTATGAAGGAGCTTCTTCTTCTTCCAGCCGGTGCTGGAGCGCTCGGCCCTTGCTCGCCCGTCACGTCCGCCCGAATCTTCAATCTGGCATCACGCCGGCTGGGATGTGTGCCGGCGGCGGCGAGCTGCTCCGCCATCAGATACGGATCGGGGCTCGGTTCAGGCCGGGAGGCTGTGAAGAGTTCAGGCTTCAGATAGCAGGGAGGAGGGAGGGAGGGGGGCGGGGCTCCGGTCCAGCACGGCATGGCGGTGGCAGAGGGTCCGCCCCGCCGCCAGAGGCCGCGGGACCTCGAGGCCACACGGGGCAGGACAGGTGGCCTTCACGGCGCTCGAGAAACCCGAAGCGGGACGCGGGAAGACGCGGCAGGACGCGGCGGCGCATTAATCCCGGCTGTGACGGCCATCTTTATTCATTTACGGGCCCGTGGCGTCCGCTCAGCCCCGGCACCGCTCCTCGCCACGTACTGCAGCACCGAGGCTCGAACGGGGCGGGCTGGGGAGGAAGAGCAGGAAACGTGAACGGGGCTCTTTCCAATAACGAGATGAAAGGGGGGGGGGGGGGGGGGGGGGGGGTGAGACAACTGGAGGTGAAGAGGGAGCCGGACTGAGAGGCTGAGAGTGAAGGAAAGAGAGAACAGTCAATATGAGGGAGAGAGCCAGGACGACGACGACGACGACGACACCTCCACAGCCTGCCGAGGGAGGGAGGAGAGGAGGAGGAGAGGAGGAGGAGAGGAGGAGGAGGGACGGAGTGTGTGAGAGTTAGAGAGAGGGAGGGATATCCACTGCACTGTTGTGTGACTGGAAATTTAATAGAGAGAGAGAGGAAGGGAGGCAGGAAGGCGGCAGAGGAGGGGAGAGGAGAGAGAGAGGGCGAGAGAGGAGAGAGAGGGCGAGAACGAGAGGGAGAGAGAGAGGGAGAGAGAGGGAGAGAGAGGGAGGAAGGAGCGACGCAATGCAAAAGCACGGAGCGAGAGCAGTAGTGGAATCAGGACCGGGACGGACTGGATGCTGCCGGACGCTCGCTGCAGAGCTGCTGCTGCTGTTATTGTTCCTGCTGGGTGGGAGGGTGATGTGTGTGTGTGTGTGTGTGTGGTGTGGGGGGGGGGGGGGGGGGGGGGGGGGGGGGGGGTCAGGTGAGCAAGAACAAATTGAGCATAGAGTGTGTGAGGGCAGCCGAGGCCAGCGGTCGGAGCTCGAACAGGTCGGCCGCCCTGTTGCTGCAGCAGGGGGACGAGGCGTGCAGGGGTCACCCATCACACCGACCCCCCCCCCCCCACCCCCCCACCCCCCCCCCCCACCCCCACCCCCACCCCGTCCAAATCACTCCCGTTCCAGCAGCGCCGGACAGGAGACACGTGTGTGTGACAGAGAGACGGCGTCGAGGTGCGAGGATGGAGGAAGAGCCGTCCTCCCATCAGTCCACTAATCACCCATCTGAACCCAACCCCCCCTCCACCCCCCTCCACCCCCCCACACTGACCCTCCTCGAGGTGCCTGACCAGACCCGTCACCTTAACCTGACCTCAAGCCTCCTCTTTAATCACGTAGCCCCACGGGAGTCCTCGCCGCGCCGCCGTCACTCCGGATCAATCTGCTGATTGCCGGCGTTCTTTAGAGAGAGCGGCGTCTCCCCAAACAGCCAGCCTGGCTCTCCCTTTTCCCCTTGACTCCCTCCTCCACGCCCTCCGGCCGGCTGCACGTCAATCAACACACACACACACACACACACACACACACACACACACACACACACACACACACACACACATGCAGCACATGCATGTGTGTGTGTGAGGCTCTGCAATGGCAGGCAGTGCTGTACAGGTGGGGCTCAGCTCGCCGCCGCTGCCGTGTGTGTGTGTGTGTGTGTGTGTGTGTGTGTGTGTGTGTGTGTGTGTGCGTGCGTGCCTGCGTGAGCGTTGCCAGGGGAACCGGCCAAGCAGCAAATGTTCCCTGTAACAAGCAGTAAACACCACCATCATCACATTACAGAGGCTGCATGGACATCTCCAGCATGCACGTCACGTGACTCATTGTAAAAAAATAAAATAAAATAAAATAAAATAAATAAAAGAAGTGATATCAACAGGAAGAATCCTGGTTTCACTCCTGCATCAGCAGCGTCTGGGAGCGGAGTTACCTGATGATGGGAGATTGGAAGCCATCATCGCCTGGAGCTGTTTGGGTTTAGTGCGCAGGTGGATGAGAGAGAGAGAGAGAGAGAGAGAGAGAGAGAGAGAGAGAGAGAGAGAGAGAGAGAGAGAGAGGGAGGGGGAGGGAGGGAGAGAGAGGGAGGGTTAATGTGGGTGAATGGATTCATAAAGTTTTGTATTCTCTTCTCCAGCAGCAACAGTGTATTCCTGAAACGCCGAGCGAGCGGAGGCAGTCTTCCACCTGAAGATTTCTGACACGATCCCCATTACCGCGCGCGCGAGAGAGAGAGAGAGAGAGAGGGAGAGAGAGAGAGAGAGGGAGAGGAGAGAGAGAGGGAGAGAGAGGAGGGAGAGAAGACAGCGTCGGCGGCGGCTCTGCAGTGGAATAGCTGTTATTGGAGGGAAGGTGAGATCTCTCGGAGTATCAAGCCGTGCGCGACGATTCGGATCATCCTGCAGATTCAGGTAAAGCTCGACGCCGATCCCCGGTTTAAAATGCTGCTTATTATTATTTTTTTTTCTGCTGTTTGTCTGATTTGAGTGTGCGTGCGCGTGTGTGTGGATATGTGTGTGCGCGCGCACGCGTCTGGCGGACAGTTCAGTGCGTTTTTTCCTCTCTCTCTCTCTCTCTCTCTCTCTCTCTCTCTGCGCGAAAGTCGAAGTAACCAAAAACGCAACCCGGGATTTTTTTATTATTATTTTTTTTTAACCCGCATCCATCCACGAGATGCCGCGGCGCGTCCTCACGTGCGTGTGTGATCCGGAACGGGCCCGGAGAGGAGACTGGACTGACATCCAGGAATGACATGTGTGATGAGGCTGACGGACGCGCGGTGTCAGCTTTTTGGGGCCCGTGATGCATAATTCAAACTTTCTCTCGCTCTCTCTCTCTCTCTCTCTCTCTCTCTCTCTCTCTCTCTCTCCTCCCTTTCTCTCTCTCTCTATTTAATTTTTCTTTCCTGCGTTCTGCGCTTCTGTCGATACGAGTGATTCTAACCTTGGCGATAAGAGGAGCGCGAGCTGTTGACAGGGCTTTAATATTTGATCCGGTTAACGCGCGAGCTTTCACTCAATTAAAGCTGCCTAATCGGGCCAGTTTGTGTGTGTGTGAGCGTGTGTGTCGGGGGCTCTCTCACCTTCCTCTTGGCCCCCGCCGATGACCCCAGATTTGGAGGAAAAATGCGCAGGCACCTTGCGGCTGTTGCGCGCGGCGGGTTAAGCTGTGAGTCAGAGCGCGTGGCCCCTCCGGCGGAGAACAAGGAGCAGATAGATCAGGCCCGATGAATGAAGATCTGCAGCACAATGATACGGTTATGAGGGGATTTAAATGCTAATGTGCGGCGTTTCCAGAGAGATCCGAGCGCGCTGGGATGTCGCTGGCGCGCGCGCGCGCCGCGGAGCGGCTGGATGATCCGCGGAGTTTTATGATCGAGAGAATAAGTTATTAATAGGGTGCTGGAAGGTGAACTGGGGCACTGGGGCAGGATTAGACAAGACAAAGGTTGGGAGGGAGGATGCTGGGCTGTGCGTGTATGTTTGCGCGCGCGCGCGCGCGTGTGTGGGGTAATGCACTGAAAAGTGCGTCAAATACTACAAATGTTGGAAGAAATGCATGAGAAGCGCAGCAGCTCCCGTCCTCCACTCTGTGATCAGTGCACACATCTTACATCCGGTGATCTTTATTCAGATTTAAAGCCACAGCAGCTGAGCGCGTCCAGGAGCCGCTCTGATCCCCACGCCAACATAAAATCTCTCCTGAGGAACTTTAACCCGCATCACGGGTTTTAGCAGTTTTCTCTTTTTTCCCCGTTTCTTCGAAATTGAATGGAGGAATTAATTAACAATCAATCTGTGTCAAAATGTGTGTCAACAATGTGAAAGAACAACACATTTGCTCATATTGACACTAAACTGACCAGTTTTTACCTTTTTCGCTCCCAGTTAGTGCACAAGGTCACTTCATGGATGTTCAGTTGTATTTGAAAATGAATAACTGTGGTGATGAAATGAGTAATGAACACACTGCAAGCACGCTGAGAAAGTTGTGTTCTTAAAGCTTTGTCTGTGTGTTAACAATGACACCATTTTTCATTTTGACAGTAAAAGTGACGATTTTGACAGAAAATCACCTTTAATTCAAAATTAGTGCACAGAGTTGCTTAATAGTGCTCTGATTTAGTAAATATGATTCAAAATTAAGGATTTTAGCAACATATTCAATCACTACATTGAAAATCTGAGTAGTAATCGACACTATTCAGGTGTGTTTAGCAGCTTGTGCTTGAAAAAGCTTTTTCTAAAGGTCAATCAATCAATCAATCAATTTATTTTTGTATAGCCCAGTATCACAACAACAGTTGCCTCAGAGAGCTTCAAAGGTGACAAAGCAGAACAATTTTGCTTTAAACTTCTGATACATTGGCACTCAAAGTGATGATTTTGCACCTTTTCCTTGGAGTACGGCACCATTTCCTCCAAGTTAGTGGACAAAATTTAGATTAAAAATGAATAATTGTGGCAGAATATTTTATCTCAGTGCGTCTAAAATGAATAACAGTCGACACATTTCAGGCAGATGCATAACTGCACATCAGTTCATCGCTTTTAAAAGTAAAAGTCCTCTGAATGGAAGCTGCTTCGAGGTCTTGGGGGGAGAAGCCTTCCACACGTTGGGTTCCTTCCTGCTGGGTTTTCGTGTGAAAGCGGCGTTATGCTAACGAGGGAGGAAGCCGGTTTTCCCTCCTCGGCCGATCTGGAGCCGCGTACGACAGCACCAGTCACCGCAGCCGCCCGGCCTCGCCACACGCCTGTCACACGACATCACATTTTAGAGGCAGAGTCCTCCAGCTCCGGGCGGCGCGCCCAAATATCAGGACACGCCGCCGCCGCCACCGCCGTCCAGGCCAGAATGTCACCGGGATTTGTTGGTCACTCACTCAGCGTTACTTAAACACAAATGAACTGAAAGAGGGACGGATCACTGAAGGCCGTCGTCACTCCGACAACAAGATGCTTTTCTTTTTCTCCTTTTATGAATGAATTCATGCAAACCTCATCCTCTGGTGGCAGAGAAGGTGTAAAACTCTCTGTTCTGACTGATTGACGGGATGAAAAGGTCAAATCTTTTCTTAAGGCCTTTGACCCCTCTCGGCCTCAGATGCTTGTTATTCAAACGAAAGGTTGGAGCCGGTTGCTCGGTCTGTTGGTGTTTGGACGACTCTGGTAACAGAAACACTCACACACCGCTTCACTTTGACTTTGTGTTTGAGCTCTGCTGAGTTTGTTCTGCACGAAACCTGCAATAATTCACCGGGCTGCAGCCACAACACTCCGAGTCCGTCGCTATCGGCCGCCTTGGTGCCAGACCAAGATGGCCGTCTGCTCACAAACTTTCTTTCTTGCTACTAAAACGCTATTTCAAAGTATTTCTGAAAACATTTGAGGTAAGAAGTCGTACGGTTGGTTTCGGTTTAGGCGGACCTCAGCCCTCTGCGCCTCATTTGCATAAAGTGTACAGGACTCTTTAGCATGTAGCATGTAGCATATGTAGCATGGCTTGGAGTTGCTGACGTACCAGCACCTTGAGCGGTTTCCGACCCGATTCCCGATACCGGTATCAGCACATCTCTAATAATTCTACACCTTTTTTAACAATTAATGCAGCAAATCCACGTATTTATTCCTCGCTGCTTTAAGGAAAACAAATATCCGGAACCTCCGGACCAGTCTGACGGTTAAAAAGAATGATCGAGTAATTCCGACTGTCAGCCGTTAATTTTAACACGTGTCCAACCCCGAGTCCTTCCCGCGTCGCCAATTAAGCAGCAGCTGAGCGGCTCCGGGTTTCCAGGAAGCGGGCCGAGGCCGCGCTCTAATTTCCCGATGAGCTTGATGAAAACAAGCAAGCGGGTTAACAGGGACACGCCGAATTACGGCTGCACACCTGGTCTGGAGGGAAGGCGTGACTTTGGGATAATGCCCGGCCTCGGCGGATTATTTCCAGAGGAGATGCGGAAAAAGTCACGACAAATCCGCACAAAAAAAAAAGAAAAAAAAAAAAAGAAAAACAAACTCAGGAGGTGGGCGAAATGACTTTCCCCCGAAAAAACATCGCTCAATGTCAGCCGCCGCCGGTGAGGCTTTCAGTCCGGTTCGCCTCTCCTCGTCCTCTTACTGTAAAAAAAAAGAGGACAAAGGACCGCATTAATTCTGAGGGACGCCGCATTAGCATGCGCCGCCGCCGCCGCCGACCATGCTGGGCGTTTTTCTGCGTGTCGAACCGACCGGGGAAAGGCGCATCTGAGATTCGGTGGAGCTTCTTTCAGAGATGCTCGCATCTCTGAAAGAAGCTCCACCTCAGGAGCCGTTTTCACCGTTTTTCGCCCAAAACGCCGTCCGGGCGTCACTTATTGAATAACAGTGGTCAGAAATGCGACGGTTAATGACACAAAATGAAGGCTATAATACACTGAACTGACATAATTAGAATAAAAATTGAGATTTCCCCGGAGAGTCACGCCTGAAAAATGAAGCGGCGCCATCCCCCAACCCCCCCACGGCGATCCGGGCGGCCAAATGTCCCGCCGTCTTCGTTAAAGATGGCCGACCGCTCGTCCGCCACATCATAAAACACTTCAATACTTCAAAGTGGAGAATCTTCAAGCGTCCGTGTCATTTATTTAAAGCGGAAACCTGCAGGGAAAGTCTTTAACATCGGTCCTTTTTCATGATTTATGTCTGTGAAATGTGCCTAAATGGGGCACGTGTCTGTAAGAGGTTATAAAACCTCATGAACGGCTCTCATGAATTATTCAGCGCCGCCGTCCTGCAATGTAAATCTATTATTGGCAACAATGGCGGCCAAACAAGCTCCCAGCGCGTCTCCTGTCCCTGGATTTATGGGCGACGCGATTAAATATAGCGTCAGATTTAACATTATTATCTAATTAGAATCAATTCTGTCGGGAAAGCTGGAAACCGACTAACTTTCCACATTATTTATGTCTTGAAAAAATCATCGATTTGATCCTTAAAAATAAAAATTGGAATGTTTTCTGTTCTGAAATTGAAACATGAGACCATCTGTTTTTTAATTGCTCCCCAGTCAACATGTTCTGGTGTGAAATTCATGATGGGCTGTCCCTGAAAATCGAAAACATACCTTCAGTTACTTATAACGACATGATCTACTTTATGGACAATCTGGACACTCATTTTGCGGATGTCATCAGTCTTGTGGTTGTTCTGGGTAAATACTGTCTACACTGCTGTACGTGGAACCTTCATCGCTTCCACCCACTCCTTCACCACACGCTTTAAATCGCTGAAAAAGATGGAAAAAATGAATAAGAAAACAAAAAAAAAAAAATTGATCACAACTATCTCCAAGTCCTTGCTGTTTTGATATGTTGTTCCTGCTGTTTGTTCATTGTTTACTGTTGTTTTTTTCTTTTCTCTAAATAATGTTGAGTCCATTTGCTGCAGGTTTCTTAGTTTACTGTGTCAAACACACCAGTTAGAACTGCATCCATCTATATTTACACCCTGACTTGTTTTGTAAATACTTTGTTCTACATAAAGAATTGATTTAAAAAAAGTATAGAAAACATTAAAAAAAAATCTTATATCCAATCCCAGAATGCAATGAGTGATTAACAGGTTGAGAGGCTTCATGTTATTGATAAAAGGCCTGAAATTCAACCATTTTTGCAAGTGAAAAAGGAAAAACTGATTGGGTTTTGAACGTCCCTTACAGAGCCGCTGAAAATGGAACTTTTTAAAAAATGGGTCCAAACGTGAAAGTTTTTTTTAAAGCTTTCGCCTGTCAGGCTTTGCTCACAGGACATGTCCCGTTAGACATTTTTCATTGTATTGATCTGAGGTGATTTCTGAATCATATTGATTCAAAAAAGACAAAGTGACAGGAAGCTAACAGGAAGCTAACAGGAAGCTAACAGGAAGCGAACAGGAAGCGACCGGTGGGTTAAAGAGCCGTCGGGGAGTCGGACCTGCTGGAGACGGCGTGCAACTCCAGGTATCGAGGTTGGCAAAGAGAGGAGATGTTATCCTCTCATGGTTAGACGGAGTATTAGTGGATGTAATGAAGTCAGTCAGGCCTCAGTGACCAGCGGCTCCTCGGCCGCCGCCGCCGCCGCCGGGGCTCCGTCCAGGCAGCGGGTCTCGGGGGAGTTTGTTTCGGGTCAGCGGCGGCAGAAGGGCTCAATACGGCACTGCAGAGTCAGGCCGGGGCCTTTCCTCCGTCTGCCCCGCCGCCGCCGCCACCGTGGCATACTGATGCTGGCGATGATGGCGTCATAAATATTGATGATGTAGACGGCGAGAAGCAGACGAGCGTGAGAGGAGTAAACATGGAATTAAAGCCCCGATGACCAAAGTGTGATGTTTTTCTCTCTCTTGATTTTTTTTTTCTTTCTTCGCTCCATGTGATTCAAGCCTGACACACACACACACACACACACACACTCACACACACACACACACACACAGGTTCTGGTTTCCTCACAAAGCGACGCCCGGAGAGAAGCGTGGGCTCATTGTCGCACAAGATGACACGCAATCAGGAGGCTGTGGCGTTCTTGGGGCGGCGGCTCCGGCGGAGGCCTGAGAAGCACGCCGCCGGCGCCGGAGCCGCACGCCGTTACCGCGCGGCGTCACGTGAGCCCGGACGGGCCTCCGCTGTGTGTTTCTCCAGCTCCCCCGACTCTCGCCACGTCTATATGCAGAGTGTTGACTCAGTCGTGCCGGTTTATTTATATATTTTGCCCCTCTTGCACATTCTCTCTCTCTCTCTCTCTCTCTCTCTCTCTCTCTCTCTCTCTCTCTCTTTTTTCCTTCCACTTTGGGATCGGGCGGTGCAGCGGCGAGATGTTCAGGCTCAAATTTCCTCGAGTGGAACAAAAAAACAGTAGCTGTTAATTGGTCGGGTGAAATAGCGCCAAGTGCAGAAATCCCCCGAAGAGCCCTGATTTCATTCTTTTTATTAAAGCAGGAAAAGCTCGAAAGTTTGGGGAGGAAGTCGCTGCTGCAGCAGACGCAGGAAAACATCCACGACGTCTTCTGAAAATAGACCTTATGAATACAGAGCGAGTGAAATCGATATTTAACATTTTACATGAGAAAGGTTCGTTCTTGTACATTTTAAATCATGTCGGAAATCAAGAAGCCAAACTCACTGCTCGCAGTGAGATTTGATTGATTGTGAGAATTCATCATGACGTGTGAGAGTTGGCTGTTTTTTTTTTTTTGATGATGTATGAATAAAACGTGACGCTTTTGCTGGTTTTATGCTGCGATGGTGGCGGTCCGCAGCTGTGAGCGAGCTCACTCGATTTTCTCCTCTGGATACCGTGAAAAATGAACATTTTATTTATTTAATTAATTCTGAATCTGGATAAATGATGGTTAAGCTAAATGGTAGTGAGAAACAAAATCCATCTTTAACTGAGTCAGA
This sequence comes from Salarias fasciatus, assembly GCF_902148845.1. NCBI lineage: Eukaryota > Metazoa > Chordata > Actinopteri > Blenniiformes > Blenniidae > Salarias > Salarias fasciatus. Next base: position 20,250,703 of record NC_043748.1, on the reverse strand, counting down.
CTGGTCAAATAGTGGCAAAATGACTCTTAAACCGAAATCTTAAAGTATATGTGTTGAAAATGCATATTTTCATAAAACCAAACAGTTATGACTGAAAGTTACTACAATTTTAGTCTGAAATGTATTTTAATGAAACCCTCTGCTGAAAAAATAAAGTGACGCCTCAAAAAAAACCTCCTGTAGCTGCCGCATAATGCGTCTTTTTACAAACTCCTCCAGACAGCATGACTCTGAGGCTAATGCTAGTTAGCTTGCGTTCATGACAGCATGTCCAATGTCTCAGCTCGGCCCTCAGTGTTGTGTTTTGTCCAAAACTCTTCAGAAATTGTTGTTTTTTTTCTTTTCTAAATCAATGTTTTCTATGAAATTTTAACCATTTGCTTGGCGGGCCGGATTGGAGCCTGTTTGCGGGCCGGTTTTGGGCCACGGGCCTCATGTTTGACAGCGCTGAGATTCATCCGCTGTTACTTGCAGTGCCAGAAACGACGCTCTGTTTGAGCGTTTCCACTGAACGGCCGTACCCTGAGAGCTTCCCAGCGCCGCTCACGCTCCGGCGAGGCGGCTGCCGCCTGCCGGGCCCGGCGCTCGGCTCGGGCCGGAACGTGGACGCACGGACGCGTTTCCTGCGCTTGGAAATAAAAATGACCCTAAATATCAACGGGAAGAGTCTGAAACGCCGCCGTGCGTCCCCAACTCCAACTCTGGAAGGCCCTGAGTGTTGGACTGACTCTATATCAGAGGGATCAGAGGAAGCGGAGACGGCGGACGTTCTGCCGAGTCATCGGTCGTCCGTCGCGGCCGAGACGCCGCCGTCTGAAAGTTCGGCGGCGAGCGGAGCCGGTGCGATCGGGGGACTGCGGGGTTTCGGCGGAGCGACGCCCCGAGCCCCCGCCGGAGTGACGGAGGCACGCAAGATGGTGAGTGGTTACTATGGCAGGTTACCATGGCAACCTCAGGTCTCCGTGAGAGCTTCCATTTCGCACAGCGTGGGAGAGAACGAGAGAGAGAGAGAGAGAGCGATGGGTGGAGAGAAGAACCCGCAGGGAAAGAAGGGTGGAGAAATCAGCAGAGGAGGTGAGGTGTGGAAATAAACATGCCTGAGGAGGAGGAGGAGGAAGAGGAGAGGAGGAGGAGGAGGAGGAGGAGGAGGAGGAGGAGGAAGAGGAGGAAGAGGAAGAGGAGGAGGAGGAGGAGGAGGAGTGTGAAGTGATGGAGAGGTGTGAGTGATGGGGTGAGACAGAGGTGCGAGAGGAGGGCGACCGAGTCGATCGGGTGGCGCGTCACACCAGATCTGCACTGCGTCCGTGCGCATGGCGGAGCGCGGCCACCGGCCATAACATTATGACCGCTGGCGTCACCAGGATCCATCCATCCGTCAGAAAACGAACACAGGCGACGACGGTGATTGGTAAACGGCAGCCGGTGGGTGAGGACTGTGTAAGGACAGCTACGTGCCCTTTAGCAAGGCACCGAGCCTGGAGTGCTCCCGGCGCGAGGCCGGCGGTCCTCATGTTGTGGCCGATGGGGTTTGGCAGCCAGGCTGCGTCTCCTCCTCCTCTCCCCGGCTCAGAGCCGGGGTGTCAGTCTCGGTGACTGGTCTCCATGGAGACGTCCATCAGTCAGGCCGCGGCGGCGCTCTGCGGGCCGAGCCTTATCGTGTTTGTCAGTGTGAGTGTTTATCTGTCTGTGTGTTAGTCAGCGTGTCACTCACGGGGACGGCGGCGGCGGCGGCCGGACGGATGGAGGGCCGGGGAGGCGTGCACGCTCCCTCCAGCTGTTTGTTTGTTTGTTTGTAGAAAGAAAAAAAAGAAGCGTCCATCTCGACTAAAAACTGCAGCAGACACCAGGCAGGTCGTCAGAGCGTCTCCACCTCTGCTCCACATGTTGCTCCACACTCTGAATATTCATTTATCTCTTCTTCTTCTTCTTCTTTTAAATGAATTGCTAATTAAACGCGGAGCCTCGTTCCAGAGTGAAGCCTACATCAGAACAGCCTCTTTTTTTTTCCCTCCCTATATTTTAATATTATCTTTACTATTTTCAATCGCGCGTCGTTAAATAAACGCCGTTCGGCAGTTATGCGCTAATAAACGGCTGCTCCGATGAAATTAGCGACGGTTTGTAATTAATGCCGTTCCAGACAGAGAGCTGCTGTCGCTCGTCAGCGGGAGCTGTTACTGTTTCATTAAGCTCATGTTCGCCGAAGCCCAGCTCGCCTGTTCTTGACTGTCTCAATCACCGGTGTCAAACATAAGGCCTGCGGGCCAAGACCTGGCCATGAGAGGCTCCAAATGATAAAAATTTACAGTTTTTTCCGAAAAACAGAAGTGAAACCTTTTTGTACAGTGAGAGTTCCAAAACGTCTCCTCCAGCTGTTGCACTTTGCATGTTTTTGTAAACTCCAGCTAACAGCATGACTTTGAGGCTAATGCTAGCTCGCTAGCTTTCATTGCAGCATCGCCGCTGTCTCAGTTCAGGACTCGGTTTGTTAAAAAAAAAATCTGTCTTCTTTGAATTTTCTGCAGTTTCTTTGCTGGTTTGGAGCCTGTTGCGGGTAGCTTTTGGTCCACAAGCCTTATATTGAACACCGTCGCCCTAAAAGGTCCAGATCAGTCATTTAAATGCTCCTTTTTGTGCATAATGTGGATCTTTGTATTAATCAGTGTGAAACGTGCACACTCTCTGCAGGATCTTATGAAATCTTATAAATTCTAATTTTTTCTCTTTAACACATACAACAGCAAGCTGATTAAATCCAGTATAAACACTACTTTATTCTTGATTAAATTCCTTAAAAGTTATTATTTTCACTGTTGGGTTTCTTGCTTATTTGAATCCTCATCTTGATATTTGTGGCTTTAATGACCTTGACCTTGAGGGGTGCAGCGCTACCTGCATTCCTCTTTCTAATTGGAGATAAACCGGTCCGGCGCCGAGCGGGCTCCGTGCGAGCCGCTGGATGTCGGGAGAGTGAGCGAACGAGACTCGCCTCGGTCGTAAATTTAAAAGCTGCACCTGTTAGCTGGAGAGCGCCGCCGCCGCCGCCGCCTTCCCCCCTCCTCCAATTAGCGCGCCGGCGAGCCGTGTCCCGCTACGAGGGTGTGCAGCCGAGCAGCCGCCGACCGCTAGATTTATACAGTGGCTGTGCACGTTCTGGAGCCGTGCACACGCCGAGCAGTGCAGAACCGGCGGTCGCATCAGAGCTTCCGGAAGGCGCAGAGTCAAAAATGAGCTCATTAACCTGAATCATTCGGAAGCACGAAGCCAAACATTTTAACAGTTAAACGTCGCTTTAAAGCAGTCCTGACAGATCCTCTCGTTACGTGAAGAAAAATATGAAAACATGAAACTGCAGAGGAAGATTAATGTTTGTTTTAGTTGTTTTATCTGATTGGGTTTCAATAAGGACAACGGTTTCAAGACCTTTGTTTGCATTTTAAAACTTCTGTTTAGAGACAGTCACATTTTTTCCATTACTGTTCCGACATCTGTTCCACACAGCTGGATCAGGTGATGCATTCACTGACCGGGCAGAAGCTGGGAAAATCAACCTTGTTTGAAATATTTTAGTCACTTTTTTAATGATTAAGGTGACGAAAAGTTTCAAGATTAAATTCAGATTAGTAATTTTCTTCAGAGTCTCACATTAGTTCGACGTCACACAAATTGTATCTAATATTTGCGCTCAATGGTTTGTGTTGGGTTTAAGATAACAGCATGAAGAATGCATTCAAAAAGTTCTCAATGTCTCTAAAATAAGTAAACTGAAAAACACACAGCGTCTCACTGTCACACCGCGATGCATTCAAGCACAGTGGGATTTTCCAGAGGGAGCACATTTCCAAATTTCGATAAGGCCAAATGGTTGCTGCAGCTGCACTTCATTATGATCGCATCGATCGCTTTAATGCACCAGCGATCCAGGAAGTGTCAGTCAAAGAAACATGAAAAAAAAAGAAGAAGTTGTGTCTGAACTGATTCTTCCTGGTGATTTAAACAGAATACAGAAGACGCGCTTAATGTGGATAAAGATGTGAAGCAGGAGGAAGGTGCTCTATGATCTGGATGTTAGTTCAACGCCTTACAACAAGAAACAAAATGTTTTCTAACACTTCAGTCTTTGTAGATTCAAACATTGTTGAAAGTTTAATCCTCCGATCCTTCATGTAAACGTGACCTCTGAACCTCTGAGCTGCAGCACACGGACGCGAAAACACATTCATATATGCGCTCTCTCACACACACTCACACACACACACACACACAGCCTGACCCCATCACAGAGACGTCACACACACCAACAGTCAGAGTTGATGTGCGATGAAGAGAAGCGCGAGGGCAGCAGGAACGGCGAGTCTTCCTCTACTCCTCCCAGCGCCGAAACACGGCGAGCACGCCGGTTTGCACCGCTCTTTAAAATGCCTGAGAGACGTTTTGATTCGTTGCCGCCGCCCCCACCCCCCCGCCTCCTGGCGTGCAGGGATCCAGTGTATCAACTCGCTTAACAACCTTAAACAGGGGATTAATTGTTCGCCAAATCGGCGCCGCCACCACAAGCGGGTCCAACGGAACGGACGGCCGTAAGTGGATTCCATCTGAGGCGGAGGGGAAGTGAAGACGTTAGCATTAGAAAGACTTTTATCCCGGCGTGTAACGACGAGCGAGGCGAGGGAGAGAGCGTGTGGCGGCGGTCATGTGACGAGCGTTAACGGGAGGACGGGACACACTCCCGGGCTCGTCGGGCTTCAGTTCCCCCAAAATCGGCTCAGATTGTGGAATTAGCGACGCCTCAGACCGCCGCGTCCCGTCCCGAGATCGCATTAAGGAGCTTAATAAGTAAACAGGGAGGAAATGAGGAAGAGTTTCCGTCTAATTAATAGTTTATCAGACAATCATAAGCTCAATTGACCTTCTGCACGTTCAGCAGACGAGCGCGGAGTGACAGATTAGCCGGAGACGCTGTAGGACGGCGCAACTGCGTTTATTCTCTCTGTCCTGATGAAATGTTTTATTTATAGCTGGAAGGAATCCGCCGACTCGGTCGGCGCGGTGGAGGTACAGACTGCAACATGAAAAAAGATGGTGTCTTTAAAAAACTTCCAGAAGCTTTGAAAGAGCGATAATCTGTGCAGGTGGTCCTCGATCCTCATTGGAGCTTGAATGGGAAGAAGTTCATGTCAAAACGCCATGAACATTACCGATAACATCACGGGGACAGTCGCACGTCCGTCTGTCCGCCGCCGTCCTCAAACTCTGCGGCCCAGAAGCCAATTTCCCAGAATGAAAACCTGGTCGGTTTGACGGCGAACGGAAGGATGATCCTCATTTTGAGCCCATTTGCGCCGACTGAAGCGACTCCAAACTGCCGAGTTATTGAGTTTATTTCAAGGTGAAAATGCCAAAATGAGCGCGGCTCGATTTAAACGGCGGCCATTGAATCGGCCATTTTCATTAGACGATCTACCAGGATTCTCAGCATTGCTCCCGGGAGACGGGCTGAGTCCCGGTCAGAGTCGCCCCCTACTGGCCATGAGTTGAGCCACTGTTGAGCTCTTTAAACACCACTTCTAACCATCTGTTGATGCTTTGTTTGTTTGGGACCGTCCTGAAGGCGACGCCTCAACGCTTGTCCTGCTTTTTACCTCTTCAGTGATCTGGAGCGCAGATCTAACGTTCCTCCAGGATCCCGCTTTAACGCCTTTCTCAGTCTGTGCTTGAACGGCGCTTCATAAATGAAGTCGCCAAGCTGTGCAAAAAAAAAAAAAAAACCCTGTCGGCGCCGTTCCTCGGCTGGCGGTGCAGACGCCGGTTTGGAGGGCGGAGACACTCGCTTCACGTGACCACGTGTTCGTCATGTCCAGCGTTTCCTTCGTGTTCTACGTCTCGTATTCATGTTAGCATCAGCAGATCTCTTCAGAATTAAAGGTGGATTCTGATTTTCAGTTGTGATCCATAACGGGAGGAAGCCTTCCTGTAAAAGAGGACTGTGTGCCTTTATAGAGTATGTGGATTTTTGGAAAATTTTTAAAGCTTGATTCCATCGTTGGTGCATTTTTAGTGTTTGTTTTATGTTTTAATTGTATTTTCTAATTGTGCCTTGTTTCATTCTAATTTAACTGTGTGTATATATACTCCTTTCACTTTTTATTTCCTTGTTTTCTACTGATTAATGGCTTTACGTATTGCATTCATGACTGTTTTATTCTGTGTATTCTGTTTACTCTCTTTGTATTTTACTCATGTTTGTATTACTGAATTTACTGATTGTTCTAAACAGTTATGGACCCCAGGAAGACTAGTTGTCACCCTGGTGGCAACTAATGGGGATCCAATCTCTAATAAATAAATAAATAAATAAATAAATAACTAAATAAATAATGGTAACACTTAATAAAAGCTGTTGGAACTAGTTAATATATCATTAGTAAACTATTAATTCATGAGTTACTTATGACTTTTAAGCATTATTTAACAAGTAAATGAGGAAGCGTTGCAGCTTTAGAATAAAGTCCAAATATATCTAAACTATGAACTAATATTTAACAAGTCAACAGTAATTCAGTGATTGCTTGTTCATGATATATTACTCATTGATAAGGTTCTAGTCATTAAATATAGTTAACAAGTCAGTACCAGTTTACTAATGATCTGTTAACTAGTTATAATGATAGTTATAAAGTCTTACTGACTTAATGGTAAATGCTGATTTATTCAATGCACAGGATTCACAGGCTGATGCTGTTTGGGAATAAATCCTTCACTGAACAAATCAAATCAAACAATCAAATTTTATAATTTGCCTAAAAAACAAGAACAAAACATTAAAACAACAAAAAAAAAGTGAGTCCAAAAACCTGAATCCTGTAAAGTTTCATTGTTTTCGAGATGATGAGTTTCATCAGTTACTCTGAGTCATCAAGGATTCCAGTAAAAACACACAACGGCAGTTTGAGCCTCTTTCCGTCTCTCGCCGCTGTGTTTGTGATCGAGATATAAAAAAGTTGTCAACAGATTCAAACGATGTTTTAAAGAGCTGCTGGCTGAAGAACAAGTGACCGAGATTTGGTGCAAATCCAGACTCCGAGTTTTATAACATTTGGCAAAGGAATTTTTTTTTCATATTCCATCTAAATCCTAATTAATTGCTCTTACTTCAGAGGGAAAACGCACACGTGAGTCCTCTGGATGTCTGCACTGTACATTTGGATGTGTGTGTGAGGAAACTGAGGCTTTCTATGATGGATTCCCTCAGCAGTGGGACGCTCGTCTCACACACACCTCCGGGCGAGTGTGAGCCTTCCGCACAGCCCGTTTATCAGCTGTGTTTAATTACATGCCTGTGATGAGATCGCATTCTGATAGGAAACATGTCAATTTACCAAATGAAGCGCCGTCCTAAATTCCTGTGAACACAGCAGCATTAAGAGGATTAGCGGCAGATTACACGGTCATCCGTGTTCCGTTTGTTCAGCTTACTGGTGACAAATACAGTCGGCGTGATTTTAAAGTTGGAACTTGCTAATATTAAAGTTGCGTTTTCAGCGGCTCCGATCGCCGTTGCCGTGGAAACGGACACTCTAGATACAAACGCCGTTCCGCAGACGCCTGGTTCGTACCGACCTCTCCTCCTCAGCGGCGGCCACTTAATGATATCAGGCCTCCGACGCCGCCGCCGACCCAGTCGATTCAAACGTGTCTTTACATAAAACCTGCGCCGCCGAGGAAATCACTGCGCGAGATTCCAGGAGGAAAAAAAGAAAAAAAAATCGATGGTTTGTACAATGGTGGTGTTTTACCTGAATATGGCTGCGCTGCTATAACACACACCGCTCCTTAAGCCCCTGTCGAGGGTGTGTGTGTGTGTGTGTGTGTGTGTGTGTGAGGGGTTATTGATCCACCTCGACTAACGTCTCTGAATATTTCAATAAGACTCCCGGGGGGGCGGAGCTCCGTCCCCCCGGGAGCCAAACATGAATCAGGTATAACTGAGCAACACAAAGGGCGTCAGTGTGCTGTTAGTCATACTGCTTACACAGTGTGTGTGTGTGTGTGTGTGTGTGTGTGTGTGTGTGTGTGTGTGTGGGCAAGTGACGTCAGGACTTCATTCACCAGCAAGGCCGAAGCTCGTCCAGTTTTCTTTCATTAGGGGCGGGGAGGAGGAAGTGGGGGGGTTGGGGCTTCCTCCTCGCTCTCTTTCTAAATCCAGGACAATTCGACACGGTGGCTTCCCCCAGTTCTCAAACTTCTCACAAGCTCCTTCCGTGGTAGCCCCCCCCCCCCCCCCCCCCCCCCCCTGCCCCCATTCACCCCCCCCATTCACCCCCCCACTTCCTACACGATCATTAAGAAAGAGAAAGCAGAGCGTGACTCGGCTACTTCTGCTGAATAAAACCACTTTCTTTCTCTTTTTATTTTTTGTGTTTTGTTTTCCATTAAATCAGAGCTCCTGTGTCCTGATGCAGAATTTCCCTTTTCATTTTTTTAAAAGCCCCCCGGTCTTTCATCCCAAAGTCAATTTTGCCTGGCGGTTAGTCAAACGCTCTAAATGTGTATAAGTGCCTGTGAAGAGTGCGGCTCTAAGTGTGATGGACTACCCTGGGACCGGCGCCGGGCCGGGAGCGGGGGGGAAACCGGGCCGGGCGAGCAGACCGGCCTCCAGACTGCGGACGGTCTGGACGGGATTAGGACGGGATGATCGCCGGGAGACCGTCTCCACGGCCGGATTATCATTTGACATGATCATTGGAAACGATTGGAGTGTGTTTATCTGCGGATCCTGCGGCTCAGCGGTTCGTACTCGGTGAGCCTCTGCAGACTGTATGTTGTTCTGCATGAGCGGCGCCTCGCCTCCCCGGTCGGTACAAACAGGGTAATGCGGGCTGAGCGAGGAGCGCGAGGAGCGTGAGGAGCGCGAGGAGCGCGAGGAGCGCCTGCTAAGTGGAAATGTAGTGGTTGTTTTATGTTAACCAGCAGACTTGGATTGTGATCGCTTTAGCGCTGATTTATTATATCCAGAATGCCTCTGCGTCTTATGAGCAGAGCGGCTCGGAGTTCCCAGGTGATAGACGGCTCCGGCTCCGGCTCTGGCTCCGGCTCCGGCTCCGGCCTGGGACGGCCCGGACCACACAGAGGTCCGGGAGCGACCCCGCCGCGGCCGCTGGCCTGATTGTGTTGTGGTCCGCCGTGTCCCCGTCTAATAAGACGCAGTGAGACGAGACTGATTCGTTCGGCGCTTTGTGTCCACATGTGGCTCGCCGGAGCGGCCGTCCTCTCCTGAAACCACTTTCTGAAATTACGGCTGCGCTCACAGAGTCTTTAAAGGACATTTGTTTTCGGCTCGGATGACTTCTGGAGAGTCGGAGAACTTTAATGTGTTTCTGGAGAGGGGGGTTTTTAAATTTGCATGCGGGAACTTTCCGTGGCACTCCACCCATGTTGGGTGTGATGAATCACAAGTAGGTGCATTACTGCAATCAGATTACTGCTCCTCTTCCTTCCTTTGTCCGTTTGTTTCTCCAGTAATCTGATTGACTGAGGTGTCTGTGGCTCACACGGTCCAGGTCTTCATCCTGCCGTCCAGAGTCTGGAGGCTTGTGGTTGGTGGTAACTTGACTTTCTGAAGTAAATAAAACACTGAAACGTGAAGCTTGAGGGTCACACGGTGTGTGGTAGGTTCAGGTTCAGGTTCAGATTACTTTATTAATACCTGAAGGTAGATTTGTTCTGCAGCGGGACGACATTTACACACATTCACACAGTTAAAAGCGCCAAGCTACCCGCTGGACCTGTTTGGTACACAGGGATGCCGGAGAAAGCTGTGACTCGCCAGTCCGTCGAGAAGACCGCTCAACTATTTGGTTTAAGGCATTTCTCGTCTTCAGAGATGTGTGACCAAGCTTCCAACTTGGCTTCAGAGTTCAGTTTTCCATCCAGTAGTTGACAGTCTTACCTTACGGTATGAGTTTTCCTGGTTAGAGTTGAAACTTTGAGGTCTTTCTGTGTAAATCTGCACGTTCTTCCTGTGTAAGCCTCGATTTTCAACTGCAACTCCGAATCCGAAGTTGAAAAACAGCTGTTTGAGCTCTGATTGGACTGAAACCTGCTCTCACTCATTCAGCCTGGATCAGCTGGGTGGAGGGACGGATGGTGACATTATATCTATAGTGTAGTCCAGATGCATTATGGGTAAGGGCTGGGGTATCATCAAGGACTATTCATCCACCATCAGACTTTCTATTCATGTGAGTCACAATAACTTAACCTTTTCTCTCTGTTTATGGAGGGCTTCCTTTGTTGAATTTGCTTAAAAATCAGCATCTTTGTGTGTTTTCTTCACCGCTTATGGATCCAAAGGGTTTACAGTCCTCACCCGTTACTTCATATGAAAGTGTAAGAGGAGGATGTTCTGTAAGTTTTCCCAGGCCTGCATGAAGGCATGTTGGAGGTCCGATGTTCGCCAGCTTTATAAGCCGGAGACAAGGCGTCTCCGGGGACGTTTCAGGACAATTTGACTGTAATGTAATGAGAAGTGTAACAAGACACTTTCCACAGGGAACACGCAGCTGCAGCCCTGCATACGTTTAAGATCTTCCTGCTCAAACACACACGGAGTGAATGAATGCGTCATCGCGAAGCTCTGCAGAAACCCCGATAAGCAGATATTCATTAAATCAGGGGTGTTGAAGCAGGGAGAGGTGGAATCCGAGCAGGACCGGGAGGGCCCGCCTCCGCTCAGACGCTCAGCTCGCAGGACACGGCAGGAGTTCGACCAAGGTTTGTAGGAAAATATCAAAACAAGAGATCCAGGAAGAAGGAACTGAAGTTCAAATCCAGCGAACTGAAGCAAGAGAAACACGTTGGAATATGGTCACAGTTCAGAATCCAGGAGACAAAACAGGAAGATATCTGAGGGTGAGTTCAGTTTGATTTGATTAAAACCAGATTGTGAACGCAGCCTGAAGCACAGAGATGCATGTGGGTCGAACGCAGGATGTCAAACAACGTTCTTTACGTGGAAAACAGAAAACTTTCATTGCGTTTTTGGTGTCCGTTACCATGACAACAGTGGAATCACTGAACGCTCCTTGTCCGTGTAAACGGGGGCGAAACACAACTTTCCTGGAGCGCCGCTACGGTGCATACACACCACAGCCATGCTAAACAGCTCATCTGCACACAGTCAGTAGATGAACAATGAGAACAGCGTTTTCCTCCAGACTGTCATGACTCCCGGTCCAGATTCTCCTGGTCCCGGTCCCGGTCCTGGTCCTGGTTCTGCTTTTACTGGGCGGTTTTATGTAGTTCTCCCATTATTATCAAGTATTCTGCTCTGCAGCATGTGTGTGTGTGTGTGTGTGTGTGTGTGTGTGTGTGTGTGTGTGTGTGTGTGTGTGTGTGTGTGTGGTTTCATTACAAATAACAGCTCCAACTTGTGGCCTGGCATGCAAATTGCATTTCAGTGTTTTCTACCGTTTCTGGATAAACGCCAAACTTCTCTTAACCAATGCATTTTCACTTGAAATCCTCACAGTTTATCATAACTGATGTACATAAAAATGTTTGGCTCCATTTGGCTGTTTTTGCTCCATTCATATATCTGGGAACTGGGACAGTTTTCAGTTTTTAACATCCCATTTCCCATTTCCCTGTTCTCAAACAACAATAATAATAAGATGTCCTCATAAAACAGATCAACAGTCAGGAAAATGAACAAACGTTTCAGCTTCATGTGGACTGACGTCGGACCATCTTCACTTTCCCATCAGGAGGTTTCTGGTCTGAACGCATCCAGCTGCATGTTTCCCAGTGGGAAGCGGGACTTTTCCTCCCAGTCACTCATAAATGCACCACTCCACTCCAGTTCTTGACCATAATTTATTTATTTGCATCTTTCACTGTGATGTTAAAAAAAGCCGGAGCCTGAAATGTTTCCTCTGAATTTGGTTTGAATCAGGAAAATCATGAGAAATGTCTGAAACCCGTCTGGCTGGATGACCTGATAAAACCCAAGACGTGAGCAGGAAGTGAAGAGATCCCGCGGGCCTGGCGGAGGAACGAGTGGAGGGATGCTGCTCTGGGTCAGGCGGTGCGGATGTGAGCTGAGAGGATGTGGAAAAGTTGGAACAAACACAAACTGAACGGAGTGTAACAATGAATCTTCACGCAGACACTTTGCAGCTGGTTTTTTTAATTTGTTAAGTGGTTTTCAACAAGGCTTTGAATTTCTTTTGAACGGAAGATCGTTCTGCTGGGATTTACAGACCGAGCTCTTCTCCACATGTCGACACCTGCAGAGTCAACCAGCAGCTCCAGGTTTTAATCCTTATTTTCTCCTGATCTGTGGGCTCTACTGATGTATAGTTTGTGTGTGAATCAGATGATAGGCGATCAGTGTAGAGGTGGTGCTTGTATTCTTGCAGCTGATGCTAACATGTTTCATTTGATCGGTTAAATCATGATATTTTCACATGACGAGCACGTTGTTCATGCTTTTTGCTGCACAAAAAGTTGCAAAAGTTGTGCAAGTTGTTTCCACAACTTGCACAACTTGAGCACTAAAAAGAATCAGAATCCTGTTTTTGCAGATGTGTAGAAAATATTGATGGAGGAGAAGAATTTCATTCGTTTTCTACTGGAGGATTCAATTTGTAACCAGTGATCAAATATGACATATGACGGATTTGAGTGTTGGACGATCCCTGTACTTTCTTACATTGTGAGGATAGCATGAAACACACACACGCATATATATATATATATATATATATATATATATATATATATATATATATATATATATATATATATATATATATATATATATATATATATCTATATATATATATATATATATATATATATATTTAATTTTGACAACTTACATTTAAATTTATTTTAGACTGTTTTGAGTTTTATTTTGAAAAACACTTCACAGCGCTTCTTTCCTGTGCTTCGGTCCATCACAGTTTCTATTCATCCATCAGTAACCCTGATTAAAGCCTCTTAAGTTTTCCTCCATTTCCATGGATATAGAGTTTGAGCATTTCCAAAACGTTTCACTTCGGGAGCCATGTTAAAAAAGTTACATCTTAAACGGACGCCCAATGCAATGAAAGTTTTTCGTTCCCACTCGAAATCGTTGTATAAACAGAGCCTCAATCTGTTTGCATGATTTGGCATTTTTTTGCACAGGAGCTTAGTAAACTGGGTGCTTAATGTGACGATATCTGGTAAAACAGCCTGGAAGTTACAGCCAAACAGGCTGGAAAAATGATGTGTTCTGGGACTTTTATTTGTTAGTCATTATTTTATCCATTACGAAGGATTTTATTTGATTCCATTAAATATTTAACATCAGTGCATACAATTTTAACAACTGAAGTTATTGAGTTGACTTAATGACCCTTCAGAGATCTTGGCAACCACGAGGGTTTCGCCTCTGCGGGGGGAGGGGGGGGGGGGGGGCTTGGTCTGTTTTAAGACGAGCATTCAAGTGGTTATAAAATGATTCTATCCACAGACGAGCCGTTACGGTGCGGTGGATACTCTCATCTGGGCGGTGCGGTGGATAATACGCTCGCATTCGCTGGAGAAACACGGTGCCAGCCTGGCTGAAGGGAGCCGTCTCTTTGGAATTTGCAGGTTCTTTCTTGCTGTTCTTTGAGTATCTCGACCTCTTGTTAGATCTTCTAACCATCCTTTGACTGGAATAGTCACATCAGATGGACAAACGACTGGAACGGCGTGTTTTTGTATCCCGTTCAAAGATTATCAGTCTTTTTTAAAATTGCATGCATTGCTTTTATTTCCCCAACTGGATCAATAAAGCGCTAATCTGTGATTGATTTGTCCCGAAAAACTGTCAGCAAAAGCTACAAAGGCACCATAAAGTTGTAACATGAAAATAGTTTTACAATGAATTCAATGATGAATTTCCAGAATTGATCCATGTATTAAACACTGATTGCATAACTACTGACTGTTCTCTTGCTGTGGTAAAACATCCAAACAGGATCAACATGCAGGAACTCTTAAATAGTGAGAAATGTTCCACCTTTGAGTAAAAGTGGGTCGGTCAGGGCCACAGGAGGAGGACCGCAGGGATTAGCACCCAAAACCCCCCAAACTGAGTCCTGACAGCCGAGTTCAGTAAAATCTCCTCAAAGACGGAAGAGAGGAGGATGATCCTCTGTTATACACACCGACTGTACTTCTCCCCGGCGACTTCGCCCACTGCTGAGGCCCGGAGGAGCCGAGTCGGAGGAGACATCCGCCGGGCAGCTGAGAGGAGACAGACGGGGGGGCGGATCCGGATCCGGATCCGGTTCCTTCTCCTGTCCCATTGATGCACTAACGTCCTGCCAGACCGGATGACTAAACCATGAACAGCGGTCCTGTTCAGACGTCTGCAGCATTATGTGTGACTGGTCATTGTTTGGGATTAATATTAATTTGCTTTGTTGTGAGATTAACAAAACAGTTGTTGAGCACCGGGAGGAAGATGCTCCAGAATGTGGACGTCACCTGACGTTAGCGGAGTTACTGTCTCTGTTAGGGCCTGGTTATGCACGGCTTTTATGTGCATTGTGTTCACATTTTTGTCCATTTCATGGACACTTTAGGGACTGATTGCGTGAAGCAGTGCCAGTGGTGGCCATAGGGGGCAGAGTTACGATTGGAATAACACGTCTTAATGTCAGTGTTTACTGGCGCTGTTTTCCTTGCGTTCTGGTCTCGTGAGTTGAACTGAGCCGTCTTTCCCAGCATCCTTCATCGGTCTGTATTTCAGACTGATACGGTTCGGACAGGAAGAGCCAATAACGCTTCGATTTGTGTTTTTCCTGGAGCGCGGGGACTCGAAACATCAGTTACATGCTGAGCTCTAAAAGTCTCAAACACAAGATTAATTACAGAAACCGCACTGCTTTCTGGGGAATCCAGTCATCGAGTTCAGTCGGATTAAGAGATTCAGACATTGTAGTTGATCAATATGAATATTGATCAGAAAAACCTTATGATATTCATCATTTGAGACAAGGACCACCGCTAACTGAATATTAATGAGCGAATCGACTGAATCAGCAGCGGCCGCCGCGCGTTCTGTCCTTCATACAACCCAACGAGTCGTGCTCCGGTGCATCGAGCTCGTCGGTGTTTTCGGATGAAACCTTTTATTAAGAGCTTTTTATTTCTGAGCCGTGTGTTTCTGCAGATGTTACAGCGCTGCAGAAACAAACCCCTGATTGGCATCGCGATCAGGAAAGGTCACGGCGCCGCTTCCGCTGCACATGATGAGCTTCTTTTTTTTTCTTTTCTTTTTTTTCCTGTTCTGCCGGACGAGGCGCGAGCTGCCATCTTGGGTTGCCGAGCCGTTATTGATGAGCCTCCATGCTGATGTGCAGACGGGACGCCGGAGAGCAGGAGTGTGTCGGCACGACGCCGCGCTTGTTCCGCCGTCAGCGCGTCTCTGCGCTCGTTTCTCATTCTGCCTCCTGCTTTTTTTTTTATCGTTCACAATCAGGGCGGAGCAATCCCAGGTACACAGGAAGTGTTTAATTTACTGAAGCTTTTTTAAATTTAATAAAATAAAGATACATATTTTGCACCATTTTCTTCAGGCAAGTTGATAATTTTAGAATTTTTTTTTAGGTTTCAGTTAACAACGAAACAGAAATCTTTCACTGCGTTTTGTGTGTCTGTTTACATGATGATGGAGCCACTGAAAACACAACTTTTTGAAAATGGCTACCAAGGTGAACCAGCTTCAGAAGAAACTGATACAAAAGAACAGATGATCGAAGGGAATCGAGTGAATTTTAACTTCCTCCTCACTGGAGTTATTTAAAGCGTTAAAACTGTCCCCTCAACACGCTGCATCCTGCTTCGTTCACCGTCTTTCGCTCAGTCTCACACAGTCGGGGGAGTGGAGGGTGAAATTATCTCAAATTTTAAAGGCTGACATAAATCTCTATGAAATAAACTTTGCGGGATATTCGGCTGCAGCGGGGATCAAACACACGACGATCGGGGTCTTTTAACCTCTTCAACTCTGCCGAGCCTCTTCTGCAAGTCAAGCATTAAAGATTCATGGCGGGCAATCAGGCATCGCTCAGAAGCACAAAACTGTATTTTAAATTCGCGTCAAGATCCTAAAGAAATCAAATGTGTCAGGCCGAATTACCGCCGAGCGCGGTATGTGTAAATTGAAGCACAAGACACGGAGAATTTTTCATTTGATGGAGTCATGCAGCTTTAAAATCGGTCTCCAATTTTAATATTTCATGCCACAGAGAATATACATGTGATGTCGTAGGAAAGAAATGTTTTATTTAAAGGTGGAGCTGCTACTTTGAAAGCCCGGGGGAAAAACGTAACAAGTGCACCGGGGAGACGTCTCTGCAAACTGTGGCGCTGTTTTTAAGACAGAATATTTGGTTTGACTTGAGCGACTCATTTACTTATATTTATGTCTATATGGCTGTGAAAACCTGAAACTATACCAAGTTCATGTACCGACACGTACACTATATTGCTGAAGCATTCGCTTTCCTGCCTCCAGACACAGATGAATTTGAGTGACTTTCTTAAATATTTCTTAAATACTTTAGGCATTACACAGTATTTTGTAGTTATTGAAGTAAACCTGAGGAGATTTTTCATTCATTTATTCCCAAATAAAACCGGAATGAAATAATTATCCTGTTCAGACTTCATGATATAATAACCGGAAAAAATGACTCCATGTTCACTGTTAAGAGGTGTGAATTATAAGCATGTTTCAGTCCTGTAATTGGTTTTCAAAGTAAACAAATTAACAGCAAACAACGGCCGCCCTACATCCACAGGGGAAAAGAACGTAAAAGCAGCTGAAAAGGTTTTTATCTGGAGCGCGGAGGAGCCGGCCTCACCTCATTTCACGCTCACTTGACCCTTAAACTCTTTGTTAAGCAAAAAAATCTTCAGCCTGTCACAAACAATCATGTTGTTGGTGATTAAAAGCCATGTCCAGCGTGGGGCAGAGGCGGTTTGGAGGGAAGGGCAGATCTAATTTGTGAAGAGCGAGATCCAGTGAGGAGACCCCGGAAGACGAAAGCCACTGCATTCAGTTCGATTCTGAACTCTGGAGATGACTTCAGGGTATATATGCTAAACACAAAGCGAGCAGATGAAATGCAGCATCCTCCACATTAACAACCATTATCTGGAAATGAATTATAAACTACTTTTAGAAACTCAAAATAATTAATGAGCAAGTTCCAACTTTAATGCTTTCAGATGTTGCTACAGCAGCATTCCTCATGGGCAATTTCTGTTAAACAGTTACGGTTAGGAAAATGGTAAAAAGCAAAAAGAGAGAGAGAGAGAGAGAGAGAGAGAGAGAGAGAGAGAGAGAGAGAGAGAGAGAGAGAGAGGATGAATCATTGCATTTTAAGGGTAAAGTTCATAAACCCAGCTTGTGTTATTCTCTAAGCAGTTGACTCGGTCTGGGAACAGTTGGCTCTTTAAGATGAATCCTGCGTGGATGAATGAGAAAATGCACGTGTGGTGTAAAGTGATCAGTGCAGAGCTGATCCTGAAAGCCCTCTAACCCTCGGCACCGTCTCAACATGTGGAGGAAAACACCATTTAAGTCAAGACTTCGGGCTCCGTTTCAGTACGCATGTAGCAGCAGACTCCTGCAGTCTCGGGTTCACTGCTGCAGATGTGCACAGTGAACAAACAGTTTTCTACTTTACCATTTTACCCCCCCCCCCCCCCCCCCCCCCCCCATGCCTGCTACAGCAGCTCCCAGGTCAGCCAGCTCCTGTCCCAAGCTGTGTCTTCCAGTCTCTCTTCTGCAACCGGCACCTTTGTAGGGAGGAGGTGATTGAATGCGACCACCTGAAGCTCATCAGCAGTCAGAGGGCTGCAGCCTCCTTCCTCCCTCAGTATGTGACTGAGCCGCGGTATAGGCTGATCTATAGGGGGGGCCATCAAAGCATTTTTTGGTTGAGAAATAGCCAATCTTGACAATATATTGTCCATTCAGCCCAATTCCTGGACAGGCCGCCGATCCGTTAGAGGACAAACGTAGAGACATATATTCAAAGTTACAGGCAGTTATCCTTAAACTGGACTGTAGGAGGAAACCAGAGAGTATCAACTTCACACATCAATCTCTGAAGTTTGAGTTTAAAGAAAACCGGTTGCATTGGTTGTGGGGGTGGCCGATATGGCCTAAAATTTATATCACGGTATAATTTGAACCTTAGACTGTAGATGGTATATATAAATTACAGCATAACAGTTTCTTAATGGTTACCTTAGCACATGGTAAAAGCATGGAAGCAGGAAGTAGGTTTTAAAATATTAAATAACATAAGTCAAGTTACTCTGAAGCCAAACCATGTCCAGTTAGATGTTGCACCAGTATTTTTCAGGAGTTCTTCCTCTGTTCACTGCTCGCCGCCATCGCTGTTGTTGTGCACTTCTTCGGGGAAACGGGTGTCTAAAAAGTTGCATTACTGCCACCTAAAGGACGTAATGTGCTATCGCCGTTGGGCAGTCTGACCGAAATCCCTATGGAGGGCCAAATCTATATCGCATACGGGTTATACGGGTTATACCGCCCACTCCTAATTGGTTGTGCTTAAATAAAATAATTCATCGAGGTTGGTTCAGTCGGGCCGACTGGATTTTTTCTGATATATCCCTCAATGAGAGGATACATAGACGTAGATATCATAGTTACCAGAACATTTCTACATAGATGATTCATTCTTCCCTGCTTGTTCACTTTAAAGCATCTCAAAGCGATTGAACTGATCAGCCGAACCTCGTCTTACGTCCTGGAAGATGTTTTGCCCCTAATCTAAGTGGCTTTAACAGCTCACGGTGTTCCCTGAGGTAGGCTGGCCGGAGCGGACCTGATTCAGCAGAACAGAGCGGTGAGGCAAAGAGCAAGGCGGCGTTCGCTGTCCGTCACCGGTCGGCTTTGATATCGGCGCAGACAGAGTCAGGGATCAAACCTCTGATCCTAACGCTGCAAGACAGCCCGCCCCGACTCCGTTCGGCTCCAGATTTGCCACTGCACCACCACCTGTTTGAAAGATGACCTTGATTTTTGTGGCTGTGATTTGCGGTTGCTTGACATTAATGTTAAATGCATTAAACTGCCTCGCCGCCGCCGCCGCCGCCGCCGCCACGGTGCAGCCTGCTGCTTTGTGACGGTCGTAGTCGCTTCATCGCGTTTCGCCTCGTCTCTGGTGTCACTTGAGTCCCAATGTGAGTGGATTAATTTGTCTTTAAATGTCTCATCTTGCATTGTTAACTCCGCTCGACCACATGTACACACGACAAATTGATTTGAAACGATTGATCCTTTCACATTGAAGCTACAGCGATCGGACGGCTGCGGATGGTCGGAGGGACCCTGGCATACGAGTGTGTATAGGGTGCTAATGAGGGAGGGTGGGGGGAGGAGGGGGGGGTGGACGTGCTGCTGGTGGGATACAGCTGGACGGAGTTGGAGACTGTGGTGAATAGGTAACCATGGTAACCCTGTTGGCTGAGATCTGAATGCAGAGAGCGGAGCGAGAGAGCAAAAGGGGCGAGGGTGGCGGAGGGTTGAGGGGTGGTGGGGGTGGGGGTGGGGGTGGGGGCGGGGGCGGTGGGGCGGTTGGGGGGGGGGGGGTGAAGGAAGCTGCTGTGTGTTTGTGTTCCGTGGCGAGAGAAAGAGTTGGGGGTGAAGGGTTAATATGCATCGCTGCAGCAGGTTAATCTTTTATCAAACTGCCAGGTCAGTGCGGCGTTTACCCCCGGCACCGGCCGCCGTGAAACCGCCGCACGGGTGGTGGAGGGGGTGCGGGGGGGCGAAGGAGGGGGGGCATGGGGGTCCAGGAAATATGTAGCAGTGGAGGGGAAGGAGGGGTGGAGGAGGGGAGGGAGGGAGTGAGTTCAGTTACCAGTAAATCCTGAATGAAGGAGTGAAGTCAGGCCGAGACCAGCCGGTCTGCAGAGACCCGGGGGGACCTGGGGGGACCTGGGGGGACCCGGCGGGACCTGGGGAGACCTGGGGGGACCTGGGGGGACCTGGGGGGACCCGGGGGGACCTGGGGGGACCTGGGGGGACCTGGGGGGACCCGGGGGGACCTGGGGGGACCCGGGGGGACCGTTCCTGCTGGAGTCAGTCCGCAGCTTCGGTCTCGGCAGATCTTTCACCGAGCGCATGATGGACCCTTCATATGGCGCCGGAAAGATGAAGAGAAAATGAGACGGAGGAAAGACAAATGGGCGAGGAATGGATGAGGTGGACGGATGAATTAAAGACATAATGATGAGGGGGGAGCGGAAGGGAAGATGGGGTGTTAATGAAAAGAGGGGTGGGTACAGGAGGGGGTCCACAGGGACGTATGAAACAGGTGGGCTGGAAAGAGGAATGAAAGGAACGAGGGGCGGATTTGTTCCTCTGCGACTAATGGATGAAATTACTGCTGGATGAAAGAAAGACCGAGAGGGGATGGATGAATGGATGAACTGATGGATGAAGGGGTAGTAGAAGGAGATGAAGCTTGATTGATGACACTGGGGGGAGGGGAGGGATTCAGTATAAGGACAAACTGATGAAATGAAGGATGAAAATGAATGCATGAATGACTGAACGGGTGAGACGGAGATGTGGGATGATAATGAAAGGATGCAGCATGGAATGGACAAGGGAGCAGAATGAATGGGTGAAATGGTGGAAAGGGGTCTGAGAATGCTTAAACCTGGATGACTGGATGAAATGAAATGTTGGTAAAGGAGGAATGCTGGATGATGGATGGATTAACCCAGACAGACAGGTAAAGAAGAGATGTGGGGTGAAAATGAATGGATGAAGTGAGCGGCGGTGGTGAGGTGGTGACTGAACGGAAGTGATGGGTTGACTCGGTGGAGACAGTCTGGTCAGATGACGGTTCCCTTCAACTCGAACTCAACCAATGAGCTTTCATTGTAAAGGAGGGACGGAGCGTGGCTCCGCCTCCGAGCGGCGGCTGTCAGGAGAAGAAGAGAGACCTGAAAGCAGACAGCCAATCAGGAGGGAGGGAGGGCCACAGGTAGAGACGACTGGAACACGTGGAAGGTGGCAAAATACAATCAAGCAGCCCCGAGCCAGCTGTCAGCTGTACTCTCACTCTTCTGGATGGGCCCTCTTCCCCCCCCCCCCCCCCCCCCACACACACACACACACACACACACACACACACACACACCTGAGCTACCATCTTAACCTCCGCCTCAGCCGCCACCGCCGCCGACTCTCGTCTTTCTTTGCACCTTTCGACTCTGCTTAGATGCTGCCTACCTGAAATAGCTTTGGCACTTAGATCTCGCTGGCAAGAGAAAAAAAGAAAGAAAAAAAAAGTATCTGGGAAGCTTTTTTTTCTTTCTTCTTCTCTTTTTTTTTTTTAAAAAAGGGGGAAGCTAAGTCCAAAAATAACCTGGAGGGCCTCGTTAGGCGTCGTCGTCGTCGTCGGGCTGCAGATGAAGAGCCGCCGTCCTTGATTGCGTCGTCGCCCGGTGTTGCACTTGGAACCGTCGTCGAGCTCGTTGGTGTCCCGCTTCCCCCGATGCCGCCGCTGATATGATTTACCATGGCGCCCTTGTGCATGCGTTTTGATGTCATTGAACTTGTGCGTGCACGTTATTGATCAGCCCCCCCCCCCCCCCCCCTCCCCCAGGACCCCCCATCTGTTTCATATTCATCCCTCCGTATTGTCTTTCGCCTCCTCGCCTGTGTTTCATATGCATCCGTGTGTTGTCGTTCCCCTCCCTCCATCTCTGTCTGCTTTATATTCATCTCTCTATCGAGCCTCCCTCCCTTCTCTCCTCTCCTTCTCTCGCTGAGTGAGAGATTATTAATATTAATGTCTTCTCTTCTCTCCCTCCCCTACTTTTCCCCCCTCTCCTACTTTTTTTATCTCCATTTTTTTCCCCTACAACTGATCTCTTTTCTGCTCTTCCCACTATTTATACCTCTCTCTAGGTCTTTATCCCTCATCATCTCTTTCACTCAACCTTCCCTCCATCTGTCTCCATCTCCATCTCTTTCTTCTCCTCTGTCTCTCTTTCTGCGGCCCGCTCTCTGCAGCTGTTCAGTATTCATCTATTACTGTAGTGTTGATAATTCCCTTCTCTGCCCGCAGCCATACAGTCATCTATCAGATTAATAATCCTTCTCTCCTTCTCGCCCCCCCCCCTCCCTCCATCCCCCCCTCCTTCCTTCCACCGTCTCCTTTCTTACTGTGCCAAGTGAGGATGCTCGGCATGTCAAATGAGTTTGCGTGTCAGAGTCCCGTCGTTACGGCCATCATCATTAATAACCCGGTCCAGATTGCCGGACGGCCTTATTTAAGGTTCGCCGGGTCTGAATAACCTGCGGAGGGGAGCGGAGCCTCTCCGGGCGAGTGGAGCGCCACTCGACCCGCCATCTATTACCGCTAATGCAGACTGCACCATTCTCCGCAGACCCCCCCCCCCCCCTCCCCGACGGCGTGCGGTGCAATACTCCTACAGAGATGGAATAAGCGTTTTAGTCGCACCTCTGAGTCCAAAAAAGTGGAAGTGTTTACCCCAACGTTGATAAGCGTGGGTTTAATTAACGGCGGTGGCGGCGAGCGAAGCACGTTCAGACATCGGTGTATCATCGTCGTATTAATTGTTTTACCTGCATAATTAGTGTTAACAAATGAGGACGCATGGCAGACATGTCCGGGGGCTTCTATCTCCTGCTACCGGGGTTATTAATGGTTCCCCCAGTTCAGACCAAATGTCCCAGAAGCCCCGTTGCTCTCTGACACCAAGGATCTCTCTTATCATTTCACCCGTGAAACTCTCTTCCTTTTAATCATGAATAATCTATTTCCAGAGTAACAGTCCAATGAAGTTCATTACACCTTGAGTTTGTTCATATGTGGAGAGTTATGCAAGTAGCTTCCTAAATTCAATGAAATAAGCCAAAGGTGTGTTTTAAAAAGCTCCTTGACTGAATCGAAGAAAGGAAAACAAGCATTTCCAATACAACTGAAACATACGTGTGTATTTTGTATGTTACACTAAAATGATTAGAATTAGCAGTGAAGTCATGAGATTTTTCCCTCTTCAAAACGGAAACTCTCGTATTTTGTTGGTCTGATTGCCGTTACGGTGGTGCAGTGGATGCAGTAGGTTAGTCTCCGACTCAGCATTTCGGGTTTGAGTATGGACGTCTTCTGTTGAGAGTTTGCATGTTCTCCCTGGGCCCGTCTGGGTGTTTTCAAGGTCCTCATGCGGTGTTTGAGTTCACTGTTAATCAGTAAAATCCTCTTTCTGATTTTCATTCTTCATCCTCCCCTCGGCTCTGTGAGCCTCTGTGTGGGAATCACGCATGAAGAATCATATCGTGTCAGTTTTGGAATAATAATTGACTTCCTGCCTCCATACATCCTGACCTCCTGCCATACATTGAAGCAGTGGATCTTATTTCATCCTAAATGCGACTCTGCAAACAGAAATGTGTGATCGTCCTGGTTTACATGTTGTCGTGTTTCCACACATCCACCACGAGCCGCTAATGACAGAACGGATTGGATTCCCCACTAAATGTCTTCCCGGGGATTATTCAGGATTTGATTTGAGCAGTTGCACAGAAGTTTTGACAATCCCTCGCCATGATCAGCTACTGTATATACTGGCGCTGTGTTATCTGCAGTGTCTTTAATATCTGCTTCCTCTTCCTCTTTTCTTCTTCTTCACAGAAACTCCCGGGTTCCTCCGACTTCACAGAAAAAAGGCCTCGCTCAAATCCCCAGGCAGCGCAAGAAAAAAGGGGAATAACGTCTGTTTATGTGCACTTTTCTACGTTCAAACGACAAGAGGAGAAAGCCGGGAGCCGGAGAGAGGGCCGGGAAGCGTCTGAGAGGATGCAGGATTAGCCGACCGGCCGCAGGAGGACCGAGGGGGAAAAGCCACCAGCGTGGAGCCAGCTCACCTGCACCTCCGGATTAAAGAGCAGGGTCATGTCCCAGTTGCCATGCGCATCGCCACGCTGACCTGCCTCCCCGGCCCTTCCCCCCTCCTCTTTCTGCTGGCCCAGCTGCTGCTGCGGCTCCTCCTCGCCGGGCCCCAGCCGGTGGGGGCCGCCTCGTCCTGCCCCTCCCTCTGCACCTGCTCCAACCAGGCCAGCCGAGTCATCTGCACCAGGCAGAACCTGGAGCAGGTTCCCGAGAGCATATCAGTCAACACGCGATACCTCAACCTGCAGGAGAACTCCATACAGGTGAGGAGGCCGGGGGGCCAGTGGCACGCTGTGGGGGGGTTTCCGTCATTCAGCTATTGATCCGGACATTATTTCTACATGTAAAATAAAATAAAAACCACATGATCTGAAAACAGAGCAGTGGAATCAGGCGTTTTCTGCTGCTGGGACTGAACATGGTTTAATCTGAAAGTGTTATCTGCTGATCACAGCAGTACAAACGAGATCATATCAGTCAGTGTTGTCATTATTATTACTGATGTTTCAAAAAAAAAAAAAGGCTTTCTCATAAAACTAAGCATTCCACATTTATCAATGACAAGTCTTGTGCTAATGCTAACGCTAATGCTAATGTTAAAGCTCGTGTCCGGAGTTTTGAAAGGATGAGATTTTTTTTTTAATCCAACGTCTCGAGGTTCCCCCCTCCCTCTGGCCACGCCCTTTTTATTGTGCACGCTCATTATCTGTCGGGTGAAAATGAGAGCCTCCGAGTCCTACAGCATCCTCCATGTTCAGCTGTTTACGGTGGATGTTCAGCAGACAGTGGATATATCCGAGGTAAGCGCGGCGGCTGCTGTGGAGCTAACTTTCCTCTGCCTGGGCGAGCGGCCGTGCTCTCTGGCTGCTCACGTTGATTGACAGCATGACAAAGCGGAAGCTCGAAATCTATTGGCTGAAGCTGACCGGCGCTTTTTTGGATAACATGGGGGTCTATGAGACGAAGGCGGAGCTCATAAATACATTTTTATATTGCTTTATGCTAATATTATAGTATCGAACCAGACTGACACATTTAAGCTCCGTTATAAAATGATACACACGTTGGAAACGAACGGAAACTCCGGACACGAGCTTTAAGGTCAGTAAGATTTAAAACAAGATGTTGTCATCATCTTGGTTCTGTTAAACTGGCTCTTCTGATCAATAAAATCATCTTCTGCAATAGAATCCTTCTTTTTCACACTAAAACTTTCACATTAAATATAAAACCAATATATTTCAATATATTCAATATTTCCCAATAGCCATTAATTAGAGTTGGAAATACTATCAACATTTTTGACAAGTTTGAAAAAAGAAAGTGTGTGTGTGTAAAATCATCACTATCATCATATTTTTCCATAATCACTTATTGATACATGTAAATATCTGCATCCATACATATAAACACATTCATGGTTGAGGACATGGATTCACACATGTGGCAAAGCGGGGAAATCTAATTATTAAATAGGTGTTGCAGACAACGCCACCTGGGGAATTTCACCCCAGGAAATAAACTAAACTGTTAAAAAGGCTACACAGGTTCGCCGGATGACAAAAAGGAGTTCAGAGGTTCCAGGTGAAAATAATTTATTCCATTCCTCGTTAAGTTCAGCTACATTCTTTCAAGTGATTGTTTCAAACAAAAACACTTAATGGACAGGAGCGCGCGCATAATTTCGGTCCAAAGTCCCGTGCGTGTTTGGGCTGGCCCACACCAACACGCCACCGTGCGGAGGACACAACACAGAATAACATTTAACATGGCAGCAGCTCCAGGACGGACAAACACAAGAACAAAGGAAACAAGGACAAAGACAGCCGTGGTGTGTCTGCGCTGGAAACAGGGCTCGAACAGGGCAGAACCTAATAAGAAAAGGATTTGTTACAGCCTGCACACCTGTTGATTACCACAAAGTTAAACAATGACATACCGCTTCCGACTTCCGTTAGCGGGACAAATGCTCAGACCAGCACCGGACCATCGGGACCCATGCGCCCGATCTACAACTGCTGCGGCATGCGCTTGACGCGCTCCCCCCGGAGCCCTCGCGACACTGCAAGGCGTAACTTTCATCAAAACCAATACGATACATTTCATGTGGGATGTTAGCCTTTACCTGCTCTCATGAACCACCACTACCAGCCAGCACCAACCCGGAAGTGCAAGAACCAGAGGGCGACACAGACGTGGGAGGGGTTTTTATAGTGCCCCCAGCCAATAGGCTGAGACCAACCACAAACACACCCATCCTGCCACAACACACAACAGTGTTTATTTCAAATGATAAAAGATTTATTAAAAAAAAAAACTGTTTTCACAAATACAAACATTGTTATGTAGTGAATTATCTCATAGAAGATTGTTTTCTTTACAGTGGTTCTCTCTCTGAGTTATACCGCGCTGCATTTTAAATTTGCCCGTTGTTAGACGATTTTATTGATTTCTTTTGACAGCTGCTTGTTTTTCCATTAGATTATAATTGACTGGAGGTTAGAAGTCACATCACAGCACGACTCGCACGGCGGAAACACAGATTCATCATTTTCAACATCTGGTTTCTTTTCAGCACGTGTAGCCCACTGACACGTCTTAATAAAGCTATTGATTTTTCGTTTTTTTATTCCATTTGTTAATAATAGAAGAGACTGATCTTGTATCACAGATTGAGGATTTTTCTCTTCAGAGGATGTATAACAATCAATACACACACACACACACACACACACACACACACACACACACACACACACACACACACACACACACACACACACACTGCTGTTCAGTATTTCACTTATGAATAGAAAATAAGCAGTTTTGTACACATTCCTCCAGATTATGGGAAAAAACAGTACAAGAAAGCAACTTTTTCACCAAATAATTAACGGCGTGGCCTCAGTTTGTGCTTTTATTGACGAGGAAGAGTTCCGCGATGATAACAGTGTGAATAGATTTGGCATTTGGCATAATTACTTATTTCCCACTCAGAATATCACACCATATAATCACCAACATGCGATGCCCCTATATTAATCCCTCCTCAATTAGGATGCAATTTTCATGATTGAATATGTAATTATAGCAACTTGTTGGTTCAAATGTGTGATTTTAGATGCCGGGGAAGAGGAGCCCGTGCGGGGGGAGGGTTGGGGACTTTTCCAAAAAAAAAAAAAAAAAAAAAGTGTGGAGAAACTGTTCATGAGTTCATCCAAATGAATGAATGAATATTGGATAATCAGGATAATCAGGCTCCTCGTTTGACTCGGTCCTCACTTCGAAATCCTCCCTGTGGAAAACGTGTCCCTACTTTGTAGTGTTTACCAACACACTCCTTCTCTCTTTCACACACACACACACCTGTGTGCCTTTAACTCCAGTTCATGCATCTTTGATGCCCAGTGTTTTTCTTTTGTGGGTATCAGGATTAATTTGTTGATTGAGTTTTTTTCTTTAATAATAACTTGATTTCTGGGAAGAGACGGTAAAGTCAGCGGCGATAATGTTTGAAAAAGGTTCTTAAGCCCCGACTGAGCTGAGGGAATAGGTTATGAATTGAAAGCAACGCGTTTTTCCACGACACTCCACTGCCTTCTGTATGCATTACCAATTTATCCACGGTCCCTGGACGGCGTTTGTGGCTTCCCAGCTGAAGATGAAGGAAGATCCTTAAACCACAGACCGTCGATACTCGCTCAGCGTTTCGTGTAATTGGATCCATCGTGGAGTTGAGGGCATTTCTTTCTTCTTACGTGTTTTTTGAAATCATTTCTGCTCTTGAAATCGTTCCCCCTCCTCTTGGGCCGTCCCAGACATTGTTAAAACTGTCCAGTGCAGCTCTCATAATGCCGGACAGAGCCTTCCCAAAGTCCTCCGCTCCTCTGAGAAAACGTCTTATTAAACATTATGTGATGCTAACGGAGCAGAAGTGGGACATCACGCCGCTTGATTCGGAGCCTGTTAACACAGGAGGTAAAAATAAAGAAATAATAACAGCATTTGTTGCGTTTTTAGCCTCGGAATTTGGACTGGGTTTGTTGTATCCTGCAGCCGCGCTTGAAATGATTAAAAATCTAAAAATGTTTTAACACCTGAAGGCATCCTAGATTCTCTGGCTTATTTTTTCCTCCACTGAGTACCCTGAGAGTAAAGCCTTGACAGCTCCCACCCCTTCTTAACATCCTCGCCCCCCCTCCCACCCCGTTGCCTATCAGCCACCCCCCCCCCAGCTCGCCCTCCCCCTGCTCCTGCTCTACATACAGAGAGGCGATGGCCCGACTCCAGGAGGCTCTGTGTCTCACTGAGGGCTTTGGCCACACGTATCTCAAACAGTCAGAGATTTCAGGGGCTTTTAGCGGCGTTCACGAGCCGTTCGTCTCTGACTTCCCGCCAAATGAGCTGGAGCCGGACCGGGCCGAGGGTCCGGGGTCGGCCACCGCCTCCTGCCTCCGACCTGCGTGTTTATTCAGACATATTCCTTCACGTGAAGCGTTCTGTCCTCCGTGACGCTTCATGTGAACAGTCCAACCGCGGTAATCAGCTTATTAGCGGCGGATTGCGGTAATAAGCCCCCCCGAGTCTCACCGAGTCTCAGCCTGGAAAACTTTGAAGGCGTTCAAATAAGGTCAGGGTTGACACTGGGTTTAGCGGAGGTCTGTCACAGCGCAGAGCTGAACTGAAGGGAGGTTTTCTTTTTTCCTTGCTTGGGAACAGGAGTGTCAAACACGTGGGGAATTGAACCTCCAAACCGAGCCACGGCCGCTCCACGGGAGGATTCATGCCAGTCTACGTAATTGAAATTACACAAACATACATTAGCATAAACCGCAGTAAATCCTCAGACTGAAAGATTTCTCCAGTATTTTCAGGAGCTTTAAGTTGCACTCGGGTCTAAATCATGTCAAAAAAGAAACTTCAGTATGTCGACATAACTGCACAGCTGAGGATCCTCCTCCAAAACGTGCATTCACTGTGAACATTTTCAGGATGTTTTTGTATATTTTCACACTGAAACTAAAGGAAATCTTTAAATCTGCTTGTATTTAAAGAGTATTATGTTATTATTTCACAAACTCTTGATTTAAAATCTCTTTCCGTGGCATCTTAACTGAAATGAGTTTGACATTTGAAAATCAAAGCAAAACAAGGACAGTGTGACCAAAATAGTCTGTTTGTTTTGTTACTTTGTTTTCTTCATCCATCAATCAATTATGCAAATCCGACGTCCCAGTTGTGACCAGTGGTGGTATTTCTGCTTCCAGATGTGGCACACACATCTTTAGTATTGTCCTTTAAGAAAAGGAGGGAAAGATCATTATTACTGTGTAAAATGAAAAGTATGGAGATTCTGAATAGGAAATCGGTTTAATTTTTCAAAAATGTTCACATTATAAAAACACGCTTTTTAAACATCAAAATAGAATTTTTTTATTTTACTTAGGATTGTAGAAACGACCACAATAAATCAATTTCAACCTTTATTCTCCTCAAAACTTAAAGCAGGATCGAAGACATGCAGGGTCCTTCCCTGATGTAGCGTTTACTGCTCTGAACAAAGGGTTGTGGGTTCGATTCTGGGCCTGGCCTTCCTGTTGAGCCTGCTGGTTTTCTCTGAACGTACATAACCAGGCCTGCACCCCGTGGCAAGTTAGAGTTATTCCGTCAGGCTTTACACCGTCACCACTATTTACGGCCCCAACAGCACCTCACTGTAAATTCCCCGCCGTCAGTCAGGGAGACAGGGTGACCCTCAGCCGACTTGTGCTGGTGTCTGTAGCGAGACGGAGATAGCAGCAATAGTTGACGGGGTGGAAGTGGCAGCTTTTATCATCACAAGCAGGGATATTAATTATTTATCCTTATATGGGTGGTTTATTTAAACATTCATTCATGCCCTCATTGACAATGTTTTTTTTCCCCTCTCACATGGTTTAATAATGTCGAACAAATCACATCAATTTGAAAACTAACATGTCACAATTCGGGCTGCACATCTGTTAGAGGTTCAATGCTGTTCACGATTCTATAATGAATCAAAGTAAATAGAGCTGGTAGCTTCAGAAAAACTCTGTGATCCCCTTCCTGATTATGTAATCATGTTTGACAGTGGAATATTTATTTTATAGTGTTTTAGATTTGCTAACATGATAGAAAAAGACGTGTTTGGGAAAATTTTGATTTCACATGATAGTATTTCTACACACGTTTTCTATAGTGATTTTTCCAACCTAAGGCCTACAGGGCACTGAAGACAATCCCTTATGACAATAAGTGAAAGCCACGCTACACCCTGTATAGGTCACCAGTCTATTGCAGGGAAAACACAAAGAGACCCACAACAAGAGACATAACTCATCTCAAGATGACCTACAGTCACCGATTACCCAAAAGCCTTTGGAATGTGGGAGAAACCAGCCCACCCAGGGATATTTTCACTGTTAGCCACTGTAACACTGACCACCATGCCGGTCGTCATCATAGTAGTTGATCACAGAGATCCGTCTATCCAGCTTATCCTGCTTGGGTTAAAAGGAAACTGGAGAATCCCTTCTGACTTTTGGGCAAAAAGCAGCGCACACCCTGGAAATCAAACACATCAAGACGAGCGATCATGTCCATTTGTGGTTACTAATTGTTATGATCCAGGATGGCGGCAGTGTGAACGGAAGAAAAAAAAGCCTAAATGAGTCCAAGGTTCTCAAAATAAGAAAACATTTATTTGGCTGAATCAAAAAAAAAAAAAAAAAACCAGCAAGACAAAATAATCAGTCCATCAAACTTCCAAAAATTTCTTCTGCAGAGAAAAACAAGAGGTTACAAGAGCAAAAACACTGACTTTCCTCACAGCTGCACCTCTCCTAAGCCACACACTCTCTCTCAGACTGCAGCAAGCACACACACTTTATCCTGCAGCTCCAATCAGCCTGACTGACCTCAGGTGGGACTGTTCTCTCACCTGCAGCCCATGCAGGTGATCACAAAGGGGAAAAAAACAGACCACTTAAAGAGGAAATATCTACATCTAAATTTATTTTTCCAACAAACCATAAATAGTCAAACATTTTCTCACCAATACTAATTTAAGTGCTAGAGGAATGTGCACCTTCATATGCATGTACCTGTGGAAAACATGCAATCTCCACTCTAATTTGCTAAACTCTCGTCTTACACGTCGAACACATCAGTTGTCCTATAATCTTGATCGTAATCGTGTCCCTCTTTGTCCTTTCAGGTTATCAAGTCAGACACTTTCAAGCACTTGAGGCATCTTGAGATCCTCCAACTCTCCAAGAATCAGATTCGTCAGATCGAAGTTGGAGCATTCAATGGCCTCCCCAACCTCAACACACTGGAGCTGTTCGACAACCGCCTCACACTGGTGCCATCACATGCCTTCGAGTACCTCAGCAAGCTGCGGGAGCTGTGGCTGCGCAACAACCCCATCGAGACTCTGCCAGGCTATGCCTTCCATCGCGTGCCCTCGCTGCGTCGGCTGGACCTGGGGGAGCTCAAGAAGTTGGATTTCATTTCGGATGCAGCCTTCGTGGGCCTCATCAACCTGCGATACCTGAACCTGGGCATGTGTGGACTGAAAGACATTCCCAAACTGACTGCCCTTGTTCGGCTGGAGGAGCTGGAGCTGTCGGGAAACCGGCTGGAGATCATCCGTCCCGGTTCCTTTCAAGGCTTGGTGTCTCTCCGCAAGCTGTGGCTAATGCACTCGCAGGTGTCAGTCATCGAGCGCAACGCTTTTGACGACCTGAAAAACCTGGAGGAGCTCAACCTGTCCCACAATTCCCTGCACTCCTTGCCCCATGACCTCTTCACCCCCCTTCATCAGCTGGAAAGAGTACACCTGAACCACAACCCCTGGGTCTGCAACTGTGACGTGCTTTGGCTCAGCTGGTGGTTGAAGGAGACGGTGCCCAGCAACACCACCTGCTGCGCCCGCTGCCACGCCCCCCCGTTCTTAAAAGGAAAGTACATTGGGGAGCTGGACCAGAGTCACTTCACCTGCTATGCGCCCGTCATTGTGGAGCCACCGACAGACCTCAACGTCACCGAGGGCATGGCTGCCGAGCTGAAGTGTCGCACAAGCACATCCACAACGTCTGTCAACTGGATCACGCCCAATGGCACTTTAATGACCCACGGCTCGTACAGGGTGAGGATATCGGTTCTTCACGACGGCACGCTCAACTTCACAAATGTCACCCTGAGAGACACGGGCCAGTACACCTGCATGGTCACCAACGCTGCTGGAAACACCACTGCGACGGCGGTGCTCAACGTTACTGCTGCTGATGCCAGTGTCAACTACACCTACTTCACAACGGTCACCGTGGAAACAGTGGAAGCTGGAGGAGGTAACGATTATGCATTGATTTCCATCAATGAGACCTTCATCCGCTTTCATCCTGGCCCCACCCCTTCAGACATGTGGCCGGACGGTGTTTCGACCACCGACTCCTCTCTGGGTAACGACTGGTCGTCCTCGTCTCCTCGGGCCACTCGGCCCACCTTCACTGTGCCCATCACTGAGCCGGGCTACTCGGGCCTGGACGACGTGATGAAGACCACCAAGATCATCATCGGCTGCTTCGTAGCCATTACCTTCATGGCAGCGGTGATGCTGGTGGTGTTCTACAAGCTGAGGAAACAGCACCAGCTGCACAAACACCACGGCCCCGCCCGCGCCATTGAGATCATCAATGTGGAGGACGAACTGGGCGCCGGAGCCAGCGGGCGGGGCAGCGGCATCTCGGGAGGCGCTACCGTGACGCAGAGCGGGAGCAGTGGAATAGGAGGAGGCCAGACCCTCAGGCTGCACCACCCGGAGATTGTCAACCTGCCCAACCTGGCCCGATCGGATCACCTCAACCACTACTACAAGACCCATCACTTCAACAACAACATGATGGGTCTGGGCATGGGTCCGGGCTCCGGCATGGGCCTGAACAACAACAACAACCCCTCACCGTGCTCCCAGTCACAGAACATATCCTGTTCCCAAACCTCCACCGGAGGAGGAACCCCCACAGGTGGAACCCTGCCCTCCACTATGCCCCT
This sequence comes from Salarias fasciatus, assembly GCF_902148845.1. Taxonomy (NCBI): domain Eukaryota; kingdom Metazoa; phylum Chordata; class Actinopteri; order Blenniiformes; family Blenniidae; genus Salarias; species Salarias fasciatus. Next base: position 20,217,614 of record NC_043748.1, on the reverse strand, counting down.
GCCTCAGTTGGGCCTCCACAGTTCCCTGAAAGGCCTCATGGGTAAAGGCCAGAACGAGCCACTGCTTTTCAAGAGCGGCTCCAAAGAAAACGTGCAAGAGACTCAAATCTGAGACAAAGCGAGGGTAGAAAGACACATGAGGTAATGAGAAAGGGATGCAGGATAGAAACTGATACAGAAAGAACCTGTGAAGCCAAGTATAAGAGACTGATTGTAGCCTACAGTCCTTAGGGACGGATTTCAGAAACAGATGAAATTTCACACAGTTGCTGCTTTAGGTTGTCAGCCTGTTGACAGAGAGAAGCAGATCGAAGGAGACAGTATGCTATCTGATCAGCACCAGTCAGACCAACACCATCTGCGCACGATTCTTCAAATTAAATCAGACGCTAAAGTACACAAACTTAACCACAAACATCAAAATCGTTTAGTAACGTGTGCAGCGCGCTACCATCTCTGCCAAAGTCCAACATCAACCCAACTGCGGCGAGCCTCTCTAGGATTTATATAGTCTGCTTGGTATATTTCCTGACACATTGAAGTGTGTATATTTGGAGGGAGACTCACTATTGGCCATTGAACATGCTGTCAGATTAGCGCTTGGCAGAGACGCTGAGTAACAAACAATGTTTGGGGTGAGCGGTACTGTCCCAGGTTTCCAGGAAGTGCTAAAACACAGAGGAAGCTAAATTAGAGCGCCGCAGCGATACTGTCCAGAACACATGCGTCAGACGAGCACTTTGCAGGGAGAGAACAAGAGAGAGAACAACAGTTGTTTTATTTTTCAGAGTGCTTTCACTCTCTTCTTCTCACTTTTTTTTTTCTCTTTCGCACTTAAAAAGGATGCTGTCGTCTTTGGAGGAGGAACAGAGCGGGTTATCATGGGAGAAGAAACAATCCTGTGGCTTACAAACGGACAAAGAGAGATATAAAAAGGACCGAACGTACATATTATATATACCGTAAATATATTTTCATTCAAAGAAATAAATTATAAAGAATCTTTATCGAGCTTCTGACTGAAAAGTATGTCTGAAGAATATATTAAAAAATACACACAAGGCTGTTTTAGTGGACCTCCTTTACAACTTTTCTCAACTTGGAACAAAATGGCCACTCCAACTGTGCGACGCGAGGACGCCTGTGGGAGAAACCCAGCAAATATCTGGCAAAGTGTTTGAGTCCATTTATTTTGCTCTCCAGTTTTTTTGTAGCCACGACAAGAGGTTTCCCTCTCTTGTCTCACAGACACACAAGGTCACGGAAGATCCGACAACATGAAACACTTCTGCAGCTTTTCTTCATTTTGGAAAAACCGCGACGCGGCAGTGTTAATAATAATGATCATACTGGTAATAATGATGACAACGTTCAGCTTTATTTGCCATTTAAATGATTAGAACATGCAGATATTTTACTGTACTTGTTTACCAAAAATGTTGCACATGCTAATTTTAGCATGCTAGCTAAAAAGTCGCTCATTTAGATTTGCTCCAACATTCAAAATTGAATCACAACAATGAAACACCATTATTGTTGTCATTATTATCACATTTATGAATATTATTATTATCACTACCTGTGCCTACGAACACCTGGGAGATATTTTTTTTTTGTTTTTTTGTCTTTTTTTTTTTTTTTTCATTTGTATATGACACTGAAGTTGTTTCTGACTGATCGGACCGATTGCCGCTAACAACTTTTCCACGCGTCGGTGGGAAATCGACGGGCTCCGTCGGCCCCTCGGCCCCCACACCCCCACCCCCACCCCCACCTCCACCTGCACCCCCCGCGGACTCCTCCGCTCTGATGTCCGAAGCAGTTCAGGAACCCGTTATCTAAAGACAGGACACGGACCTTTCAACGAAGACTGCACTTTTGCAGAGGATTATTTCACAGCTGTATCTCAGTGTTATCGTGTGTGAGTGGATTTCATGGCAGCAGGGAGCTAAATGGACGACAGGCATTGCAGAGCGTTTTTAAAGGTAAGCCATGCTTGTCGGCGCGAACGAAGGTGGCAGACAGTTCAGTATACAGTGGTGAGTGAATTTTTTTCTAAAGAAAAAGGACAACTAAATGAAGAAAAAAAAACATAGAACCTTATAGATCTCTTTTGAAGAAAAAAAACTATTATAAGTGTTTTTCATTTTGGGTTTTTATCTAGTTTGATTATTTTTTTCTGTTTTTTTAAAATCAAGTGTTATCTTTATTGTACTATTGTTATTGTTATTATAATTAGCTAATTACACTGGTTATAATTATGAGAGATGTTCTGTTAGCAGAAGTCACTTTGAAAATTAAAAAAAACCTGGCACATAAAATGGCAGTTGTGAAATTTGCTGGCTATTTTTCTTTTTTTAAATTCTGTGTTATAATCAGGGTGCGATTTGCAAAACGGGGATTGAGGAGTGATAAACTCCTGTTCTGGTCTACATATCCCTCCCAGCAAACTAATTTATCACACCAATGATCAATACTACTTGATCATCGGACTGAAAGAAAAACTAATAAATTATCCAAAAACTGTACTTAAAGCTGTGTTGCTGGCATTAATTTTAGGGTGTAAGACTTAAATTTTTTGAAGATGGATTCCAAGGTGGTAGTTTTTGAAAACGTAATTTTAACAGGGTAATTTTAAGAGGAGATCTTAAATTAAAGAGGCCCAAGTTTGGAGCCTTGAGGAACCCCACAGTTTATTCCCATATGATTTGTAATTGATTGATTTTCGATGGTTCAAATATTTCCAATATATGCTACATGTGCAAAAATAACCTACAACATAATTACCTTTTCTATGATATATTTTTTCATGCTGCACTTGCACAAACGTCTACAACTGTTGCATCTGATGCAATCATGTTTTGCTGTATTGCTCTTTAAAAAGGTATCACTGGTTTCAATGACATTTTAACTTGCTGCTTTGCTTCCTGATTGGTGATGGAAGAAATTCTGGTAAGCCGAAGTACAGACTAGAAGTTTAGTCGTAGACTAAAGGTCTGAAAAATCACACAAAGGCAAAGACAAATTTAAGCACATTAATAATTTTGGACATTTGTTTCATGAATGTTGATTATTGGATGTTTCATCGGGATTTTAGATTAACATTGGCTCTGCAATATATTCACACGGTTTCTGGATGTGTCTGGTTTTAATATTAGTATCAATATCATTTTGTATTTTGAGGTAGCGCCACCTGACAGCAAAACAGTCGCGAACATCCAGGATTTCTTAAAATGAGGAAAACACTGCAAAATATAATGTGTACTTTGGTTTTACACTAAAAACTGTTCCATGATTCAGTTCTAAAAATTAGATTTTTTTGTCACAATATGAACAGAAACAATGGGAAAAAACGCTACCAAACATCGCCCCCTGTGGTTGCTTCTCAAATCGCACCCTGGTTATAATCCATTTGAACTGTTGTGACACTGTTTGTATTCGTTCGGCCCTTTTTGAGACGAGACGTAGCGAATGTGAAACAGGTCAGCATCAGGTGCGTCCATCTTTATTTTTTTTAACTGCACAGGAGGGCAGGAAGACCCCGCTCTGCTTTACACGCTCGCTCCCTCCTCTTCATGAATGGCACCGCCATCGCAGTTCTCAGAGTGAGAAAAATGCCCCTCACCACCTCGTGAATCGCCTCGTTTGCCCCGCCGTGCTCTTCTTTGGCATCTCGTATCGCCACCTGGTGTCCAGGCAGGGTTCTGCAACCTCGACAACCAAAACGCTCACCTGCTCAATCAGTTATTGCTGCTCAGAAACCTTGAGATATGGGCTAAATCGGCCACGTTTGCCATGTTAAGTTACACTTTTAAACAACAGGACATTGAATTATGAGGAGAATCTGATGCTTTATCACTGTTTTGTAATCTGTTTATGAAATGCAGCTTTCTGAGAAACTCGGATTAATCTCAAAGCCTTGCTGTCAGGGTGAGTTTGTAAAAACATGCATAATGCAGCAACTATAGCAGAAATTTCTGGGACATTTCACTGTATTTTTGCACCAGAATGTTTCATTAAAATTGGCTTTTTTCATTATAATGGTTGGCTTTTGTAGAAATATTAACATTTTCATCAAATATCCTCTTTGCCCTGACATAGAAATACCTTAAAGTTTCATTTTAAATGTTGTTCTGGCAACAAGTTCCAAATGTATAATCTTGATTAACATGCGTTGATAAATTCATAATAATAAATATCCAATAGAAACCAACTAGAGGTAATTGATGTGCAGCAGTGGGAGGGGAGAGAGGAGTCTGAAGGTTGCAGACCCCTGAGCATTGTACCCGTGCCCCAGCCTATCCCAGCCCTCCGCATCCTGCCACCAGGTTTCCGTGGCAACCGTTGCCGCTGCGACAGCCCTCATCACCGCGTCTTCATTTGGGCTTCGCATGCTAAACAGACGGGAGCAGACAGTGTGGACCACGTCCGTGTGTGTGCCCAGACTTCCTGCCCCCCCCCCCCCCCCCCCCCCCTTTCACATTAGTCCGTATATTTTCCATATGAATCCTGCGACTCCCCCCCCCCCCCCCACCCCCCCCACCCCCACCGCCACCCATGGATTCAATTTGCATAGACCACACACTACTGCCGAACACATTTATGCACCCTACACTTGTGATTAACACTCATCCTCTGCATCGGTCATTAACATATTCCTTTCCCTGCACAGGGGATCCATATCCCCCCCTCACTCCCCCTCTCCCTCGTTGGTTATTTACATATTCATCTGCGTCTGTGTGCAAATAACAGAGAAATTATCATGTGGCCATGCTTGTGGGTGAGAGTGCAGTGTTTGTGTGTGCGTGTGTGTGCAACCCCGGCTGAAAGCAAGGACTGTTACAAAAAGCTATTTACCCCCTAATTCCTGAGACACGGCCCCCCCCCCCCCCTTCCCAGCTCAGCTCGGCCCGGCGATCGCCCGTGGTCGCTCGCCGCTTTGGGACGCCGCTGCAGCTCCTGTGAAGTGGCACAAACCAGAGGCCATGCTACGCTATTGAGGCTTGGTGTTAGAGAGAGCAGCAGCTGAGCTGGAGACACACACACACACACACACACACACACACACACACACACACACACACACACACACACACACACACACACACAGTCACAGTGCTGCAGTGTCTGAGTCACAGAGCACCGAACACACTCCCAGCAATCTAATGGAAATGCTGTGTTTACTGTGCAGGAAGGGACCCGCTCGCTCACCCATTCAGGGAATAGGTGAAAAACACCAGAATTTGTGTGAGTGTGTGTGTCAGTGTGTGTGTGTGTGTGTTTCGTTGCATGTGCAGCTCTGGATTATAAAACGCCTGTTGTTCTGTTGTATAATGCAAAGGAATCAGGACATTTGAAGAGATGTTTATGGAGAGAGATGTTACACCAACGTCGATGCAGTGTGTGCGTGCGTGTGTGCATGAGTGTGTGCATGTGAGCGTGCGAGCGTTCAGGTGGACTCACGCTAGCTGGGTTGTGTAAGGAGGGAAAACAAGAGGAGGGGCGGTCAGACCTCCATTTTAAATCCCCAGTTCAGAGCGGCTCTGTCTGTCTCCCTCTGCTTCAGGCCACGTTTATGATCCTCTCACTGACACTTCAAGTAAAAACACACTCTTTTTTTCTCCTCTCTTAAGCACCCATCCCTCCTCCTCCTCCTCCTCCTCCTGTCGCTCTTCCTCTGCGTTCTGGGATAAACTCACAGAGCACCAACTCGTGTCTTTACTTGAAGTGGAGGCCGCGCGCCGTGGACCTTTGACCTCTGACCTCCAGTAGGAATCAGATCAAATCAGCACAGTCGGTGCATGAAATCCAACTGCTCTCTCGGGTGTCAAACATGCAGCCCGTGGGCCAAAACCGGCCGGCGGGAGGGTCTGTTAGGAACAACGTTTGACCTTGAAAAGTGGAGCGTGCAGAGAACCATGGGAGAACGTTCTAATGGACGGTGACGGTCAACTCTAAAACCACGGAGGAAAACGTTCTTATTGTCATTCTCCTGACCATGTGCAGAACAGCTGTTCACTACGACGCAATGTTTCAGGAAATTAGCATTGTTACCTTTTTCATTGTTGGAAACCTCAAGAAAACTTAAAAAAAAAAGGATCTGTTTGTGAGCAGCTGGAAAGAGGACACTTTGTCCTTCAGTCCTGAGAAGATGAACTTCGGATTTTTTTAAAGGTTTCCCCCCGATGTCGACGATGTTTCGCTTTCAAACACAGATCTGTGTCTTCACAGCGAGATGTTTGGAGTCGGGGTATTTTCAAAAAGTTGCGTTTTCCGTGACTCCGACCACCGTCGTGTAAATTCACACGCAAACTGGAATTAAGAATTTTTCCATTTTCACCTGAAAACACAATGAATGAAGCCAAAGCCTCTCTGGAATGGATCAGCTTGGGTCTGGAAGCTTCTCCCAGCTGAACTCAGAGGGGGCAAAACACACAACATAAAGAGGAGAAAATATCAATATAAACATTTAATGGAGGAGGCAGAATCTTTAATCTTTCAATCAGGCCGCGGTTCCTCTCTTTAGCCGCCTGATTTAAAGTCAGCGTTATGTTTGGTGAAACACCTGTTGCCGCAGCCTAAAGCTAGGTTTACACCTGAACGATTCTGTGGCACGCATTGCCACGAATCCAGTCGCGAACTACTCGTAACGTGGTGTGACGTGGCGTGAAGTGTGCGTAAACCAGTCGTGACTGCGTGCCATGTCGGGATGAGAATTTTGAAGTGTTCAAAATTTTGGTCGCGACCGGGCCATGAACTATTCACAAACTGTCCGTGAACTCCTCGTGAACGCGTCGGGACGATGCGGGAGGATGTGTGCCAGGCGTGGCCACCAGCAGGTACCCGGAAAAGGGCCCCATGCGGGGGGATTTTCGACACACTGTCGTTGCAGCATCAAGTGTAGCGCCTTTAATTCGTCATTGAAATTGACTGATGTCAGCCGTCCGTCGGGGCCCCCTTCAGCTCGGGGCCCCAGGCAGCGCCTGTTCTGCTGCTCTTCAACACAGAGCAGCTGCAGGTACAGGATCTTCTCTTCTCCGCAGTGACGGCGTCTCTGGCGCTCAGCATGTTGTCTGTTCCACAGCAAATCCAGGAATGACCCGGGGTTGGGGAAGCCCCCTTTTTACTCGTAAATGACGTGCGTAATTGCACGAGCAACCACGTCGTGCCAATGCGGGAAGCTCGTAAACTATGCGTCGTGAATGCGTCGTGCCAGTTCGCGACACTGACGGGCGCATTCGTGAACTGTGCGCCAACTGTCTGTGAACTGGTCGTGAACAGTGCGGGAGCCTGCCGGTTCGTGACTCCAGATTGGCACGCCTTGCCACGACAACATCGTGGCAAAAAGTCGCGCCTCTGTAAACCTGGATCAAGTGATTTTTAATGCTGCTCCATCGGTGCCTCGACATCTTGACGGCGATGCGACTCGTAGCGGCGGCGGCGCCTCCGGAGGGCGCTGCGGGTTCGACCCACCTCCGCGTGGCGAGCGGGCGTTAGCCCCGGCGCCACGATGCTTAATGTCTGTTCTGTCACCCCTGTTAAGAATAGCGGCGGAGCCGGATGCATTATTGATAGGCGGCGTGTCGGTGATGCATGCGCCGAGGCCGCGGCGCTAATTTCCCCCACGCCGCCGAGGCCACCGGTGTCGGGCCGCTCCTCTTCGTATGCACCGGTCTTCGTATGCACCCCCCCGTCCCGCTCCGCCCGGGCTCCGGGGCGTCACGCCGGTCCGGGGCCGATCTGATGTCACCAGTTTTTCGACGCCTGGTCACTCTGTTCACTCGCATTACGGGGAAATGAAGTTTTTTGTTTTTTTATGTCGGAGAACTCTGAGATGAGATGTGCGCCGACATTTTTCTCTGTCATCACCGTGGAGCGAGAGAGAGAGAGAGAGAGAGAGAGAGAGAGAGAGAGAGAGAGAGAGAGAGAGACAGAGAGAAAGCTGCCCTGCAGCCACTAATCAAACCTGACTCCTCTTACAAGCACATGCAACACACACACCAAACAGATTCACTAAGAGAGACACAAATATACATGCAAACACACACACACACACACACACACACACACACACACACTGGGGCGGGTGATTTACTTGATTGAGGTGGAGCTTTCTTAAACAGTTTGCAGCTGAGTGCGGTGACTAAGATGACTTAGTCGGCGAGCGGCGGGTCGGGAGGGCCCGGAAGCCGCCGCTCGGAGGGAAACGGAGAGGAATCCAGCGAGGGAGGAAAATGGGGCGCGCTCACGGCCCATGTAATTGTAAAGCAGCGATTAATGGGAACAGTAAAGCCGGAGCGGCGCTCGACGCGGCGCTCCTCATGAATCCTTTATGAAGCTCAGTATCGCTGTTGTTTGGGGGAAATCTTGTATCTCCAGTGTCGAACATCAGCGCCGTGATTACCGCTCCGCTGTTTGTGCTGAAGCAGCCGTTTCAGCCTCTCCGCGCTCCTTCGGGTAAAACTCCGCCGACTTCTGACTTCGGCTTGGAACCAGCACGCCATTACATGTGCACACACACACAGACACACACACTTTTGACAAGACGAAGAAGAACGACTTGTAAATCGCAGCATGTCTTCCTCAGACAGCAGAGCTAATATTTCTTCAATAAAACACAATGTTTTGGAACTAAATGCCTTAAAGTAAATGTAATAAAATAAATGTAACAAAGACAAAGGGAAAATTAAAAGCGATTAAATTGGCCGTGATATAAAAGCGTGAGTGTTATAGGTGAGGCAGTTGAAGGCAATAAATAAGGACTTGTCACCTTTCGAATAAAACCCTCACACTGGAGCCGCCGTTAACGCCGGATCTTTTTATGGGGGAGGCAGGAAGTTCATCAGCGCTCGGGCTGAGGAAACGCAGGTGATCACGGGCTTTAGTTCCCGGACGGTGATTTATCTGTCGACGAAACCAAAATCCCAATGAAGACCAAGACATCTTGAGACATTTCATCGTTGCAGACGCAGGTCAGTGTTTTCACAGCGGGGTGTCGCGATGCTGGGGTGCCTCCTCGTCCCCGGAGCGCTGCTTTTTGTTGTTTTTTTTTTTTTTTAAGAAAAAGAGAAGGGAAGCGTGGTGAACACTCATCAATATGAAATAAAACTTTTACAGGATGCTATTGATTTTTCTTTACCCTTCTTTTTTTGGTCTCCGCCCCCGCGTGCCAGCCAGCCGGGCGCGCTCACTCGTCTCATCGCTGCTGATTTATTTATCCGGCCGTTCCCTCGCTCCATGTCTGCTCCGGTTTCCGCGGGCGACACCGACCGACCGCGCACGTTACTTTTTACCCCCGATGCTCCGAGCGGACGGCGAGTTACACTCAGCAGCGAGCCGCACTGTGTCCAGAGCTGCTGCCGCGTGTGTGTGTGTGTGTGTCCATAGAGGCTGTGCCACATTTGCCCGTCACTAAAGCCCGCTTACCACACAGCAGCAGCTCCCGTGGCCCGAGGCGGCGCCGCCCCGCCGGCCCAGAGGAGGCCGAGTGAGGAGGGGGGACGGGAATAGAGTGGCGGGGGACGACAGGAGGGATGAAGGATGACACTGAGAGACGTTCTGTCGCTCCGGATCTGCGCCGCTCCGAGTCTCCACGCCAGTGTTTGCATGCATGCTCGTCCCCTGAACACACACACACACACACACACACACACACACACACACACACACACACACACACACACACACACACACACAAAACGCGGGCTCCTGCTTCACTATGCATATTTATGCATACGTCCGAGCGGGGCCGGCGTGCACGGCCCACGTGCACGGCACGGATGAAGACACGAAGGCCGGCACGGTGCTTATATGTCAGCCAGCGCCGGAGGGGGAGTGACTCCTGCGGGGGGGGGGGGCTCCTCCGCCTCTTCTTCTCACCCTCCTGCTCAGAAACGCAGCCAGAGCCTCGTTCAGGGTCTCACCCCCCCCCCCCGCTCTCTGACTCACACACTCGTTTGCCCGCCCGCTCGCTCGCAGGAGTGCGCCCCGCATTATCCCCCCGCTTCCTTCCTGTCATGCCCCTCGCCCCCCCATCCCCCCCCCCCCCCCGCCTCCTCTCCATCTACCTCGTGCTTCCTGTTTCTCCCGCCGTTTGTCACATGTCAGGCTGGGATTCTGTATGAACCCCTCCATCCACACACACACACACACACACACACACACACACACACACACACACACACACACACACATGCTGGCCTGCCCGCACCCCCCCGATCTTCTCTCAGGAAGAAAAAACAAAAAAAAAAGAGGGAAAACAAACCCACAACGATCCACGGCTCCTGATATTTCCTCCCTCTCTTCAATTAAACATGGCCTCCATCTGCCGCTCCGCTCCGCCCGGCTCCTCTCCTCCAGCATCCCCTTCGCTTCTTCAGACTGTTTTAACCTGTTATACCCACACTTGTGTGTTAACACCGGAGGAACATGTCGCAGGTGTGTGTGTGTGTGTGTGTGTGTGTGTGTGTGTGTGTGTGTGTGTGTGTGTGTGTGTGTGTGTGTGTGTGTGTGTGGAGGAGGGGGGATTTGTTCTGCTTCAAGGTTCGGTGCCAAATCTCTCTTCAGAACGTTCGATCTCTGTTCATGTGCCATCCTGACAAATTTATGAAATAAAAAAATAAGGTTTTTTTTTTCTTTCTACAAAGTTCAAAGTGAGACTGTGTGGCTTATTTCGTCGGAGAGATAAACAACTCATTACGGAGTTCAAATCTCAAGCTTAGATTATTTATTCCAGAGAAACGGAGCCGGTGAGGGAGAACGGAGCTGAGACCCGGCCTGTCGGATCGGATCGGGACGGAGCAGAAACGCTGCAGCCGTGAGGCTTTACAGCGGCGCCGACTCCACACGCCACGCGTCGGAGCTTCATTCAGTGCAACCTGTTTGAGCCAAAATGTAAAAATTTAACACACACCGAAGTTTTAGTCAATTTCTGTGAAAGCAGAGCGGCCAGATGTCTCACGAACGCCGCAGTTTTCAGTGAGAATGTTCCCAAAGTCCAGTGAACAGACGCCTGTGGTGACGGGGGGGCAGTGGGGTAAATCACGCTTTAATCTGTATGAAGCAAAAACAACGTCTGCTTTTAAACCACCTGAAGTTTTCACTTCATCATTTTCAATACAGATTTGCTGAGGCTCCTTGTTTCGAGTGAAAATTCAAAACTGTGGTCGAGTTTTAGGTGTTTGAACGACAAAGGTAAAAAAATTCTACTTTTTGAAAATGAACTCCTAAAGTGGAGCTTTTTGAAAATTCTTGGACTCCCTCTCTGTGTAGATGGTGTTAATGCTTCTGCACATGCTCAGTAGATGGACAATCAGATCTATGTTCTCCACCAGAGCGTCATGACTCCCGTCCAGATTCTCCTGCTGTCAGTAGTTTTCGAGTCGACAGTCACTGTTATAGCAATCCAACTTCTCTCTGTGTGGTTTCATTACAAAAACAAACAACAGCACCCACTAGTGACCCATTGTGGTAACTACATCGTTTTCAGTGTTTCTGCGATTTGCCTGTGAACGGACGTAGAACTTTGCAGCGAAGATGTGAACTTTCTCTGAAATGAAAATCAGAAGTTTTACATTTTCACTTCACGGTGTGAAACGGGGTTTGATTCTCCCGCCTCCACCGGTTCGGGGAACATCGAAGAGATTCTGTCCCTCAATCCACCATCATCAAGCTAATCTAAAAGCACTGTTCGCTAGTCGGATGTCATTTTTTGGCTCGTGGCTTAGCTGAGTTGGCGACACTGGGCGGGACGCGCCTCCACACAGTCAGCGGGGATCGCCTGCAGTCCTGACCTGGATAGGAGCGTGGAGACGACGGACGGATTGACGGATGTTTGGTTGACTGGAATCACTCAGACGGAAACACGGATGATTCACACGAACCGAAACACCTAAAGAAGAACCTTCAGGTTATTATTCCCCTTCATATGAATGAATGAATTTGAATGAATCCTGAATGTGTGCTGCGTGAGAGTCACTCTTTCTTTATTTGTGCTGCACTGCGTGCATGTGTGTGTGCGTGTGTGTGTGTGTGTGTCATTGTGTCAGTGTGTTAAAGCTGATTTGACACTGAGGCTGTTGGACCGCCTGGCTGCAGGGTGTGTGTGTGAGTGTGTGTGTGTGACCTCAGCCACTGACCTACGCCTGCACCCACATCTGCCTGCAAGTGTGTGTGTGTGTGTGTGTGTGTCCTTGTGTTTACGCCGTGTGCGGTTCGTGGGAAGCCGTTTGGCCTGCGGTGAACATTCAGCTCGTGCCGGCTGGGGATTCGCCAAGAGGTCAGCCTGTGAACGCTCCTGACTCCCAGCTACGATTATTGGCTTATGTGTGTGTGTGTGTGTGTGTGTGTGTGTGTGTGTGTGTTGGTGCGCAGGGAGCGCGTTAGCATTGATCCCCACTGCCTGTCGCTGATTCCGCTGCAGTTCTTGAGGAATAAATTGTTTCATTACAGTATTTTAACATCATAGCTCTGCTGGTTAACTGCCTGTCGATACACAACAAAGGCGGCGCTCTCGGGGCGTCGGACGCTTTTTCACCGCCTTTCACACCCGTCTGGAAACCTTTCTGCCAGCCAGCTGACAGCCAAGCGCCAGTAATGATAGAGAATACACACACACACACACACACACACACACACTGTAAGTGTGGACGTATTTAAAACACTGCACCATGAGCGCTCACTGGTGCAGTGTTTTAAATACGTCCAGTGTCCAAACTTAAAGGTTCAATAACCTGATCTGGAATGAAAACATAATCAATGACTCTTTGACGTGACGAGACGGGCGGCTGAACGCCGCGTCGGCACAAGCTTGACACGGCGGTCCATCAAGGTGAGCGCTAGCGTTAGCACGGCGGCGCCGGTCAGGCCTGTGTGACTTTCAGGCCTCATGTAAATTCAAGTGTCTTCTCTTCAGAAAGGTTGACTGAATCTTCAGCTAACATCCTTTTTTTAGGGTTTTCTGATTGAACAGTATGAGCGGGGTCAGCAGGTACCAGGAACTCTGCAGGTGCTCGTAGCTCCAGTGGCAGCTAGCCACTTAGCGACCTGCGGTTAGCGCAGCGCCAGCTCATGATGCAAGCTAACGAAACGCCTCGATCAGTCAGAACTTTCCACGTCGGGAGAGCAGAACAAGAGCACTGCTCCTGTCTGTTGCACTTTATTCACGCGTTATTCCTCTCAGCGCTGATATATCTGAGCAATGCACTATGGGACATTTTAGCATGTTTACACGAAAGCCGCTGCCGGCTCGTGAACAGATACAACAGTTGGACAAACTGCTGCTTTTGCACTAATGTAACAAGAGCTCAGTAAAGAACAGCTGGTAGATGAGTCTCTGGTGACCTAAAACTGGTAATTAATACAAATAAATCAATATAAAATGCTTTTGAAGCACGACTTCATTTCTTATGCCTCATTAACACTAAATAGTCAAAATAAATATCATAATGATGCCGGCGATAAGGGTGATAATGTGGAACTGATTTTAGATATAATGAAGTCAGATGGAACAGTAAGACAAGAAAACAAGGCATTTAAATATTGTAAAGGCACAAAAAGTTGAACTGTAAACACAATCTACACTGAAAGGCTAAAACTATTAAAAGCTATTAAAAAATGCTGTAGATAATAAGATTGAATCACTGGGTCACCAAATCTTATAGTTTAATTGAATGAAAACACAAATTCATACCATATTAGTTTTTGTTTGTGTTAGCATTTTTTATTCTTTTATTTATATACCATAATCAAATATTTTTTTGAAAAAAAAGGATTGAAAATATTTTAATATCATTTATTTCAGATATTCTTATATAGATATGTCTGTGTGTGTGTGTGTGTATTTTTTTTTTTTTTTTTTTTTGTATTTTCAGTATGAAAATGATGAACATCTCCCACAGCTACGAGGACAGGGTGCTTATAAGTCACAGATGTGTATCTAACAGCTGTCCCCCCGGGAAAACGTCAGGAGACCAAAGACATTATAATCCAGCCTCCAGGGATCATAACGGTCTGTATAAAAGGCGGTTAAAGCACTCGCTGAACAGCTGTGGAGGTCTCTGAGTGTGGATGTACGAGGGGGGACCCAAAAGTTTCCGGACTGATTCTATTAATAAAAAAATACAATGAATTTCCGACTTTGGCCGCTAGATGTCGCTACAGGATAGCCTCATGCATAACTGTGCCAGGTTTGGTCTTCCCCCGTGATGCGGTCAGCTGACAGTCACTGTTTGTGTTGACAGAGTGACACCCCGCTCTTCGATTTTTCAAGATGGCGGATATCCACGGATATGCGCTCTGTCAAAACATTTTGTTTTTTATTGGGAAAACAGCGGCAGAAACACTCACCATGTTGCAGACATTCTTTAAGAAGGATTCTTAGGGTGTCTGAGTGGTTTGGGCGCTTTAAGAGCGATTAGACTACATCACGAAGACCAGGCACGCAGGGGACAACGATCCACTTCCAGAACAGAGGAAAACGTCACAAAAACTGAAGAAGACATCATGGTAGGTCCACGCAGGACTTTTGATGACATTGCAGAACTGATGGGAGTATTGTAGAGATCCAGACAGATCATCCTCAGGCGGTTATTAGAAGCAGTGAGACGAAGGCACCCGGAAATGGCCGCATCATAACAGACAGCAGACCACAGGACGCCCCGTTACGCACAGAAATAGCACCAAATGTTGTGCGTAAAGCATATTTTTGGACTAAAACCGTGACCAGCCAGCCTCCCCACCGCCATATTCACCTGATCTGGCCCCAGGCGACTGCTTTTTGTTGTCAAAGATGAAACTGGAGCGGCAGCAGAAAGGTAAGACAGGCATACAGGCGGGGGAGGGAAAATCGAAGTTCTATCTTTCCGGCACAGTTACGCACGGTCATGGCGACTCTTCTGAACAGTGAAAATCTCGGGCGCAGCGTTGTATTCAAGCCAAAGGAGAGTATTTTGAAGGTGACAGTTTCAAATAATTGCGAAGATTAAAAAATAAAAAGTTATAACTACAGTCCGGGAACTTTTGGGTCCACCCTCGTAAGTAGGAGCAGTTCGGAGGCTGAAAACCAGGCGGCGTGAAAGACGAACACAGTTCAGATGTTCTGTTGGTTGGAATTTGTCTTGAAGAAGGAGAGATGAAGGTTCGTGGTCTTGCCTCACAGTGAGAATTTTTCTCATTCGGAGTTTCATCTGTGTGGAGTTTCCATGTCCTACATCACTCTAAAGTGTCTAAACCTCAGCCCATGACCCATTTCTTTATATATTCATGATAGCAACACTAAATAGCTTCATTCATCATTGCTAATGGCTAAGAGTAGCTTTAAAAATCACTTTTCTTTATTTCCTAAATTCACTTGTATGTAGTTGTATTTAATTCAGAGGTCAAGTACAGTTCAATGAAGTCCAAACTGGGCCTGATCAATGAAATAACAGAATCATAGCTTAAAGAAATCAATCAATCAAGAGCTGTTGGTAAAAATGTATAATCTATCCAGATATTCTCCAGAAATAAGAGTACCAGCTGAAATCTTTGACTGTCTCCCCACATTAATATCGTGTTTTTCTTTTAGTTCATAGCATTTCTGTTCTTGCTTTTTTTTTTAAACTCGACTTGGCTTTGATGCTATTTTACTTCATGATTGACGTAGTTTCACTGTTTTCACCGCTGCACCTCGGATCCCTGCGATCAGCTGTCCAGATTCAGTTTTTAGTGCCATGTTTTAACCTGCAGTCTCACTCCAGCAGAGCAGCTCCGAGTTGACAGTTATTTAGCATCCTGGGGCCCGGACTGAATCCTTATGAGGCCGATTTTGGTCCACGAGCTGCATGTTTGACCCCTGTGATGAACAGGACATTATTGAGTTTAGTAGATAGCAGCTGTAATGGATGGCCGGATGGAAGGATGGATGGGTGGATGGATGGGGGATCTCCGATTTCTTCCTTGCTTCGCCTTTTAAAATTATGCAGTCCTCACCTACTTTCACAACCTATTTTCAGTCAGGCATGTTTGCTTTATTGTGCTGCATAAACTCTCCTGGTTTCCTCCAAACAGCTTTTAGATGTAAACCAGGAAGCTTTTATTCTCCATTTCCCCTAAAGCTAGTAATCTAGCAACTTCGCTATTCATTTTTTTTCCCTTCCTCCCCCCCCCAAAAAAATTCAGTCAATTCTGTAATCAGATTATTGTAATCCAGTTACACATTCTGTATCGCTCCTCCAGCCTTTGAGTGGGTGGATGCATGCGAAACAGCAGCGAGGGAAAACAACAACAACAACAACAACAACAACAACAACACGCAAACAAGCGCTGTCCTTTCCCGCGTGACGTCCGTGCACAATCCATGTCAGAGCGCACTGCTTTTAATTTGGCCTCCTGCATTTTCCATGTGGAAGAGAAAGAGTGTGTTCTCTGCAGAGGCGGAGGGAAACGCAGAAACCGTGTCTCTTTCCACCCGAGTCATGTGTTGGAACTTCAAACTGCTGATACAACACCTCTCCCGTTCGCGCGCACGCCATCAGGGGTGCAGCTCCATGATCGCGCTGAATAGATTATGCAAAAGAGACCACCCAGCAATTCTCATTTTCACCTCGGCGACACGAGTATCTACATGACTCAAGGGTAGAGCGGCAGGTACGTATAAGATTAGAACAGACTGCATGAAATCCGGGGCAATTTAGACGTGACAAAACAGCGAGAGCGAAGCTCGCGACTCAATCACGGAGCGGCGCTTCTCGCTCGGCTCTGGCGGGGCGAAAATAGTTCCGATAGATGAAGCGAGAGGAATGGGACGGTGACAACCGAGCGCATTAAGGCAGAGAACTGCTCAACTTTAACTGCCCTTCTGATTTCAGCCTCCTGTGTGTCGAACACGAGTCTCCATTTATGCAGACGATGGTGCAGTAAATGTTGGATTCATGTGCAAAATGCGATCGTTGAAAAACCAACATTTTACGACAATCAGAGAGCAGAAACGCAATGAAAATACACCATTTTCAATGAGAAACAGTGACCTATAAAGAGGAAAGTGGAATGAGGAAGAGAAAAACAAGATTTGGAGGAGAGGAGAGGGGATTTGATGGTGAACAGCAGGCAAATTTCTGGGTGGTTTTCTTTTTTTATTTTTGGGCTGTTTTTTTGCCTTCATGAAAAGGCCAATTCTTGCAGTTGGCTGGAATCTAAGTGATTTCTACCCCGGCTTCACCCCTTCTGGGGTCTGTCACATGTCACTCCTCCTCCTACCCCTCCTCCTCCTCCTCCTCCTCCTCCTCCTCCTCCTCCTCGGCTGCCTCCTCCTCGTCGTGGTTACTCCAGGAGGTGAGCTCCGTCTAGAGGTCAAGGCTGGGACTGTGAAGGTCAGAGCCAGAAAAAAAGGGTCTCTCTCTTTCTCTCTGTGTCTCACTGTCTCTCTCTCTCTCTCTGTCTCTCTCTCTCTCTCTCTCCTTTGATTCAGTGCGACGTGATGAACGGCTCATGTCAACCCTCCCCCCGCAGCCCCCCCCTCCCCCTCCCTCCCCCTCCATCACATCACTACTGTCCTGATCTGCGGTGATACAGTTGTAAAGTGTAACCTTGGAGACAGGGGCTAATCATCCGTCCCACAGCCACCCTTTTCATCCTCCTCCCCCTCCTCCCCCTCCTCCTCCTCCGCCTCCCCCTCCTCACTGCAACAGGCTATTTAGGTATTTCACTGGGTTTACAGTATTTTCTCAATTATCCGCCTCCCCTCCATCCTTCCCCTCTCTTTGTTTGTCCTGTGGAAGGACGTTTGTTTTCCTGTGGGGGTCGAGGGGAATCGACATGGAGAGATGAGTTATTGATTAGAAAGCAGGTTGCAGGGGAGAGGTAATGCGACTCGGAGAGCGGGGGATGGAGGGAGGGAGGGAGGGAGGGGTGAAGACAGGATGACACACACAACCTATGACACATCCTGCATACTGTATCAAGGCGCCGTACCCACGCATGCACATGTAACATATGTGCAAAGCGCCGCGGACACGCGGCTGCATGCATACGTGATTAACGCTGGCATGAAATGTCACTGCTGAGAGGACGGATTTCTGTCGCTTCAGGAAGGTCGTTTAAAAAAACGGGAAACTGACGGGTTTTCCTCACTTTTTTCACAGCTTTTCATTTCTGAAAAGAGCCTGATTTACCAGATTACACCTAATCTATATTTTGCCATTTTAACCATTTCATTTATTTCATTTTGGACTTTTTTTTTAATTCCATTCATTTTTGAACCAGTTCACACAAAACAAGAACAGGATTAAAAAAAATCCTTTTTGTTATTTATAAATGAAACCTAAAGACAGAAAAACAACAAGATCTCAAGTACATGTAATTTGACTCCAGCTTCAGTGTTCTACTTTAGCATGCTCTGACTTGAAGACAGTAGTAAAAAATCGAACCGTAGTTTAAAATAGTGCCAAAAAAATCTGTTGAAAAGAAGATTTAATGGACCAAAACCACACACATTTTGACAATATATAGGTTAAAAATTAGTTCACGAGACAAATCTTTTACTCAGTATAATTTGATGAAAATAAAAATAACAAAATACCATAAACATCAGATTAGAAACCCGTCGACATGGACACGATGGAACTAATGTTTTGTGCTCTCTCAGCGCTCTCATCCAAAAAGCAGGAGTTCAGTGAAACAGTCACTGTCTCGGTTAATGCTAAAGCTAAGAGTTGTGCTTGCAGTACTAATTGAAATATGGTTATCCGGCCATGCTGTGTTATGATCAGTCTTTTTTTTATTTGAACCATAAAACTAATTATAATCCGTGAAATAATCACCAAGCCGAGAGCCGTGGAGCTGGCAGCCGCTCCGCCTCCCGGATTCACGCAAATTACACCCAGTACAGCATCCTTCATGCTGCTATTCAGACTTTGACTGTTGAGGCTTTGGTCCAACAGGCAGGAGTTTAGTGAAATAGTAACAGACCTTCAGATAATGCTTACTGTCGCTAATTCAGTTATTCAGAACGCATGACGCCATGATGTGTAATGATAAATGCTCTTGTTTCCCAGCGTACAGGCGGATTTCAATCCGTGAAACAATCCCGGGACCCTGAGCTGTTGGCCGCTCGCCGCTCCGCCTCCCTTCCGTTCTCCGTGGGTATTTTCTGCGGCAGGACTGAAATCCGGCGACTCCGTGTCGCCGCGCAGGGTTAAAGATGCTGGTCAACCTGAAAACAGGCCTATTTATTTCCATCAGTGAAAAGGCAACACGCGGGAGAAACCATTTTCCACATGACTGTGACACATCTTGAACGCGCTGTTAAACACACCGTAACATAATGAAAAAGCCGCGCGCACGTGACGCACGGCGGCGGCGGCGGCAGGTACAGCCAGAGCAGAGAACACGGCATCCCAGGAGAAGGTCAAAAAAACCCGGCAAACACAACAAGATGTAATTTGTAGCGAGGATTTACCAAGGGACGGTATTTCATGCACAGCTATCCGTGAAGCGATGTCTTTTTATTTTTTTCCTCTCTCTCTGAGAGCAAGCATATGTTCTGTCAGACACCGGTGGAGGCGCCGCCGTGACACCCGTCCACCAGCCAGCGTGGAAGCAGCTCTGTCGGGAGGCAGTGCAGCCTCCTTCAGGGAGCGCCGAGGCTCTTGCACCATCTTGACTCGCGTTGCGACGCCGTGGCGGGCTCACGTCCGAGCTCCTCCGGTCCCGGCTGAGAGAGGCGCGAGCGTCTCACGTCGGCAGGCTGCTATCTGGGATAATTATCTCCCATATTCAGCATTCCAGACTGGAGCAGAACAACAGCGAGACAATCTATACAAACAAACATGATGTGATTAGGAATGCGTTACCATCCAGCAGACAGACGATCAGCGCACAGCGACTTGTAGCTCCGCCCTGCGGAATCAGGAGTCCTGTCAGGTCTCGTTCGCGCCGGATGATGATTGACGTGCAACAAGCAGCGTCTGTACGGCGTGGCGGCGGCCTGGATGAAGGGTCTGGGGACGCCGCCTCGACGTGATCTGTTTGGCTCGGCTGCCAGTGCGCCCGTCTTGTCCTGTTCGCCGTCGGACGCTGAATCTCAAGTCGCCTGAACATTTTTGCGAGCACCTTGGAAGACGCCACAATTGGTGTGTGAGTGAATGGATGAATGTGTCAAACTTCATGATGGTGAAAACCAGATAAAGTGTGTTTTCTAATGAGTCAGTTTGCAATTTACTCAGGATTGTCCCGCTCGGTGCTGCAGAGCAGTTTGGCTCCTTCAGGATTATTAGTTCACTGCTCCTCCGGTAAACAGGAGTTTAACGAAATAGTGACAAATCTGGTATATAATGTGTGCACACATTTGGAAGATATTAAAAGTGAACAATGCAAAGTTGATTTTAAATATTCAGGAAGACATTCTGCTTGTGCAACTGGTTGTCTCACAATCCCAAAGTGCTCTTTGGCAAGGCACCGGACCTCAAGGCAATGGTCATTGCCAGTGGTGTGCAAGCATCTTACGTGGAAGGTGTCGCGAGGGAAAACACTGAAGTGCTTTCTGATTAAAGTCCATCTTGCTGACATCGCTGTGCGCCGGAAGACAGCCGTCGACTCGTCTCTGTCGTCCGCCTGGTTTCGCACCGCCATCACTTCACCCCGATGCTGCAGCGCTTAACGATTCCTGCAATCGCAGTAATGACTTGAGTCAAGGAGGCAGCGGTTGAGGAGAATCTCTCTCTCTCTCTCTCTCTCTCTCTCTCTCTCTCTCTCTCTCTCGGTGTCCATCGATTAGCCACTGAGGACTACTGACAGGCAGCAGCCACTGCGGTCCTGCAGAAGCGTCCGTTGCTGTGCACTGGAGTGTGAGCGTGAACAAGAACAGATAGATGAGGCGACAGCAGACACGGGGGCAGAGCATGCAGTCGTGCACACGCTTACGTGGAGACGAGTGCGAGCCTTATTTACTCCACTGCCTGGTTTATTGAGTCAACACAGACTGATGCAGCTTCCTCCACCCCCACCCCAACCTCCAACCTCACCTGTGGATGCGGGAGACTCGTTGACATGCAACTGAGCAATCCTCAACTTTATCTCCCAGCAGTAGCGGGGGGCTGTGAAGGGGTCCGTTGGGGAGGATCCCGACTCGTCCCTGCAGCCTCAGAGAGACTCCACTTGTTGTGAATATGGACCAGAGGTCAGCCTCCTCTGGGAGGCCAACTTCTCACTGTGATCAGAACGCTGCACACTTTAAGTATGAGGGTCCAGTGGACTGTCCAGTTTCAGCTCTGCCTTTGGACCGTCAGCTGTAACAGACACTGACCACAATAATGACCAATTTAATAAAACACCAACAACCACAGTAATTCCCATTATGTCATCATTTATTATTATTTCTGTAATGCATTCAGCTAACATCCAGATTATAGAGCATCTTCCTCTTATTAACATCCTTATTATAGAGCATCTTCCTCCCACTAACATCCAGATTATAGAGCATCTTCCTCCCACTAACATCCAGATTATAGAGCATCTTCCTCCCTCCAACATCCAGATTATAGAGCATCTTCCTCTCATTAACATCCTTATTATAGAGCATCTTCCTCTTATTAACATCCTTATTATAGAGCATCTTCCTCCCTCTAACATCCAGATTATAGATTATCTTCCTCCCACTAACATCCAGATTATAGAGCATCTTCCTCCCACTAACATCCAGATTATAGAGCATCTTCCTCCCTTTCACATCCAGATTATAGAGCATCTTCCTCCCACTAACATCCAGATTATAGAGCATCTTCCTCCCTCCAACATCCAGATTATAGAGCATCTTCCTCTCATTAACATCCAGATTATAGAGCATCTTCCTCTCATTAACATCCAGATTACAGAGCATCTTCCTCTCATTAACATCCAGATTATAGAGCATCTTCCTCCCTCCAACATCCAGATTATAGAGCATCTTCCTCTCATTAACATCCAGATTATAGAGCATCTTCCTCTCATTAACATCCAGATTATAGAGCATCTTCCTCCCTCCAACATCCAGATTATAGAGCATCTTCCTCTCATTAACATCCAGATTATAGAGCATCTTCCTCCCTCCAACATCCAGATTATAGAGCATCTTCCTCCCTCCAACATCCAGATTATAGAGCATCTTCCTCTCATTAACATCCAGATTATAGAGCATCTTCCTCCCCCTGATTGATGGAACTTCATCAGTGAATTGGTCGTTCCATTGACCCAAACAGTGCTCACACTTAAGTAAGTCCGCTACTTTTGAAGGAGGAACTTCTAACTGTACTCCAGGATTACTTTAGAGTAACTTGGACATCAGTGCAAATGAGACACCATTATTTATAGTGTGGTGTGACAGCAGTGGCCTCGCCATTAGACTGATAATGAGTCACTGGGATATTGATGGATGCTTGTCTATATTGGTATTCACCGAGGAGCCAGTGCCACTTCTCCCGGTTGCCGTGGATACCAGCGTTGCCTGCTAAATGACCCAATAATAATAATGATAACAATGACAGCACTGTGTGGAGATTGAGTTTTAAAACCGCGGGGAGAAGGACGCCGGGCCGAGCGCGAGAGAGTAATGAGGACGGGAAGAGAGCGATACGAATGAAAAGAGGGGAAATAAATGTGGGAGGATGGGAGGGAGGGGTGTGGGAGTGTGTGTGGGGGGGTGGGGGTGGAAGAACGGAAGAACACACAATCGATGATCAGTGAAGTAGCATTAGCATTGTTCACACATCCCCAGCCTCGCCCCCCTCCCCACCTTCAACCGGCCCCCCCACCTCCACCACCACCACCACCTCCCCTCTTCCTCTTGCGGCCTCTCTTTCTTTCTTGCTGCAGCGTTGCCATGGCGACCAAGAAATGTGGGAATACCTCTGTCCTTCAGAGAGAGAGAGAGAGAGAGAGAGAGAGAGAGAGAGAGAGAGAGAGACAGAAGCAAAGAGACAAATGGACGTGAGGAAGGAGGAAGGTGGGACGGAAAATGCAGGTGATGCATGCGGGACGCGGCGCAGACGTCGCTCACTGCGGCTCAGCCACCGTTAAAAGCTTCGTTTCGCCGCCGAAGAAGCGGCTGAAGTATGAAGCATCTTGATCGTACACACCGCTGTACACTCACAAACAGACGCGAAAGCTTCTCGCTTCTCCTTTTCTGGCGGATATAAGAGAGAGAGAGAGAGAGAGAGAGAGAGAGAGAGAGAGAGAGAGAGAGAGAGAGAGAGAGAGAGAGAGAGAGAGAGATGGAGTCTGAATTGTTCTGAGAGGGAGTTCACAACCACACACATGCACAGGTGTGACGGCGAGCATCGATACACCGATCAGGCGGAACATTATGACCGCCAACGAGAGGTGAAGTGGTTATCTCTTCAACATTCTGGAGCTGATTTACTAAGATCCTGTCTGAACTGCATCCTTGACTTATGTGCATTAATTAAACCATCAGATTCAAATGGAAGCGTTCAGTTTATACTGCAATAATCTGCAGGAAACGGTTGTGTTTTCTTGAATTTACCATAATGAATTGGATGGATCGCTGAGCCCATAAAGCTTCTGGAGGACGTTGTCCAATTTGGATCTATTGGCTATTTTGGACCATAGATGAGCAGATTAGCATCATTTTCCCACTGAAACTAAACTCAGCCACAGCCACCGACAACCAGGAAAACTGAAAGAGCTGCGAGAGTCTCTTGGAAAATATCTTAAAATAATGTCAGTAAGTAAAAGTCATGGGGGGCCAGCTGAGGAAACGCTGGGGTTGGAAAACAGGGTGAGGCTCACTGAGCTGAGTCCTCAGATCTGGATCTGATCAGAGATCTGCCGGATCCAGATCCGCCTTGCTTTGGTAGCGATAGGCGGGTCTTGACGAGATTCGGTCGCTCGTGTCGAGGCTGACCAGCGTCTGTTTTGTGAGACCGTGGTTACCATGACAACCCCATCCAGACTGAAGCAGTCGCGGTGCCTTTTTGCTTTTCGTTGCATGTTTTCCTCACCTTCTTTACCCTAAAAAAAAAAGAATAAAATCCCTCCCTCTCCTCCTCCCTCTCCTCCACGCTGCCCCGGTCCTCCTCGCCATCCACCCCTGGAAGTTCCGGGATCCCGGGTCGAAGCGTCGCCCTGCTCCCCCTCTCCTCTGCTTCACGCCCACGCTCTGCCGCCGCTCCCGTCGTCCCCCTTTCTCCCACATCGCTCTCACCTTCCTGCCAACCTGCTGCAAAGATCCTCCTCAAATTCATTTTATTGGCAGCTAGCATTTCCATGGAAACATCTTGAAACCATGGCAACTATTTGAACGGAGCCAAGCGCTTTGGAGGCTGCTGCACTCGTCCCCTCGTTCTGCCTCCTCCCTCCATCATGCTATCTTTACTCCACCGTTTCTCCTACCTGTGTGTGTTTCTGTGTGTGTAGAATGCAGACAGTCCTTATGCAGAAACATGCCAGGTGCTTTCCTTTATAGCTTGTTTATGCACAGACGTGTGCATGTATATTTACTGTTTCAAGGACTTTGAGGGGTTTTGCTCATGCACATTTGAGTGTGCGTATGTGTATGTGCGTGCACGTGCGTGTGCAGTATGCATACACCTGTGCGTTTCTCTACGTCTGTTATGTTACTGCACATCTGCAGCAGAGTATGTGGACACTTCTCATGCACCTTCCTCACGGTTTTTCATGCATGAATCGGAGCTTTGATGGGTTTTGGCCATGCGGCAGCGTGAGCCGATTGTCTTGCACACGTGTGTGTGTGTGTGTGTGTGTGTGTGTGTGTGTGTGTGTGTGTGTGTGTGTGAGTTGTGTCCCGCTGTCCTTGTGCGCTCACTGCAAGAACCTAACATGATTATGGAGGAGCGCTGATTGCCGAGGTCTCTCTCCCGCTCTCTCTCTCTCCTGTCAGTCAGACGTGGGGCTCCTCCCCCGGGACGCAGCCTGATGATGTGAACCGGAGTAAAACTGACTTGACTGGAGTCCAGTGGCAGCAGCAGCCGCCTCCTGACGAGGCCTGGCACGGCTGCAGCGCCGGTGATCGACTCCACAAACCCCCGGCCAGCCACGCTGAGGGAAAAAAGAAAATTCTTGGTTTGATTTCAAAAGCTGCAGTGACTTAGTGACATTAAACAAACCCCACTGCTTGTTTTTTGTTTTTTTGTTTTTTTTTTGGACAAAGTTTAGGGTCAAAATAAGTTCAGTCATATTCGGTGACAGTTAAAGGCAGAGCTTTCAGTGTCCCTGTTTACATGGCAACGGTTTCAAGTGAAAATGCAAATTTTTTTTTAGTGTTAAGGTTAAGGTTAGCGTTCACATTGTGTTTCCACTTGAAAATGTTGAGAAAATGAGGCCTAAACGTTATTTTTAAAGGTTTTTAACAGGATTTTGCACTTGTGACGTTGTGCATCCTTAACTGTCCCGACCCAGCGAGGGAACGCCGTCTGTGATTCACCGACAGCGAGACTCTTCCAGACAAACCCAGACGTCTGAGGATTCGGCCCGAGACGCCGAGCGTGCTGCTGGAGTGAAAGCTGAAGCTCACTCCACCGCGCTGATGCAGATAAATGCATCCGCACCGCCGACCGTCTTTCACACATCTGATTCGGAGCTCTGCTGCGGCTCCGAGGTCGCTGGACCGCCGGGGGTTTTGGGGACCTTCCTGTGTGGAGTTTGCATGTTGTCCCTGGGTTTCTGCTGAAGTCTTGAAGGTCTGGGTCGTCAGTTCTTCATCTGTGTTCGGGATCATCGGGATCGTCAGGGTGTTTCCACGCAGTCGGAGCGTTTTCAAAAAGTTGCGTTTTCCGTGATTCTGAGTAGTTTTGGGGCTTTGAGAGACGAAGAAAACATTAGCAGGGAGACGCTGCTTCTCTCCTCCTCTGTGCCAAAAAGGAGGATGAAGAAAGAGAGGAAGTGCCACAACTGTGAAATTTAATCTGTCCTATTTTAGATGTCTGGGTAATAATTTAGATCTCAGCACCGCTGCGGTGCGTCAGCGGCCTTTGATTTTTATCAGGAGGATCTAATTGTTCAGGCCGTGGTCATACAAGAACAAGGGAGCTAATAACGTCACCCCAACATGAAGCGGCCGATAAAATCATTTTCTGACGACGAGTTGCTGTATTGTCGTATTTTTTAAGGCACGTTGGGTTTTAACGAAGAGACGCAAACTTTAATAAGCATTACATTTTTTTTGTGAACCGTATCAATCATTAAACATCGAAGAAGACTTTACAGATTGAGAGATTAGCAACAGTCTAAAAAAAAAAAAAACCTTGATTTGAAAGTGTTAAAACTCAACTCACGACTGTATTTCCAGCATTAATCCACTTCATCTTGTTCTCTTTTCCACGTCTACCCTGACATTTCTCTCTGCTTTGCACTTTTTAGCCCTTTAAAAAAACGTTTCCGTTTTTTTCCCTTTTTTTTTTTTTTTTTTTTTGCAAGTAAAGTAAAATTAGCGTAATTGTTTTAATGAAAAGACCTGAAGGCAGATTTCCTCCCCTTCGAACTGCGATAGCGGCCGAGTCCCGTTCACCTGCAGCGCAGCACTGTCTCCCGAAATCAGGGAGGGAGCGGCGAGGCAGAAAGCTCGGCGGCAGCAGAAAAATATAACAAATAGTACATAAGAAGAGAGCAGAAACAATACGCTGAAATAATAACACTATTACTGAAGGTAATGCAGATGAAAGCGCAGCCACACACACCAGCATTTCCCCCAAAGACCTGCTCGGATTTACTCAGTGGGAAGAAGAAGAAGGAGAAGAAGAAGGGGAAAAAAAAACAATTACAGTGCCATGAAATGAGTAAAAGGTATATTCAGTTATCAGAGCCCTTTGAAGATGTGTGAGGACGAGTAAGCAAATCTAATTCAGCTCTGAAGGCCTCTGCTGCACAGCGAGGAGGGAAGAGTCCTAAAGTACGGAGATTAGCAGGAAGTACTGCAGAGGGCTGCACTGGTGTGTGTGTGTGTCTGTGTATCTGTGTGCGTGGGTTAGTACTTTGCGTGTGTGTGTTTCATGCGGGAAAAAGAACAGAATGCAGACGTTCAGGTGACAAAATAAGGAAATGGAAATCGTTCTCATGTCAACGTGAAACTTTTCTGAAACAAAGATGCTGAAATGATGCAGGTGAGTCGTGGAGTCGCCGCGGCTTCAGCCTGAATTAACCGTGTGTGTCGGGATTCGTCCTCTGATCCAGAGTCAGTTCAAACATCCAGCAGTTTGCAGGTTCAAATCCCTCCATATCGACACGAGCAAGGCATTAAAGTATCCTGGAAAACACTGACTGTGGTGGAAAATATTGTTTCAGTGCTTTTCGGTCCGACGTGCATCCGTTTGTGTTTTAGCTGAATCAGCAGGTCGTTCAATGATCCGGCCTCACCGCTCTGCAGAGACTCCACGCACACACACACACACACACACACACACACACACACACACACACCTGTGTCAGTGGGAAGCGGCTGCAGCTGCCCTGTGTGGGGCAGATGAAGCAGTGTTTGCCCCCCCGGGCTGCTGCTGCCCTTTGAGACGCTCTGTGACCGATGATGGAGTCGGTCGCTGCTACAGATCCGCCGTCTCGTCTCCCGGCTGACAGCTGGCTGACACCAGGCCCGGGGCCGCCGCCGCCGCCTCTTCCTCCTCCTCCTCCTCCTCTTCCTCTTCCTCCTCCCATTCTGTTAGAATTTGATCTAAAATCTAAACATTTGATCTAAACAAGCCATAGTTTACCAAGAATTTGTTTCAAAAGCACAAGATTGAAAAAACGAGCATCGCTTCATGTAAATTTATTGAATTTCGGGGTGAAATGAATCCATTTCGGGTGTTTTATCTGCTGTCGAATCGACGGATCGATCTCCTCTAACGTCTCAGATCTGAGCTCAAGATTCGCTCCTTTAAATTAGATTCCTTAAATTCAACCTGGAGGTTTTTCTGCTTGTCTTTTGCTGTATTTTAAGTTTTTCAAGTCGCTGCACTTTAGATCCATTTTCGGTTTCTTTGAATACCTGCTGGATGGATGGATGACGGAGAGCATGCTGGGTAACTGCTGCTCACTGTGAAGCATCATTTAGTTTGATCGATTGATTGATTGATTGATTGATTGAAGATGCTTCCATTTTGACCCAAACAGCATTTCAGAGTTAATATTCTTTACGTCCTGCTTTGACTTTCGATTTATTTGTCATATTTGCAGCTACGACCAGTTTTCAGACTGTGAGAGGAAACGAGAGAAAACTCCAGGTTTCCATACGAGATTGGTGTGAGTGTGTGTGAGTGTGTGTACCGACACATTAAACACTTACACACACCAGAAATCTTTACCTAAACCCGTGTTGTTCAGGAGTCCCAAAGTCTTCAGTGGCGATTTGAACGGGATCGTTTCGTGACGATATGATAATAAAACAGTATTTGCCAATAAATGTTACAGAGTTTTAAAATATCTCCTCCAACAATGTAAGACTGGTTTTCGTTCTTAAACCCAGAGTGCAAAAAGAAAAAAGCATCGGAGGCGTCATTATATACGTTTATTTCCCATTTGACCTCCAAACGTCGGGGGAAGAATTAGAGGGCTGTAAAAGGGCAGCGGGGCTGTAAAGCCCCCCCCTCACCCCCCCTCCTCCACGTGACCTTCACAACATCCAGAGTGGGACAAAAATGGGACAAAACACTAAAATAAAATGAAATAGAGCCTCAAAACCGATAAAATGATTCAGAAGCGCCTGACTTTACTCATTTCATTTCTTTTCATATGGGAACACTTGGCTTTGCTGCATTTTTTTTTTTTTAAACCCGCGTACATTTGTAGTTTTGTTGCACAGCGGACCATCTAAGGAGTCTTTAAAAACCAATAAGCACAGTTTTTATTGCATAATTAAATATTTATGGCTCTGACTACAACTATACTTAATCCCCAAACAGCCGGGATGTTGGGTTGAATAAACACGCCGCGATCTGAGAAGCCGGCCGCTCTGAAGTCTGTCAGGCCGAACGCCGTCTCGGCGCCTCGTCTTACAGAGAGGGAGAACTAACAAACGCACCATCAACAGCGATTAATAGTCAATATCAGAGAGTTTTAGGGTTTACTGAGGAGTTTTATCCCTATTTGTTTTTTCACCGAGGTTTTCTCGACGTTAGAAGGAAGATGCTCCAAACTGGAGGGACGGATGAGCGTCGTCTTGCAGAATCTGGGCTGGATTTTAATCTGGCGGCGGCAGGAAGCCCTCAGACATGGAGCCGTCATCGCCAGGCTCATTATGTGGGTCAGGAGCCGCGGGGGGGTCGGCGGCCTTTAATCAATGAGCGGCGCCACGAGGCGGGGTCGAAGTCAACGCTGCTGCTCAACGGAGCGTAAAGCAGCAGCCCAAAGGAGGAAAGTGATGAAGATGAGAAGTCCACCAGGTCTGGGCAGCAGGTGTACCGTCCTATATGATGATACCGTGTGTGTGTGTGTGTGTGTGTGTGTGTGTGTGTGTGTTGTCTCGTTCAGTTCCTATACTGTAATTACCCGGCTGAGACTCACTGCGAGGCTCCTTCTCTCTCCAACTCTGCCATTTTCTTGTATAATTACTTGCATAATTATAGTTCCCTCCGTGCGCCTGTTTCAGGAGGTCTGTTTATGTATCGCAGACACAACGCCGCCGCCGCCGCCGCCCGCCTTTGTCTCGTCGGCCCGTTCTAATGCTGGAGAGGCGGCGTCGGTTTACTCCGGGAGCTGCCATGGCTTCCTCATTTATTATTCATCCCAGACATCGCAAACTTAAAGAGCCTTGAGGTGTGTCACCGGGAAAACAAAATGCTCGATTATTTTCTCGTTCCGGTTCCCCCACTCGAAGCCCGGTGAACCGTGCGAGGAGGGGAAGAGGCTCGCTCGCGTAAACACCGGCGCTACATGTTGGGAGAGTTTCTGGAGGCTCGCCGACGCAGCCGGTAGATACAATTAGTCTGATTCTGTAAAAAGAGAAACGCTCTTTCATGTGTCAGTCAGCGCAGGAGCGCGGCGCTCGCTCTCAGGTTAACTGACAAGCAGGATTTACGAGACTCGCAGCGCCGTTCGCTCCTCAACGGGGTTCGAGGCGGGAGCTTCGCACCGCACTGCAGGTCTGCCGCGCGACCGACGGTGGCCTAGTTTCCAGGTATCTGGAGGATTTCCCCGCTTCCTGCCCTCACCCCGTTTCAACTCGTCCTCCACAACGGCGCCGGGGAGCAAACGCAGCCCATTGTGCTGAGAAGTGCTGAGTGTCTGAGGGCACGTGCCAGGAGCCGGGATTAGGCTGGCACACTTTCCCCGGCTCTCGGGTTTTTTTTGTTTTTTTTTTTTTTTTGGGGGGGGTGTTTGTTCAGTTCGGATGTGGTTTCTGCTTAATAGCCTGCCGCTCACCGCTGGTCAGTCCTGGTCTTTGTCACTGTGTTCTTACCCCCTCTGCTGGACAGTGACGAGACCAGAACCGGAGGCAGAGGGCGGCGGGACGGGCCCACAGAGTCCACCCTCGACCTCCGACCTTCGGCCCTTCAGCTGGGCCTTCTCCAGCCAGGTGTTGGAGTGAGGGAGGCTGGGTCGCCTGGGACGCCCGGTCTGGGCCGCGCCACGTCGGCGAGGCTTTAATTTGGCGTGCGAGACGATCGGCGGCGGCCTCTCCCAGCAGAGCCGGCGCTGTGTTTGTTTTGCGGGTGTGTAAATTAGCGGTAATTCGTTTGCTCAGTAATGACGTGGGAGAGCTAATTAGGGCAGTGTTGATGGGTGCATTAATTAGTCTCTAGTGTGTGATGCTAATGAGACCCTGATTCGGGGGGTCTGTGTGAGGGTGTGTGTGTGTGTGTGCGTGTGTGCATTTGCATGTGCACGGGTGTAAGCCATGTATCTGTAAAGGCCTACCACTATAGGTCATGCCATGAGGATTGTAGTAGGAGAGCATGTGGGAGGGAGTAAACAGAGCAGGAGCGTGTCTGAATCAACACTGTGTGTCTGTGTGTGAGTGTGTGTGTGTGTGTGTGTGTGTGTGTATCTGGGCTATATCTGTATATATGAACCTCTTTAATCCTGGTTACTCCATGATGTCGGCCATGCCTGGCTGAGTATCGATCCCTCCACTGAACCATCCACACTGGTGAAGCCACAGCAGCAGTGTGTGTGCGTGTGTGCGTGTGTGTGTGTGTGTGCGTGCAGTCAGTCACCCTGCAGTGGTCTCGGCACTGCAGCCGCATCACAATCGTAAATTCATAGCAGCCTATAAAACCGTCCGGGACACAAAACAGACAACACGGGGAGCCGTAATGGATGAAAGGCTGTTTTATAAGTGTGTTCAGTGACAGGCCCACTCCACAGTTAAGGAGGATCCATCTGTGTGTGGTCGCAGCAGGGCAGCGCTACTACACTACTCCCGGGCTCCGTCTCGGCCGGGATGTGGCGGCGAGCTGACAGAGCTAATGACGTAGCGCCGAGGCGGCGTTCATCATCGCGGCATCGAAAGGCAAGCACATGTAAAGGAAGGTGTGTGTCTGGCTCGAGAGCCCCACCGCTGATCTATTCTAATCAGGTTTATTCAGGACTACATAATCCATTGCGACTCCTGTTGGACTCCGCTGTCGCTCATTTCGCCTCCTCCTCGCCTTCTTTTGGAGGAACTGTGGAGGAGAGAGAGAGAGGCGCAGATGACATGAGTTACGTTTCGACAAGAGTTCAGCTAAAAGCACTGAAGAGATGAAGATCTGTCTGATGAACTCCTATTTAGAAGATGAACACAAAAACTGCATTATTTGCTTTAAAACCTACTGGGAAAGCGTAAAACTGAGCAAAATTGTATATATTTCTAGCTTAAAATGTGTGAATATCCTTCAGAGAGCATGAAATGTGTCATATTCTCTGAAACAGTTTGCTGATAAACGATCGTTTGCAGACGACACTGAACTCTCAGGCTACGTCCATTTACACAACTGCACAGCGGGCGTCAACATTCCCATTCACATTCACATTCACCAGACTAAAAGATCACACAGGTTCTGCACTGGGCAGAGGAGATGGCGAGGGATTGACTTGCTCCCGGCGTACCTCGGATCTCCAGCTTGCACTCCACCTCGTCCTCCCCCAGAGCGTTGACGGCCCTGCAGGAGTACCGGCCGCCGTCGAACAGCCCCGCCTTCCGGATGTTCAGGGTCAGGACGCCCTGGTTGTTCTGCATCAGGAACTTCGGGTCTTCGCCTATGATCATGTTGTTCTTCAGCCACACGATCTTCGGCTGGGAGGGAAGAGAGGAGGGAGGGGGGAGGTGAAACTGGGTCAACGTTTTGACTTGACAAATCTTCGCCGATTTGGTGGGATAGAAGAAAAAAAAAAACAGTGTGTTCAAAGATTTTTCTGCTCCACCTCCTGTTCTGGCTTCAGACATAAAAATATATCCCCGCTGCAAAGGCATCAAAACCCTCCGCCTGTGCTGCTCTCTCTGTTTGACACCGGGAAACTTGTACGCTCGCTCGGAAAAACACAAAGCGTGAAATCTGTGGCGTAACCTTGCAGCAGAGCTACCGGAGCTACCGGGGGCCGGCGGAGAGCGAGCAGGGAGGCAAGACGGTCCGGGAGCGTTCTCAGCATGTACAACAACTTTCACCAAATCATCTCATTCTGTTTTCTTTATGCTTTATTTTACTGTAGTTTGCCAAAAAAAAAACAAACTTTAAAACATATTCACGTCACAATTAATTGACTAAATAAATAATTACAAATTTTAAACATTTCTCAGTGATTTCTGAACTCAAACTAAGGCCCGTTTTACACCACAATGTTTAAAGCGAAAATTCAAGTGAAATTTTCACGAAACCAAAATGTTTTTAAAAAGTTGTGTTTTCCTTGTTTCCACAGACAATGACTTTTTTTTTCTTTCAAAAGTTGCATTTCCCATTTCCACAGACACCAGAAAGTTGAAGCATTTTCAAAAAGGTTACTCTATTTTTATGGAGACAGAGCATTTTTAAAAAGCTGCTTTTCCCCCATTTTCACCGAGATGGAACATTTTTTAAAACTTTCACTGCCCCCATTGTCATGGAGAAGGAGCATTTTTAAAAAGTTGTATTTTTCAGAAATTGTATTTCCCTTCTTTTCACGAAGACAGAGTCTTCTTAAAAAGGTGTGTATTCCGCCATTTCCATGGAGTCAGAATCAGACAATCTTTAAAAAGTTGTGCTACCCGTGTGTTCATGAAGAGAGAGTGTTTTTAAAAAGTTCCGCTTCCCCCCATTTCCATCTAGACGGAATCAGGACGTCTTCAAAAACTTTGGTTTTCAGCGGCTCTGAGCGCTGCTGCAGTGCGAAATACTCAAAACACAATGAAACTTTTGCATTTTCATTTGAAAATGTCGTCGTGTACATGGGCCTTAAAATGTTCTCTACATTTTTTTTGAGTGACATTTCCAGCTTCCCATTCAAAAATAGTTAAAAAAATAAACAAAAAAATGATTTATAGGAAACAAATAAGTCATCATTATTTACTGTATTTTGAGTTTCATCAATTGTTAATTAAAACTATAAAGAAGAAAAAAAATTGGTTTGAATATTCTAGATCATACGTGATGAACTGAATACGCAGAAGCTCCACTATTTAAATCAATGAGAACTTCAAGACTTAAATAACCACGGGAAAGATTTTTCCATCGCATTAAATATTTTTGGGGGATCGTCCCCATAAAATAACCTTGGAATAATATAAATGAGATCAAATATTTGATAATAAAAAGCTGCATCGCTTGTGTAGAAGTAGAACATAAAAAGTGAACACTGAGCTTGAGGATTAGATCCTCTCAACTTCCTCAACGGTTCAGTTCAAGGAAAACCTGGAACATCGCATTTCATTCACGCCACTGAACTCTGAGTCAGAAAACAAAGACTTGAAATGATATTCAGGAGCCGCCTCCAGATCAGAGCTACACACAGTTGATTCCACTTCATGCTTGATTTGTGCTCCGACACACACACACACAGACACACACACACACACCCTCACCTGCGGGACCTTAAATAGACGGTGTGTGTTTCAAATCATCCAATCAACTGAATTCACCACAGGTGGACTGAAGTGAAGCTGAAGGAACAGCTTCAGGACGATCAGCGCGAACAGGAAACACCTGAGCTCGGTTCAGAGACTGAATGTGATTTCACTCTGAATACTTCCTGGATGAAATTCAAATTGCATTGAAATGTTAATTCAAACGATTGTTTTAGGCTCTACACATATTTGGCGATTCTTGTGCATGTATATTCTCTGTCTGCACAGAGCGTTTTTGAGGGTAAACAAGAGTAAAGCATCAATTTCGGACCATGTTTTTCGTTATGCTTTTTAAATCATGCTATATCTGAATGTTAAAAATGCCTCCCAGTGCATTTCGCAGCAGTGGTGAACATACACACCTTGGGGTTGCCGCGCACCGCGCAGCTGATGGCCGTGGTGAAGCCTGCAGTCACACTCCGGTTCACCAGAGGGGCGATGAATTTGGGGGAGCTGGTCATGTCCTGTTCCGGGAATGGTGGAGGTTTGTAGAGTAAACCTGTGGAAGGCAGATCCCAGATCAGAGCTATTTTCTCCACCAGCATCTCAAACGGACTAATTTTTATACTGACAGTGCGATCTTTTACTGTATTTTCCAGATCGTGCATATTTTTTTTTTTTTTTGTTGGTAGGCTAATCGTAATACACTGGTACTTACACCATGCGGCCACTAGATGTCACTGTCACGAGGATCATATTTGACTGACAGAACAAGCTAAAAGAAAAATCGTCTAGAGTAGAATTCAGACTACAAGTTATAACGTGTGCAGCAAAAAACAGAAAGTGAGTTCAGAAAACAAAGGAGGCAAACTGAAAACTGACGAAAAAATTCACAGAAGGTTCCGCATGACGATTATCAACACCGCAGAAAATTTGCGTTCCTATACGCCAGTTTGACTTTTATGTTTTTCTCTTCATGATGATTTTTTTAATGATCCAAATTTGAGTCAACAAGTTTCCCAACTTGCTCGTCCGTGTAGTTTTAAAATACAAGTCTGTGCCACAAGATGGCGTGTTGAGTCACGGAAGACGCTATGAATAAAATAGAAAAGAAAAACGAAAAGTGCAGCTGAGTTTCAGGGTGAATTAGCAATGCGGCGGCTGTCTCGTGACTCAGACTTGAAAAATAAAGTGAAACCTGGTGAGTGTTCCGCATTCCAGATGCTACATGTTGGACACTGAACTCTGAGGTGGAGGATCGAAGGTCAACATCAAGTCAGGCAGTCGTCCAGACGCCTCTGACACACACACTGCATTTATCATCAGGTTCGTGTCTGACGGTGCCTCTGCGTTCCTTATTCCAGGAACAGGAAGGAGAATATCAAATGCATTTTCATCTGTTAATAATTGATATGTAACCTTTTTACCCATTAATGAGTTAAGAGGAAATGTTGTACTTTCCAGAGGACAGAGCGAAAAAATAGCTGCAGAGGTTTTGGTGAACTACCGATGTACACCACGAATCTCTGAAAATGAAGAACTTTTCAGAGATTTAGGCTATTTTCAAGGGAAAATGCTAAACATTTGTTGCATTTTGTGTGTCTGTTTACAGGAAATAAGCTCTGGTTTAGAATCACATGTGAAAAAACTCCCACAACAATGCTGCAGTACTTAACAATACTTAACAAGTGGAAGCTGATTGACGAACGGGACACAAAATAACTATATTAGAGAGATTTAGCATCTTGATTACATGGTTTATTATTGCATCTGCTTTTAATCTTTAGAGCTTAAAAAATGATACAATGCATATAAAGATCTATAAAGTATCTCACTGGCGCTAAATGATTTAAAAAAATAACAGGAAATGAATAATACGGCTGCACGATATATTTCAAATTTACTCAGACTTCCACATGAGCCAGATCCACACTGCTACAGTCTGCTCTGTCACTGAAGCTCTGAAAGTCGACACACTGGACCAGTAGGAAGGGGGGGCAGAGGATTTCGTTCCAGTCCCGGGAAAACCCCCGAGTCCCATCCAGCAATCTGGCTGCTCATTGTCACGCGATTAAAGTTACATTTGTCCAAAGAATGAAATGCTTATTTAGTAACCTGCTGTAATTACGCGCTGCTGCTGTGGGATTGTCGGGCCTCTAAGTGTCCGCAGTGCATCCTGGATGGTGTCGATTAGCAGACTGCCCTTTGAATGATCGTGGCAGGAAAATGACTTTTTGCCTCATCCCGAGGTCAGGTGGGCGCCACGATCAACAATCCTCCCCGTTTTTATGGCCCGGGCTGCCGCCTGGAACACGGAGGAGGACGGGCTGGTGGCCTGCCAAACGTTCTGCTAGAGTAAGCAAATGCAACAACACAGAAACAGAGGCGGCATTTGGCCGGCGGCAGGTGTTCATTTCCCAGCCTGCTCGCTTCCATAATCTGTGGCCGGCGTTAAAAAAACCGTTAAACACTCTGCCGAAGAATACTGGTCAGTCAGTGGAATCAGTGTTGAATGTATTCTCATTTTCACCATCGACGGGGGACCCCGAGCGTTTTCAGAAAGTTGCGTTTGAAGCCGTCTCCGCCGGACCCGGTTACCTGTCTTGGTGATGACGGCGGTGTTCTTGCTGACGCCGGCCGCCTCGCTCAGGCCGCAGATGTTCTGGCTGAACACCCGGAAGTGGTACTCGTTCCCCATGACCAGGTCGGACACGGTGCAGCTGGGCCGGCGGCTGTGCTCGTACACCGTGAACCACTCCTGAGGCTAGACGGAGACGGGACGTCGACACACGGCCTGTGGGTCAAACCCGCCCCCCCTCCCCCGCCGTACCTTCGTCTTCTTGTCGGCCTTCTGAATGGTGTAGCCGATGATCTCGCTGTTGCCGTCGTCTTTGGGCGGCTTCCACTCCACCGCCGCGTTGAAGCCCCACACGTCGGTGACGTGCACGTCGGTGGGGGGGCCGGGCCTGTCTGGTGGGGACGGCGAGACGAGACAGAATCAGTCTGGGGGGGTTCAGGCGGAACGAGACGGGCCCGCGAGGCTCGAGCGATTCCAGATCGGTCTCAACAACCCTCCTCGTCCTCGATTGCAAATGTAGGCAGGAGGGGTTTTGAGCTGGAGCGGCGGGAGGAAGAAGGAAGGGATCTGGAGGAGGGGACTCCCACAGAGAGGGTAAAAAAAAAGATTTCACAGATTAGACAGATTGACAGATTAGCTCGGCAGAAGGCGGCGATAGCTGCATGCGTTACCGGAGGAGCTCCGCCAGGCCGGATTCCAGAGGAGAGGGATGCGGCGTGTTTATCGCGGATCGCTCTGTGTGGCCTGCGCTCTCCGCAGCGCAGTGCAGGAATACTCCACAACACACTCGTATGTTCGTCATTAATCTTGCTCTTCCTCCGCGGAGTACAGTACGGGCGGCGTTTTGCCCTCTTTAATCCTTCCTGCGCCGTCTCCTGCCGGCGCCCGATCGCAGCCCCTCATTAGCTCAACCTCCTCATCCCCGGCGAGTGACAGAGTAGCCCCCAGAATCCACGCCTAATCCCGGCGCACACGCAAATAATCCCAGCGGAACCCCTCCGAATAATCCGCCCAGAACCCCGACCCGGGGAGGCGAGCCGTAAGCCGAGCGATGAGCTGGCGGCTGCGGCCGCGGCGCAGCGGCCCGGATTACCGGGAGCAGAGGAATGAGCACTTTGATGCTCCGAGTCGCCGATCCCTCCCAGCACGAAATGAGGAATTATCGTCAAACGTGGAGAAAGAAACTCTTGACATGTCACAGATTTGAGGCTCAAGCCATCATCTGCTTCCAGGCAGGTTATTAATCATAATCTCCTACCTTGAGGAGTAATGAACCCGGAGCTAACACCAACCAGACGACATGCGACGCCGGGCGGGCGGCGGGAGCAGGTGTGGCGCCGGGACTGACCTACGACCTGGATGAAAATGTCGGCGCTGTCCGTCAGCTTCTCGATCTGAACGGACAGGGTGTACTTCCCGGAGTGGGCTCTCTCCGACGAGCGGATGAAGAGGATGGAGTCCACCTCGCTGTTCCGGATCCCCACCGACTTGTCGTCCAGCGGCGCGCCCTCTTTGAGCCAGGTGACCACGGGGCGGGGCTTACCCTGCGGGTTGGAGGGTCAGTCGACAAACACAAGAGTGACTCACCTGGAAATGGAGTCGCCCAGTTTGATCAGACTCCTTTCAACATCAACAATATTGGATTTTTCAACAATTTCACAGATATCAGAGAGTATTTCCCAGAATCCAGCCCTGGTCCTGGAATCCAGCCAGTCTAAACCCCCTCCAGTGAGTTCTGCTGAGAACAGGCTGGTTCTGTTTGGGTCTGCGCCTCCTCCATCGGGTGGGTTTCCACCTAATTGGGTTTCTTGGGAAGCCTGTTTTCTGTTCCTGTTCCTCTCTCCTTTGTTTATTCCGGGCAGCTGTGTGATTCTGACTTGTTCTTTATCGCACACGTGGAACAGTTTCACTGTTTTAACATGAGTTTCTGCAGAGGTTGAGATTTGGGCTGCTGTTTATGGAGGTGGATGAGTTTTGCTCGCAGTACCATGCCTTGACGTTTACGTGTGAATTTACCCACTGTCATTATGAAGGAGATTTTGCGTAACATGGAACCAGATACTGGATCAATGAAGACGGCCATTATTTGCAATGATATTTGCAATAAACTCAAGAAACTCTAAAACTACTGAAACAGTCCATTTCCATCTTTCTGTTAACTGTTGAATACTAGGACACGTGTGGGAACGCATTTCTCTGTAATCCATGATCATTGGTGTATTCTGAGAGACATTATAGATATATGAGCCCCAGATGAGGGGAAAAAAAAAAACACGTGTTCCCAGACGGGGATCACTGGAACCGTTCTGCCTGTTTTCCACGGAGTCCAGATGTGACCGACGGATGTTTCCATGTCAACGCTGGAGAAGAGAGAGACGAGTGATCCGGTTTGGAGACGCTGTGTTTCCCTTCAACAGGGGGCTGCACCCTTTCCCATCATCACTTTCCACCAAATGAAAATATTTTGGAGCAGCAAAACATGTCGAATCACAAAATAATCCCCATTCATGCATGACGTTTCATGACTACGATTTAGAATCCGTTTAGCTGTTTTAAGCTTATCTAGCTACTGATGTTGACAAAGCTCAATGAAGATCTGTTCTCCAACGATCCTCTCACGCAAACTCTGCTGATTGATTCCTGATTAATCTTTAACCGTCTGGTTGTCATTTTGATTGGGATTGGCGGATTTTTCCCGGTGCGACCGGCTCGGAGTTCGGCTCTTCGGCACGGCAGAAGGACGGATGGAAGTTATTTTGGGGGGAATGATTGAAATTCAGCGCGAGCCTTCGCCGGTGGAATATTTCGGGAGGCGTCTCGACGGCGTCTCGTGTTTCCCAGAGTGTGAAGGGTCCAGTTCCTGGAGAGGATGACAAACCAGTGGGGGCTCCTGGCTCCCCGGAGAACATCGCGCTGCCTCGCTCTCCATCCCGGAACAGCCTTTTCATCTCACCTCTTCAAAAGGAAAGCAGAGCCACGGCTCACTCGCTCCCCGTCTATTCTTATTTACCACACTGCCTCCGTCGCTGCTTTCGGTTGCCTTTCTTTCTGCCAGTATCATAATTTGCAGGCTGCTGTCAAATGGTGTAACACTCCCCGTGCCCTTTGAGCTCTTGCTCCCTCTGTTGCTGCAGCTCTGATTTGCATTGTAGAAGAAGAAGGGGAAGGAAAGGGCTCCGTCAGCCCGCAGCCAGAGGGGGAATCTCTCTGTTTGGGTAACACACCACAACAGAGTGTTTTTGGACATATTACACAGGAAAAGGGGGGCAATTGAAGTTAAACTCTGAAATCCACAGCTGAACCGCAGCGCGGCTCGGCTGGGCTTAAACTTTAAATAAACCTCTCCAGGATTCACTTGAAGCCACTCTGCAGTGACCTGCTTTACGAGGAGCTGCCGTCCAAACTCAGAGAGGGACGCTCGGCTCTCTTCTGGCTTCTGCTGCAAATCCAACCGAAGGAGACTGAAATCCAGACCGGGACTGACCTGGAAGGGGATGACCAGGTTGACCTTCTCGCCCACGATCACGATGAGTTTGGTTCTCAGATGGCGAGGCAGGCGGATCTTGGGACTCTCTGGGTGGCGGGCGCGGGAGGAGAAGACGATGAGTCAAATTAGCTTAAAGAGCGGGAGGTGTGGAGGAGGAGAGATATCTGAAGCGCTCAGCGTGCGCGGCTTTTATCTTATGCTTATTTGTGTGTGTATGTGCTGCAGATATGAATTATTTAGGAAGGGAGGAAAAAAAAAACCCCACAGAGGAGTGACTCTTTCTTAGATACAGCAGGATCCATGAGGTTTATAGTAAAAACCAGATAAGACTGATGGGGGGGCTGATAAATGAAGATATTTTTCCTCCTGCTGAACTGCTGTTACACATAATTACCAGAGTGCTGGGTGGGATACACCCCCCCATCTATACACCCCCGTCTTCTGTGCAGAATGGCCACTGACCGAGGAGCTCCTTGATGGTGACCGCCTGGCTCAGGGTGGCCGGCGGGCTGCGGCCGGCCACGTTGACGGCGAT
The DNA here is from genome assembly GCF_902148845.1 of Salarias fasciatus. Lineage (NCBI taxonomy): Eukaryota > Metazoa > Chordata > Actinopteri > Blenniiformes > Blenniidae > Salarias > Salarias fasciatus. The sequence goes on along the minus strand of NC_043748.1, from coordinate 20,177,080 downwards.
CACCCTGAAGAGCAGCTTGTCGCCCATGGTGAGCCCCTTCACCTTGTACTGGTTGCCCTCCTCCAGCTTGTCGTTGGCCTGCACCCACTGGTCGCCTGGCGAAAACAACAATCAGGAGGGAATCCAGAGACGGGGAGATTAACCCGATCTGTCGAGGATACTGTTCCGTCTTCCTGTGAAGGCCGCTCCTGTCAAACCAAAGCTTGTAAAAAAGGCCATAATAAAAAAACGCTGAGGGACGGAGAAATACGACCCTGTGGATACGCAGTCGTGAAACTAATGCAGGTAGCTAACGACCTGCTCTCCGGCTCATAAATTCAGACGGATATGCTAACAATAGACCTTTTCCACGGCGGACATTTTGACTTGTCACATTAGGGGTTGCGCGGGCCGGATTAACGGCGGCGGCGGCGGCGCTCCGCTTCCAGGAGGCCCCGGGTTTGTGTACGGCGGGTCGTCGCAGGAGAAGCGAGGCCTCGTTAATTTTCGCTGTGCAAATCAAAACCCGCTATTAAAAGGTCCGCGCATATATTTGGAGAGGAGTTTATCACAATATGTTTTTGGTCAAACAATGTTTTATCTGGATCTGGCCTTTCTGTCACTGTTGCACCTGCAGTATAAGAGCCGACACTGCATTTATTTATAATGGTGTCAACTTTTTATTGCGTTCGGTGTGTTAAACTTCAGTTATTAATTTGTTTTTTAACTTAGTTTTTCTGTTCGTGGGTCAGTCTGGCAGCATAATACGGAAAAGACCGGGCTCTGTGTGTAACTGCCTCAGTGTTTCAAGTGAAAATGTCTCTCGTGAAATCGTCTCTCCTCACGTTCTGAACCCGTCAACGTGCACGTATGTGCACCGTGGAAGTCATACAGTCCCTTTCCGCTCAGCCGGAGAGGCTCAGAAGTCTGACAGGCTCGTGCCGGCGGCGCAGAAAGAGCCTCGGCTGGCTCCAGAGACAAAGAGAGTCACTCTACAGTTTGAACGCCGCCGCTTCAAAAGGCTCCCGGGACAATACGACTCTATGACGCCTTCACAATAAGATGTTCAACACCAATAATTATCGCTAACAAACCCAATGCAATGCCTTATTGTCTGGAGGAATACACTGAGCGTGTATTTACTTCCTTCTTTGCAGTATTCAATGATGTAGCCATCGAGGCCGCCGGCGCCGATCTTCTCTGGCGGACGCCACTTGAGCGTACAGGTGGTGTCCGTCACTTCGTCCACCACCAGGCGGGTGGGCTCGCTGGTGGGGGCTGCGGGAGACGAGAGCCAGCGTGAACGGGACAGGGAGGCAGGTTAAGGAGCACCGTGGCGAAAGGCGACGCACCGATGGGCATGAAGGGCTGCGAGGCGCCGCTGGGCTGCGACACGCCGATGCTGTTGACGGCGAACACCCGCATTTCGTACGCCACGCCCTCGATCATCTTCTTCGCCTCGTACGTGTTCGACTCGTAGGGGTCAAAGTTGAGCTTGGTCCATCTGGCCGAGCCGACCTTCTTCCTCTCCATCAGGTAGCCTGGAGGGTGGAGGGAGGGACGGCGTGACGGCGTGGGGGGGTGGGGGGGGGGGGGGGGGGGGGGGGGGGGTGTCAGATGACGCCTGCTTCAGACATACCTTTAACGGGAAGGCCGCCCAGGAAGGCAGGAGCGTCCCATGTGACCGTGGCGCAGTCCTCGCCAACCGATGAGCATCTGACGTTCTCAGGAGGGCCGGGCACATCTGCACAGGCGGGTGACGGGAAGTGAGGCAGGATGGGAAGAAAAAAAAACACATCATTCACTCAGTACGGAGTCTGAACATCTCTACCACAACCTCTAACACTCCACCAGGCAATTTCACTGGATTCCAGAAAAATCCAGAGAATAAAAAATAGAACAAGACGAAATATTATGAAGTATCAGCCTGCATTAGAATTCATTAGCAGCTGAAGAGTCTGATTCTGTCCTGCAGACACGTGTAATCAATAATATATGAAGCACATACACATTTACTAGCCTCAAAGCTCAAAATGAGAAAATTTGTAGCATGAAATCTTTTCAAATCCATCCATAGTTGCTCTTTATTTAAAGCTACGGTACCGTCCGCTTTATGTAACACCACCGCTGTCCTCTGGGTGGCAGCAGTCAGTCACTTCATTACAGCTTCCAAACTTTTCTGTTCGTTGCTGCACCTCCGAAAAACATCAAATTTCTTATTTCCACTTCTTTATATTATCCAATTTTTTTCTTCTGTTCTTTAACTCAAGTGAAAGAATAAAGAGTCGCTACACCACCTTGTGGTGCATTGTGGTATTACAAGCCTGACCGTGCTGGTTAATGATAACAATAAATAGTGGCTTAAAGTGAACCATTCTTAGCCATGTAAACCTTTGAGATCATCGCATTACGTCCAGTTTTCTACAGTCCTGTAGTTACAGTGACGGCATGGCGCCGTGTCAGCAGGCTTTCCTTTGGAAAACCTAATCGTGGTGCTACGTTTCTGATGGATTTGTGGGAGGAGCAGCAGAGCACAGCTGCGAACAGCAGTGACGACAGTGAAAGCCTGATGTCAGCTTTGAAAGCGGAAGAAAAAAAAAAAGAAACTGAATTATGTTTTGCTGGTTTTCCTGCTCTCAGTTCAGGGACCTGCAGCTTTCAGCTGCAGAACGAAGCACAAAGGCAGCAAAAGAAACCGAAAGAAAAGGATCCAAAAGACAAAAAATGAGAGAGAAGAGCTACTGACCCACGACCTTGATGAACATATCAATTCTGTCCTCGCCCACGGAGTTGGTGACGACCAGGGAGTAAGGCCCCTCGTCCCGAAACTCCGCCCCGTCGATCACGAAGCTGCTCAGGGTCTTGACGGTCTCCACGCGGACCCGGCCCTCCGGGGACACCGCCTACCAGGGGAGGGGGTGGAGGAGGAGGACGGAGCGCAGACGGAGAGACAGACAGAACAAAAGGCCTCGCTGAAGAGGACGGCGTCGCATGACGACAGCTGCCAACAATGACAGGTGATTCAGCCCTCCCACTGCGGCGGCGGCGGCGCTGACTAACAGCTGGATGCTGGGACTGACGCACACGGCGTGGCGCGCGTGTGCGTGCGTGCGTGTGTGTGTGTGTGTTCAGCCCGGCTTCCTCACCTGGTCTCCTTTCATCCAGCACACCGTGGGCGCCGGCTCGCCCGTCACCTCCACGTCCAGCCGCAGCTTGTTTCCCGCCACCACCATGATGGTGTTCTTGTCGTCCATGCAGCTGGTGTCCATGTGGATTTTGGGAGGCTCTTTTCACGGAGACCATGAGGCGAGAAAGAGATGATTTAGATTATCTTTAATCCTGATATTGTTAAAAAAAACACAACTCTGCATTACCAGCTAACATCGAATTTATGGATGACCTTTATTCAAATGTTATTTTTTTGGGGGGAAATCAATAAATTGACCTTTAGCTTTAGGTCAGGGGTGTCAAACATGAGGCCTGTGGGCTAAAGCCGTCTCCAATTCAGCCCTCCAATACACCAATCAAATTGGAAAAATTACAAAAATGATCTTTTTGATAAGCAGCAGTGGACACAGCACTCCACTGAGGCCTGAGCTGAGAAAACCTGTAAAGTTTAAATTTAAAGGATGTTACTGGACTGGTTTACCAGTCATGATGCAATCAGGCTGCCTGTGACCTCTGAACTGAAACGTGCTGTAGGTGTTTGGAATAACTCGTTCCAGTGTAATCTGTTCATCTCGGTCTTCCTTCTTCGGGCCGCAGTAACAGGTTACATTAATGAAAGGAGTAATTCCTGACGTTAGCCTGTAGCAGCAGCTCTGAGCTGTGATCATTTCCAGTCATTAAGGAGGGTGAGATCAATTCCACTGCAGGAGAGATGGAAATGAATCCAGGACAGACACAAAGCCAGCCGCCTCGATCGGCGGGTTTTAACCGGAATTCGAGCTGCGTCAGCAAACTGGAGAGGAAACCCTCTCCGACACCAGTAATGGTAAAAATTGGTCTTCTGCTGGTTCCGTTCCGGCTCAGTGGCTCCTCCCTGCACATCCCATTACTTCCAGACACATGTGCTCCAATTAGCGCCCGCTGACAGACGCGGATTCTACTGGTCGACTTTCACGCCAATTTCAAGCACATTAAGCCAATCAGCATTTAACGGAATGCGAAACACATGAAATATTTACATCACTGCAGCGAGCGGGACAGCTAAATGTGTTTTCGCTCCAGAAGTTTGTGTCCTCGCACACGCGGCGAGCCAGTTTCTGCGGTCGTTAAAGACTTGGCACTGCGAGCGCCGCCGGCCAGGGGACATCCATCTCCACTTTTCTGCATTACGGCCACTTTGGCGTGGCTCTGGCGCTGGCAGGGGCCACTCGCATATGAAAAAAGAGACGTGTGAATTAAGAATTATCTGCGCAGTTGGCACAGGAGCTCAGCGAGGCGGCGAAAAACGCTTTCTACTGGTCTTATATGGTTTTTAGAAAAGCTCCAGATTCACCTCCAGATTCCCTTAACGTAGCAGTTCCCAGTTTCATAACAAAAAGGATTTCATAAAAACAGACTTACCTTCTATGGGAATGACTTCAACTATGACCTCTGTGGAGAAAAAGGTAGGATTCAGTCTAAACTCTATTTTCAGACTCTGAACTTAAAGTTCTTTATTTTCGTTTGTCTCACCGACAAAGTTGAGTTTGGCGGACAGAGTGACCGGGTACTTGTCGGGGACGAAGGTGTACTCTCCGTCGTCTGAAGGCACCACGTCGTCAATCGTCAGCTTGTGAACCCTGGCGACGCGTTACCAGACGTTACCATGGAGACGACGCTCGCCACGAGCCATGAAGTCATTCTACCAATGACAGTTTCCCAGGAGCAGAGCCAAGCACCATGACCTCTGACCTCATGCTATGCATGGCCTTGATGGATTGAACTTTTACCTTTTTTTCTTTGCCCACAGATGATTAAGACCTAGAGTTTTTGGAAGACAAAATCCTCCTGAACTGCATTCGTTTTGTGGCAGAGTTCATTTCACTCATTCATTTCACAGCCACCAGTTGTGCGTGGAAATATTTTGAAATATTAAATGCTGAGTTTGCAAGAAAAAAAAAAAACTTTGCCGTCTTAGCTGAGGCTCAAACTAAACTGAGTTTCAATGAATGACTTACTGTCACATCTAAACCATGAACACACTGGAAGTTGAAGCTCAAATCTCCCAAAACTCTGGATTCAAACGTCTTTCCACGAGACTTTTCAGTGAAAGAATATCGGCAGTAATGAAGTCTGTCTGCCACAGAACGATGCCCAAAATTTCTCCAAGCATTTGGAGAACTCTGCTTTTCCCAGATCCAGCAGGTCCGGCTAAACGGGTTAAACAGCTGAGAGCCCCCCTGCGGTGAATCTCCCTGAGCCACACGCTCTGCTTGATGTCACAGCTGTTTAATGTCGGGAAGGTTTAGATGCGTGTAAGCGTCCATCCCGAGCGGCTTCCCTGCACCCTGATGGACGGAAATACCTTCCGATGTGCGAGATCTTGATGCGGTCGCTGGGCACCACTTCCACGCCGTCCTTGAACCATTTTCCCGTCACGTTCTCGTCGGACACTTCACACTTGAACACGGCTTGCTCTCCGGCCTCTGCAGACACGTCGCTCAGGTTCTGCAGGATCTCCAGCGGCTTATCTGAAGCACAATAAAAAAAAACAGCGTACTGACATTTGTGTCCACGCGGGATTTAGACCAGACACACTGAACTAAAGGTGATGTTTTCCTACGGCGACGGAATCGACACGTTCTCACAAAGTTCCACCCTGAGGACCGTTTCCAGAAAGTTTTCAGTGTCTGTTTCTTGATATCTTGTTGATAATGCTGTGATATTTATTTCCTGTTACCATGACAACAGGAGTCCAAAATAAGTATGTATGAAACCTGAATTTTATACTTAAACTAATATCTTTAATTTACACTGTATGAAAAAAAACAAAACAAAAAAAAACCTCTTTGGAGCTCCACATTATTTTCACTGTAAAAGTTTTGAGAATCACTGATGCAGAACAGGATGTGGAAGTTAAAAAACTTCTCCCTGCAGCTCTTCTAAAACTAATTAACACGAGAAACTTTGTGTGTGAAATCCAATGAGTACAATCAAACCCAGGCCGGTGTAGACGACGGTTTTCTTCTTCTTGTAGCGTTTTCCTGTCAAGCTGAGCAGACTTCCTTGTGTCTTGCTGGTGTTTCTCGCTGTCTGATTGGCCGGTCCCGGTCAGCCACTCTATCTTTCAGCTGAGGGGGAAGGACGGCCGCTTTCTCGCGCCGTAATCGATTTAGGAGAGCGGCCTGGATCGGCCGTCTACTCTGCAGCGAGCGAGGCCGCCTGCTATCTGAGGCCGGGGATCGGTTTCAGGAGGAAACGAGCAGAACGAATGGTGTGATGAGGTACAGATACAAGGGTTTAATGAAGCAGTATTAATCATGACATGAGTAATGACTAATTTGTTGCTTTTCATGCTTGTCAGAATGGAAAACATCAACATGGGGCTGAATTTTCTAAAAGTCGCTTCCCGGGTGTCAGGAATACACGGTAACGTCGCTCATTGCACATAACAGCGTTCTGCTTCTTTATGTTTACTTTACAGATTTTTTTTTTCTCATTTTTTTTTTCCATTTTGTAATTGCGCTGCTCCTTGTTTCCTGTGCTTTCCAGCTAATTTGAATTAAACCTGCGTGTGATGAAGTGAAGTAATGAGTCCACTGCATGGTGGAGCAGCGGCTCGCTTTAGAGCAAGACACACTTTCTGTAACGTCGATGCTCGTGCAGTGCACTGTTTGGGTTTTTTCCAACATGCGTTTGAGGCTAGATGCTGTTCCTGACTTGTTTTTTTTTTTTTTTTTGTAACATTTCATTTACTCAAAACTCCCGCTGCATTTGGGCATCCATTCACACCACAACGCTGCTCAAAGCCACTGAAAACATAACTTCTGGAAAACAGCTGCAAAGGTGGGACTTTTTGAAAATGCTGCGTCTCCATGGAAACGGAGGGAAGCTCAGCCCAACAGCACCAGCTGGTGGCCCGGCGTGCTCACTACGCTGTTTTCAGCGTTTCTGCCGTTGTCGTGCAAACAGACGACGGTTTCATAAGACTGACCTGAAAACGAAAATGCAAAAACTGTGTTTTGAGTAAATGGAGCCTGAAACAGTTCCAGCAGAAGATCGGGTACCTTCAACTTCCAGGTGAGCCTGCGACTCCCCGCCGTTGGTGATGGCGTAGTACGTTCCAATATCCTCTTTAGTGGCTTCGTTTATGATCAAAATGTGTCTCGTTCCATCCTTTTTGAACCGGTACCTTGAACCTGCCATCTCTTTATTCAGCTCAACTCCGTCTTTCATCCTGCAAGAAAACACACACACACACACACACACACACACACACACACACACACACACACACACACACACACACACACACACAGGCATGAATCAATGTCACTTCAACAGAGAGAAGAGAGGAAGAGCTGCTGATTGACGCGTTTGTTTTACATGGCTGCAGCCTTTAAAGATCACAAGGTTTCGGCTGCAAACAGAGCAGGAGGTGAGCCTTTCTTCAAGAACACTTACTGCATTGTAAAAATAGCTCCGAGCCAGAGACGGGAATCGATGCATTAGAATGCAGCGCCAAATTTTCACAGGAGGGGAAAAAAAAAAGAAAAAAGCATCCCTTCTGTCACACTCATATCATTTAGTCTGAATATGTAAAAACATGGAAGAGAATTCACCAACTATGGCTGAGAGAAAGTGCTTCTCCAACAAAGACATTCTCCCAGTTAACAGCCGATCCAGGTTTCCAAGGCTTATATAAGATCGACTTGTTGTTTACTGTAACAATACAAAAGACCAAACATTGTCTTAGCACATTTTGTCAAGCAAAAAGGAATTTTCGCCACAATGCAAAATACAAGCCACCGGCTGGCCAGGGTTATTTGCATATAAGCTCTTTGTTGCTTTCTCGGTTTTTCAGGTGTTATGTAAAGATCTGCAGAGCCAAAAACTGAACTGTAAAGTCCATCGCCGTATTGCTGAGCAGAGATAAGAAGACTGTCACATTCTGAAGAGACTCCGACAAACTCCTGGGTGACAGGGAATGGGGATAAACAGTTGGGGAACAAATTTACATCACATTTCAGTCACAACTTTTCTGTTCGGCGGCACTTCAGCCTAATACTGCTGGATCGCTGAATCTTTCTCATGCTGTAGCATCTTTTCTAGATGCCAGATTGTGTGGCGAAAATTCATATCCAACACTTCCAACACTGTCTCACAATGTGCCCCATCGTGTCGTGATTCCAGGTTCTGCAGGAGAGCTCAGCTGCACCTCCAGCACTTCTACTGCCTTAGAATCGCCATTCTGCTCCAGTTTTCCCTTTCAGGAGTCCGATTCTGCGGTTTAATGTTTTATTCGTAACGCCGCAAACTGTATTCAACATGTACAAACTAAATAAACTTTCTAATGACAAGAGCATCTTCACTTCATGCCAGAGTTTGGAAAACTGCTCCATAGCAACACCAAGTGCTGCAGTGAAGACTGAGACCAGAGCATCCCAAGACCAAGACTCTAATGGGCTGAGGCCGAGTCAAACCAAGACAACAGCGTTCCAAGACGAAGACTTTAAAGGCTCAAGACAGAGTCAAGAGTAAGTCCAGAGTATCGCAAGACCAAGACTTTAAGGGCCCAAGATAGAGTCGACCAAGACCACAGCGTTCCAAGACCAAGACTTTAAAGGCTCAAGACAGAGTCAAGACCAAGTCCAGAGTATTGCAAGACCAAGATTAATGGGCTGAGACCGAGTCAAAACCAAGACCACAGCGTTCCATGACCAAGACTTTAAGGGCCCAAGACAGAGTCAAGACTAAGTCCAGAGTATCCCAAGCTCAAGACAAGACCAAGACTTTCCCGGGCCAAGACTGAATCAAGACCAAGACCAGAGCATCCCATGACCAAGACTTTAAGGGGTCAAGACCAATTAAATAAGAAGTATACCAAGACCAAGATTTTAAGGAGCCAAGACTGTGTCAAGACTAAGACCAGAGCATACTGTGATGCCCAATCAGGAGCTGAGGGTCGACCCTGCAGCCAGTGGCCCGGCTGCACTTCATCAGCCTTTCTTCCAGTCCGGGGAGAGACTCTCTGGCAGAAGCTGCGGAAGTTCCAACGGTCCGATTCTGGTTTTCTGCTGTGGTCTGCGGTGCACGCTCCTAGAAATAAACCTTTTGCTCACCGTCACCCCATGTCTGTCTCCATGCTTCGCTGCAGCTCTGGAGCCAGGTTTATCAATACCAAGACCAAGACTTTAAAGGGCCAAGACCGAGTCAAGACCAAGACCAGAGCATACCAAGACCAAGACTTTAAGAGATCAAGACCAAGTTCTGCATGTCGAGTCCACATTTAATATTTCGGGCCTTTTCTCCCTCACAGGCCTTGATGTCTTCTTGTTAGCAGGACGTTTCCAGCAGTTGACGTAGCAACTAGTAAATAAAGGTTATGCAGTTCAATGATTAGGATATTCTACAGTCTGCTGGTTTAGATGTTTAGTTGCCGGATTGAAAATGCATTTTCTAGCTTGCTGATATTTGGAAGAAAAAAAAAGCTGCAACACTTGCTGAGCAATAATGGGGTTTTTTTTATCATTAAATTATGCACTTTTCTTTAGTGTGAGAAACTAAGAGCATTTATCTCCTCCTTACAGTGACTTTAGCCATCATCATCTGACAAACTGGCGGCTATTAGCGTTCCCAACCAGCCTCCAAATCTATTGTCTCAGCGGACCGCTCAGCCATTATACGGAGACATTTGTGAGCCGGAAAAGAACAATCGGCAAGTTCTGCCCTCGCACTAATGAATTTCAATTTTCTAATTAATAACTATTGGAGTGAGCCAAAGTACACATTAGCTCACCATTTGACGCTGGCTCCTTCCTCAGACACTTCCACTTCAAACTCCACCTTCTCACCCTCCACGGTGGTGATGTCGGTCAGCGGCTTGGTAATGGTGATTGGAGGCTCTGAACACAAACGGAAAGCTTGGAGTCACACTTCCTTTCAGAGCGCAGAGTGGTGCTGAGTCATGAAAGACCTGCACGGCTGCATTATGTAAACCTCCAGAGGAACACTGGCCAGGGACACGAGTGGGAAAAACACAGCTCTGCATGTAAAGTGACGTGGAGAGCAGCCCGGATGGTACTGAAATACTCGGTAAGACAAAAATTTCTATACAGTTTAAGATCATGCAAGCTGGCGGAGTTGGCTGAGTTCCCCATTTTAAACTTTAATGTCCATAAAACCCAGAATGGTTTCATCGGTGGCTATGATTTTTTGTTGTGTAATCTGCATTTAATCCAACCCAAAGGAAGACATTCTACTTTTTTGTGTGACAATTAGGAGCACAACAATAGACTTTCAAATGCACGTACACTTTGGATGGTAGAAGGTGTAATCATCAGCGAACAGACAGAGCATATATGCCTCTTCTGGAGGTGAACAATACAGCAATGTGCTCCGTATGGAAGCCGGCTGTGTAGGAGGAAGGGACCGCAGACCTCCTGCTAGTCTCAGCTATTTGTTATTTGTCCGCATCCAGGCCCCTCCGGACGTCTGAATCCCCTCAGCAGGTGAGCCCTCAAAACCCCCTCAAACCATTGAAACGGCTCCAAAGAAACACTTGCAGTTTAAATACAGGCGTTGTGATGACTCCAGGCGACATCGGGGTTTTGCACACAATAAAGCCGTGGCATGCATTTCCCCTCAGGAGCGCAGAGGAACACAGCTGGAGAGGTTTAACCCTGAAGTGGATTGTTTGGGGTTAAAAATACGCAAAACAGATGCAATGCAAGCCTGGGACGTCTCTTCAGTACGAACACTGCTTCGAGGGGCATCCACACCCAAACACTTAGCGCTTGATGCAGAATGCAATTCCTGCATGCAACAAACATGTTATTATCTGCAAACTCGAAGGCGCATTTGTGGAAACACAACAATCCCCCGGGAGTCACTTCAAAAACACAACAAAGCGAAGGCCCGAGCTTTTTGCCTGAGTACTTTATGTCTTTTGAAAGTACTGCGACTGCTGGATTTAACTAGCTGTCATGTGCTGAGCTCCCCACTGCCCTCGCTAACGTCAAGATGAATCAGCGACAAAAGGTACTGATGTAGGTGTTGGCAAACAGCGACACGAATGGGGTTTTTATGGACGCAAGCGCTCTTCCCGACACACACACACACACATAAACACACACACGGGTGGCAGTCGGCACACAGGGCAAAGAGATTATTATAGAAGCAGTAGACCCAATTACATCTATTAAAACAAACAGTGAGGAGACATGACAGACGTGACACTGTTAGTTTGCTTACACAGGCCCTTTTTAATAATATAATATAATATAATATAATATAATATAATATAATATAATATAATATAATATAATGCGTGGTAATTAAAAATGCTTTGCAAAAACTGATTATAACGAAGCCCTGTTTTATAATCCACTTAGGTTTTTTTTCAATTAAACTACTACTGTAACTCTATATGTAAAATGGAATATTGAATGCTAAAGTTCTCATTTGACACCCTGATAATAATAATAATAATAATAATAATAATAATAATAATATCAAATGTATTCTGTCAGATCAGCTGGATCTATAATAAATGTGTTTGCATATTAATCTATACAGCCTGACAACAATGATACATGACAATAAACAAAGCATGAAAACCCGGCCGGCCATTAAATATGAGTGAGCAGACAACAGAGCGCAGCGTGTCGCCGTGCGCCATGAAAGTATTGAAATAAACAAATGACGGAACACGAGGCACGCGAAGGGAACAGAGCTGTCAAGGCTCTCAACGCTCCGACGACAGCGTCTGCCAAACCGAGCAGAAAGACGGAGAGGGAGGGGGAAAAAAAGAGAGGCTCCCTCTCTGCCGTGTGAGAGGAGGATTCCTGCAAACACACTGACTCATGTACCTTTGACCCACAGCTCCGTGAAGCACTTCTCGTCCCCGATCATACACTCGTACGCCGCGTCATCCGACAGGTTGCACTTGTTGATGGTGAGCGTCCGCCTGTTGCCATAGTTCTCAAACACATACCTGGAAACGGGGAAGGGGGGATTAGTCAGGTATGAGAGAGATGACAGAGAAAGAGATTTAGAATCATCCAGAGCACAACGAGCCTGAAGACGACAAGACAACAGCGTGAGTCACAGACAAAAGACGCCGCACATCCTGAAAAGGCCTTCAGCGCTACGCAGGTGAGTGCAGGCGAACCCACACAGTGCGGACGTACCTTACAAATAGTGACTCACACAAGAAAAAAAAGTACCCACGTACAAACTTACATACAAGGATTAGTAAAAAAATCAGAATCTTTGGCCCAGTAACCAGGAAGTGTCCAAAATGAACTCCACTCTTCCAAATGGAACCGCTTGCAAACTGTTTCTTCTGGATGCGTTCCGGCTGCGGTCCGGACACCGCAGCCAATCCGTAGTCATTACAATCAATGCTGTGGTGCACACCGGCTCCGGTCCGGCTCCGGTCCGGCTCCGGTCCGGCCGCGGTCCGGCTCCGGTCCGGCCCCGGTCCGGCTCCGGTCCGGCCGCGGTCCGGCTCCGGTCCGGCTCCGGTCCGGCTCCGGTCCTGCTCCGGTCCGGCTCCGGTCCGGCTCCGGTCCGGCTCCGGTCCGGCTCCGGTCCGGCTCCGGTCTGGCCGTGGTCCGGCTCCGGTCCTGCTCCGGTCCGGCTCCGGTCCGGCTCCGGAGCCTCTGCGGAGCTCCGGTCTCTTTCCGCAAGGATCCTATTTTTCCGCATGCCGGAGCCCTACCACGTCAATTCAGACAGAAGCAAGTCGGGTGCCGGAAGGAAATGCGGTACTTGTTCTAAAATAAGTGATTTCAAAATAAAATCTGTATCGTGTTTTTGCCTTAATATTCAATTTTTTTACTTCTTCTGGTAGAATACAGAATAAATGTCATGTAGTCATTATACGCATTAGAAGAAAGAACACTTTTGTACTTCGCAAATGCAGGAAAGTCAAATGACACCGAAATGGCTCAAAACAGCTCTGTGACCGGAGCAGCTCCGTGTTGCCAGATTGGGATTGGGATTGCCAGATTCTTTTTTGAACACGTCGGACGGGTTGATGAAATGATGATGTGTTTATGACGTGTTCTTTATTATACAAATACGGTTTTATGCATTTTCAACCGAGATGGCGGTTTGGGCTGCTTTCTTTTGAGTTAAACGGGTTTCTTATTGTTTGCGGGGGACAGCGACATATCTGGCAACCTCCTCCAGCGGACTGCAGAGACACCGCAGGCGGTGTGAATCACAGTGCTGCGGTGATTCCGTTCCGTAGACGGACCGCAGCCGGACCGCATCCAGTGTGCATCTGGCATTAGATGAACAAACACTCGTAACGACGTACCCACATGGATACAAACGAACCCACACACAGAAAAAAAAACACTAACACGACCCCACACGCGTAAAAAAGTACTTTCCAGTATCTGTATTCTTCAGTTTTAACTGAAGCGAAGAAAACAAATGGATACTTCGACCACGGTGTCTGTACCGAAATAAAACCTGACGACTTCTGACGACTCCGCGTTACAGTCGGAGTCAATAAAGAGGAGAAATCCTGCGATGACAAGCTGCACGCCTTCACATCATCACACGACGCAGCATCTATTAATATCGCCCGCGCCGTATGCCTGACAGCTGGAGAAACGTTGTTACTGTGGGAAAAAAAACCCCACAGTTTTACTTTAGAATAGTATTCAATCAAACCCCGCATTAGTTTTAGATGTATAGACAACTTCTTTTTGGAATTTAAATCATATTGTGTGTGATTCTGTGCACTTCTGGGTTCCGGTTGTACTAGGAAATCATAATTCTGTTCAGAAATGGTGAGGAGACGTTAGGGTTTGAATTAGGGTTGGAATTATGAAGATAAAGTCACGTTTTGTTCATGGAGCTGGGACAGTTTCCGGTGTGGGAAGTTTCGCTTTTCACATTTTACTGCTGCTTTATTGTGAAGAAAACAAGTTCCTGATCACTGTATCCACTGAGAAGGAGGTGAAATAAACTCAGGAAGTTCAGTTTACATTCATATTATCATTATGCACATCTTCTGTACAGAAAAACACATCAAACAATAACTATAACACTTTGAAATGACAAAAACCTGGAGTGGAGACAGGGATTTTGCCAATTTGTCACTATGAATTTATGAAAGATGAAGATTCCTCATCAGTGCACAATTTGAGCATACTTGTAAGCTTTCCACACAAAAAAAAATCTAACCCTCCCTCACACACTTTTCAGTGGAAGATGGGACTTCCTGTCTCGGGAGGTTTCATTAACTTAGTCTTTATGTTGAGATCTGACGTTGAGAAAGCGGCCCCTGAACTCAAAGTTCAGCGTTTGACGCCTTCTGATTTAAATTAGTTCAACAAATGATTTCCTACAGGCAGGAAATGCCTCTTGAATGCTCTTAAACTCAAAACCGTCAACTGGGAATGTGGCCAAAACCTCCCCGCTGCAGATGACCTCCTGATCAATGTGAACAAACAACTTAATGATCAAGAAAATATAGAAAAATGATGTTTTCTTCAGTAAAAACAGAAACGTCCTCCTGCTGACCACCGGAGCGGGCTGAAATAAAGCAGCGGAGGCCCGGCTCGTCCCAGGAATATCATAATCCCAGTGGCTTTTCGTGTAAAACATTTGATTTGTCAGAGCTCAGTGGTCACGGCGCTCGGCCTGGAAAAACCTCCAGGGAGGCTCCGGCGGAGGTGAGGCTGAAAAGCTCCCCCCCCCCCCCCCCCCCCCCCCCCCCCCCCCCGCCTCTGCAGTCCCTGTCTTAATCAGAACAGGAAGAGGGCCGCCGCGCTTTCCACGAACAGCAGGAAGATTCTTGAAATAGCAGATGGTGGAGCCACCGAGAGAGAGAGAGAAGAAAAAAACTTGCAACAGCTGTAGCCTCTTCAATAAAAAGCCAAAAGCAGCCTTTGAAGGAGGCGGGGAAAGAGCCGAGAGGAGAGCGACACCGACCCGGGATGAAGCTCGGCAGACGACAGAAGCTCTGAACTAACATGGATCCTCTGTCGCACACTCTGCACCAGCTGTACATCAAACCGCAAATAACTTCTTCAGTGACGAGGCTTATATCTTATGTTTATGTGACAATATAGGAGCTGAGGTACAGGAGCAGGAGCGTCAAACACATTTTAGTTCAGGGGCCAAAAACAGCCTGGTTTCATCTTGAGAGGGTTGGACTGGTAAATAGCTCCATAATAACCTTTAAACCTAAACTTTTAAGATTTTGTGGTGTGGAGTATACAGGAGGAGTGTAAATTCATTTTCTACCACAATGCAGGGAGGGCTAAGGAAACAACACACACTCCACTCAGTGAATGTTGAATATCAGGAGCTCCAGGCCACACAGATATCCTGGGAAACATTTCTGCTGCGTCATCGGTGACATTTCCTCAGCTGGCTCGCCGCGACTTTGATTTGAAGACTTTATCATTTCAGATGTTTTCTGAATTGTGCAATACTGTTGCTCTTTTGACGTTGTGACAGATCATCTTTCATTTTCGGGCTTCGGAAGCTGCCAGCCGGTTGTTACAGGTTGTACTGAGATCTGAGGAGATGGCGAATCCCCAGTTTCAATCCTGGTTTGAGGGCAGCTCTATATCGAGTTCTGCATGGGTTTTCTGTGGATACTTCAGCTTTCCACGGGCCAGAAGCATGTGAGGCGTATCAGTGACTCTAAATTGCCCGTGGCTGTGACTTCCTGTCAGTTTGCTTTCGCTCTGTGAAGCGATTTGTCCAGAATGCGGCCGGCCTTCGCCCATCGTCACCTGAATTGGATAAAGAGGCGCAAAAGATGGACGGATGGAGTGACGTCTGTAAGTGATGAGAGGGATTTCACCTCTCTGTGTTCGGATTACCGTACACTCTCTTAAACATGCACATTAAAAGCAAAGCAGCGATCCTAAATTATCATAAATCTCTGGAAAACGCTGCATTTAACTGTGACTCTTAACCCCTGAAGTGAGTCGGCTTTATTTTACGTCTGTGGTCACTTCATCTTAACTAACCTTCCCCGTTTCTAAACTAGCCTCAGGAGCGCAACCTCATTAAATGACAGCAATTATCACACCGAGCATGGTCCATAAGCATTATGGTCCATTACACAAGCTCCTCTCCCCTCCTGCACGCACACACACACACACACACACACTGGGGAAAGACTCACTTAGCCGACGGCTTGATTTCCTGTCCGTTCTTGAACCAGCGGAGCTGAGCATTGGGGTCGGTGATCTCCACGCTCATGTGGACCTTCTTGCCTTTGTCCACGGAGTAGGCCGGGTCCAGCTTCTTCGCGAAGGCTGAGGAGAGAGCATCCCGTCAGGACGGCTCAGCCACGCATTCCGCCTGTCGTCGCCGTCACGCTGGGGCGCGCCCGGTATTTACGACACGGCGGGTATCGTTTCGCCGCCCTCCCGTCGCTCACCGTCGCTCTTCTTGGGCACAAACTTCATCTTCTTCAGCCTCTTCAGCATGCCCCTCAGGTCGGTGATGCCGTACTGGAAGGCGATCTTCTCGTAGTCGCACGGCTTGGCGTTCTTCAGAATCTCCCAGACATCCACTTCCTCCTTCGGAGCCTCTTCCTTCTTCTCCCTGATGGAGTGAGGACGTTGAATCAGTGAGGTGACGGTTGGGGGGCGCCTCCCTCGCTCTCCGAGGGAACTCACCTCTTCTTGAGCAGCACGCTGAAGTCCAGATCGCCGGCGTCTTCATCGCCCTCCCCACTGCAGGAAAACGTGTTTTTACTCACAGCGAGCCACGAGGAAACAGCACAACATCATTACAGCATCCCACATCGCACCTGGCTAGAAATAAACTGACAACAACAGCTGGAGTTCAAAAGAAAAACCCACAGCGGACTTTCAACACATGAGCTTACCATTTCTTCATCCTGCGTTCAGACAGACACGAAAACAGGACGCGTGAGAGAAACACAGCAGAGACGACAAGCAGACATGACGCCCTGAATTCCAGCAACAGACAGAGATCAGAATCCACGAGCAACATGTAGGAAGCAGCAGGCACGGCGAGGAGGAAGTACGAGGAGCGTAAACATCACAGGAGCTCAAACGCTGTGCGAATGATCTGAAGTGAGGCAGGAGGGAAACACAGGAGACGGGGAAAACACACACATCGTCATAAAAATAACATTTCATTACATGAGAATACTCATCCGAAGGAGCCATTAGGAAGCCAATTCAGGCTGCTGTGGGTTCAATAAAAACTCTGGAGGAGTCTGAGAGGCTCGGAGACCCTTAAACACCATGAGTCATACAAAAACACAAAGACGGGGCGAGTTCAGGAAAACTGCTATGCTGACGTTACGTGACTGATCTGCATGACGAGAACCACGGTTCTGGGTTTTAACCTGCAGCCCCGGAGCTCCGGGGGTCCTGGATTAAACCTTCAAATGTCAAAGAAAAGAAGTGTAGTGATGTTGAGTCAAGAGCAGAGCAGCAACATGATTTGATTTTAAAGGCTGCAGGATGTTGGTGAATCCGTTTACATGACAACGGCGCTCGGAGGCGTTGATAATGCAACTTTTAGAAAACGCTAGATCTCCTTGTAAACGGAGGAAAACTTGTACTGTATGCTGCAAATTTCACTTTTTAACTTTGATTTGAAAATCTTGTTGCACTCCATTCTCTATTTTCTTACTCGTATTCTATTTGAGGTGATGTTTATTCTATAACTTACATTCCTGGTGACTTCAACTTGTGATCTGTGTGAACATACAGTTTAATATATTTTATCTGGTTTTTATAGTAATTTCCTCTGATGTTTAAAGAGAAGCGAATCCTCGCACCGGTCCGCAGCACAGCGATCACTGCAGATCTAACGTTATGCGTCATAATATGTTAAGGAGGGGAAATTATGGGCCCGTTTCCTCGCAGAAAACCTTTTCATTGCGCCTCACAGGAGCGTTTTCATGTCTAAAGCGGCGTGGAACACGCTGAATCATCCGTCACCCTCTCCTGCTCAACAAGGTGACAAGCGCTGTGTGTGGCACGCGCCAATAAATGTCTGCAGGATGGAGTGCTTGTTGTTCTGCGCCGTGAATGGTTTTGGCAGCGCGGAGTGTGTTTTCGCCGGCGTGGCTGAGGCTCATTGAGCTCCTCGGAGAGCGCGCTCAACGCCAATAAATCCAGCCGCCGCTCTCCGTGATCACGCTCGTCCCGTGGATGAACGGTTCGTCCAAGGATAGCATCCATCCCGGCGATCCCCGCCGTCCCGCTGGGACGAAACTCTCCCGGGACAACGATGACGATGATGATGATGATGATGATGGTGAGGATGATGCCCTCGTTTCCAGGGCGCACGTGGCGGCCGGACGTCTGGCCTGAGCCGTGGCTCACAGCTGATGCGGAAGGCTTTCTGAAGCGGTTCGGGTTTCTCATGTAGATCAGTATCGACTGCTGATCGCGTTTGAGGAGCTTTGAGCTCGGTTTCAGCTGATATTTCTGTCAGTTCACGGGGTGCAGATGGTTTTTCTGAACGTGGTTTTATGAGAAGCGAACGGAGAGATCCAGACTCTCTGTGGCATTAGTTCCATACGTTTTCTACAGTTTTCATTTAAAGCTCTAAAAGCTGCCAGACTAGTCACTAAAGACAAGATGAAGACGCCTGAGGCGTCTCATGAAGAGAGATTTCAGACATACAACACACACCAAGACCTTGAAGAAAGGGAAGGAAACCCCCGGAGTGGATGAGTAAACCAGATTCAGTCTGCTGAACCAAGTGGCCCCAAAACTTCTTCTTTCATTGAAGCAGCCAAAGCTTTCTTCAGACACCTGAACGATCTCTGGGAGGTTGAGACATTACAGTGACGCTAAGCTTTGGTCCCAAGACAGATCTTTAAAACAGTCTGCTGAAGACTTCACAGCATGAGCCGTTCTGGTTTTCTTTGGCTGCAAATCTGCCGTATTCTCTGTTTTCACGCCGTTCCGTTGTTGTCATTGTCCAGAAAAATGATTTACTGAGGACGTAGAAGCAGCAGCAGCATTTCACAAAAGTCCGCATTTTCCGCATTTGGCTTCATAAAGTTTCACCTTGGGAGCGGTTTGGAAAACGTTTTCAGCACCGTCGTTGTGTAAACGGACTCCAAAACACAACAAAAGCTCTTTTCACTTCAGTCTCATCAATTCCAAAGAAGATTAATGTGAGTCAAACTGTTCTGTTCTGAGTTACTGTAGCAGCTTTCTGTTGTCATACAGTGACATCTAGTGGCCCCACGTGGTTTTTACTAATATATTATGATACATGAGGAGCTTTTCAAACACAAGCTTGACCAACCAAACAATTAAAAAAGGCACTGATAGTGATTATAGTCCAGAGAATAGAGTCATTTTGAGCCCTCTGCTCTTCCTGGAGCGGCTCCAGATGAGACGTTGAGACCAACGTCCTAAAAGACACAGTGAGCCTCGTCAGCTTCGGTCCAGCCTGCTGAGATTAACACACAGATCAGCATCCGGCGGGAAATCGGCTCCTCACTTTCCTCCTGGAGGTTAAATCTAAACGACCTCCGTGTAACAGGATCTTCAACACGCACATATATTATCTCCCCGGGAACATATTTGAGTCTCAACCAACTTTTCAATTTGCATTTATCACACTAACCTCTCTCCTTCACCTTCTCTCTCTCTCTCCCTCTCATATCAGCATTCTGCAAATAAGCGCCCTGACACCCCGTCTCAGCCACAATACGCCGCCGCCGCCGCCGCCGCTCGGTGCCGTTTCTCATCTTACCTGCTCCGTTCTGCCGCGGCACTAATGAGGGGAGGAAATTATATCTTCAAACAGAGATTAGAAATTTTGGAGAAGTGGAGGTGTCGGCGCTCAAGGTGTTAGCCGATTTAACGATCACACAGCACACACACGTGTGTACAGTACACGGCTAAAGTAACACGGGTCGGGATCGTCAGGCAGTCCGGAGACACTATGAGCTGATTTCACACCGACAGAAATAGAAAGAATGACACAGTCAGGGAAGATCGTTGAATACGTATCAGTAGGAATACCAAGTAGGAAGTTACTGTAATCCTACTTTTGATATTAAGAACCAACAGAGCTGCTTCACTGGGGCAAAATGATGAAAAGTAAGGAAAAGCTTCCATCATTTTTGACTCAATTTTTCCAGTAAGTAGTAAAGTTAGTCCACCACTGGTTAAAAAAGTACTTTTTTTTCCCAGTAACTTCCACAACATTGGGGAAAAAAAGAGCGAGTTGAGAGAATACGACTGCATGACTCATGGGAATGTGAACCACGTGAGCGTTCAGGTGAAGCAGAAGACCTCAAAGCCACGGCGGCAGCAGACAGACAGAGACTCGGCGACGGCTGGAGACTGACAGGCGGCCGGAAGCGACACACGGGAGACGGAGTGACGGCTGACATGCGGGGCGGAGCCGCCGCCGACACTCACGATCGCTTGAACGCCTCCATGATGTTTTCCTGCTGGCCATCTTGTGGAGCTGAAACCGGACGGAAACAGGGGTGAGGAGGGCTGGCCGGGTTAATTCATCACGCAGAAAGGGAATAATGGACCGACGACCCCGCCAGGCCGCTAAATGATGGGACCTAATGTGTGTCGCACTCTCTGAGTTATTGGCTGACAAAGCCAGTTACGTGGCGACGGCGGACGCGCCGGATGGGAAATGACAATAATGTGATTAAGCGGCCGTCTCGGAGAGAGAGCCTACCCTGCACGGTGATTTCGAACGCGCAGGTGTCGCAGATGTCTTTGGAGGTGACCTCGCAGCGGTAGCCACCTGCGTCTCCGTCCTTCACTTTGATGATGCGCATCTCGTACGTGTAGACCTGACGGAGAGGGAACGCAGATCACGAACACACACACTAATAAACACACACCCAACAGATTAGATTGAATCTGCAAAAAATACCAATCAGCCTCCATCACGCAGTGAAACTGTTCAACAATCTGGTTTTCAATGGGCTCCATATGTGACGAGATGGTCACTCTGGGTCTAAATATAACCTGATTGTTTCATTACTTCGTTCAAATTATGATAGGATACCAGATTTCCACTGTTCCCTTCAGAGAGGCTAAAACACCCCGGGAGGATCAAAGCCAGCGTTCATGGACTCACATTCCTGCTCTCCTCATGGCATTATTCCAGCACGAGCGATTTGGTTTCCGTAAAAAGCTTCGGAGTTGATCACATTTCTCCTCTGCTTTCTGCTCAGAATGCAGCGGTTCGGGGTCCTGCAGATCACAGGTATGGCCTGAGGCTTTGCCGGCTCGGGGGGAGTGGAAATCTTATCTCCAGGGGTCGAAGGGTTTTCTCAAAACAAAAGCTTGGCTGTTACTTCGAAGACCGACGCTTTGGTGAGCTCGATAGCCAACGTTTGTCTTCACTGTATTTTTGACAACAGAGGAGTAGACCTGATGAGTTCTTTAAACTTTTTTTTTTTTTTAGCTCTGATTGAGTGTCAGTGTTTTGTTTTCCTATGGAAGTGTACTTTATACATTTTTAAGTCAATAAATTCAAAGTAAACTGTATTTTTCACTCAAAGGTTTCATTAAATCGTCTTTATGTTGAGACTGTGGTCATTTTCTGTAGTAATTCCTTATTTTGGTGAAAATATATACATTTCCATCACGTATACTCTGCGCCACAACTAAGAAAAGCTTTAAAGTTTATTTTTAGAGGTTATTACAGCGCTAGTTAACCAGTCCAGTGCGCTCAGGATGAAATTGGAGTGCATGGCTCCTGAACTAAAACATGTTTGACACCCCTGATATAGAGCAATGACTCCAATAAAAAAAAAAGGAGGTGAACCATTGGTATGCAGGCGGTATGTCGCTGCACACACATAAATTCTTAACTTTTTAAAGGGTGCCAATAGCTTTAACGTCTCTCTTCCTACACACAGTCACACTGACTGACTGAAGACAGGACAGGATTAGCGTTCATTCAGTTCTGGTGTGAGGCAGTGGTTTTCAACCTGTGGTCCAGGACCCCACCAAAGATCCAACTTAGGGCTCTTCAGAGAAAAAAAAACATCATTAAAAACTTTCTAAAATCTATAATTTTCTTTGGCTTCTGGGTGGGAGAACGAGCGTCGACCGGCACTTTAATGGAAAATGGGAGCGCGGGTCCACAGCCTGCTCTAAAGGTAATCTGCTGGGAATACAGAGGGAAAAGGTTGTAAAGCAACGCTCTAATGCAACCTATTAAACTATCTGCTTTAAAATATTTATTTCCCTAATGCTGCACTCGTGTAGTTACAGCTCTCCGTGGAGAGGATTGATGTAAGTTGGCATTAAACCAGTGTTCTCTGTGACTGAGCTATTACCCCGAGCTACTCCTCTGCATGCCTCCTTATTGAAACACACATGATTCAAATGAACGGATTAAGCCCCCGAGATGCCGGATAATGGCTGAATAATGCGAGGGCATCCGAGGCATGGCATGCAGTAGCGCTCCTGAACGCCGTGCTCGACGGGACTACGGGAGGGCTTCGTGGGAATTAAAATTATGATCTGGTGATGGTACGACGAGTTGCGATTCCTGATCCGGAGCCTGGGCTGCCCCTGCTGCCGTGCATGTTGCAGATGTCTGATCTGAATGAACGGGGTCTTATGAGGATGTGTCTGAGCACGCAGACATTTAGATCATGCGATGCAGTGAAGCCCACAGATCACGAAATGTATCAGATTTAATCTGTGGGTCTTTGAAAAACTGTTGAACAATTTTAATGTGATACGATTTGTTCTTCCTTCAGCTTTACTGATTGGTGAACCTAATTTCTACTGACATCATCCTGTATTTTTAGTGGTTTCGAGATGGTGGTGCCTCTGGATAAGTCTTGACCTCGAGTTTGGAGGATCTGGGCTCAAATCCTGGCCGAAGAAGGAAAACAAACTAACCAAGTCTACAGTTTGAGTTGCTGTGGAGACTTCTGTGAAATAAGCTAATTATCTTAAAACGGCCAAATGTAAAACTTTGAATTTGTACCTCTCCAGTGACCTTAGTGGAACCAAAGGATGTGGAGGAGGGTGGGAGTCCGCCCGTACCTTGGTGTTCCTGTCGTACGTCTCTTTGAACTGCAGGTGCTTTCCGGCTTTGCTCGCCAGGTCCAACCACTTCCCCTTCAGCCACTTCATGACCGGCTTCCTCGGGAGGTTTGAGGCGTCCACTTTCGCCACAAAAGTGATGTCCTTGCCTGCCAAAGACGAGGCGCAGTGATTAATTAAAGCAGCTGAACTGTCCCTAATCCAGCTAAGATCTGGCGTTAAGCACCGTCTTCTTAACTTTGGACGTAACTCAAGGATTTTATGGCCGATCGTTTCTACCAGACCTTTTATTGCCGTGGCGCTTTCAGGCTTCTGTATGATGATGCCGGCGCCCTCGGTCGGCTCGGGAACATCGCCGCCCGCCTGCTCTGTGATGGGCAGTCGATGGAGAGATCACGGTGGACAAATTAAAACAGGCAGGCGTGACGAAGACACGACACACAGATCTCAGACGAGATCAAGCAAACCACCCGTCGCTCTACCTTTCCAGGCTCAGCTCTTCAGTAATCTGAGGGGTCTTAAACTAAACTCCACTCTGAGCTCAGAGATCTTTTATTCGAGTGCTGGAGGAGCCTCTCTGTGAGGCAAACCCATTCAGGGCGTTCTGTCTCTGCTGTTATGCTGCATAAACCATTTGGGACCCTCTAACAAATGACAGGCGACCGAGGAGAGCCCCCCCTTGAACAGACTGGCCCACGGGGGAATAAAGAGACTCCTCAGATCGCCTCTGAAGACATCATATTAGGGCTGACTCTCTGCAATCATCTGCCACCCCCCGACTGAACAGAAGCCCGAGCCGTGCGGTCTTATCTCGGAAGTAAAAAATGAGCTCCGTCTTTTATCTCCTCACTTGTTTCTTCTGCAAGTAAATTGACGTAACCTCTGCGAGGCGTTTGCTTGTCAGTTGATACGCTTTACAGAGACGGTATATTCATTTCTCTTACCGTCGCCATAGAACTCTGCACCGGAGAAGGAGGGGGGAAAGGAATAGAAAGAAAGAGAGAGCGAGGAACACGTCAGTCCGTACAGTAGCTCCATTAAACACAAGCGTTAATTGGCCCAACGATAACCCTGACTTCAGGTGAGGAGCGCTCACACGCTGAATTGACGAGCTCTCACACTCCAAAAACCACACCTTCGATTCACTGGCTCTAATTAAAAATTTGAAAAACAGCTGTTAATGAGGCACATCTTCAACACTTCATTTAAGAATTAACTCTAATCGTGCTGAAAGTTTGGAGGTTGAACTCTATAAGTCTTTATAAGTCTTACAAGGTGTTGAAAATGTAACGTGGGTCATGAGGGGGGGAAACCACAAAGCTTTAGGCCCCATTTACTCAACATTTCAAACGAAAGCTACTTTCTATCCCAGAAAAGCTTTTGTGTTTCCATAGCAACATTTTGAAAACGATGTCCCTTTACACGAAAACAGCAAACGCTGAAAACAACGTAGTCAGCATGCCGGAACACCAGCTGGAGCTGTCGGTTGTCTTGTAATGAAAGCAGAGTTTCTGTCGACATCGTTCTCAAAAGGTTGCTGTGCAGACGCGAAACATTTCTGAGACGAAAATTCAACATTGTCGTGTAAATGGTGCCTAAAACTTGAAAATCTGAAGCTGCTAACTAGAGTGGGAAAGTTGGGGAAATGCAGTGTGGTTGAAGCAACACCGATGCAAAACGTTGGTCTAGTCCAGGGGTGGAAAACTCACGTTCGTTAAGAGACCACATCCGCTGAAACAGAGCCTCTGCCGGGCCGCTTTAGGTCCACAGGCTGTATGTTTGACACCCCTGGTCTAGTCCCTAACACCCTCCAAAGCGACATACTGTCCATTTTACACTGGACCACCAACCACGGAGCGTGAGTAAAGCCCTGAGTCAACATCCATTGGACCAGATCAGCTGCTGAGAGAATGGATCCAGGGTCACAGGTCAAGTAAGGCCATGCGCCTCCATAAATTCAGAGAGTCACGCTGTCGGCGCCTCTTCCTCCCTCCTCCTCCTCCTTCCTCTCTCTCTCTCTCTCGCTCTCACTCTCTCTGCTTTTATGGGCTGGGTTAATTTGATCTTTTAATCAAAAGTACCCCTGAGGACGGATCCAAGTTCAGATGTTCAGGATGATTTAAAAGGTTTCGGTGAGAATGTTAAGTGGGCAAAACTCAACCTGGAATGGAACCCAGGGGATACTTTTGAGTGTTTACTCTCTCACACGGTTACTTTGGATACTTGCTGTGTTTGGGATCCGGTTTCTAAGTGAAATTAACTCGACATGCTGTCCTTGGGTTTGACACTGGGGGATTTAAATTTTGAACAAAAGCCCATTGGGACTTTTATGCCATTCCCCACATTCATAGACCCTATTCATAAACTGATGGATTTCTAACACATTGCAGATTTTAAAATGACTCCATAACGCCAGTTTCCTCATCCCTCTGGGACACTCTGCTCAGTACGGCAATTTATCTGACGTTAATTTCAGAACAATGCTGCAAGATTTCGTGTTTAAGTTGAAGTGGCCAAAGCAATTACAAGATGAGAAAGGACTGTTATTACACTGCATCGAAAACGAGCAGGTTTTAACCTCAAGTTTCAGTTACACAATCTTTTTCTGAATAAGGTCATGATCTTAATCAAACTGCTGTCACCAGTATGGTTTAATTCATTGTAAGAATCGTGCTTTTAGATCACAAAATGTATGTACTGTTCATTTGATACCTGAATGTGGACTAAATATTTAGATGCTCCCTTTCAGGTTTTTCTAAGTCGAGTTTTCCTGTTTTCTATGTGATTGTTTGGGTTTTTCTCAAAAGGACATATCCCCCCAAACTGATACCAACATTCAGCTTGAGGAAAGATTAAGTTTACATATGGACATTGTTCTCGAAACTGCTCCACTCCATCTTTCAGTCTTCATGGAGGTAACAACAGACGGTAGGTCGGTAGGTCAGATGGTGATCGGCCAGTCAGTGTGCTGGTTGTTTGGTTGGTTGGTTGGTTGGCTGACTGGTAGGTTGGTCAGTTAACCGGGTTGTTGGCTGGTTGGCTGGCGAGTTGGTCGGTCGGTCAGTCAGACAACAGTTGGCTGGCAGGTTCCTTGCTTTGTTGACAGGCCGGTCAGTTGGTCGGATGGGTTGCTGGTTGCCTGGTTGGCTGGTCGGTTGACCAGTGAGCCGGTCGGTCAGTTAGATGACAGTTGTTTAGCTGGCTGGTTGTTTAGTTGACTAGTTCCTTCGTAGCTCAGTTGGTCAGATGGTTAGTTGGCTGGTCGGTCGGTTGGCCGGCCAGCTGGTTGTCCAGTTGACCAGTGAGCCAGTCGGTCAGTTGGGTTGTTGGTTGGTTGGCTGGGGGACTGTTCGGCCTGTCGGATAGCAGTTGGATGGTTGGTTGGTTGGCCAGTCAGTCAGTCAGATGGTTGGTTAATTGGTTGGTTGGTTGGTTGGCTGGCTAGTTGACTGACTTGTTGATCAATCTTTGATTGGACTGACTTTTGTTTGTGTACATGTTGAACTCGTTTAAATTCCTACATTCCCATTTGTAGACGTAGACGTCTGGGCTGAACTAAAGTTAAACATATTGTCTTATTTAGTAGTGCACTCTGATTCTCACTACTTGGAAGTCTAAGCTCATTCAAAAGATTATTTTCCATAAATTGCACACCTCACCATGACAAAATGAATTATTCCAACACTAATTACTGACAAAATAAGTTTAGAGTCATTATAAGTGCCACATTATGCGGTTTGTTTGAGAAACTAATCGGGATATAACTAAGCAAACATTCACAAAATGTTTTACTACAGAAAGAAAAACGCTGTACACTCTGCGGTGTGATAATATTGTGTGCATAGTGCTGTAATTTCTGAGTCATTACTTGTTCAGCGTCTCATCAGTTTATCATCTGAAGCGCCGCCAAACTATAAAATCCACATCTCAAATTCCTTAAATCTCATGTATCACTTCAATCCATTACAGAATCATTACGACAGATGTGAATAATAATGATTACAGTGTCATATCTTCAGCAGGAGTCTCAAGCAATACATGTCACACACACACACGCACACACAAATATATAAATATATCCAGGAGAAATACAAGCAGGATATATCACTTTTAATGCACCGGCGCCCGTCACCTCATTTCACTTTCCAAAAGCTCAAACTCGGGCGCTTTGGAGGAAGCAATCTCACAACGGCACTCTGAATCACTTTGAAAGACTTTCTGTTGCAAGACACTGTCACAAATTTCACTGTTATCTCTCATATTTGTATTTTATTTACTTACTCTGCCGTCAACTCGTTTCATCTGGCAGCTGATCAGATGACTTCAGCTGCTTTTAAGTTTTTCATTTGCATTATTTTCATCCCTTTTTGGTTTCCTGTTTTCTATTTTCTGTCTGGGCCCTTTGCCACTTTTATTCAACATATAAAGTTGATTATACTGAGTGATTATTATTATTGTAACACTCAACAGCTAGAGGTATTTTTTGGGATGAAAATCTGCCATGTTAAGCCAGTGTCGGCCATCAGCATTCCCAGGATTCAGGGAGAAAACTTTTCGGATTGACAGCCGAGAACAACACAAGAAAAAACAGGCACAAAAACAAGAAAAACGAGCAAGATGTGTGGTATTTTGTTGTGTCTTTCCTTACCATCCCCAGGCTCAGAGTCGGCTGAATGAGAAGAAACAGTTGGTACATGGGAATTAGTCATGTGGAGACAAAAAAGGGTTAAACATTTACCACAGTGCAACACAGGGGAGATGTGACTGTGAGCGTGATGGTGAATGAAAATGCTTCAACAAAGATTGGATTAAAGACAATGCATAAGCCTATTCAGGGAGACAACCGTAATATCTTCTGACAGGCGCGAGCTGCACGCGCACACACTGACAATGATACGGCTTACCTACAGCAGGCTGGGCGTCTGTTAATGAAGAATAAGTGCAGGTTAAGCAAAAGAAAAAAATGTTTAAAAAAAAAAAAAAAAAGCAGGTCTAAATGAGCGATAATGCAGATATAATGTACAGTAAGCAGTCCGTACTGATGCAAACTGAACACAAACACACAAATAAGACAAACTAATGCTTTGCTTCATTCGCTGCGATAATGATTTTCCAGATAAATCAATGTGTAATTTAACAGATGAGTAAAGGCGCACACGCACAAACCGTAATGCAGGCTGCAGTTCCACACATGGAAGTGACATATGAACACTGTGTTGGTTAGCCGTCGAAATATAGTGGACTGTTTAGTTTCACGGGTCGATCTAATGCTTCAAACTGTGAAAATGGAAAAGAACTTATGGATACTGACAAAGAAAATGTAGAGACAAAGGTTTCACACAGATACATGAGTTCAGTGTTTCCATGTGTTTGGATGAATGAAAAGATGAAACAGCTCAAGCACTTTGGAGACAGACTCTCATATGTACTGCTCTGAATATAAAAATAACAGTTTAAAAGACTCGTATTTGGAAAAATATCTTGTTTTAATGAGGATATGAATTATATTTTGCCAAATAATGACAGTAAAACTACACAGAACCAACCAGCTGTTGTTGATATATTCAGATAGTGGTAAAATGACACAGATGTATGCAGATGACTGACTATTCTCATGAAGCTTTATTAAACGTCTGAGTGATTTTTTCCAAAAACAATATTTTAATACATACTATGTCTGATATTTTCAATAAAGACAATGAAAAGAACTATCTGAATAAATGTCCTTTTTGATAACTTTATAACGAAAGATCCTTTTTGTATTAAAATCAAACAAACAACTGCAATGTTGTGTTTTGGTCTGCACTTTCCTCTGATCACTCCCATGATGCATCACTCCAGCAGAAGACTTGAATAATGGATTAACCACTTGATGTTAACACTGAAACTTTCCTGAACCCAGTTTCAAAGAGTCGTCCATACGGTTTATAGTCTCCCGTGTCTTTTTCTTGCTCAGACCTTCTTCCTCACTGGTTTCACTAAAGCTATTGTCACCGGTGTCTCCGGTGTCGCCTGCTCCTCCCGCGGCACACTGACCCCGCTGCCATCTGAAGCATCTGAAGTGCAGTAATGTATTAAAGACTTTAATCCTGATATTTGACCTGCTCAGTCAGGTGTCCGTGGATCACATCCAGCATGTTGTGACGCAAAACTCAGTCTGACACCGTCAGATGAATATAATAATACACCAACGCCAGTCACAGGACCATGTTTCAAGTGAAAATGCATTCTTTTGTTTGTTTGTTTTTTTTTTGTTTTGTTTTTTTGTTTAGAAAAGCTTCACATTTACATACAAATATACTAAAAATGCTGTTCATTTACACAGAAACGCTAAAAACAATGTAGTTAGTATGCCAGGCCACTAGTGGGTGGCCACTATTTATTACAGCACGGCTTTGAAAAAGTTTTGTTTTCAGTGGCTCTGAGCTCCGTTGTTGCATGAATGGATCCTCAAAATCCAACAAAAGTTTTGCGTTTTCACTTGAAAATAATGTTGCAAACATCCCAATATGTGTTTTTCTCAAAATCTAATTCAAAGCTCAGGTATGCCGAAGATTAGCTCAGTAGGATTAACTGATATCCAACTTTATAGCAGGTAAACTAACCAAAAGCATAAAGTGTGTATAATATTATTACTGTTCATATTTCGAGTAAAGTTTCAGAACTGACTGAAGTGACTTTAATGTTCCACCTCTAGTTTAACTCCTGTAGCCTTGAACCACTGGATTAATTAGGCTACTGATGGATTTCCTAACCCTTCAATGTTTCCACATTTGTACTGTTTGGATCCACACAAAGTAAAACCACTCGATGTGGTTCCCCTGCCTTCATACGTAAAGTCAGGAGCATGTAACTTCTGAACACAGACGGGTAAAATTAGAGTCTCACAGCTCTTATTCTCCGTCCATTTGGGACCACTTGAGTTGACATCCATCAAATCGGGCCCCAACATTTTTAGCCCTTGCCATCTGCAGCCAACGGCATAATCTGCAGTCCAGCCCTGGGTGCTGATCCTGCAGCTCAAATTGTCTGAAGCCACCAGTAACATCATATCGCAAACACTGCAGCCAGTGTCTTTGATCTATACTATGCTTCCACGGCCGGCCGCCAACAAAAGGGCAGCGACATTCTCCGAGCTGGATCAGATGTAGGTGGCAGCAGCAGATTCTCGAAACACAGGGGGCTCGACGGCGCGAGGATCTGGAGAGCAGATTACCAAAGTTGGTTCACTGGCATGTGATGAGAGACGCTGGCGAAACAGAAGGTCACGGAGTTCAGAGCAGCCCGAAGCTGAACCAGCTGCGTTTGTCAAGGTCAAATGTTAAGTCGGCATCCGCCAATTCATGTATAGTTTACAGAAAGTATCTACCTGTGTTATTATACAGCCATAGTTACAATCTAAGATAATGTTCCCGATGAAAACCTCACAGAAACACGAGTTGAAATCAGCCACATGAACATTCACTGCGTCATTTCGAACTGATTTAGATATGGAGCATTTTCCCAAAATATTAATTGAGATTGAGAATATCTGAGGGCTCAGTATCTTGCTGTAGGACACTGCAAAATACGAACAGCAGGCGTTCATGCGCAGTAGCAGCACTTTTAAAAAGTTGTGTTTTCCGCCGTCGAACGCAAATCTTCTCTCAAACGAAGGCGCAGAAAACGATGAGTTTGAAACGTTTGAAACGAGTTTGTACAAATGGGTAATTAGAAGACACTGAACTCGAAATTGCTGCCAATAGACGAACTGAGAATCTTGCAAGTCCGTCGACACCGTCTGTCGCGTGTGTGTGTTTGTGTGTGTGTGTGAGAGACAATGTGAAGGGCTTCAGGGACTGCTGAAGCAGTGGAAACGCGCTCCATAACTGAAAACCATTTACTGGCAAACACAATGACTGGAGCGTTCTTTCATGTAATGTCTTTTGCGTGAATTGGATTTATCCTGGTATGAATTACTGACACTCTATACCTTCAACACAAAGAGCCGGTCTGCACAGAAACGCACAACAAAGAACATTTGACTCTCGGGGGGCTCATTATTTATTACTCATTAAGTGCTGCAGGCAGAGAAAATCTCAAAAATTAAATGTGCATCCTGCGTTGTGATGCAAAACAACTAAAAAAACTATGTAATACATGAGAGACCGCGCTGATCGGTGCATACATATGTGAAGGAATTACATACAGCTCACATATGCTTTGGGCTACTGCACCCCCACACGCGGTAATTTCACACTTTTAGCTGAATGCATTGCCCTCGACTATGGATTGGATTTGAAAGGTCAGGATTTTCAGGCACATGGAGAACTAAAATGAGAGGAGCGGGATCTGCCATCCTCCATCTATCTCCCATTTGTTTGCCACACATACCAAACAGCCTCCGTCTCGCGGGAGGCGTGGAAACGAAACTCACAGCGACACACACAGTCAGCCAGAGACACACCAGCTCAACCGACCCGGGAAAGAAAAAGAAAATCTCTTTCTACACGTCTGGCGCAAGTGGGATCATTAAAGCTGCTGGATTGGTACCAGGTATCCTGTTTCAGGCAGTTAGAGGCCATGAATTAAAGATCACGGCTTTATTTTTGCGAGTGCATAATTTGTTAATAACTTTGAAACGGCTTTCCAGGAAATAACTATTTGATTACAGGATAATTACAGAGAAATAAGATTTAGCTGATTATCAAAAGTATTAAAAATTAATTCACAATATCATTAAATATTGAAAACTACAGTTATCGTGTTTATATGTAATACTGAGAGCCTGTCTGTGCGCAAATATAACATCTCAGCATGCATATGGGATACAGCTGCTGATTCTTCATAACTCTTGCGTCTTTTTTACATTTTATTTCTATAATGCTGTAATTTTAGTCCCTCATTGCTGGATTTGGCCATTCTGTATGTTTGTGTGTGGAATCAGGAGTTCCCTTTAGGTTTTCCATTAAGCTCGGTTGGAGGCTCCCTCTTTACTAACATTAAAAATTTAAACTTCAAATTTATGTCCATAATAAAGTAGGAACTTTATGATATTGAGGACAATCTTTGAAGTTGCTCTGAAGCGCAATGTAAACCTGATGTGAGTACTTTGCTCAGGCAGCAGTGAATTGCACTCCAGCGATTTAAGACATAATCTTCAACTGAATAATAATTCTGAAGGTTGTTTGTGAAGGTTGAAAAATCATCCAATCTGCGCATGCATGTCTTCCAGATCATGCAAAAATACTGAGAGGATCTAATTGAATACGCCCAATTTTATCTGAAATATCTGAAAAAACATTTGTTTTTATACGCATTAGTTGATCTTTCAGCAGAGAGGCTGCATCGTGGTACCGAGCATCGCTGCATCCCTCATAGAACCTTCCTTTTGTTTTTTAGCATCAGTTATATAATGTGAATAATACCGCTCCCATACCAATGTACCTTTAAAATGTATCAACTGTATGGAGTAATTCAGCACCTAACAGGTTACACAAGCATATAACGCTGTAAGCTGCAAGGCCCTGGCTCTGCTCCAGAAATCCTCCTGCTCTTCCTCGCCTCTTGTGAAAGAAGAAGGAAGAAACACAAACAAATATAGTGCAACTGAGAGAGATTAATTTGCATGTAGTTTATGCGTTTGCGGACCAAAAATAGTACGGCGCATACATATACATGCATACGTGGTGTGATGCTCGCCCATAAATTAAACACCTTCTTTCCTTTGCTTCTAACTTTTAACACCTGGTTGCAAACATGGTGCTGAAGAAAAGAGAAGTTAGTGCTAACAGTGTGTGTGTGTGTGTGTGTGTGTGTGTGTGTGTGTGTGTGTGTGTGTGTGTGTGTGTGATGCATCCAGCAGCTACGCAGGAGGTGTCATGCGTCTCCACACACAGCCCCATCACCACAGAAGCTCACTGCTTCTGTGTTTCGTCTTTAAAGCTTACCGTCGTCCTCTGCCGGCTCCTCTGGATGGGTGGAGAGAAGCACATTGTTTTGGCAAAGAGGATGACCACGAGGACGATGAAGACCGTCCACAATCACAACACAGTCAGAGGTGGCAAAGAAAGAGAGCTCTTTATATTCTTTAATAGTCTGTTCTTGAGTGTTTATTTTTCTTTCCTGCATGTGAAGACAAATATCTGTATAATCTCCTCAGACATCCTCACTTTAACCTCGAGGAGGATTTAGAGTTACAGTGAAGGGATCAAGCAATAAGAGTTTGGCTTGTGGCGTGATGCTACAATCTGCTGCAGTTTAAAATGTGCCAAATTGGCCACTGTGACCAGAAAATAAACACCACCAATGAGCTTCATGTGAATTCATGACCGATCGTTTTACGCCCCCTAGTGTTCAGGCAGTGAACTACTTAGCAGAACTTAAAACCACGACGGCGTTGAAACAAGAGCCTAGCCTAAGGAGGACAACATACATTTACTGAGCTGCTGAGTACGATACATGTTCACTAAGGTCGTAGTTCTTCTGCCACTTTTTCAACAAAGTGTAACATTTACTACACCATCATCGACATACGTGGACGTCCATAAGAATATATTTGACAAAGATGTTTGTTTCTAAAAATCTTTGTTTTCGGCTGATTTTAGTCGAATTAAAGAGGCTGCAGAAGGATCAAGTCAAGTGTTTGAATCCCACAACTGTTTCAATTCAGTGTTTTTTAAAAAAGTCCAGTCAAGTTTATGAATGATGATCAGTATCAGTGATCGTGGCTTCAAGCTGCTGTATTCACATTGTATTCAATACAATAAGTATAGTTGTGAGGTTTCTTTTCATTTTTATGCAAAAGTACATTTCTGAACCTGGACTGTTTTCACACTTTACTGTTTTCTACTTCTACTAAAGGATGTGAGTATTTTTGCCACCTCTGCAAAAAGCAAGCAGATAAGCTAAGAA
The DNA here is from genome assembly GCF_902148845.1 of Salarias fasciatus. NCBI lineage: Eukaryota > Metazoa > Chordata > Actinopteri > Blenniiformes > Blenniidae > Salarias > Salarias fasciatus. The sequence goes on along the minus strand of NC_043748.1, from coordinate 20,143,028 downwards.
CGAATGCAAAGTGCTTTTCCTTACCAGCAGGGGCCGCTGGAGCCTCTTCGCCCTCGGTTGCTGCAATTGCAAAACAAATTATGTAAATTAATTTGCACATCCTCATTATTTCATGTCGCACAACACCGGCAGCACGGTGTTTGGATAGTAACGGCTTTAAGGCCCGAGACTCGCTAAACTGTTAGAAGCTCCGAATCCTCGGGAGACAATAACTAATAATCATTTCTTCACACAACCGCGGGCTCTTGTTTTGTACCTTAAATGCTATTTATGTATATTCACCAGATAAAATGTGTGTAGGCAGATACTCAATGAACAGAAATGCTTTAAGACAGGCTGCAGAACAACAAACAGTGTGTACAAACACAGATCAGGCACCTTTTAAAGCGCGCCACACACAAGAAAATACACTCTTGAATAAACTGCTGGATTTTAATAACATAAACACACATTCATGAGTATCCGCTGTGGGAAACTACATTCATGCAACCTCGCTTTGTGCACCTCTGCTAGATTTCTGTGGGGTTTGCCTCCGGCAAAAGAGCGAATATTGGATTTAAACAGGGGAATAGTGCATGATTCAGATGAGCAATGGTTTACAGAAACAGTGAGGCAGAGATAAATATAAGGAAGTTTTTCAGAGATCATGAGGAATAATTGGGCTTAAAAAAAAAAGGAATCTTAAAGGGGCGGCCTCAAGACAAAAATGCTTTTGATAGGATAAGTACATCAAAGTTCCAGGATACCAGATCTAGGTTACTTTAGAAGCTCAAGGGTGTCTAATGAGATGGCAGATTAGGCATGAGTTTCTGTCTGCCAGATAAACTGAAGCATACAGCCGCACAGTAATAATTCAGCTTTGGCAGCAACTCACATCTTCACCATCTATTTCAATAATTTCACAGGTTTGCGCCCTCATTAGGGTCTCGGTTCAAAGTCAAAGAGGTCCCAGTGCCTCGCTTTGAGAAGGAAGCACAATGGAGGCAGCGAAGTGAAGCTGAGGGCTGATCTACAGAAATCAAGGACATCGTCCCGACAGCGATCGTCTCTTTAAACCGCCAGCAACAAGCCACAACTGGAGCCGCAGAGCGTCCCGCGGGCCTGCTTAACAGTGGGTCTAAGATGTCAGGCTGTGGCCTTGGCACACCATGTCTGGCAGGGTGGGGGCGACGGGAGGCGGCACTTCTATTTTGGATGAGGTTTTATTTTTTTTGGAAGTCAATCTGTTAATGCTTCTCTCAGCACTTCGATCCTGTGGAGGATCCGTGACGCACCAGGCTGTGAAAACTTCCTCCAGGCTCCTGCTTAGACCCTCATCCCACCTCAACGCCGTGAATCATGGGAGTGGGAGGGTTGGGTTTGGGGAAGGGAAATCGGAAATTTACCAGTTACTTCTGAGTTAGGAGGATACACGTCATAGCAGGAAACAGATGATAAATCAGCCCCAATTCTGAAGATAAACAATGTAAAAACAAAAAGCCAGTGTCATCGGCATATAAACTTACACACTAATAACATTTTGACGTGATCAATGTGATCTGGAAACTTCACTTTCATACATGTGTAAAAAATATATATTTTTGCTAATAAATTGCATCAAGCAGAGTGTACATTCTTAAAGTATAAGATGATGAGTGGGAACAAGAAGCTGTTTAAGGTCAAGGATCTTTCTCAGGGTCCCACAAGGCTTCAAATCCCTGAACTTCCAACCTCACTATGGTAAATACTGATTAACCATGGTGGAGCAATCAACAGAAGAAGTTTCCTTCAGAAAACAAATGGATGCTAATAGGAGTTTTTTTTTGGCATTTTCATGAAAAAGCCACATATAGCGGCATGAATATGAAAGTATTCACGAGTGATGAGAGGGAGGATGGAGAGATCAGCCACAGATCGGACAGACAGTTGCTGTAATGCATGAATTCAGTTTCCTCTGCAGGGTGGAGGAATTCGGCCATCTGAGAGAGACTCGAAGTGGAGCTGCTACTCCTCCACATTCAGAGCTCAGATGGTCCATCTGATTAAGATGCCCCCTGGTCGCCTCCCGTTAGATGTTTACCAGGCACCTCCAACTGGGAGGAGGCCCCGAGGTCGGTCCGGGACTCACTGGAGAGATTAGATCTCCGGTTTGATGTGGGAGCGACTTGGGGGAAGCTGCAGTGGACAGAGATGACGAGGGGAAAGGAAGATGGATGGATGGAGTCTGGTTCTGCAGGTTTCCTCCAGCTGAAAGGGAGATTTTCCTTTTGACCGTCTCCTCTCCATGCCATGTGGGATTGTTTTATTGTCTGTAAATGTCCTTTGAAATTATTGTGTCTTATTTTCTACTGAAATAAAACTGAAGAACTCCTGCTTTATATATATATATATATATATATATATATATATATATATATATATATATATATATATATATATATATATATATATAATTTTTTTTTTAATCTTTTTTTTTTTTTTTTACTTTAACTGGATTAACATTGAGCAGAATATCATTTCCCACTTCGCAGTCACTCATAAATTCACCATCAGATATTTGAGGTCTTTTTTTTTCTTTTCTGGCGCTCACTATAGCTGTATTTTTTTCTCTCTCTTTCTGTCTCTCCTTGATCTCAGTATGTAGCAGGTTTGATCTTTTACTCAACACAACGCGGCAGAAGACAAGAGGAGGGTTTGTTTTTTTTAGAAGCGGCCCTCACTCCGAGAAACAACTGGGGCGTTAAATAAATGTCATAAAATCATCATGGAAACGGCCCCATGCTGACTTCAGATATGTGTGATTAATAATATAACTGTTTAACCAAAGATGTCATGAAATTCAAACCGGGTGCAGAGCGGAGCAGAGCAGAGCGGCCTCGCTGGTGCCTCGCTATTCCAAACGGAATATTACACTCACCCGGAGTCAGATTTCCAATGAAAGGCTCTTCATAAATGCTAATAAAGCGCTCAGTATAACATGAAACTATAATAAAAGGATTGTGCTCAGAGAGGCAGCAAATGCAAACCTTTCTGTACGTTTCCCGTGTTCAGGAATCGTACAACGGAGACGTGTGTGACTGAGCGCGTCCTTTCATCTCCTGCCGTCACAGACGACACCGACGGCTCGCCCAGCCCTACACACCAGCCAAACCAGTGTGAGACGAGGAGTGTGACGTTCCTCCTGAGATCGTTTGAAGGTGACAAAAAGAGAAGTGGTTATATAAAGAATTTTTTTTTCTTTCCTTTTTTTTTGATGTAAAAGTTTCAATTGTGATATGAAGAAGCAGTCAGGGCTTCATTTGTTGTCGGTGGAGTGGCTGCACATCAATAGAAGAGCTCAAATGAGAGTTTTGGTTCACCGGAGTCGAGATATGAGGGGAAAATATTGATGCTCGGAGACCCGAGCATCTTCAAAGTTTTACAGTATTGGGATTTATGAAATCCAAAACAACATTTACAACATTTCTTAAAGCTGCAGTGTGTTTTGGTCAATTAATACACTCAAGAAAACATGGAAGAGGTGGGATTGACAAGAGACAGCCCCGCTGACAGCCTTTTTCTTGACATTATAACTTGAATTTGATGACAAACCATCACAGAATCTATTTTAAAAAGATTAAATTTCCTTTTTCTTTTCTTTTTTTTCCCACCCCGTCTCACTGCAGAGAGAAGTCGGTGAGACTCTCAGCAATCAGTGAGCGTTTCCCCCCGATTACTTCCACAAACACTCTCAAATTCAGCTTCGACACCAGGCTGTCAAGGTCACCGCTGCCTCCTCTATGCATGATTACTCAAGGATTGTATACAAGCTATCGGAATCATCCTTTCATATCTCATTTATAAGCTTCCCCTGCAAAGTATTGGCTATTTTTCCTCCCAATTTAGGTATTTAAGAAGTCTGCAACAGTAATGTCTTCTGAGCCTGACCCAGGTTTAACAGAAAAAGTCAAATGCTTCAGAAGGGGAGGAAGACATGATTGGTCCGCAGCTGCGGCGGTTCTGAGAAGCTCTGCTTTGACGCAGCAGCTCGCGTCGCTCGGCGCCGTCAAGGTGCGAACAAGCGGCAGGTCCGTGAAGCGTCGCTGTCAAAACCACCGACCGATTTAGCAGCCGATAGCAACCGATAGACGCAGGTAGCTCCTGCAAACGAGAGAGAAAAACGATCTGTTTCTTTCCTCACTCGACAGGGCGCTCGCCCGCTCAGCAGGCTCAGCTATTCTTCCCGCCAGCCAAAGAATGCTAACACGCAGCCGCTGAGCGCTTTACCAGCCCAGCTATCTTTGTTTTGGAGCTTAGCGCGCTGATATTCGCCGATCGGTGTTGGAGATAAGGCGCAGTCCGAGCGGAAGGGAGGGTTCCTTTCATCCTGATGGAGAAGCCGTCATCTCCGGATGGAACAGCTAGCTTTGTACACTTCTCAAAACCTCAAAAAAATCAAATAACTACAGCCATTATGCAACTGCTGCTACGAGTGGGTCGAACGATGCCCTCTACTGGCAGCAGCAGGAATTATGACTGAAGGAAACAACATGAGTATCAAAAAAATCCAGAAAACTCCTTCCATGCAAGGACTGAAGGTCACACTGGGAGGAACCAGCTGAGGAGGTCCGAGTACCCGATCACGATCCTCCCCGTCCAACTGTCAGGACCAAGAACCTCAGGGTCAGCGTGGGACCCCGGAAAGGTAATATCTACCAGCTGACCCTGAAGTACGCCAGAACAGGGACGTCTGGGCTTCTCTTATTTCCCTTCTGCCAGCACGGCTCTGTTTGGACCGACAGATTCAGGCGATAGATCGGCGCCCGTCTGACACTCCTGCATTAAAATTTGATCTGAAGGTAAATATTCTCCACTATTTCTATCAGATATTAGTTACCTCATTGGTACTTTGCAGGTAATTAACTCAGTAAGTAAACTCTTACATACAGTATAAGTTAACGACACCATTCTGAGCAGCTTGCTCTCCTTCACTGCCTGCAGAATCCAGATTTATCCTGATGGGTACTTCAACATAGAGTTTAGACTTTGGATACAACAGTTTTGCACACAATTTTAAATGCAAGATAACATCGGATGTCCTCAAATATTTACTTCAAAGTTAGTGGTGATAATTTAGTGCACATATTTCATCTAACTTTACCGATAACTCTCAATGTTTTGTAGGTTTTACATAACTTTTCAATGGTTTTACCAGCCATTGAAAAGTAATGTAAAACCTACAAAACGACAATAAAACACACTGTTCCTTTCCGTCGACATGCGGTATTGTTAATTATACCAATGAGTTCATCAGTGACGATCAGTGCTCTGTTATCTCGTGACTCCATGACCTGAGTACAGGGTGGAACACCAGTGGAAAAGTGATAAAGTGTTATGACCCCATGAAATATGCAGCATGTATCCATCAACACATTCTCATTACTCACTTTATCCACGCTGAGATCAAGCAGTGCTGGAGCTCATATCGCCTGACACATGACCAAGGGTAAGGAACACCGCGGGGGTGAGGGGTCGCACAGCCAAAACACACACGCCTACCATCCAACTTTTTACCGTCACAGATATCTTTTGATTGAGGGAAAACGGAAGACTGAGAGGAAAACCCACGGAGGCTTTCAGGTTTCAGCCTGAAATCAAACCAGTGTGTAAAATATTTATCTTTCATGGCAGCATCAGCAGCATCTCGGCTCAGGTCTCAGTGTTGTGTTCTGTTCACTCTTCTTCGGGAACTCGATAAAAAACAAATTTTCCTGTGATATTTTTACTATTTTCTTGGTGGTCTGTCGGCCGGATTGGAGCCTCTTGCGAGCAAGTTTTGGCCCGCGGGCCTTACGTTTGATGCCCCTGCTTGAAACCTGCTCATTCCGGCCTCTTTCCTGGGGTCATACTCAGGTCTTCTCACTGTGAGATGGGAGAGCTAACCACTGCTCCACCATGTCGCCCTCCATACCCAACATTTTCTGTTTTTTTTTTTTTTTTTTTTCTTTTTTAACAATAGACCAAATCTGCAGCATCTCAATTAGTGAAGGTTTGTGACGCAGTTCTCGGCCGCGTGATCGAGGCAGAAGAAAGAAAGGGAAAAATTAAAAGTGATTTTATCCTGCTCTAATTATCCCGGAGTGACCTGCTTCTCCTTCAGCCTGCTGCCTGAGATCTCCACTTCGTTTTTCAAATAGAGAAAGGAATAAAAAAAAAAACATAAATGAAAAAACAGAGCATGCTCAAGCCGTTAGGTCAGGACAGGGCGAGCGTGACCCCTGACCCCTGCGTGGCAGTGCTGTGGGTGATGAACAGCTGATGAGGAGACGGTGTGGAGGCACAGCGGATCCGTCTCCGCTCTCATTACCGTCCACGCTCCATCGCCGGCCCAGATAATTTCACTCAGCCGCCGTCTGTCTCCCTGTCTTCCAGGTATCCGTTAAATGGATGATGTCTCCTGTGGTCTCCGTTCCTTCTTCTTTTTCACTTAATGCAAATCCCTACTCTCAGCACTTTTTTTTTTCCCGCCATTTCTTTGTCCTACTTTAATCTGATTCCACTCTGTTCTCCTGGAGAAGGAGCAGAAAATGAAGAGCGAAGAGTTGGAGAGTGAATCTGGGAGAGGGAGGAACAATGAGCGAGGTCAAGCGGGGTCAAGAAGCCCGAGGATTGGCTTCTTCAGCGGAGGAGATGAGATACGGGGGCTCCGGCGTTTATATTTAACGAAAACCCTGCGAGGCGCTTGTTCGCAGGGGGATTGTGTTTACCGGGTTCCCGCTGACCACGCCGCCGTGCGCACTCCCCGTCACACACTCAGGGCTTCCCGCGCCCGTAATTATAGACCTTCTTTATTTCCCAGAGCTTATCAGGACTATCAGCTGAAACTCTTGGAGGCTTTTAACGCCGTATAATGTGGCTCTGGCTTTAAACTGCTTAAATAATACTGCAGGAGGGACGAGGTTCTTCAGCGCCGTCCACACAGAGCAACAGATACTAGATTTGTGAAAGAAATAAGAATCCTATAGACGAGATAATACAGATTTTATCCACAGTTTTACACTTTAAAGCAGGGTAGTGGTGTTGTTCGGTTGTTGGACCAGTCCTGTCGGACAGAGACCGCAGTGACTCTTCAACAGTTTAGAAAAACACAACTAATTTCATAGCTGTCATCGTTTCCTCGCTGGTTTTAGCAGCTTCTGGCATAATCTGCTGCTCTCGCTCACATCAAACCACGAAGACGAGCAGCCGTCGTTCACGGACGGTGAAAAACGGCGGGATGTCCGAGACTTCCTGACGACGCCTGAACCAGAACGTCACAAAGTCCTGATCGCTGGATGAGAGTAGTGTGTTCATGCTGCAGCCCCTCCCTCCCTCCCTCCCTCCCTCCGCCTGTCTCTCCGTCCTGCTTTTGAAGGGTAACCTCAGTGGAATGTGCTTGGCTAATCTCTCCTGACATTTCGCCGTCTTCCCTCCGCCGTGCTGCGTCTCCTGCTTGTTCAGGCAGTCGAGCCAGACGACTCCGGGCCAAGCCAAACATTTCAATCTGGAACTCTCTCTCTCTCTCATCGCCGAACGGAGGCGAAAACGGCTCCATTTCCTCGCATCACGCTGACCGGCCGCCCCTTTAAACATGGAGGGAAAACGTCCGGCGTTGCCGCCATCGTCCCAGGACTGCAGAATACATTAAGTCACTTAAGCGTGTCTACGACCGTGAGCTATGGCAGCAGCAGACGTGTTAACTAGAGATCGGGGCCGCACAACGCCAGGCCGCGGCGGCGTTTTCCCGCCGCCCAGTCCTCCCCTCCGCGGTGGACGGCCCCCACGGTCCTGCGGAGTGAAGCCACCGGGTTGGGTTTCAGCTCCCGTCGGTCGGATTGTGGACGAGCTGCGGATATAACTTACTTCTCAGAGTCTGAAATAAACCTTAAAGTCCGAACCGAAGCCAAATGCTCCTCACGGTGCATACATGGACTCCTTGAGCCGCGCACTGAATTTAGGGTTTCCAGAAGCCGCCAAACGCTGGTTTGTCGGCAGATGGCGACGGGAGGAGTCAGACCGAAGAGGAGCCGGAGGTGGTGTGTTTTTGTTAAAAAAAAACAGCTACTGCAGTGTTCCACTGAAGGAATCTTCACATCTGAGCATCTTCACTTATCACACGACACCCGGAGCAGCTCAGAGATTTATAAAGAGAACGATGAGTTCGAATCAAAAACGCAACAAATCAATGACTTTTAAAATGAAACGAAACCCAAAAAAGCACAATATAAAGTCAAGATGTCGTAATGTTGCTGAGTGTGTGTAGTTTAAGTTTCTTGTTGTTTTTTTCTCAGAATTTTTTTCACTTCCAACAAAGTTAAATGCACATTTCTTGTGATTCGACTGAGATCAAACACACTTTCCTTTCTAATTAAGGATCCAGTTATCTTGAATTTGTAGATGGGACAGTGGCTCAACGCTCTTCGTCCGTTTCATCCAGTCACTTCATGACAAATGCAACAAGGGAGCTATGACTTTCAGCAGATTGTTCTTGGGCACATATAAACCGTCACAGTAAGAAGATCCGGGTTCAAACGCCAGCCGGGCCTTTCTGTGTGGAGTCTGCATGTTCTCCGTGTGTGTGGGTTTCCTCCTGCTTCCTCTCACAGTTCAGAATCATGCATGCGAGGTTTAAATGGCGATTCGACTCTCAACAGAAACGGGTGTTTGACATGAAGTCATTCTTGGCTGATCACTCAAAAAACACACAAAAATCAGAAGCACAGCGACCGTTCAGCAGGTTTTAGTGGATCGGGCCCAGATATTCTAATCCAGGAGGTCCCACTTAAAAATGTGTCAGTTTGACCCAAAAGAATGTCGCCTCACATTTTTACCAACTATAATTAAAGAGAAAAATACTGCGATTTAGCTCCAGCAGCCAGATTAGGTCTTCCTTTGAGAGCAGCTCGGCTTCCCGGTGCCGCGTTCGGTAACTAAAAACTCCAATCCGCTCCGATTTATACGCGTATTTGGAATGCTATTCAGCAGGGAATCCCTCAATGCCTAAAGAGCACCTTAATCCCACTTTAAAAGCAACTCACTCCATTCTCGCACTCCGTGATCGCGTGCGGCCGAGCCGCCGCTCTGAAGCGCAGGACGGCGTGACTGAGAGCGTTTTGTGTTCCAGCATGCACACATATACATAAATGCACATATATGAGTGCAGAAAATTGGCGGGGGAGTATTAAAAAAAGGAAGATTAATATTCAAACGGGCTATTTATAAACCCCAGTGCGTGGAGCATCAATGGCTGCTGGCGGGCGTCCATGCTGGGGGCAGAGCGTGACGGATGGAGCCGCACCATCCTCGTGTATCAGGATGGAGCGGCGCTGCGGGCGGGACGGGGGTCCACCGACGCCCCCTGCCCTCCGTGCCGGGCGTCCCGGCCATCCCGGCGCACGGCGGCGTGCGGGAGGAGAAGGTAAACGAGTTAATCCACCGGGGCAATTAAAAGAGTTGCCTGACACGCAGATGGTGACGGGAAGCCGAGAGACATCAAAGAGCAGATATTCCAGTAATTCCAGCGATTGTCAGTGACAGAAATAATAAGCACGAGCTGCAGCGCCGCGCCGCGCTCCATGAAATCGATTTTTTTGACACAGTTTTAAATTGGGTCACCTTAAATGTTTAAAGCAGGCGTTCGTGATCATCCCGCTGATCTGCTTCTTCACTGGCAGCGCGTGAGAATTAATTCAACATTCATCTGGTGGATGCACCAAAACCCGTGAAGGAGGCCCTCCTCCTGTAAATAAAGCCTTCAGGACGGCGGCCGTCCTGCATCAGTTCTAACATTCCTGATGTAACAGGAGGAATGAGACGAGAGGTCTTTGCAAATTTGGATGACCTACTTTTTTTTTTTTTCGGCTGCTGAGCTCCAGCAAGTCGTCAGGAAAAAAAAAAGAGAATATTTTTAATATTTTAAAGGATTTTTTCCCCCACATGAACCTCACCAGACGTTGTGAAAGGTGCTTTGTGCATGATTTATAAAACAATGTTGTAACATTCACCTCCAGCGCCGTCTCCTCATTTCTGTGTGGATTACACTATTCTAACAAGAGCGCTGTCATGACTGCTGTTTACTGTGCCGGAACGTTTCTATGACAGTAGCGGTATAGTCACAGCGAGATTAGCCCCGGTTCTAGAGCGGAGTTTGCATGTTCTCCCTGTGCAGAGGTGGGAAACCACTGCTACTGTTTCACTGCAGAACTTCTTCCATCTGATCTGAAAGCAACATGACTGGCTTCTCTTTGTCCTGCTCAACAGTTGCTGATAGTTCAGGTTTTAGGTTTCAATAACGCCAACAGGTTGTTTCTCGAAAGCCCTTCGAACTGGAAAAGCGCCTCATAAATCCTGACGGCAGCATGAAAGAGCAGGAAGTAACACGAGCGCGATCCTCGGCGATGCATTCCCAGCTGCCGCTGCTTCCTCTCGACGGCGCTAATTCAAACATTTGTCTTTTTATGGGGGTGTTTAAATGAAATCTTCCTCCTTGTTCTCAGTTTTCAATTGAAAGTGTCGTCATGTGAATTGGCATCAGTCAGAACACAAACCCCCAAAAACACACGTTGCATGTTACTGCCGATTGTCCGTCTGTGACGGTAAACACAGCCGCTGGGCCCAAAGAAGACGCCACGGCGCGCAGACACCCGCTGGATGGACGGAAGCGGCCGAATCGGCCGCAGCTTTACAGCAAACCCTCCGCAATCTGTCCTGTGATCAGGAGTTCAGGCCGCAGATTGCCGCGCCGTCGTCCCTTTTTACACAACCTGTGAGTGATTTATGCGCCGTTATATCGGATGAAACGATACGCTCTCCGCCCGGCCTCTTTTTTCCCTCTCTCTCCATTTGATTTTGATCCCGGGCGGGCGAGCACTTGAGCTCTACAGAGTCTTTACCACAAAGAGAAGGTCACTAATAAGGTTCCCGCCGCCGCAGACGAACAGACGAAGCCTTGAAGGTGCCGACGCCCCCGTGTCGCCGCGTGTCGCGCATGAAGCCCGTTGTGGCGGCGGACTGAGGGATTAGACTCGCAGGGCTGAAGGGGGGAAACGTGAGAGACGGGCCGGCTGTATATAACACACGGCCGCGGCGACGATAGCATGAATTACGACTTGTTTGGATTCCGCCGCGCGCCTTTTCCCCCGCGCCGCACGTGAGGCTGGAGATTTACGGCGGGATAACAGTGTGAGAAAAGCAAAGATTCGGTAATGGCGTTTTATAGCAGCCCTGGAAGCCTTCCTGACAATCTGAATGGATCGTTATTATGCCGATGAGGCGCTCTCGCTAATTCCAGTTCAGGAGGAGAGGAATCCGAGGTAAACAAAGACGGCTTTAAACGGCGAATTAAGCTGTCAGCCTCTTCGGCTTCCATTCATTTGGCTCGGCATCGCCAGCCGGGGCCTCGCCCGTGGCACGGCGCCCCCATCAGGAGACTCTCCCTTAATGATATATCAGGGCTGAGCTAACGTGTGGCGCTGTGGCGTAGCGGTCGCTCCACCCTGCATCTGTCCAGAATCCATCAAGCCTTCACGCATACCTGCGGGAACTTGACGACGGCCGCGGTATGAGGTAATGCTACACTGGACGGCGTGCAGCTTTTCAAGGGAGGGGTGCGTGCGTGTGTGTGTGTGTGTGTGTGTGTGTGTGTGAGAGACACGCAGCTAGCCTTCCTCCACACTGATGCCTGCGCGGGTGAAGTGGGGTTTAACCTTCCACTAAACAACTGCTACTCTGCGAAAAACAAGAAGATAGATGAATAGATGCCCCGGAGTCCGGCTCCACAAAGAGCTTCCAAATTGGCCTGTCGGTTAAAGCCGCCCAAAACTTTTCACTTCTTCAACTGATTCGTCATGAATTCTTGTAGTTTGGATACAAAACTCTCTTTTTCTTTTCCAGTCGCTAAATCTGCTACGAGGACATTTTATTGAAAAAAAAAAAAAAACATGTCCAACGGCTGAAAATCAGATCTGAGGTTTGTTATTACAGCACAGATCACAGGTTCATCAAAAGAAAGGCAAAAGATGATCAAAAATCGCACTTTACCACCCATTTCCAGTCTTTTTTTAGAAGTCGGCGATGCTGATCTTCAGGTCACAAATCGCTACCGTAGAAGCAGAAGACTTTCGCAAAGATATTTATAAGTGGTCGAGCCAAGCTTATTTTTCATCTCAGATTAGTCTAATGTAAGTCAGCCTAAAAATAAAGGCTGAGTAATCAGGCTGGAGAAGTTCGCCAACCTGCTTCCAGGACAACACAGACCCAAAGAAAGGCAACACCCGAGCTATGAAGTAACAAATACTCTCCTGACTCGGCTCACATGGACCACTTTTTCCTCCTCAGCCTCATTCTGAACCACACTGATTCCTGCACTTTCTCCTCTTTAAACCGTAAAGATCAGGTGTTTACACACAGAATGACAGCAGTCACTACATTAAAAGACGGCAGTCTGAACCCGATACGCCCGCCTCCAGAGGCCATACAGTGATGCAGCGCTCGGCGCTCTGGCCGCAGAGCCAAAACGTTCCCGGCTGCAGCCGAGTTGGTCTTATTTGAGTAAAGGTTGCCTCATAATCCTGAATTAGATCGAGCGGTGTGGGAGATGGGCAACAATCTGAAAATGATCAACCCTCAAACCAATGCTGCAATACTGTGGCCTGAAAACCGACTTCAAAGAAATGATTAATGTGTGTTTTTCCAGGTGATTTAAGCCAAATCTGTTGATATGAGCTAACTTGAGGGTAAACTATATCAAATGAGACAAACAACTAGAGATATTGGCCTCAGTTTTTCCGTTTTTCCCTTGAAAACATTGTGTTAGCGGTGCCTATACGGAGATCCAGAGCTAGTCGGCTTCATCTAAAGCATGAATTCACAGTAAGACAAAATAAAAGTCGGTCTGCGTGACACTGGCCCAGCTCAGCCCCGTCCTCACAGGGGAGAGGAGGGATGGCTATTTGGGTAGCGATGTTGGCCCCTGGCAATATCACTGCTAATTAACAATTGTGTTGTTATTCCTGTGTGCGCCCGGCGGTGGAGCGGCGCCAGTGGAACCGCCACCCTGGCACCCTGCAACTATCAGCGTCGAAACCGCCGCACAAGGTCTAATTATTGTGTGACTGGCTGGTTGCAGCGAGCGCGCACGGTTCAGGAAGCGAGGCAGGAGGACGGCTGATGCCATCAGGCTGTCTGGACGCCTGATGCTGCGCTGCTCAGCTCAAGGGCCTGAAAGTTAAAGGTGTTTGCAAAACCAAAGCAAATTATAAAATACACCCAATGCTTCTTATACTTCCCTTTTCTTTTAAGACACCTTATGACTCCACATAAATACTGTAGAGAAATGGTTCCAGGACCTCCCTTTAGGAGATCAAAACTCTTTAGCTAGTAGCATGTAGCATGGCGCTACAGGATCCACTGAGCAGCTAAACTAATGAGCGACATCGGCCGAACTACTGGTCCAAATGTCTCTGCTGATTAAATTGTTGGTGTTCTGTAAACGATCTTTCTCAGAACATCATTTTACTGTCTTACTTTTAATTGTAAAGATCCTCCAGACCGTGGACGTCACTGGTGCTCTCTCGTGTACTTGTGGGTGAAGCTGCTGACGAACGACGTCATGTGTCGGGAGGATTTCGCCAGTACGAGAGCTCCTGGAAGTATCGGACACCCTCGTTTGCTTGAACAGCCACATCCACACGTTCACACCTACAATCATTTACACATTCACACGCTAACGGTGACGTGCCGGACACCACCGGAGGCCTCCTGGGGCTCGCCGTCTCGTCCCAGCACGGGGTAAGACTGGGGAATCTAACCAACCTCAGATTTGGAAAATGGCACAGAGCCACAAGATGCACTTCAGAAGTTTGAGAAAAGTCTTTAAAAACCCCCAAAATTCAACACGGCAAACAGAGTGTAAAGAAAAGTTTGGATAGACAGTCGTGTCAATCAGGGTAGAAGAAGAGGAGGACTTTCAGTGAGAGTGAAGGTCTTCTGCAGACTCCAGTCTGAATGTGTGTACTTGTTAGTCTGTCTGTGTCTTCTTCCTATGTGGGTCAACAAGGATATCACAGCGCGTCCACACCCCTCCCTCTCCAGCGGCGTCTTGCACTTCATGGATCTACAAGGCCACAGCCATCACCCTCACACTCCAGAACTATTCCTGTGGCTGTTTATTGATATGCGTGCCTGGTCCAGATCACCAAGGCTTCAAGAGCCCCCCCCCCCCCCCCCCCCCCCCCCCCCCCCCCGCCTCCCCGTGTGCAGAGCAAGACGCCCCGGGGGAGTCACATGAGCCGTGACCAGCTGATCGACAGTGGCAGAGGGGGGCTCCGCGAGTGAGAACGTGTGACGAGGTTCAGCACAGGGGCAGCGATTCGGGATGGGTGGAAACACAAGAACAAGAGGAGCCCGGGAGAAGGTAGTAATGTGGTGTCGGGAACATAATATGTGTGATGTCAGGACACCGGACTGGCATGGCAGCGGCGAGATATAATGAAATGCAAGGGATGGAATTACTGCACGATGGGAGAATAAAAAGGGAAAGGGTATAAGCTCCTCTGGAGGGGAGAGATTTCAGGCCGTCAAATCACGCACGGGCGCTGACGTGCATCTCTAAAAGCAGACTTTTGAGGACACTTTGACTTTGAACGCGCTCCGTAAGCAAAACAGATCTCTGAGTTTCTCCGTCCAGCCATGTCAGAGGAGGAGGCGGAGGAGGCGGAGGGGCTCTGCGGCGGCGCGGTGGATTCCGGCGGCGGAGACGCCGGTAACAGAACGGGGGAGGTAATCAGGGTCAAACGGATCTGGAGTCTGAGGTGCAGAGATACGACGCGAGGCACACCCGACTGAGCCGGGGCGCCTGGTTCAGCGCGTTACCTCCCCCTTCCCTTCCGCCCGCCGTTTTCCTCCTGCACGCCTTCATTTCCGCACAGGATTTACGGTACTCCGGGCTCGCCGTTGACGGAGGCGGCAGAGCGTTATGACCCACGCACACACATTACAACGTGCACATCGCCGCGTCACTTGCGACGGCGCTCGATAAATGTTCATGTGCTCGGGGAATTAAATGCGATGCCGCATATATGGTGAGATATCCTTCAGTCACTTCCAGGCAGTTTATGGCGCGGAGGGAAAACAGAAGGACGTTTTACTGGCGATGAGGCAAGACGACGGCGACTGCCTGTTTGCTTTTATTCCATTAAGGAGCAGACGGCTGAGACTGAGGAGTTTTCCGTGTTTCAAAATAACACAGGTTAAAATTTATATATAGTAGTAAATTATGTCACACAAAACTAGAAAAGGGTTTCATCACAGTGACTGTAAATCTAAAAATAGAACCATTCCACAATGACGACATCTTCAGAAGTCCATAATATTAGTTCTTTGTTTCTACTGATAAAATTATAAAAACTTTTCAATTTTGGATGTGAATTATTCAGACATGGAAGAATTATGTTGGTTTTTAAGACTAAAATATGCTCAGAAAAAATAATTTTTCAAAAAATGCATCATTTTCTTGATGGAATTTCTTAATATAATATACAATTCTTCACGTTTTTTTTAATACACCACAAACAGAAAAATACTACAGTTTTCTGTCTTCAAACATATAATCTGCATATTTGCTTTTTTAACCACTGCAAACTCAGGATTTTACAGTAAATTCATTTTTGACAACATCTTGTTTGTCTCTGAATGAAACAAACTCATCAATAAAACCAGTATTTCTCAATCACAGGAAAACAGTTATTGAAGCCATAAATTCTGTTAAATTTGGTATTTTTGCCATTTTTGATGAAAAATAAAGAGCTTATGTTCATAAAAGACATATTTCCTCCATTGCAGTGCAAAAAGCAAAATCAAGGATTCAGAGGCGACAGAATAAAGTCATGAGCTTCAAACTCATAAAATGCCTTGCGTGCTCACTAATGAACGGGTTGTTATGTGAAAGAGGAATTTTACCAGAGTTTCTCTGCAGAATGTCGACATGATCTGAGTGTTTTACTGTCTTTATTGCCAGCAGACTAACCTAAAAAAAAAAAAAAAAAAAAAAAAAAAAAACTACTAATGACCTTAAAAAAGCTCAGCTGTGATGTGAAGTGATGCAACGATGCTGCAATCGATCCAAAAGTCAAGTGCTTTGTGTGTGTGTGTGTGTGTGTGTGTGTGTGTGTGTGTGTGTGTGTGTGTGTGTGAGAGGAGTGGGTTAAAAATGAGGCTTTAAAACTTTGCTTTTTTTCCTTGTAAATCTGAAGCACTCCTCGTTACTCTGCAGCTCCCACTTCTTTTTCTTTTTTGATTTTTGATCGGTGACTTTCCTATCGTAATCCCACAGGATGCTCCGGCTTACCTGACTTCTCGGGCTCAGGCATGTCTGTGTCTGTTTATAGGGATTCCTCGGAAAGCGTCTTCCTCCCTGCTCGTCAGTTGCTCTGCCTGCATTTCCTCCTTCATCCCTTTTTATGCCCTCAACACCCCCCCCCCCCCCCCCCCCCCCAACTCATACCCCCACCAACTGCCTCCACTCACCCTCTGCCACTGCCCCCCCCCCCCCCCCCCTCCTCCTCCTCCTCAACAAGTGGAACAAGGCAGGAGGCGAGGGACAGAATGACTGTCATTTGAAACCCCTGCAGGGCTTTGAAGAGGAGAAGGAAGACACCACGAGGGGGGTAAAAGTGGTTCAGAGCCATAAAGACAAGTCCGGCCCTCGGGACAACCTGCCAGCTGATTAACTCGTTAGGCCCTGGAGGCAGAACATTAAAGTGACTGATGCTAATCAGCTCCTGACAATCTGGCTGAGGAGGTGCCGCCGCGGAACGTCTTCCGCTATTAGGGGGCCAGTCGGGTCAAAAAACAAACACACTAATATTTCTTTAATTTAAAGAGGCAGCAGATGGGGTTTTAAAAGTCGGTGAATCCACATTTAATTCTTTTATGTCCCAAAACTACTAAGTCTAAGTGTTTACATAAAAGGCCCAATCACACAGAAACATAATCGAGGCCTTTTGGTTACAGTTTTACATGACATCATTGGTTGGAGCCACTGAAAACACAGTATTCTGAAAATGGTCCGAAAGTGGAACTTTTTGAAAACACTGTCGACTCTGTCCAAACAGGGGAATATGCAACTTTCTGAAAACACTTAGGCTCTCTCTCCAAACACTGCTACTGCACGATGGTCAATAACAACAATACTAACCTCCAGAGTGGCGTGACTCCCAGGATTCCCAGGATGTGGACGTTTTAGAGTTGAGAGTCTCCTGGAAGAGCAATTCAGCAATGTTTTCTGTCCATGCGATTGTCGGTAAAGTCTCATAGTAAATGTTTAATGTGTGTGTGGTTTCACGGCAAAAGCAAATAACAGCACCTACTAGTGGCCCAACATGAAAAACTAGTTTTCAGAATGTTGCCATGTAATTCTTAAACTTATCTCTGTGTTTTTATGCTGAATTATATATAATTTAGAATTATCAGAGACCTATCGCTTAAAATCAGGTGAAAACTTTAAAACTGTAATTCGACTTTATGCCGATGATACAATTGCTTATAAATTCAAACCAACACACATTTTACTTCAAGCTCATAATCAATCAAACAATATTTGCTGAGAAATGTGGCGTCGTCAGTGAAAATATGCTAATGATCTTCGGTACTAGCTTGATCCTGAAGTCTTTTACCAGGCAGACCTTGAATTACTTCATTAAGATCAAGGTTTTATCCTTGTATTAAAGTTGTTTAAAACACAAAGAAGGTGACCCTCATTTTGCTTTAAGACGACTGAGACATCATCTTTTGCGTTGCATCTTTTCAAACTCTTGAGGTCAGAGAAGTGAGCTTGGTTTGGAGTTTTGTGGGTTTGAACCCCTCTGAAGCCCTCCAGCGTGCAGCTCAGAAGTGACCCACTGCCACCACTATGTGTGGTTAAGATTAGATGGATTAAACACAGACAAACGCTCCCCTCAAAGGGACCAAGAAAGTCAATTATTGTCTTAATTGAAAAATGCACAATGCATAAATCAGACTGAGTATTTTTACTTCAAACTCATGGATAAGTGGGGCCATTGGTGTGCTTCCACACCAGTTTGACTGGAGTCTGCCGGTGTACCTACACCTGTCCTTCTGACCACACTCAGTCCCCAAACCCAACTATGTTGACCTCGACGAAGCTGCTGTGATGATCTCTACCGTTAAGTCTTCCTTTGATCTCGCACTCCAGCAGATACTGGGGTTTTCTCTGTATACGCTCACAAACAGAGGAAGCTACAGAAGCCAAGACATTTGGCTCATCTGTTGGGGGCAGGTTGGGGTTTAATGTCTTAAGGGACAAGTTCAGGACAGGTGGGAGAACGAGCCTGCAACCACCCAACTGAGAAACGACCGAATGATCGATCAACTGAGTCATAACCAGACGGCCGGTAGAGAAGCATTGAGGAAATGGTTTTGTTTACCGTGTCCCTAAAGTGAGGTAAGATCTCCAGCCTTGTTTCCCGACGGTCCTCCACACCGCCGTCGTTTTCTCACAGTTCCTGGGAGAATGAAGGGAGGGAGGAAAAAGAGAAATGAACGAGCAGAGCAGCAGCAGCAGCAGCAGCCTTGCATTCCTCTGACGGACCCATTTGTTGTCGGGCGGCTGTAGCTGTCAACGGCTGGATTTTATGGGACGGCGAGCCCTCGCCCGAGGACGAGAGGTTCAAGGTCATTGACATTAGAGGGAGGTCACTGACCTGTGGAGCTCCTGCAACCCATCACCCTCACGACAGCAGTCACACACACATGCTGTTTTCTACGTATCTCACATGCGGTAAACATATTCATTACAAAGCTTTATCCTGCTTTCACTGGGAACGGAGACCAGAGATGCGAATGATGAGCTGCACTTCTAAATTATTCATTCACTAATTTTTCACTTTCCATTTATTCATCTATATAGAACTGTCCTGTTCTGCGTTTGTCTCCTCGCGGCCCCGACCCGCCCAGGCAGCCATAACCTTGGCTGCAACAATAGACATTCCTGGAGACTTTAATTTTGAAGAGACGACTTAAGTCAGAAAGAGAGGTTGACGATCAGCTATTTAAGGCAAGTGCAACTTGAGAGTCAGATGTTCAAGGAGAACAAAATACCCTCGAGGAAGATTACGGAGAGCTGTTTGAACGGGACATAAAAGGTCCTTGAGTCTGTTGCACCCGGTGCACATCAGAACTTTACATTACTTGACTTTTTGAAGCTGTATTGTCTTAATAAACACTAAATCTTTGAAGGTGCGTTAGCAGAGATTTAAAGCGCGACTGGGCTCTTTGAAAAGGTTGCGATTATTCATGTATTGTGGATTTGAAGTGGATATAGGAGACTAACTATAGGTGTCCTACATGATCCAGTGATCTGCCGCAGAGCATGACTCCAGAGTTATTTAACGCTTGCATTAGTTAAGCTTCACTGAAGTGCACGATAAGCCGGCCGAGGCAGGTTCCCTCTGCCCGGGCAGGAGTTTTCACATGTCAGTCTGAGGAGGGAGGAAGCAGAGGAACACATGGAGCCTGAAAAATACACTGTTTATTGTTTACTCACTGCACAAACTGTCAAGTAAAAGAGCCGTCCTCCTCATGTGTGATTGGTCAGAGCTCCTCTCCTTTGAAGAACTGCAATAAGTCTGTGAATGTAAGGTTTTTTTGTGTGTTTTTTTAATAAGCAGGGTTTAGTCAGCACCCGTTGAACAACCCCACGGAGTGCAGCAGCGCTCACAAATTAAATTATCCTTTCTTCTCTCAGAGCGGCTCCAAAAAAATGATTTTACAGTAACAAGAGGTCGCACGGCTACAACGAGAAGGACGCACTTGTAGCAGCGAACACAGGAAAACATCAGCGAAGCCGGCGGTCTCCGGCATTATTAAGCCTGCTTCGACTCATTATTCTGTTTTCTTAGCTGCTGGGTTCACTGCAGCTGTCTCTCATTAGCATCGATTCTGGTAACGGCGCCGAGTTGTTATGAGCGTTCCAGACTCATCATCTGAGAGGCGACGGTTCGGCCCGTCTCGGCGTCTGCAGAAGCAGGATTAGCGTTTAGGTCTGTCGGACCCTTTACCTACTTAAGCAGTTACTTTACGAAGACTCACTTCGTGTTTTCAGCGGTTTTGTTGACTCTCTCTCTCATTTTTCATGATGCTCCATTTTTCAGCAGACAGGAAGTGACAGCGTCTTCCTTCAGAGCGAAAGCCCCGTCGCCCCGTCGCATAAATATACATGTTTTCACGTCTGACTCGGGATGGTAGGTTGACGCCGTTGTTTAGCGGCGGTGACAGAGAGTAATGGTTCGTCCCAGAGAGAGAGAGAGAGAGAGAGAGAGAGAGAGAGAGAGAGAGAGAGAGAGAGAGAGAGAGAGAGAGAGAGAGAGAGAGAGAGGACGGCCGGTCCTGGACGGCTTCAGAGGCAGAGCCCCGGGGAATCCGGCTCCATATGCTGCGAACGCAGCTCCGCCACTTTGAAATGGAGGGAAGAGACACGGCAGCGCGGGGTGGATCACAACATCCCAATCAGTCCTGTGAAGCCATTAATGAATACATGAGAGACGGAAGACGCTGGATATTATTGCACTTTAACTACAGTAACTTGATTTTTGGTCACAATAACCAACGTTTTATTGAACTTTAGAAGAAAATAAATAGAAGAGAAAAATGTCACATTTTTGTTACTTTCAAGTTAATTATTTAGTTCATTTAATTATTTTTCTTGGTCATAACAGACAAATAGAGTGGCCTGCCCTTGAGCAGCTCAACTTTTTAATGTTGGGTGGTTCAAATTCCACATCTGTAAGTTTTTTTTTTTATGTGAAATCATTAAAATATATGCTCCACTTTAGCTAAAATATTCAAAATATACCATTTTTGTACAGTAAATTGGTGATTTTGTGTGTTGATAACAAGTTCAGAAATTATGGAATTAGTTTTGCGATTGATTTGGTAGGATTTACAATTAATTATTTTCTGAACTATTGACACCGCTTATTAACAGATTCATCTATTTATTTATTTATTTATTTTGACGCATCTATCCTAGATGGATGGATGGACAGACTGGCAGCATTAGTAGTGATTTTCTGATTTTTTTATTGTATAATGACATGTAGCTGGCGTTACAGTTATGTTATGTTATGTTATGTTACGATCTTTGTAAGTAAAGTTGCAGTTCATTTAACTAAACTGTTTTTACCACACGAATGACATTTGAACATAAATGTTTACTTTCTGCATTCAGTTAGAACAGCAGTATCTAATTAATTTAGGTTGAGCATCAACTTTAATGACTGTGTGTTAGAAATTCGAAGTTTGTCAGATGTCTTTGCATGCAGACTTTCGTTAATACTCTGACAACTTTTTGTCATTGTGGGGTTTTTTTCTGTGTTATTTGCATAAATCAGGAAGCAGTTGAAGGGGGATGAAGTCTGGTAATTCCCCAAAAGAATTTAAAGGGTGCTGTTAACAAAAACATCAAGGTTAAAGCAGGTCGTGTGTCGAAACGTAGGTCGGACTTGTGCATATTCTGAACTTCAGAGGATTAACACTGGATCCAAAAGTCGTTTTCACTGATTCGATGCTGAAAAGTTCAAGTTTAAAATGATGGATGTCTTTCACTTGTACCCACACGGGGTTTACTGCATGTCAGCAGAACTCTCCAGCCGGGAATAAGCATTGAGAAATAAATCACATCAATCACATTTGGCAGAATGGCAGAAACCTGAACTTCATTTCTGCTCCTCTCTGGTTTGATATCTTGTTTTTTAAAGATACGCCGAGCCGTGAGGCCTCAGGTATGCCCTGTAACCGACCTTTGGACCGCTGACCGGCCTTTTGGCCACCTCGGCCTCAGTTGAATTAGCAGCTGGAGCTGAGGTTGGATGCTCACGAGCTCAGAGACGGAGGAGAACGAGCCATAAATTCTGACTGGGATGTGCCACATTTCATCGCCTGTGCTCGCTGAACCTGTTGAGCTGGAGGCACGCAATGAACACACCAAGGACAAAACTGACCTGCGCGACCATAAAGTTCGTCCTCTCTGCTTCCTCTAACCTGCCATTAAGTGCACTGGCTCAGGAAGGAAAAGAGAAATGCCTGGATTTTATAATATGTTCTCTTTTCCACCCATTCTCCTTCTATTGTGCTTTATTTAATTTGGGGTCATGGGTGCCGGATCAAATCCCAGCTAAAGGTCAGATGACACCCTGGACAGCTCACCACTGCTCCACAGAGCCAGACAGAGCCTGAGAGGCAGCAGGTCATTTCAGAAGCTTGTCCTTATACTGTGTGAGGTAATGGAAGAACACCTGGAGAGAGAACATGCAAACTGCGCAAAAACAGGCCCACAATGGAATACGGATCTGGGATCAGTCCCTCTTCAAGCCAGTCTTTAGAGCGGCTCTTTGAAAGGAACATTAGGATCCCTTCAGAGAGCCGTAGGCCGCACCTGCAGCACTGCTGCAGTGAACGGAGTTAGCATTAGCCACAGCTAGCCTGCCTCCGCGCAGTGGAAACTTACCTTCATATCTTTATAAAAAGCTGCTGCAGATGTCTAAAAGTCCGTAGCTTCCCTAACCTGTTATTCTACGCTTTATTCTCCTCATAATTCTGATATAAAACACTTTGTTTCTGGATCGGTGCTACGCTGAAATCAGTCCCTCTGGAAATGATTGCTCAGTGTGAGTGTATCCACTAATAAAAAATTATTTATTTTCATTTTTATTTTTGATATGTTTATTTTATATCTTATGTTATTCTTGCAAGTTTTTTCATTTAATTTTATTCTATTTTTTTCATTTGTCAGTCCCATTTGAAATATTTTTAAGTATGTTTTTACATTTTTCTCCAAATGTTTTTTGTGTGTTTGAAATGGGCTCATCTGTTTTGTGTTAATCTTTCTTTTTTTGACATTGAAAGGTATATCCTATTTGTAATTCTTTGTATTTCTTATTTTAAATCCACTTTTCCTTCAGCACTTTGAATTGTACCACAATACATGAAAATATAACATTTGAATGATTAATTGATAACAATCACAGTAAGAAGATTTAATGTAGCAAGTGAGTTAAAACAGTTACATTAGGTTTCTGAAGATGATTTTAGCACAATGTATGAGAGCAATTCTAAAAAACAAACAGTAATAGACATGTTAAAATAGTATAAATGTTTAGAACTATAAGCATAATAATCATTATTTAGACAATCTGTCTCCTTATATGCAGTTTTAAGTATAGATTTTAAGCAGGCAAATTAGATAAATTACCCTATCAACAAATGTCAAGCTCTAAAGTCACTACATTAGAGGAATCTGAACCCTCTCAGCCTGCATTTGCTTAAAATTTTACAAGCTTCACTCCTGGGTGAGCCATAAATGTGGCTACATTAAACAATATGGGCAACATTCTGGTGACAGTCAAATAAAGGCTTCAAATAACCCCTACAACTCCTGTCCTCAGGTTTTACAGCCTCTGCTAACCACTGGGAATAAGTGGCCACTGTATCCACATGGATAAAAATAAGAAATTCTGGCCGGGGAATAAAATCCGCTCGTAAAAAGTCATTTGAGATGCCAGATGTGAGCAGCTGTCCATTCCGGCCTGATGTAGACACACGGCTGTCACACAATAAAACACACATCCACACATCCAGGCGAGTGCTGCAGCAGATCTGTGAACATCCTGCCCTCTGAAAGCACATCCAGGTAAATAAAACTTAAGGGAGGGTGGAAAACAAACTGCTGACTAAACATGAATGACTCCACTTCATCACAGGGCATAAATATTTATTATTCAGCTGATAAAAAAATGGCCCTTTTAGAGGGCTTTTGGGGAGGGTGGAGGCTGATGGGGGCTTTTCTGGTCTGTTAGCAGCCTCTGCTGGGCCAGCATGTGTCAGTGCATGCTGATCTGCAGCATTTTCACTGGAATGTTACTCATTTGAACTAAAAGTACAGTGTGATTCATTTCAGTGAAAAGACACAAGCCTGACGTAAAAATGAAAACAGGTTATTAAAGCAGAGGATGAACCTTCCACATCACTGTTTAAAAGCTTCATCTCGTATTATACAATATTATCAGCAGGGAATGCAAGGGATTATACAGAGGAGGAAATAAATAAATCTTGTTTTCAAGAAAATAAATACCAGAAAGGAAAAAGAAAAAAAAAGATGACTGCATATTTTTTTAAGAAAATAAAAATCCAAATTGCTGTTGGCACCTTACAAGACAGCACATAAGTTTCATTCTGTCAACAATGCAAGGCGACTCCTGTAAACCCCAAACTGCTAAAAATATGGATTTAAAGAAGTGATGGGGAGCTACAGCGAGGCAGCTGACATGAAGAGGAGACAGAAGTGAGGAGTGAAGAGAGATGACATGTGCTGAGAGGCATGCACAAACAGCCAGCTCAAGTAGGTCGACACACAACTTGAAGAATGCTGCATGGGCACATTATCGCTGTGAGACAGGCTAAGTTACAGGAGTGATGTACATAAAGGGAGGACCGAGTGATGAGTGATGGAAACAGCAGCTTCACACCGGTCATGATGAGAGGAGCTCAGAGCTGACAGTCCACTTAAAAAAAGACTGAAATTTTTTTTGAAAAAAGGGGAAACTATAATATAATTGTGTAATGTTAACGTTAAATGCAGTAAACATTAGTGATGTAACAAAATCCCAGAGAAATTCTTAATGATGTTGAGTTAATGGGACACTTGTGTGTAACATAATATGTAAAATATGACGACATAATAATAATAATAATAATAATAATAATAATAATAATAATAATAATAATAATAATGACAATAATAATAATAATAATAATAATAATAATAATAATAAATTAATGTAATAACAGTTATAGATAGATCGATAGATAGATAGATAGATAATAAAATATACATAATAATGAAAAAATCCAACAAAAGAATTTTAATTACGTAAATCCTTTAAAACTTCCTTTAAAAAGCCAATAAATAGCACACAACAAGCGTTAGTTTTCTGTTTTTCACAAATTTAGGGAAAATAAATACGTTTACTGTCGTAGTAGTTTTGTTCTGAGAAGTACCGGAAGTGCCGGTGTTGTGTTTCCGGTTAGCTTGACGCTGTCTTCCTGTCAAAATGTCTCGTCTGCTTCCCTGCAGAATCACTCTGCTTTCCCTGGTTTTCTCGTATCTATGCACGGATTTCGCCTGTTGTAACAACGGCAGGAGGGTGAGCGTGAGCTCGCGTCATTTTAATTTTTATTCAATTTTCCGCAGATACCGAGTAACCGATCGTGTTAGCCTGTTAGCATTCAGTCTCGTGCTAACACCGTGGCTAAGAGGCTAACTGGATTTCTGTGGTTCTTTCCAGGTCGGCGATTCTCTAGAAACTGAGTTCAGCGGTTTCTCTGTTCCTCTTGAACACTCCTTTGAAGTCGGTGAGCTGGTTTTATTGTTGATCTGATATTTGAAGCTGTTGATTCGTTTGTTGCTGTTGCTTGAAGCTAACTGAGTGCTAGCGTGCTCACTGAGTAGTGATGTGCTGTCCTTATGGAGAATATCAACATTCCTTTTAAAAACATTTTTTAAGCTTTAATAATAGTTTTTTTTTGTTTTTTTTTTTTGGAGCTGCATTTTGAAGCTCCGATTAAGGAGCTGACATATGAATATTTTTGTTTCTATACATGTATTATAGTGTTATATTTTGCGCACACACACATATAAAACTGTTTTAATAGACAGTGATTTCATTTTAAAATAAATTCCATCAGAATAAAGAAGTCAGTACAATGCTGAGCTGTTGAAATGTACTCAATTGCACCTAAGATAGAATTCAATAAATGTAAACACGACCATTTTCATTATAGTTAAATATTTTTTATCTTGATAGTAGATTTATTTCTATAATATGAATCCTCAAGTCATCCTCATATGTTTCTCAATTTCTTCTATCATTGTGCTTGCTGTGTAAATATTGTTGTGGATTTGATCTTTTAAAACACAATGAGGTGAAATGTTTCGGTGTGTGTTTTCAAGGTGTCTCTCATTCTTTTTGTTTCAGATGACGGGGCGAAGTTTGTCCTGCGCGGAGCGCTGCTGCTGAAGGCCGGCAGGGAGCCAAGCGTCTCCGTAACGCAGAACCCGCTGTCGGAGGAGGATCGAGCCAAACTGAAGGTGCAGACACAGGAGCGAGGCTGAGACGAACTCAGCTGTGATGGGTGGGTTTTAACTGTCCGCCGTGTGACCCCGCAGGAAGTGGCTGCCGTGGACGGTCTCTACAGGATCCGAGTGCCCCGAGTTTACCTGCAGGCGGACCGACAGTCTGAGCGGCAGCTGGAAGGGTACCTGACCGCCTTCGTCAGAGCTGTGAGTGCGCCACGCGAACAGGAGGAGCTCTTATTGAGGTTCTGACCTCTTGATGGACGACCGGCTCCACCAGCTGAGCCTCGGCTGCCTCCTCAATGTGTCTAATTAATCCGATGATTCTCTGTCTGATTCAATTTAGATGAGAAAATGACAGCTTGGACTTTTCTCCTCATCTTAAAGCAGCGTTTGATTTTCCCTCAGTGCATTTAGGGAGAATTAGTCTCTTTAAATGACGAGTTTGGAAGGTTGACTTGTGGCCTGCAGGTTAGTGAAGCCAGCTTGTGTCATGGAGAGTTGCTGCTTTATATAAATAATCAGTTTATTTCTGAGGTTATTTTATTGGACACATAGCTTCTTACAGGCCTGTTTTAGCTAATAGATATGTGGTTTTCTTTGTTCAGCCCCTTTTGTCTTTAACTTCTGAAAACACCAATATAGTAACACTTTAAGAAAAGAATAAACCAGGACAAAAAAACCAAAATATTGCTGTAGATGTTTGAAGAAAAAAACAAGAAAAAAGTCATAATGAAGCCATGTTCTTTTTTAAGGAACTTTTAAACTGTATTTTCAGGTTTTTCTCTATGAAATGTTTCGATTGTGCTGCATCGTTCTTCAGTAGTAATTCTATTTTCATGCAGTAGTTCACACTGTTGGAAATGGATTTGTGCTGCGATGTGTGCAAACGTTTGACATACAGACAGTGCAGCTGAAATTGGTAAAAATGGATAAAATAGCATTCTATATACTTATTATTTTTTGTTTGTGTGGAGGGTGGGCTCGAGGAAGGCAGCAGTTAAAATAATATTTAGAATTGCTAGTGTAGCTTTTTTCAGGGTATGACAAAAAAGAAAAAAAATTAAAGAAAAATGCCAAAAGTGAAGCAAAAAAATGTTTTGTGTTAAATGACTGTGACCAGTAAAACGCAAATAGCAACTAAAATAGGCAAGATGCTAAATATTGTTAATAAAGTAAAATCCCTGAAAAAAAGAAAAATCTCTCTAAAGAAAAACATGGCCATAAAAGAGAGGAATATAATGAATATCAGCTGTGAAACTTAAATCATTAGTGTGTTGTTCATCTTCAGACACGTATCTGGTGTGAAATGAGCAGAGCTGCTCCGGTCCTGGAGGGTTCAGACCCGGGGTCTGCTGGGAGGGAGGCTGACGGTCTGGCTGTTTCCCCGCAGTGCGCCATGGTGGAGTCTCACCTGAGCGACGTGATCACGCTGCACACCGACGTGTCCGGACACCTGATCGGCGTCTCCATCGTGACGCTGCCCGGCGCCTGCCGCGGCACCGAGGTGGAGGACGAGGTGGACCTGGAGGTCTTCAACACCACGCTGAGCATCGTGGCTCCCGTCACGGCGCCCGGGTGGGTCCGCCTCTCCCCTCTCTCCACCCCCACCCCCTCCTCCCGGGGTTTCTTCATGTATTCATTCGGCTGACTCCCTTGCAGACCTGAGACGGCCCTGTTCCTCGAACGGATGGAGCAGGAATCTGAGAAGAAAGGGAAGAATCCACAAGAGCAGAAATCCTTCTTCGCTAAATATGTGAGTGCTGAGAAGTGCTGATAAGGCTCCCTGCCTCGGGTAATTGGGCTGTAATGATTGTAATTTCCTGTGTACTTAATGAATAATTGAAAATGCCTGTTAAGCTCTTTTTTTTTCTTCCCCTCTTTGCTCTATCAGACTCACTCTGACTTTTTGTGTGAGCGCAACATGTGTGGAGAGAAACGCAAAGCCAGCACTTTGATTTTAAGTGGAAGCTCCTGAGCAGATGTGTGTGATCAAACCTGTGGCCTCTTCCTCTTAGTTAACTGAACACCGTCACCCTCACGATCGAGCCGCTGACGTTGCTTCCAGCGTCCAGATGATTTTGTGTAAAAACTCACTGACTTTTTGACTCCATTCCTCCTGGAATTAAAGTGTTCGGAGCTTCTGGATTGGAGTAAAAATTCATTTTATAAGCAGTTAAATTGACAGCTTGTATCTAATCCTGATTATTTTGGTGATGCTCTCCAGTTAAGCTTCATAAGACAAACCCCAGTCTTTCACAAATAAAACTAAATGTTTTACAGTTTTTTCAACATCACTTCAGACACAGAACGAACAATTTTAGGATAAAGGAACTAATAACACTATTGGGGAGTTGTAACATTACATGAAAAAAGCCCAAATTATGACATTATTGTTTGTTAGACGCCTCTTTAAAGCGATACTTCAACATTTTGGCAAATTGGCCCATCTAGGGCAATTCGGTAGTCATTTAGAACAGCATATTTACTTTTTTTGTGAGGGCGAGCTGTTGTTTATTCAGCGGTGAGTCTGAGGAGAGCTTCACGGCGGACATAATGGAAGTGGACGGTACAGTAGCTTCCCTCGTCAAACTCATCAATCCAATACAATCCAACAACCCCAAAACACACTTTGGTGGACACGTTATAATCCCCACATTCACTACGCTGTGAAATATTAATGCAAAATTACGAGATTGAGCGTTTTTTTGCGAAGATTGCTAAGACGGAACTACTTACTAAACATGACGTCTGGGCGTAGTGATCTCAAAAGAAAAAGTAGTTCCCAATATTTGCTTCAATGTCGTAATGCTACAATATTATTTGTTGGTGTTTCACAGCGTAGTGAATGTGCGGATTATAACGTGTCCACCAAAGTGTGTTTTGGGGTTGTTGGATTGTGTATTTGATGAGTTTGACGAGGGAAGCAACTGTACCGTCCACTTCCATTATGTCCGCCGTGAAGCTCTCCTCAGACGCACCGCTGAATAAACAACAGCTCGCCCTCACAAAAAAAGTAAGTATGCTGTTCTAAATGACTACCGAATTGCCCTAGATGGGCCAATTTGCCAAAATGTTGAAGTATCGCTTTAAGGATTGGGTCTGCTCTTAACTGAGTGTTAGCAGCATTTCTCTCCCTGGGATTAAAGATTTGTGCGATGGTCTCAGTTTGAGTCAAAGTGTTTTTCTCCTCATTGCAAGTAAAATGCATCGTTTTTGTGTTTCCGGTTGAGATGGATTTAGCTTTGACGCGGCTTTGAAAACCACATTGGTTTACATGGAAATAGCAGAAACACTGGCACCAGTGTAATCACCAGGTTAGGCCACTAGTCGGTGCTGTGGTTTCTTTTGCACAGAGAATAATCTGCTCTAAACTTTAACAGTGGGAGTTCATGGACGTTTGTAGCAAGTTGGATTGTTATTACAGTCTAAAGTCTAAAACCAGCAGGTCCAGGAGCGTCTGGACTGGGAGTCATGACGGTCTGGAGGGAAACGTTACTGAGCACGTGCAGAAGAAGTATTAACTCCACCCACAGCAGCAGTGGGACCATGAACATGACCCGTTCCTCCGATACTCTCCTGCCAGTCCTGCTCTCTGTGCTGTGTGTGTGTGTGTGTGTGTTTGAGTGTGTGTGTCGTGCTGCGTTCACTGACCCCCTGACTCGCTGCTGTGCTGTGTTGCAGTGGTATTTGATTCTGGGTGGTGCAATCTTCCTCATGGCCACCAATTCGGCACAGCCCCCAGCAGGGGGAGGCAGAGAGCAGAGCTGAGGCCCGCTGAAGTACAGTCTCCTTATTGTGGCTCATTCTGTCCTCCCTCCTCTCTCTCTCCTCTCTCTCCTCCCTCCTTCCTCTCTCCGTCACTGGCTGTGCTCACACTGAATAAACAAAGTTTTGAAAGGAGCGAGGAAAATACCAAATCTGCTATCAATTGGATGGAAATTTGAATTTTCTGAAGACCAGTTGGTCCGCTGTAAGCATTCCAGCATCCTGTTTGTTTTCTAAACAGGCTCGTTTCAGCCCTGGTGTGAACACAGCCTCAGAAACACGCTTAACTGAGACCCGACTCTCTGCTCTTCGACTCAGCCCTTCTTTTCTGCATCCTGTTTTTCGGTCTAACGCCAAACGCTCTTCAGTCTGATAATCCCTGAAGCGGAAGTCCATCTAAAACTGTGATTAACGGCAGCATGTGTTTGGTGTTTGACCCTCAGACCTTCATTCTCCGGCGTGTCTTCCTCACTTTTCTGTTCAGAGATTCAGTCTAATCTGGGTCGAGCAAGTCTGGAACTGTCAGTGATCTCAGTTGATTTAATCCCCGGATCAGAGATGCTCCCTTCACGCCGTCTGTTCCTCTTCTGTCTGTCCTGCAGTGGATGTACATCGTGCCTCTCGTCCTCTTCCTCATGATGTCCGGCGCTCAGGACCAATCGGGAGGCGGCGCCGGCGGCGGAGCGGCCAACGGGGGAGGCCGATGATCAGCTAGAGAAGACGACAGATCTAGAACCCATTTTTAATTGCTGTACATAATGCTATTTAAGGAACCTGTCACACAACCTGTACAGTACGGAGGAAATAATGTGCCCTGCAGACGACTGCCTTTTTAATACTAATGTGAAAATAAAGTATTTATTACTTGAATGAATTTGAATTTTATTTAGCTAGCATAATTCACTTTTTTTAATCTTAAATTAATTTAAACTAAATACGCTTTGCCTCCTACTAATCATGTTTACTCTCATAACATCCCAGGATATCAACAGAGCAAAAGCCTGGTATATATGATATCATATATATCTCTTTATTTTTAAGGTATAATAATTCTCCAATACACAGTCGGATTAGAGAAAAACAAATGTACTGACATTTACTGAAGTCACTTTTCCAACTGAACCTTGTTTCATTGTGCACTACATGTTTTCACCACAAGATGGTGTTTTGAGTCACTAAAAGGAGCCTTGAAAACCATCCGAAGTTTTTCATTAAAAAATAAACATGATGGGTAATGCTCCTGGTGAAAATGTGCATGATTTCATATTTAAATATATTAAAAAAAAAAAAAAAAAAGTCCTGCAATGTCTCCTCTGCCCTCTGGAGGCGCTGGAGGTCACATTAACAATTTAACAAACCCACAGACGACTTCAGCAGCATTTCTTCACATTATCATCATTTATTAACTAAATTCAGCACATATAAAAGATAAATAGGCACTCTGAGCTCATGCATAGTCCTCTGACATAAAAACGTACCCAACTATTTTTTCTAAGCGTATTAAAATGCTTCAATAAATATCCAAAAAGACGTCTTTGGGTAAAATGCAGAAATTTTAAGCTTTCTTCATGCACTTAAGAAAGTGGCTATAATCTACTGAGATGCCGTAACGGCTCCATTTTTTGTTCCCCAAACATCACAAACCACCCTCACTCTTTCAAATATACACTATCAGTCCCCCCCAGACACACCCCCACCCCCCTGCAGCTCTCCCCCCTGCTGTGTCACTGATCCTTCTTCCGGAGGAGGCAGGAGGAATTGGTGCCGATCCAGAATCCGGGGTAAATCTTCTCCTGCAGGTTGACTTTGAACTTCTGGATGAGGCGCACCGCCTTCTCGCCGCCCTCGCCCTCCACCAGGAGGAACTTGAGCACGCCGGCGGGCTGGTCCACGTAGACGCCCAGGGTGGAGCCGGGGGGCATCTGGATGTCCACGTTCTCGCTGTTGTGCCACACCTGGAAGCAGGATCCGGACCAGCCGACCCCCCAGGAGCTGGCGTTCTCCCCGAGCCCGCAGGCGCCGTCCTGGGCCTTCCTCGGGGCGCTCTCGCAGGCCACGCCCACCACCACCCAGCCCTCGTACTCCACCTCCCAGTAGCCCCTGCAGCCCAGGAGGCCCTCCTTACACAGAACCTGGAACGGGGACGGATGTGGTTTAAGTTAGCCGGACTCAACTGGAGATTTCACGTTTCCGTGTTGAGTGTCGTACCTGAGGCGAGTGGTCGTATCTCTCGGGCCTGTTGGGGTACGGACAGATGGCGTCCGAAGAGCGAGCCACCTTGGCGCCGCCGTCAGAGATCCACAGCAGCTTCTGAGCCGTCTTATCGTCCAGAGTGAGGGGGAACCAGTCTGACGCCAAAACGACACGGAAAAAACACCTCAATGAGTCCCAGCAACATCTTAATGAGGAACCGCACAAGGCTCAGCGACAAAACAGTTTCTTTACATTTACATTCTGATCCACACTTCAACAATCTTTTACATCAAAGCTTGAATTTATGTTGTTAACTGTGTTTAATTTTCTTCGATTCAGGCGGACTTACGCTTCATGAAGTCCGCCCTGGTGGTCGGTTCAGGGATGTTTGGCTCATAAGGGGGCAGCTTCACTGAAGACAGATTCAAACAAAAAAAGAAAAAGTAAGTATTGAACAATTGTGCATTAAATGCAGAAGACTGGCAAAAAGTAAATAAGAGCAGTGGTGCATGCTGGTCCTCACCTTCTGCTGCAGTGCTGGATTTTCTTCCTGGAAGAGAAGAAGAAAAAGAGAGAAGAAGAAGAGTCATCCGTCACATCTGGGATTATCAGAGCTGAACGCTCCACTGTCCACTAAACCACAACATTTCAGAATAAAAGTTTAATATAAATGGAAACGTTTTCAAAACAATGTCTGTTTACATGCAAATGACAGAGACAACGAAATTACATTTTCAGCGACTCCAAGTGCCACTGTGTTGTAAACGGACATTAAAAATGGTGAACTTGAAGATGCCTTTTTGTAAACGAAGCCTAAACCTTTTCACCTTCAGACCCCCCCCCCCCCCCACCCCCCACATTCTCCTGCTCTGAACCACCGCCTGCCTTCACGTCCTGCAGATCAGAGGAGTCTGTTTGATTAATGCATCTCCCCGTTCCTTCCAGGACTCCGGTTTCACCATCGGGTTGGGGTGGGGCGGTGGGGGGGTGGGGGGGCATCTGGATGTCCGAGCATACATTTACATGGTGGCCGCTGAGGGTGGGGGTCTGGTTCTGAGAACACAGCCCCTGTCTGCTCGCCGTGTTTGTTGTGTGTGTTGTCTTGTCACTGGCTCTTCCTCCTGCTCCGTCCGTCTCCCCTCTGCATAGCTTCACAGCTCTCCTGTTACCGTTTCTCAAAATGAGCCGCCGCCACCCCCCCCCCCCCCCCCCCCCCCCCCCCCCCGCCTTCCCCGCTTTGATTTGCCTGCCCTTTGGTTCGGCCCAGATTGCACCGTTATCCTCACGAGGATGCTTCTTCAGGCGGCGCTCGCCGCTGCAGAGGCATCAGCCGGAACGAAGACACTTTTCCTCATGCTTAACCTTCCCCTTCATAAATCTCCTCTTTAATGCTAAAAACTGCCATTTTCCTCCACTCATTTTGAGAGCGGCTCACATTAAAGCAGTTCAGACCCTCGCTGAGAGGTCGCTGTGGATCCAGGAGAGTCGGACCGGAGGGTTTTTTCCACGCCGTCGTGTTATTTTACGCCTCTCGACTGCAGAGAACTTTATAAACCTTTGACAGCCCATTTATCTGAACGAGGTGAGCTGGAGTATTGAGGCTTCAAAAACACGCTCTGGAAGCGCCCCCGCCTCGCCCCGCGACCCTCGCGTTGAGGACGACGCCGTCAGCATGACGGCGTCGTCCTCAACGCGAGGGTCGCGGAGCGGGGCTGCCGTCACATCTGCGAGCGCCGGATATGATTGAGGGCGACGTCGCGGCGTTCCCCGAAGCGTGAGCAGTTCTCGCAGGCGCTGCCGAAGCACTCGCAGTATTCCCGGGGTCAGCGGAGGACGAGCGTGCCATCTTTAACTTCGCTGGCTTTCGAAGCGTCTTCCTCGGGTGACAGAAATACTGCTGTAATTAAAAAGTCTAAATATACGCTGTTTAGCTGTTGTGCGGGAGACCATTGTGCCAGAAGTAATTACCTGCCCGGACTCACTAAGACCAGACGATCTGCTAATCGGCTGAGCATGCAGACGTATTAATCGAACCCTACCGGGGCTTAGGATCGGGTTCCAAATCAAATCTGAGCCTGGATCTGTCCG
Source organism: Salarias fasciatus (assembly GCF_902148845.1). NCBI lineage: Eukaryota > Metazoa > Chordata > Actinopteri > Blenniiformes > Blenniidae > Salarias > Salarias fasciatus. The sequence goes on along the minus strand of NC_043748.1, from coordinate 20,108,836 downwards.
AACCGGTCCGAGCAGAGGAAGAAGAGGAACTGGAACGGGGATCGTGTGAGGACTTGATGCTGAGCCGCTCGGGGCTCCGGACCGGAGGTTTGGCAGGACGGAGGCGGGATAGCGTGAAGGTCACGAAATCCACGCAGTAAATCGGGCGAGTTGAAAGTCACCGGTGACAGAACACGTCGTTCGTCTTGCTTCCTCACCTTCTCTGATCTCTTAATCGGAAACAGAACAGGCGGAACCTCACAGAGGGAGATTCCACTCAGTTTTTTTTTCCCCCTATTTTGTGTTTTCATGTTTTCTCCTACAGTACAAAAACATATTTGAGGTAATTTGGGGAAACCCTGCTTGGCTCTGCTCCAACCTGAGAATGATAAATATGAAACAACGCAGTGCAAAAAAAAAATTCTGAACAAATCATAACACTTTTATTATCTGTATAAGAAGGGAGCGGTCCATCGAATGATGAGTTCTTAAGTCTTCCAGAGAAGAAACGCTGTCTCCTCCTCCATGATCGCTGTCGCTCTGCTCTTATCTGAAGACGAGCTGAAGCGACTGGCCCTCAGTGCTTCTCAGGTCCTGAAGATGTCTTTCACATCTGCCTGCTGGAGCGCCTCAGGTCACCTCGGTGTGAGATTTCACACTTTGAGTTGGGCGATCTGGAGGCGTGCCCGGCCCCCCGGCAGCTCCGTGGATGTTCGGCCCGGCCCAGCGGGATCAACAGGAGACGGGATAAACAGATCCTTAGCGAGATTGATGGCTCGACCGAGACGTAACGGAGACAGAGCAGCCGGGGCGTCGAACAGGACACCTCCTGGATGAACGGACGCGTCTGACGCCATTACCGGAGGAATACCTCCATCAGAGCGGAGCGTGGCTCCGTGGTCCGTCTGGACACGTGATCGAACCAATAAACAGCTGAGGAGGAGCGGAAAGGTCAGCCTGGACTCCCCTGATGTTTACTCTGGAAGGTCAGCAGGTCTGCCTCTGCGCTGGGCGGATTCCCCTCGCAGTGGGACGGAGCTACACTATCTGAGCAGATCAGGTTCGAAACATCCCACTGAGGCAGCAGGAGGGCGAGACGGAGCCGGACTGATCCGGACTTTGTTCTTCTCAGAAGTCCAGACTGTGTGGCAGGAAGCCCGGCCGGAGGACGGCCGCAGTCAGGAGGTGGAAAGACAGAAAATTAGGGGCTCTGGTAAATCATTGAGTCTTTTTAAAAGGTCAAATTAAAGGGATGCGCACTGTGAGTTCCTGCAGTAATATAAATATTACTTTGATCTTCCAAATACATTTCAGTTCAGAAGCCACATGAACCACATTTTCACCTTGACTGCGTCCGACCAGTGAAATGGAGCCACAATAACCTTTAGATTTAAACTCTAAAGATTTCTTTTGCTTTTTTCTCAGAATGTACAAGATGAAAATGTCGACATTTTTGCAAAACCAAACTACTGCTCCCAAATATGACAGTTTCAACATGAAGCCAGTTTTAATGATGCAATATGACGCAACGTGAAATGATCCAAAACGCTTAATAAGATTTTGCATTATTTATGTTTTTACAAACTCCTCCTGACTGCACGGCTTTGATAGTTTTCACCAACATCTGATATCTCATCTCGTCTCGGTAGTTTGGCCGGAGTGAAGCCTCTTGCCAGCCTGTTTCGTCCCACGGGCCTTATGTTTCACACCCTTGTTCTAAAGATTTCCTACAGTTTTCCTGTGATCTATAATAACAACAGTAATAAACATGATGCCACCAAGATGTTCCAGATTTCATGGTGTGAAAATATATTATATTGTGACATTTACTTGCATTTTCCACATTATCTTAACTGCTTTTTTGGAAACTGTGAAGACTGTGTGATTTTTATGAATAATGTGATTTTACACAGTGATTTTCTGCATGAATCAAAACATTTTTGTGATTTTTTTTTAATTGCAGCATTCATATTTCCATTTATAAGCTTTTTATATTCTTTATCAGCACTATTACATAACTCATATTTCTCGTAAAATATTCTACAGTTACTTGAGGTTTAAATTTTTTTTGAGAGTGCACAAAGATGTTTTTGCAGTTTTTTCCAATAAATTTTAACTAATAACATAATTTGGATTTCAGAGCTACTTCTTCATTGTAATACTGCGCTGCATTCATTGGATCCAAAAGGTTAAAAGATGTTAATGTGATGATCGTCCATCCTGGAGCGAAGCATTCGCAGCGCTGCATGCTGAGGCAGAGAGACTGACGGACGGGAACACGAGCTCGGAAACCGCAAACGCTCGTCGCTGTGACATTAGAGAGTCTGTTGACCAGCATGTGCCGGAGAAACCTTAACCAGGCCTTTCATGCCCCTTGTGGACATGATTGATGGGCCGGAGAAAAGCAGCAGAATCCCGGGATCGGCCGCGACGACAGGCGCTTGGCTGGACTTGACTTACAGGGGTGATTCCACATCATAACATCGGATAAACAAAGTATGAAACATGTAATAAAACTCTACGAGCGGCCATAAATGGAGGTCCTGCCAGGTCAGCCTGTGGCATGTCTGTGGTTATTGAGTCATTTACACACATAAGGCATAAATCTGAGCAATTGCACGGCGGATCTCGCACTCCATGGGAGAAAACTTCATTTTAGTGATATGAGCAGGTTTCTTCATACAGGAAGACCTCAGATACAATGAAAAGTGCTGATGAGCAGAAAATCATGTCGCTTTTTCTGCATTTTGGATTTAATATTTGATCAAAACTTAGATTACATGGCAAATTTATTCAGTTTTACCTGATATAGCTTCAACCTTGATCATTAATTTCCTTGAAATTCTCATATTTCAATATTTTTCTACTGATGTAAGACCTAGTATTTCATGAAACAATGTTTAATCTAGTTCAGTCTGATCTTTCAGCAGTTAATCTGGGCCATGCATGGTATGATCCCCTTCCCAGGTGTCCTCAGGGTCTGAGGTGAGGACGGTTTTCTTACCTGCTTTCTTGGGAACGGGCATGATTGTTCAGGAGCTCGCTGCAGTGCTCAGCATCAGACGGTGGGGGATTGTGTCTGCTCGTGCCCTGGGGGGGGTCCCTCTTATTACCTTCCAGGGAGGAGGAGGAGGGGGGGTGGGGGACTGGATCTAAGTCCTCCACAGGGATGGTCCATCCTGTCACATGAACCCCCCCGACCGCCCGATCCTTTCTAGGCATCGGTTTGATGGAGACAAGCAAATGTCCAGAAGTATGGACACTCATTTGCATACACATGGGCCGGGCATGTGCATGGCGTACCCAGAGTGTACGGCACATGGCCCCCGCACGCCATCTTTAATGATAAAGTGTGGGACGTAATCCGCAGACGCGTGTACGTCACGTCGACAACATCTCATGCTTTCCCCGAAGAGCGGGCGGTCGGCCCCAGCCCCGACCCCAGCCCTGACCCCGGCTCTGACCCCAGCCCCGGCCCCAGCCCAGCCCAGCCCCAGCCATAGGTGTGGTTTTGTGTGTGGAGAGTGCGAGACGTCGGTATGTGAAGACGAGGCCAGCGGCTCACAGCGGGGCCTGTCATCGTTTCAGGAAACTATCACTCACCGGCTGCTGCCAAAACGGACCGCGGCGTCGGTGCAGTCAGAGCTTCAAAATAACAGCTTGTAACCGGGCCGACATAAACCATCAGCCAGCTCAAGTGTCCACTTTTAATTGAGCTGGGATGTATTAATTATCACACTTCAGAGTTTGACATCTCCCCCATAAAGCACTTTTTAATCTTAAGTACCAAAAGAAGGAATATTCTCCTTCTTCTGAGGCTTTCCAGCTCGCATCACAATCTAATTATGCAGATGCTGTAAAGAAACAGTCTTTTTCACGGAGATCTGCAGTCCTGTGAGGAATTGTTTCAGCATCTTGTGCATCCAAATGCAAAGCAGAAACAAAGATGTAAGCAGATTCTTACAAGGCAAGGAGGGAAAACACAAGAAAAAACAAGCTGGTTTGGGGAAAGAAAACAAACAAACAACAAGAGTAAAACTGAAAATACGTCCTGAAGAAGATCCAAGGCTTCAGAATCAACCATATGGGGAAATTCATGGAAAATAATTGATTACAGCAAACAGAAATGTTGAACTAATAACAGAGTGAATGCCTCGGCAAGACTTTAAAAATGCATTCTAAAGAACAAGGCTGCGCTTGAGTTTTACAACACAACTAAATGCAGTGTAGAAACACAAGAAATAAATGGGAAACACATGAGCACAGACAGTAAAGAAGCATTAAACTTATCTTGTACATGTACATTGTTGTGCAAGTAATGAAAAATGGTACTTTAGTACAATCATTTCGGCATAAGTCAGACACCGAATCAGTCTTTGATTGAGCGGTCAAAAGATGCCGTTTAAAGCTCGTGTCCGGAGTTTCTGTTCGTTTCATTGTATGTATGTATCATTTTTTTAACAGAGCTTAAATGTGTTAGTCTGGTTCGATGCTATAATATAATATTAACATAAAGCAATATAAAAATGTATTTATGAGCTCTGCCTTCGTCTCATAGACCCCCTTGTTATCCGAAAAAGCGCCGGTCAGCTTCAGCCAATAGACTTCGAGCTTCTGCTTTGTCATGCTGTCAATCAATGTGTGCACGCAGACGTTGGATTAAAAAAACTCTCATTCTTTCAAAACTCCAGACACGAGCTTTAAGATTCGATGTCTAAGATACATTTTTTAAAAAAGGCATCAATCTGCCCTTTGTTGTCAGTAGATATATGATTGTACATCATCTGCATATGTGTGAAATTTGATGCCACATCTTCAGATGACATTCCCAAATGGTGTATAAATTAAAAAAGCAAGGGGCCCAGGACCGAGCCTTGGGGCACACCGGAGGAGCACATAGCCATACAAATAACCTGTGTGACATGAGCTGCACCATGTAAAGCAGGGGTGGGGAACCCTGGTCCTGGAGGGCCGCAAACCTGCATGCTTTCCATGTCTCCCTGCTTCAACACAGCTGATTGCAATGAGGCTCGTTATCTGGCTTTCTGCTGGACTTGGCCATGAATCTTGATTCGATTCAGGTGTGTTGAAGCAGGGAGACATGGAAAACATGCAGGTTTGCGGCCCTCCAGGACCAGGGTTCCCCACCCCTGATGTAAAGGATGAATTGGTTTCAAAACAAGTTAGAACCAGCAGTTTCCACAGTAGCTGGCCTTGTCTGGTCATCCTCCAAACCGCTTCGCTCCCTGGATGACTTTTCAGTGCAGCGCAAGTGAGAATCACACCTGATATAAAATCATAAAACCATCAAACGTCATCAAACTGAATGACCATCTGTGCTTACGGAATTTGCATTAAGCTCCTCTGAAACATGGAGGCTCTCATCACATGCCGTCCCCACAGACCGGTCGCTACGACTCGAGAGGAAATAACTCGGTGCCACGAATGTCTGGCTCTCATTAAAGGAAGAATCTTAATGAAGCGTAACCGCCTGCTTATCGCCGGCTCCTATAATACCGGGTCCTGTCTGCGTGGGGCATGAAAACTCATTTCAGCACCTGCTGCTCACTGCTGTCAGTGACTGGGCTTAAATAGTATTGTACCCTGACCCCCCCGTCACCCCCCAGGGTGTGTTTAGGGGGCGCTACATTATACACCCTGCGATGGCGGCGTGATATCCCAGTGTGCATTACCGCCGCTAAACGCCCGCGCGTGTTACTTCATTACATGTTAACATGATGGTGAAATGTATAGCGTGTTCAGGCGCCGGCGTACAATAAGTGTGAGGCTGTAATGTGTGAAAGGACTGTCAGGACTGTCACTGCTCTGAGCGGCGGGGCAGCTGCTCGCCGCTCCGTGCGAAGTCTGGACTCTCAATCAGCCTTTGTTCACCACTGAAGAGTCGACTTACCACCACAGCCAGTCACTCCCATCCGAAACGCATCGGGATTCAAACCAGGGACCCGAAAGCTCCAAGTCAAAACCTGCATCACTGAACCATCAGGTCAGGATACTGTTTCACTCCAACAAATGTAATAAACTTTATTGTACAGCCTGTTGAATGTAAAACACTGAATGTGGAAGTTTCTTTTACTCCATGAGCAGTTTAATCTGTCGACCAAATACGGCAAAGTGACGGCTGCGTAACCATCCTGACTGACGTTTTATTAACATCGCATCTCTACCTTCAAATCTTCTTTTAACTTATTTTGTTGCAGAGTGAACGTGGTATATAAATGAGAAGCACAGTGGTCACCTGAAGAGGTCACATGATCAGCTTTTTTTTTTTTTTTTTTGCTTCACAGATAGTTCTTGGTTTAGAAGTAGCCTTGAGTTCGTAAACACTACAAATATGCCCGCACAATGTCTCTGACATTTCAGGTGTGGGTCACTTGATAAAATGCATGTGATTGCATAGTTTAAAAAAAAAAAAAAATCAGATTGAGGCAGATTGAGGTAACTCTGATATGGGAATCAAGATTTGCAGTTTAAATTTCAGTCAATTAAAAGAAAAGAAGGAACCATTAGAGTGCATCAAGAACATAGAATCACAGAGAGCACAGGCAGAACATCACACAGATAAAACAGCAACAACATGGAATCGAAGCCAAACTTATAATTGAGCCACCAGCTGAAGATGATCACACAATCAGGCACAGGTGAAACACATCAGGGCAGCAATCAGACATGAGGAGGGAAGACGAGAAACCTGCAACCAGAGACAACATGAACATTTAACAAAACTAAAAATTAAACAGACAAGACAGAAAATGTGGACTGACACAAGTATATATTGAAGAAACTGTAAAACTGACCTGAACCCAATTGACTTTGATAAAACGTATCTTTGAAAGAGACATTACTGGCTGGATTAACATGTTTTGTAATGTCGCCACCAGATTTCCTCTTTTGAGCAGTACTGTCCTAAAATATCATGTAGCTTTAGAGAAAAAACAAAACAAAACAGACCAGATGATTCAGGAACCCCTTAAAAAAATTTTTTTAAGTAATTATTTCAAGTTTTGGTCTGTTTACAGGAGAACCCCGAAGGAGCCTCTGAAAATGCAACTTTTTGAAAACACCTGCCAAGACGGAACTTGTAGGAAAAACACAACATCTTGAAAACCCTCGGTTTCCATCTCCATGGAAACGCTGCTGCTGCACACGCACATCATGGCCGGAGTAGCTTGTTCTGGACTGCTAGCTAGCTACGCCGCTTTCTATAAAAACCATGGTTTTCGTTAAATGTTGCCATTTAAACGTGAAACATTTCTGAAAGAAAAAACTCAAAACCAATGAATTTTTACTTGAAATGTCGTGGAAACGCTGCCTGAGATGTTACCATGAAAAGCGGCGTGCACCAGGTTTATGTTTGTGTGTCGTGATTTACTGCTGCATTTCCAGAGGTGCGAAACCTTAATTATTGTGCATTTTTAAAATGTTCTCAAATCACAGAAATCCTAGGAAAACACCAATAAATAATATAATATAATAAAACACTGTGTATATGTATGATTCCTGAAGATAACTGTTCCATGTGTTTGGAGCAGTATTATGATGCAAAAAGGAAAAAAAAGAAAGGGAGAACAGGCACAAGATGCAATATGAGGACCTAGTAGGCATTTTAACGATTTAACCAGCACTGAAGGCTCTTTACCGCCTGTGCAGGAGGAAAAGCAAATGTCAGGAGTGCAGATTTTACTGTAAACTCAGCAGATAATAAACCACGAGGTGCACAGATTTACAAGGCGAGAAGGACGGGACAGAGTCAACAGGCCCCCTGCGGCGGGACGGTAACAGAGACCTGCTGAGAGCTCCTGAATTATGGGATGCCGGGACACTCGGTGCCATGCTGACAGTGTTGGCCGGCGATTTATGAGGAACGTGTTGCCATAAGAGCTGCTGCATGGAACTGCAGGTCCGACCACCGAACGTCAAAGGAAACACTTTTAATGATTTACAGATTTGAATGAAATGACGAAGCTTTCGGGATAATATCATCAATATCAGAGCGATTTGTACAAACAGAATTTCTGCTATTTTAGCCTCTCTAGCTCTTTATCTGTTAGTAACTGCTGAGTTTCCTGATGGTTAGAGCATTTTGCACCATTCACGCAAGTTGTTTCTTGTTTTTCTTTTCCCTTTTTCTTCCTTTTCTGCCATATTTACTCCTTCTTTTTTCATTTTTCAGGTTTAAAGTGTTGGCTTCACAGATGGAGGCAAGCGATCCAAGTAATGGGAGCAACTAAACACCATCATGTTTTTTTTAATTCACATTAAATAAATTGAAAGTCATTTAGGTTTCAGTGTCAAGATATAACAGGAGAGGAGAGAAGACTTCTTCAGTGGAACAGTCTGGGTTTTTTTTTTTTTAAACATTTTTTCTGTTATTTTCATTTTAATTTCTTTCTGCTTTTTGTTTTTTGCCTTCTTTCCTTGCTTAAGAAAAGCTGTTCTAGCAAATCTAAGAACACACAGTGTCGGGTTTTAGTCAGGAGAGCACTCAATTCGTCACACACACCTGTGAAAATGGAACAACAGCTCATTTTTATTCCTGACAAGCAAAAATGAAAAATCCGAAAAACCGGAAAGGACCATGAGATCTTAGGCGAAACCTGAAGAGATGCTGGAAATTCCACACCGTGTTTTCCTCCAGTCCGTATTCTGTTGTAATTGGCAGTTTTACAGCTGACAGTCACTGTCTTAATGATCTTTCTTGGTTTTCTGTTCATACAAACCTCTTGTACTAACGACATCATTTTCATTGCCATGTAAACACAAAGGTTTTCTGAAACAAACCCCCAAAATCGATGTGTTGTCATTCAAGGCGTTGTCCTGTAGATGAGGCCTCGGAGTCAGTCCTGACCCAAACGTGCAGCCTGAGCAGAGCCTCCGCCGCCGTGTGTCCCTGAACGCAGCACGTGGTCCTGGGTGGTCCTGGGCTTGACCGCATCCAGTTCCCCTCCTAAAGATCACCACGGCCATGTGTCTGAGCGAATGCCGCCCTGCTTCTGGGTAACGCCGGCATACGTCAGGGGTCAGGCTGATCGGCCCCCGCCCTCGCGGCGTCGATCTGAGCGATCCCTTTACAAACAGATGACTGCCGTTGTTGTCACCTCCTCAGCGGAGAGCGGAGAACAGCGCGGCTTCGCCATGTGTCGTTCTGAGAAAGGGGCCTGGCCGGCGAGTGTTCGGGGGTCAGAGGTCACATGGGACTAAAAACAGCTGACGGGAGGATGACGAGTTGCAGCATTGACAACAGGATGTCAGGATGAAGGATTCCTCAAGCTGTGATCTTCTAAAGCTCTAAAATGATCATAGATAGATTTTTTTTATTCACTGCACTGAAAACTATTTTACCTCCATTATTATTTAATGCAGGTCAACCATCAACCAATTAAATCTTCTCTTTCTGCAAACAAATTCACGGGGAATACAAATGGAAAAAAACCATATCTGATTATACCATTTCATGGATGAAATCAGAGAAATTAACCTTCTGAATCAAGAAAAAGAAACAAACTTCAACTGGAAGAACAAACCGGTCGCTCCGTTCCAAATAAACAAGATGCTGCATTTAAGGCATGGGTGGAGAAAGAATTAAAAATGATTAACAAATGTTTGTTGGAGGAGCCCTAAGATAATTAAAATAATTACAAGATAAATATGGTTTGCTCTCGAATGGCTTCTACAAATATTTACAATTAGAAATTGAACACACTGAAATAAGCACAGCTGTGGAACACCTTCAAATTAAATCCAGAGAAGAAAAGAGAATCAGAAAATTAATATGAAATCCTGACAAACGCCTCCAGACGCGCTGAACAGGAAACTCGAGCGATGGGAGACAGAAGTTAATCTCACTATAGAAGATGAAGTTTGGACAAACGCCTGTGAAATAGAACACAAAATCCCTTACAGTCCCTCATGGAAAGAATTTAATTGGAAGTTAAAAATGTGGTACTTTAAAATATCCAGTATGACATCAAAACATGATAAAAGTAGATCAGATCTGTGTTGGAGAAACTGTAAACCAGTAGAAAACCAGACACACATCTTCTGGGACTACTCCACACAGAAAGAACATCTGAATTTGAGATTCACAGAGAAATCCGATAGGACCCAGCATAACATGCATTAAGATTAACTCACCATCGAGTAACGGATTAAAATAAAGTACGACTGTTACACATCTTCCTGTTAGTAGGAAGTATGACAAAGATGCCTCAAGTAATTTTTCATCTGATTATAGTGAACCACAAGAATCTAACTGAGAAGTTACAAATGTGTGGAATAACATCTCAGCATCACTCCGAGTCACCAGGGTCCTAATTTTAGAGACATTACAGGTAAAAGAAATCGGTCCTGCAGACTTGTTCAGTGTTGGAGTCATTAGTCAGGTGTCTGAGACGCTCATCCAGGCTTTAATGTCTTTAAGACGAGCTTCAAGTTTGACACGAAGACCAATATCATCCGATTTCACAGATAAATAAACCTGTGTATCATCTGCATACAATGTAGGTTAAGTTTTTCTTAGAAATTCCCCACAGGAACAAAATGTGAAAAGTAGATTTCTCCATGTTTAACCCCAGTCTGAGACAAAGAGTCATCATTAACATGAAAGAAGTGAAAGAAGTGAAATCTGTGTCATAAAAATATTTAAACTTTGCAGTGTGGTTCAAACCACCAATCAGTGAGAATATGACTGGTTTGACTTTGATCAGGGCTTTTCAAGAGTTTACCTGAGTGGGTGATATTAGAGTGCTGTGGATGGATGCTTCATGAGCCAAAGATTAGGGGGGAAAATGGTGATCATATCATATCTCAAACTCGATAAGTTCCAAAGCAAATTGGACGTATTTGAGGACAAAAGGTGTGTTGAAAATGTGAAGACCAGACGAGGAGTTGTTGAAAAGCATCACTGGGGTCTGACGTTGTGAAATACACCCGATACGAGTGATGCTGAGCTGTATTTAGCTCTATACAATCGACCTGATGCAGTCGGACTTCTTTGAATTCCTGCTGTCGCCTCGGTAACATGACACTCTGCTGCTCACTCTCCAATCTGCTCCTTTGCGTGAGACCTGGCGGTTCTTTCAGAACCAGCGTGATCTGCAGTGTCCCTAAAAATTAAAAATTTAAAAATCTACTCGGTTCTGAAAATTTCACTCTTCTTCTCAGAACATTTATAATTGATTAAGTAATTGATTCCGTGTCTGTGCACAAAAACACATTTTCATTGTTTCGATCCACAAAGATTTGTACCTTGAATTTCTGTCATATCATCAGTTACCTGACTTTAAATGATTCAACTGATCAGCAGGATACATAGTGTGCATCAGCAGCTCAAAGAGAAGATACAGCGCTGCCTCTGAGGGAGTTCTGGACATGAGTCACACACACAAACACACATGTGACAGGTGATAAATGTGTGTTTGGAGGGGTGTGACCAGGTAGCATATTTATTTTTTGCAACAGATCTGCAGCTCAGCATTTCCAGTCATGGCTTCCTACAGAGTGATGTGTGTGACGGCTGTGCTGACTCTGCTGATTCCAGGTAAGGCTGCATGTTCTCACCTGGATCACGTCCTCAGAGGAGGAGCTGAACTCTCTTTGATCAAATCTGTCAAACTGGACCTTCAGAAAAATTAAGTTAAATTAAGACGTAAAAGGACATTTCAAGTAAAAATACATAGTTTTTTTTTTTTTTTTTTTTTTTTCCAATTTGAAATACAGAAATGGTAGAAAAGCTAAAAATGTAGTAAATCCATTTGTGGGTGCTGCTGTTATGTGATATAATCTTATGCACACAGAAACCGTTGTTTTTCTTCAGCATATGATGACCTTCTTCGTCAGCACTATTTGCTACGACTGCTGTGCAGCAGCAGCCTTTCAGAAAAGCTCAATTTACCAAATTTACACTCACAGTTGGACCATTTTCAAAAAGTTCCACCATGTTACATTTTTAGTGGTTCAGAACACCACTGTCATGTAAAAGAATATTGAAAAACCCAGTAAAAGTTTGACTCCTGAAAATGTTATGCACTCAGGTCCTTGAGTTCAGGATTGATGTCTCCTTCTCTAGGAAACAGGAGTTGAGTTTAATAGCAACCATTGAAACATCAGCTCAACACTAAAGCTGACAATGGGCTCGACAATATCTATTTTCACCTCCTGTAAAATGAACGTGATGAAAATGAGCACATATTGAAAACAAATTGAATAAATGTTCACCTCCAAGTATGAACTGAGGGACATTCTGCCACTGCAGGCAGTGAAGTAACCACCTGAGATGTGAACCCAGAATGTTGTTTGAAGACTATTTCCTGTATTTCAGAGTCTGCGTCGCAGCTGTCTGGTGATGCTCCTTTAAGTCTGTCATGCTTAACCTTCTTCTCTTCTTCACCTGTACAGGCCTCCCACCTATATCAACCACCACCACCCCTCCAAACTCAACAACTTCCCCAACTGAAGCCACCACCACCACAGCCCTTCCAACCACAACCACCACCACCACCTCCCCAACCACAACCACCACCACAGCCCTTCCAACCACTATCACCACCTCCCCAACCACAACCACCACCACAGCCCTTCCAACCACTATCACCACCTCCCCAACCACAACCACCACCACAGCCCTTCCAACCACTATCACCATCTCCCCAACCACAACCATCACCACCTCCCGAACCACAGCCACCACCACCACTACCACCACCTCCCCAACCACAACCACCACCACTACCATCACCTCCCCAACCACAACCACCACCACTACCATCACCTCCCCAACCACAACCACCGCCACCACCACAGCCCTTCCAACCACTACCACCATTTCCCCAACCACAACCATCACCACCTCCCGAACCACAGCCACCACCACAACCACCACCACCTCCCCAACCACAACCACCACCACGTCCCCAACCACAACCACCACCACAGCCCTTCCAACCACTACCACCACCTCCCCAACCACAACCACCACCACCACCACAGCCCTTCCAACCACTACCACCACCTCCCCAACCACAACCATCACCACTACCATCACCTCCCCAACCACAACCACCGCCACCACCACAGCCCTTCCAACCACAACCACCACCTCTCCAACCACAACCACCACCACCACCATCACAGCCCTTCCAACCAAAACTACCACCTCCCCAACCCCAACCAAAACCACCCCTTTCCCAACCACTGCCACCACCCCTCCAACTACCACCACTGGCTCTCCAGCCACTACATCCTCACGTGAGTGCCTATAATATTTTTTTTTTGCTAGCTGTTGGCACATTTCTACCAACTTAAGTTCATATCAACATCTGACCGATATCAGTTAGCATGCTACTGTTAGGCACTTTCTACACAATGACTACAATGGATGTGTCTGGAAATAACTGAAACTTTCTCTCTGAGAAGCTTTCCTGCGCTAGTGTAGCAGCTGAACACTAACATGTTTTTGTGTTTTACTTCAGTATACTTCATGTAGTTATTCCGTTCATCTGGGAAACCCACATCTTAACCTCAGAAGTAGTGCAGAATTGTTGAACAAGTATGGTCTAAAATGCTCATAAACCCATACTGTCAATTCACAATGACAGGGAGTGCGTATCTTTCAATAAAATGATTGTGAAACTTACAGCTAACTCCTAAAAACAAAAACGAAAAGCATGTTCTTTTAAATCCAGAGTTTTGTCAGTTATACACAGAGTGTCAGCAAACACTGTACCCGTTAAACTCAAGGCTTTGGATGGGTTTCAGTCATAAATGGAGTGTCTGTAATTTTGATCTGAAGTTAAACAAAAACAGCTATTTTCTCTGTGAGTTTGTTAACTGCTTTTGTCCATCCCCTCCAGCAGTGGTGTGTGGTCAGGCTCCGTTGAACTCCCGTATTGTGGAGGGGAGCTTGGTGGCCTCATCTGGCATTTGGCCGTGGATGGCGAGCCTGCAGAGGAACGGGTTGCACGTGTGTGGTGGAACTTTGGTGTCCGAAGACGCTGTGATGAGCGACGCCGGATGCTTCTCAAGGTGAACCTGTCACGGTGCAAGGTGGAAGGACCCAAGCGCTGGCAGCACTGGTTGACTTGAAACTCCTTTATTTCCAAAACATGAAGATCACAGGGAAGTGCTGAGCTGGTGCAGGCATGACACATGGAACAGAGTCACATGGACAGAACTACAAGGAGTCAACCAGGACAAGCAAGGGAAGCAGGGCTTAAATAGGGGAGACACAGGTGCCACACATTAGGGCAATAACGAGGCAGGTGACCGCAGGAGAACATGAGGAGCAAACACAAACAGCAAGTGAGACAGGACATGCACAACAAAACAGGCCCTGAGCGCCCCCATCTGGCCGCAGAGGTACAGCGTATGACAGAATCAAAGGGTGTCAGCCTGAAATGGAGATTCAAGTCACTGTGACTTGGACTTGAGTCGACTCAGCTTCTGTTTTGATGACTTGTGACTAAAGACTTGAGACTTGAATAGACTTGAAATTGAAAAATTCAGGACTTGACTTGAGATTAGATGACTTAAATTACTTAAGTGTTGTTGATTTTGTATTTTCAGTTTTAATACAAATATAAGATTACTATATCACCCACTTTGAGCGCAGGCTGAAAATGACGTTACGTGATCAATACCCCATCAGTCATATCCTCTCCGCCTGCCACGTGTCTCATCCAACAGCCAGTCAGATGAGTGGGGCTTTCGTCCCACAGCCAATCAGAGGAGAAGAGGGTGAGCAAAACAGGAAAAGTGTCAGGAAGCTAAATTTCTCAGTTTTATGTTTGATTGATTGAACTAATGTGGCTAAAAATTCAACCTCCATTGAATGTTGCCTAAATCGCTGTTTGGTGGGAACTCTTCTCACTCCACACTGTAGATGAAAGCCCCTGTTATCCAAATTTACTGATACACATTCAAACCACTGTACATGAAAAATTCCATTGTTACAGATGCTCAAACCCTTTTCACCAATAAGACCTTCATTCTAAACTCCTGATACAAGTGGCGACAAACAACTCCCCAGATTTGATGGAGAAACACTGACTGCTCCAGTCTGATTGTGCGTCCTGTAATTATTGAGACTCACAGGCTTTCCAGTTACACTTTCATTTTAATATGCAGTGAAAATTAAATCAAGTACTGAAAAAGTAAACTTTGCAATGATGAATTACCTAAAGTTTGGTTGAGACTGAATAAGTAAACAAGGTTTTAAAGTTGTCGGCTAAAGTAAGTCGGACCTGTTCCCGGTGCATGTTGGACTCCGGCAGGGCTGCCCTTTGTCATCGGTTCTATTCATCATTTTTATGGACAAAATGTCTAGGTGCAGCCAGGGGCCAGAGGGGGTCAGGTTTGGTAGCCACAGGATTCTGTCTCTGCTTTTTGCAGATGATGTTGTCCTGTTGGCTTCATCGAACCCAGAGCTACAGCATGCACTGGGGCGGTTCGCAGCCAAGTGTGAAGCGACAGGGATGAGGATCAGCAACTACAAATGTGAGGCCATGGTTCTCGACCGGAAGAAGGTGGTTTGCCCTCTCCAGGTCGGTGGAGAGACCCTGGCCCAAGTGGAGGAGTTTAAGTACCTTCAGGTCTTGTTCAAAAGTGGGGGGAAGATTGAGCATGAGATTGACAGGCGGATCGGTGCAGCGGCTGCAGTGATGCAGTCATTGTATCGGTCCGTTGTGGTGAAGAAGGAGCTGAGCCGAAAGGCGAAGCTCTGGATTTACCGGTCAATCTACGTTCTCACCCTCATCTATGGTCATGAGCTTTGGGTCATGACCGAAAGGACAAGATCCAGATACAAGCGACTGAAATGAGTTTCCTCCATAGGGTGGCTGGGCGCTCCCTTAGAGACAGGGTGAGGAGCTCAGTCACCAGGGAGGAACTCGGAGTAGAGCCGCTACTCCTCCACATCGAGAGGGGCCAGCTGAGGTGGCTCGGGCATCTGTTTAGGATGCCTCCTGGACGCCTCCCTGGGGAGGAGTTCCGGGCATGTCCCACCAGGAGGAGACCCCGGGGAAAGCCCAGGACACAGTGGAGAGACTATGTCTCTCGGCTGGCCTGGGAACGCCTTGGGATCCTCCAGGAAGAGCTGGAGGAAGAGTCTGGGGACAGGAAGTCTGAGCATCCCTGCTGAGACTGCTGCCGCTGCGACCCAGTCCCGGATAAGTGGCAGAAAATGGATGGATGGGTTTTAAAGTTGAATTATACTGTTTGAGATTAACTAAATGGTTCAGAATTGGAGTAATTACAAGCTAAAACACAACTAATATTGCTTAAAAACAGATCAGGACATAAATATAGTGTCAAAACTTAGCAAAGTAAATAGATTTAATTTAAAATAGAATTAATATGCAAATAAACATTACATGAAAATCAAGTGAATTGACTTGACACCCCCCCCCCCCCGAAAAAAAAAAAAAAAAGGAATGCGACTTTGTTGAGATTTCAACGTTAGACTTGAGACTCACTTAAGACTCTCACATATGTAACTTGGTCTGAAGTCAGGCGTCAACCTGCGTGAAGTATGCTCACTCTCTGAGATAATTCCCTCATGGCGGTGTCTCGCGTCCCTCAGCTCCTCGGCGGCGTCCGAGTGGACCGTGGTGTTGGGTCGACTGCAGCAGAGCGGCTCTAACCCCTTCGAGGTGACGCTGAACGTCAAAAACATCACTCTGAGCAGCCTGAGTGGCTCCAACGTGGCGCTGCTGAGTCTGTCCAGTCCACCCACCCTGTCTGACTACATCCAGCCCATCTGTCTGGACGACGGACGCACCTTCCCCGTGGGAACCACCTGCTGGGCTGCCGGCTGGAGCTCAGGACGAGGAGGAGGTGAGTCTGAACGGTGACTCTGCTTCATGTCACCTGCTCTGAAGGAACATGTGATCCACATCAGTGGAAGCCATTCACCCCCCACATGACAGTGCCTTCTTCTTCTTCTTCTTCTTCAGATCAACAAGTTCTCCAGGAGATCCAGACCTCAGTGGCCAGCTGTGGGGAAACATCCACCTCGGACAACATCTGTACCTCCAGCTTCACTCTGGAGCAGGTAAACTCTTGTTATCATCTCTTGTTGTCTCACTGTGTGCCCACTGTGGCTCCCTGAGCAAGACCCTCGACCCCTGAGTGTTCCCCAGGGGCCACAGCAGCTCACTGCTCCTCGCATTTATACTTATACTTAACTATTCATGATGGGTTTTATCATCATGATACGTTTTTTTCATGTAGCAATTTTCAAAATAAAGTTACAAAGTGCTTGAAAATAATAAAAGCAAATTAAAAACAGTACTGACAAGGAACATAAGCTACGAAAAGCCCGGCAACTGAAGCTCAGTTTTAATTGAGAGATGTTTTTCCTCCAAGAGGGATCTATAAGGTACGCACAATTTTATTACCGTCATTATTGTTAAATATATAAGTGGGAAGCGTCTAGAACTCATTCAAATCCACTGTCTGCGAGCTGTCTGGTCCCAGTCCCACCATCATTGCTACTGTTTACCACCTTCGTAAACCAAATACTGACTTTTTGAATGACTTTGCTGCTTTTCTCCTCCATCTATCCTCTCTCTCACCAAACATAACACTCCTGGGGGATTTTAATACCCACATGGACAATACCAATCTACCTCTCTCAAAAGACTGCATTAGAGATTTTTGGATTTCTGCAGAATACCACGATTCCCACATGCTCCAAAGGTAACATTCTGGATTGAATCTGCTGCTCTGGTGTCGCCCCTCTGGACGGTACAGCTGATGAAGTCCCCATAACTGACCACTTTCTCCCCTCATTTTCAGTCAAACTCACTCCTTCCATCACTGAGACACCACATCTCATCTCATTCCATAATACCAAGAACATCAACCCAGTCAGTCTCACGTCAAGAATCACCTGTCTTCTTGACTTCCACAATCTGTCCATTTAATGAACTGGTTTTTCATTACAACACTGAATTCCATGATATTTTCAAATCTCTCCCTCCATTAAAAACCAAATCTGTTTCTTCCTCAATCTCTGCCCCTTGTTCACCTCTGATCTTCTGCTCATGAAAGTCAAACTTCAGCAAATTGAGAGGCTTTTCAGAAAAACTGGTTTTGCTCTTCACAAAGAAATGTACGCCATTGTCAACACCACTGCTACGCCAGTATAATCTCTGCAAATGAAGGAAACAAAAAGTCACTGTACATCCACTCCTTTCTCACTACTGGAACTGTTCCCACATCCTTCAAAACTGCTGCCATCATTCTAATTTTGAAAAAAATTTGAAGAACTGGCATCCAACCTCCAATCTACCCTTCATCTCTCAGCACTTATCAAAATTACCAACGACCACTTAAATGGCAGCTAGTTCTGGACTCCATGTGCTCATCCTCCTCGACCTGAGTGCAGCCTTTGATACCATCTGTCACACTGTCCTTCTCAATAGACTATCTTCCATTGGGACCACCCAGCCTCCATTAGACTCACTGAGCTCAAATCCTTTAAATCCATCCCTTCTCCTGTCACCACAGGTGTACACCAGGGCTCTGTTCTGGGGCCCCTCCTCTCCATCATTAACCTCCAGCTCTACTTCACCAGTAAACCCTCATCTGATCTCCTGCCCACCTCCCTCAATTAGTGAAATAAAAACCCTAAACTTGATGAAATTAAACAACAATAAAACCGAGGTTCTCTTCATTGACATTTCATCCAAAACCAACAGGTTTTCTGTCACCATCGACAACTCCTCTGTTCCACCCTCCCCCCATGTTAGGAGTCTGGGTGTCACTCTTGACAATAAGGCTGCCACAAATGATTATTTTGGTAGTTGATTAATCACCAATTATTTTTTCGATAAGTCGACTAATCACATCATATATAAATTAAAGTAAAACATAGATTATCGCAGCACCATGAAGCTGATCTTACATAACCATAATTAGATTTCAGCTTTAAGTGTTTAAGGTATATTCTAACTAAAAATAAAGACAATTCAGATGATAGTTCGTTAAACCTTTATTGAAATATGCAACAAACACTTGTTTAACTGTGTACCATAAAGTGTAAATACTTGAGTAAAATAAGGAAAAGGCACTTGCCTAAACAACACAAAAATTTTTTTCTTAATTTGTGTTTGGCATCAAGCATAGCAACAATGAGGTAGGCACCTGTAACTACGGAAATATTAAAGTTTTCTTCTAACTGACTCAAATAAAACAAAGTGCATTTTGTGTTCAGTGCTCAGCTGTATACACGTTTATTACACTCTGACTCTACATAATCCCAAACTACACAGGGCTCTGGTTCACAGCCAGGAAAGTCAGCATTTCTACATGTGTTGGAGACAGGCTTCTCTCTTTTGGGAGCAGATGTTCTGCTGTGGAGAAAATCCGCTCTGATGGGGTGAAGCTCTGAAACATAACGTTAGAAAACATCAGCGCGACGTCACTTCTTATTAAAACACATCACTGTTGGAACGTCACAGAAAACATGAAATGTGTGCTAAAGGCAGCTAATGAATCAAATCGTCACCACTAATGTTAACAGCTATGAGTAAACAGCAAGTTAGCCCTCCATGCTAATATTATTAGCTTACCGAGACGACGGTCAATCATCGTTGTCACGAGCCACCACGTCTTCCGTTTCGGGTGCTCATGCATCGAAGTTGTGCTGCCGTGGAAGGCAAGTTCTGTCCGGCAGATACTGCATTGCACTTTTCTCTGACGTTTTCTTGTCATGCTCCCACACTTTGGAGCTCCACTGCCGCCGGGAGGCCATGACACCAGTCGGGTGTCGTCGCAGCTGCAACGACTGCGCATGTGTGTCAAATACAGAAAGGCAGACGCGACAGTGGGAGGTACCGCGGCAGTTTCGAGACAAAAACAAAAGAAAAAAAAAACGACTCGTCAACTATTAAATTAGTCGTCGATTTTAATAGTCCACATAATTATGATTAATCGCCCAATCGTGGCAGCCCTACTTGACAACACTATCTTTTCAATCTTACATCAATAACATTACCCCGTCTGTCTGCTTCCATCTATGAAGCATCAATCATCTCCGCCCCTCCCTCATGCCCACACTGCTGCCATCCTTATGCCATAATTCACTCCTCTTCAGCCTCTCTCACAAATAGTTTGGAACTTGTCTGGAATTCAGCTGCCCATATAATCAAGAGGACCTCCTCCATCCACCACATCACTCCTGTCCTACAACAGCTCCACTTGATCAGCTCAGTATACAAGTCAAAATTCTCCTGTTACATTGAAGGCCATACACAGCCTGGCTCTAGCCTCGTAAACCAGCCCCGCCCACTCCTCATCCACATTTGGATTTGGAGTTGGGCTCAGTCTGGATAGGAGCCCACAGAAACTTCGTGCAGGGGTTGTTAGTTACTCCTTTGACTGACAGCGTACTTTAGCCAATCAGCGCTTCAAAACAAATACGTCATCAAAATATGTTAGCTTCTCTAAGGGTTAGCTTTAGCTCTTTAGCTCTAGCTTCCCTACACGCAAAGATATGTGAAAACGTCTTTTCCTGTTAGAAACTCACCAAGCTCAGACTCTCGCTCTTGCTTGATTGTTGTAATACTTGGTATTTTGGCTATAACTTTACTTATTGCAGCTTTCAGACGATGGTTAAAATTTATCTCCGTAATCTATGCTACGCACAGTGATAGCGTCACTTCCGGTTTAGCCACCGGAATTCGCCAAAAAATTTTGAAAACAAAAAGCGGCAACGCTGATTGGCTCGGTCGTTTGGGCGGGGCTGGTATACGAGGCTAGCCTGGCTCCTCCATGTCTGTCTGACCTGCTCCTCTGCCTTCTAATAAAATTTAAGACTGATTTTGCTTCTACTACTGTGCTACAATGTTCCTCTGTGTTCAGGGCGACTCCGGCGGTCCACTGATGTGTCAGCAGGACAACTCATGGTTTCAAGTCGCCGTGTTAACCACCGGCAACAACTCGACCAGCCGAGCCCGAGCCGACACAGTGATGGTCTTCAGCAAAGTGAGCCGCTTCCAGAACTTTCTGAGAGAGAACCTGGGCCCGCTCTTATCTCCGGCCTCCACAAACAGCAGCACCAGCACCTCTGTGAACACCACAGCCACCCCGTCTCAGACCACTGTCAGTGGAAGCGTCTCCAAACCCTCCACCTCCTTCATCGTCTTCCTCCACCTCCTGGTCCTCGCCACCAGTCTTCAGTTCTTCTCATAGAGACGTCCAGCCTGAGTTACATGATGTGACGAACACGTGATGTAGGCAAATCCAGTCAGAAACCAAACATAAGATCTCAGAAACAAAGCTGAAAACTGTCTAAAATTCACTAAGAAACTAGACTTGAACTGCTCAGATACCATCATTCAATGACCATTAAAAAAAATTAATTTTTTTTTTAAAAAATAGTCACCTACAAACAGCAACAACCAGTCACAGATGTCTGAATTCATCAAATACATCAAAAAACTAAAAGTGGTTGAGCCTGATTTGAAATTATTTTAATTATTTTCAATGAACTAAAATTTAATCAGCAACAATATTCCTAATATTGATCTGAAAGTCATCTGGAAAAAGTAGTCTGCAAAACGTGGAAACGGTCATCTCAACTCATCGAGGAACACCTAAAACAACTAAAAAAAATCTTCTGAATTAGTTTAAAACTCGTCTCAAAACATCAACAATTGAGTTAGAAAGCAGCTGGATCCAGTCAGAAACCAGTTTACTGCCAAGAAGTGAAAGAAAGTGTGCTATGATTTTTTTTTTTTTTTTTTTTTTTTTTACATATCTTGAGGTTAAAAAAAAGAAAAAAACTTTTCCTGGTACGTGTTGGACAGAAAAAATTAGAACTGCTGAATACTGAAACTGAAGAGGAGAACTGCTGGCAGGTTATTTCATCATTGTGAAAATAAACAGTATCAAGGCTGTCTTTGGTTCTTTGTGCTCTCTGACCTGTAACGGCATTTGTATTTGTCTCGTACCGTCACGGTACGAGGGTCGGTACACACAGTCACACACGAATACATGAGTGAGTTAAAAAAAAAAGAAGGCGATTCCTGACTCCAATCTAGGTGGCGGTAATGAGCCTAAAAGCTGCCAGCTACCGCCATTACCACAGAAGAAGACGACGAAGCAGGTACAAACAAAAACAAACGAAGAAGATATTACAAACGAAAGCAAACGATGACAGATGCAGCATGTGGAGTTGGAAGACAGCTCTGTATAAACCGGTCGTGTGGGTAAACTTTGGATTCCCGGTACAATACAGCAACGAGGGCAAAAGAGTGGAGGACCGGACAAAGACTGTCTGCCAGCGATGTTTCGCGGAAGTGGGGTACGTCGCTGGAAATACATCTAACATGCTGACACACATAAGGCGACATCATCGTACCAGTGCCCGTGCCCGTCACTGGTACGAGGAAAAAGACGTCTACGGTGCAACAGCTTATCCCCGGTGCATTCAACCAGACTCTGGGTAATAACACTGCCAGAGCCAAAAACATTACAGAGGCGATTGGGATATACATATCAACATCTATGCGCCAATATTCCGTAGTGGAGGAGCCCGGGTTGAAGTATTTATTAAAAGTGCTAGAGCCACGTTAGTGTCCCATTCCGTGCACACATCAGCCAGTCTGTGGTCCCTGCCATTTACAAGCGTGCACGAGCAGTGGTGGAGCAAGAGCTGTCTACCGCCCACGCCGTTGCACTGACAACTGATGGGTGGACCTCCCGTTCCACTGAAAGCTACCTCACCGTCACTGCGCACTTCATCACATCTGAGTGGGAAATTAAAAATATTCTTTTGTCAACTCGCCCAGTGTATGAACAACATACCAGCAGTCGCCTAGCTGAGGAGCTACAAGACGCAGTAACAGAGTGGAAACTGGAAAAGCCCAGAACCATTGCAGTAACCACAGACAATGCAAGAAACATTGTCAATGCTGTTATGGAAGCAGGACTGGGCCCACAAATTCCATGCTTTGCCCACACTTTAAACTTAGCATCACAGAAAGCTATGGCAGTCAACCAGGTATCTCGACTCCTGGGAAAAATCCGGAGAGCTGTTTCTTTTTTCCATCGGAGCACAGTGGCTGCACATATTTTGGAGGAGAGGCAGGAGATGATGCACTTGCCAAAACATCGTCTCATCAATGATGCTCCCACACGCTGGAACTCCAGCTATGAGATGGTTGAGAGATATCTTGAACAGCAAACAGCTGTTTACTCAGCACTAACAGAGAAGGCCCTCAAGAGCAAGGAGATAGTCAATCTGACTGATCAAGAGGTGAGTGTAGCAGAGTGTGGTTGAGATCATGAAGCCTCTGAAGACAATCACCACAATATTGAGCACTGAAACGACACCATCAGTTTCTATGATCTTACCACTGAAAACTATGATCTTGAAATATATGGAGCAAAATGACAAGGACTCTCCTACTGTCAGAGAAATCAAGCAGGCCATCAGAGAAAATCTGCAAAACCGATACTCTGACCCTGAGCTTCAGGACTTCCTTCACAAGTGCACTGGCTTGGATCCAAGGTTCAAGACACTTCCCCACCTGGAACCTGCCTGCCAACAGAAAATCTATGAGGATCTCATCACAGAAATCTTGAACAGAGCTGAACAGGTATGTATTAATTTAACACTAATGGTGATGTTTTCAAATGTTTATAATAGCTTCTCTCATGTCTTAATTTGAAATGTTGAACTCTGAAGTCAGTTATTACTTGTTTTTGTTGTTTTGTACTGCAGGGTGAGACCAGAGGGACTACAGAGGCCAGTCCATCAACTTCATCGCAGGCGACTTCATTTCCAGTGACAGCAGACTCTGAGGCAGCGCCTTCCCGTCCACCGAAGAAGTATTTTATTTATTAATTTTATTTATTTATTTATTTGATAGGGACAGTGCACATTAATAAACATCTGCATTGCCAAAACAAAACAGGCGTAAATATGCCGGATTATAGCCACAAGGCTAATTTACATCCGTAGTCCCTCGGCAGATATGAGAAAAAAGGAACACAATTAGTACAAAAGAGAACATGTTAAAAATAGAATCAGTGATTACAAGACTGGTTTGCTTTAAGCCACACTTTGAGCTGAGCTCTGAAAAGCGGAAAAGTGAAGCATTCCCTGACAGTGAGGGGGAGACTGTTCCAGATCTTACTGGCCTTCACAGACAGAGCATTTTGTCCAAAAGCAGTTCTTCTGAAAGGCACCTCACAGTCGCCCCTAGAGGTGGAACGCGTCCTTGCACCAGTCTTTATTTTAAAATAGTCCAACAGTGGAGGGGGTGCCAGTCCATGAAACACTTTATACACAAAACATGCTGCTTTGAAATGCTTAAAATTCTCTAAACTCAGGAAGTTGTGCTTTTGCAAAACATCACAGATATGGTGGGATCTCGGCTTTTTGTCAAAAACTTTTAATGAATTTTTGTAAAGAGATTCTATAGATTTTGAAGTACCCACACTCGTCAATGACCAGCCTGTGATACAGTATTCGATGTGTGACAAAATCATTGACTGTAAGAACATTTTTGCGGCTCCAAGCATTATATATTGACAAATCTGCCTAAAATTTCTTAGATTAAACTTCACTGTGTTTGATAGGTTCTTGACATGTTTTTTTTAAAACTGAGTGTTGAGTCAAGAATCACACCTAAGTACTTAAAATCAGGAACGGCATAAATTTTTGGTCCGCTGTTCAGAACACAGCAGGCTAACCATCCTGATTGGAGGCAGAAATCAAAGGATGAAGTGTATGCCTACATGGCAAAGAACTGCATTTCAATCGATTCCAGCCTATTTGCTTGGTGGAAGGCTCATGAGTCTCATTCTCCTAACTTAGCCTTGTTGGACAAACATTACCTGGCTGCACCTGCCACGTCAGTCGCCAGTGAGCGGGTTTTTTCGACGGCAGGGGATGTAGTTACTGCCAGCAGATCAGCCCTCACTTCAGATAATGTAGACACACTGATTTTCTTGAAAAAAAAAAAAAACTCAAAATTGAATGAGACTCTAGTACCTACTTAAGAGGTGCACAGCTGACTGTACACACTCAGTTAATCACAAATGTGATGCATTAATCTAAAAGGCAGAGATTTTATTTTTCTTATTTTATAGTGTATTTATTTTGTGTTTTCACACCAGGAGATGCTATTCAGTCCTGCTTTGCATTTTTTTTTTTTTTTTAGCTCAAGTAATTGAAACAACCATTGTTTATTTTGAAGTATTTTCAAGAGATTTTCCGTTTTGGTACTATTTGAAAAATGTTTGACTTGTTCTAGTATTGAAATATTGCTGCTAATGTAAGATGTTCACTGTGTTTACATTTAACTGTGCAATACAACGCTGACAAGCTTTCCTTTTAATAAAGTTACCAAAGTTGCCAGTTGCTACTTGACTACCTCAGTATAGCACTACTGTATGTTTTTTTTCTTTTCCTCTGTAGGAACAGAATTAACATTAAGAGAATCCTCCAAATACATTTCTTATATGTTTTATTGTATTTATGTTTTTACTTTTATAACAGGAGATGGTGTAAAGTCTTGCAGTCAGTTGTGGTCTGCTCAAAATAAACGAAAAAAGACAGTCTTGTACATGTGTGAGCTTCTGTTACTTTTCCCACACTGTACCGAAAACGTACCGAACCGTGACCGCCACACCGAGGTGTGCACCGAACCGTGACTTCTGTGTACCGTGACAATACATGTATTTGTATTGAACCGTTTCGGTACGGGCCGTTCGGTTCGGTACAGCACTGTGCACGGGTGAGTTCACGGGCCAAAGTTTGTTTGTTTTTTTTCCCCGGCTCACAGGCTGGATGGTGCGTGTGTCTACGTTCTGCGGCTAGCATGTGCAGCTACACCTGCAGCCATGATTGCTACTGCTAGCAGCTTCGTCCATGCTTCACATGTCCGCGTGGCGCATTGGTCCCTGGGACGTAATGTCATGAATTTCTGTCCACGGACGTCCGCGTGCAGGACAGATTTTGTGACCGCGTTGCACGTATGCGCACATCGCGCCAGTAAACGCATGCGCCAGAGCGCCACAGCAAACAAACAATGACAGACGCTGACTTTGAAAAGTGAGTCTGTGAAGCGAACAGGCTGCAGCTCTGTCTGAAGAAACTCAGAGAAAAGCTGGAGGACGGAAAGAGCAGACTCTGTCAGGAGGAGGAGAAGGTGTGTCACACAAGTGAAAGCAGTAACTATACCGCGGCTGTCGGGGGGGGGGGGGGGGGGGGGGGGGGGGCTCGGACGGAATATGTCTGCTTTAAGTGACGCTGAAGGCATAGCGCCCCCACGCTTCAATGGTGAGGACAAGTACTGCATGCAGGTCGGCATCTTTATTAAAGTGAAATAGTGATGCGCAAATCATCCATTAAAATTGGCCTAATTCTGCATATAATCCATGATTATGATCAAACAAAATCAATAATAATAAATTAAAGGAAATACATGGGGGAAACAGCATTTTTCCCATATTTAGGCCCCCCCCCCAAAAAAAAAAATTTCACAAATCATGTTTTCAGGGGGGCTCATGTCTCATCAAAGGGAGCTGACAGCCCCCTGGCTGCCCCATAGTTCACACCCTGAGTGAAAGTATCTAATCGCTCAGGCGCCGCCCCAAGATTCAGACACAGAAAAAAAAAGGCTAAATAAACTCTACTAAATGATAACATACTGACAATGTATGAGCTTAATTTCCTATAAATAACCTGTAATAAAGGAGCAGATAAACAGTCCAGAGAGCCGGAAAAGCTTCTCGAGGATGCGTGGATCAGTGCGCCTGCATGGAACGTACACAGCTGAGCACGAATGTAGCAGGAGAGAAGAGCGTTCGCATCGGTGATGTGCCGCAAAGCGGACACAGACACGCAGACATGGGAAGCATGGACAACAAGAAAATTTAGGTTTTGCATTTTGTTCCCTACTGTATCAAAACCGAACCGAACTGTGACCTCAGAACCGAGGTACGTATCGAACCCAGAGTTTTGTGTATCGTTACACCCCTAGTATTAAAGGCTGTATAGAGGATTTTCCACGGAGGGAGAAATCCAGTGACAGTTAGTCCTTTTTGAAATGCTGCGCATGCGTGACCCACACCCCCTCCTCCCCTGCTCTCTCCGGAGGACCGCCTCCTCCTTACGCAGAAAGTAGCAAGCAGCATGTAGCAACTTAGCATCATAGCGCTAACACATAGCTACCAACGTGTCCTTTTGAACAACACAAAACACAGCGAATATGAGTAAAATCCTGTACTTGCGCCAAATCCTGTCCCTGACCCGTCCCTGCTCTCGGTGGATCAGAGGAGGACGGGGAGGTTTGTGTGGAGCTGCAGGACTGGAGCAGACTCACGCTGGTCTGTCTGTGCGCTGCAGCCTGCAGACGTGAACAAACCCCCCCTCCTCCTCTCACTCTCCGGACTTTTTCATACAAGTCTTGTTTTAAGATTAAACATACATTTTCGCCAAATGGCAGCACGTTGTAGCTATGATTAAGAAAAATTGTCTCAAGTCTACATGTGAAAAGGTGTTGATTGCAGCAGCAGAGCTTAGCATGGGGGGAGTGGGGTGGAGCGCATGGGGGAGTGTTGTGCCGACAACAGGAGGGGGGGTACGTAAAGTGCGTAGGAGCATGACAGTTACGCTAAAAATGTAGAGAGGTTGATTGACACGTTAGAAAACCAATAGATAACGAGGCTACCTCGTTATTGATTGGCTAAAGTAATATTGATTTTACAACCTCCAGAGTTGATTAATTTTTATTTTATTTTTTTTGATCATGATAAAAACAAGGCTGCTGCAGCTTAGTAACGCCATTTTTTAGCTTTAATTCATTTTTGTTAATAATAAAGATCTTCTATACAACCTTTAAAACAGTGTTGAATTTCTAACTGAATGCAGTCCTGTATGTTCTTCTCCCATCTTCAGCAGACATTTTCTCAGCTCATTCTCCTGTCAGGGTACAAATTACTGTGGCGTCAGGAAGAAGGACTTCAAGTCATTTCAAGCTAAAGCTGCAGTCCCAGCTGCTCGTGCGTTGCTGAGACGGTCAATGTGCAACAAGTTGTTGTGTCCTGCAATACCACCTCCCTCCACTAGTCTCCACTCGCAGGATCACCCGCTGATGTTGATCCGCAGAACTCTACTTTAGCACTGTGCTGGACGTGGGTTTGCGGTACACTGCCCCCTGCAGTTTGGGAGCAGACACGAGGCGAGGAACAAAGCCACACACGTTCTCTCGTGCACGTTCACGCAAGAAGGAGAATCCTTAATCTTGAAAGCTGCACAAACCGCAGTAACGATAGCATGTTAGCCCAGACTGAGTGGCTATGAATCACTGCTTCTGCTTTCAAACAGCTCAAGCTCCGTTTCCACTCTTTCTGACACACGTGCTGTTTAATGCTGAAGCTTTCTGCTTTCAAATCACTGCTGTTGTTTCACTTTGAACAAGATCTGCAGCTGCAGCCTCATTTCTGTCTGCTGGCTTCTAAACAAATGGAACAATCCTCCACCACTCACATTCACGTCTTCATTCACACCTTTACTAACCTGTTCTGTGGAACTTGTTTGAAATCTTCCACTTCTTACTGAACCACAGTTTGTTCAGATTTCAGCAGCAGCAGTTAGTTGTTGCCTGATAAACTCTCTCAAAGCCTGAATTGAACTCATTATTGTTGCAGCAGGAGATGAAACATTTCCTCTGTGAGAAACGAGATTCAAACAGCCTCCAAAGCTTCTTCTTCTCTCACTGTTACCGGAGGATCACAGACAGCGTTCAGCTTCAGCCTGACTCCTAGTGGACACAGGGGGAACTGCAGGTTATCAGCCTCACCTCAAACAGTTCCTTTTCTGAATGGACTGTCCTGTTTGGTTTGCAACTCTCAATTTCATCAACATCATCATCATAAACATTTAATTAAATGCTTTGAATAAGATGCCTTCACCTTTTAATTTCTGATCAGATGCAAATTCTCCCGAGAGATGTCAGGAATCATTTGGGGAATCTTAACAAGCCGATCACTGTCAAAATTAGAACCTTATATAGAATGGAAATTTCATCCACAATACGATTCATTAAGAATTTCGCACATTCTATTTGTCTCTGACTTTCTCATTCAAATTAGTTTCCTCTTTGCAGACATCCAGTGGACGTCTGCAAAGACTAACCCTGGACTAACCCTAGATGAGGATCCAGCCTGCTGCTCTCACATCTGTCACTGTGACATGACGAGGAGGAAGAACTTCCTGTCCAAACAGAGAAACCTGGTGTTCACCATGAGAAACCACACACACTTTAGAAAGTTTAATTTGAGGATCACTGAGCACTTTTAGTTGAACATGATGCTTTTAGTGTCACTGCTGCTCCTCCATACACCCACTGGTAAGTCTACAATTCATCTACTCCTCTTCTATTCACTGACAGGTGGATTCACATCTCATCATTTATTCAATGATGCTTCAGTTTTGCAAAGCAAGATGACAGACATCATCTGTGAAGACCTCAAAACAAACACGAATGAAGAGCTCGGTTTGTCAGACATCAATGTATCTCTGTTCTATGAGTACCAAAACCTTTTATCAACAGACTGCTTCTTCTGGTCTCGACAATATCCAGAAAACCCTCCACAGTTTCTCATCTCTCCCTCAACATCAGGCTCAGTGTTTATTAATCCAGTTCCAGGACTGAAGAGCAACGCGGCAGAAAAACAAATCCATCTGCTCATCTCCTCTGCTGCAGTGTGTGAAGGTGTCCACCGGTCTCCACCTGAGAAGGTGGAGGTGTTTGTCCTCTCCTGACAGTGAGGCGTCATATTCGTCTTCCCTTTGAGAGCATGGGAGAGAGGAAACACACACACACAAACAATAAAGCCAAGTCATTGTGGTTCAAACTCTTACATCTTCTCTACATTTCAAAATTCAAACTTCCTCCTTTGGCTTTAAAATGTTTGACAACTTTACTGGGGCAACGCTGTCAAAAAAACCTGAACAAAAAAAAAACAGCGTGTGGGTACATGGCCGATACAAGGGCTTTAATATTTACTGAGGGGAAAAAACACATTTCATTTCACCATGTGGAGGAAAAGAATCAGATATTGAGAAAAGTGCCTCAGAAGATAAAATTTTGTTCTATGGTTTTATTAAATGTCAGGCGTTACATTTGCTGTCAGCTGGAGTTTATTGGAGGCATTCTGAGTGTGATTACGTTACTCAGAGGACAATGACTGTAAACTCCCGAGAGCAGCGTCTAAATACATTCTTACACAAACTATCAATCCAGATAACACATTTTTCTACCTTATAATAACAAACTGTTAACCAATCTCACCATTATCCTCCATCGTGACTCCAGCAGCGCCGTAGGTAGGGTAGCGCTGAGTCGAGTACAGTAGAGCAGGGAAGGTGGAAACACGCCATTAGGGTCACCAGTTAACCTGACATGCATGTTTTTGGATCGCAGGAAGAAGCCGGAGAACCCGGAGGGAATCAACACACACACACAGGGAGAACATGCAAACTCCTTTTCAAGCATTCATGTGTTTATTCTTATAGAATTTGGGAGAAATCACCATTTACTTCTCAGTTTTTGCAGAAAAAAAGAGATAGAATTTTGTATCACATCAAATCAATCAGGATCTGGTATCTTCAAAGTGATGTCTGAGACTAAAGCTCCTCTCCTCTGATTGGCTATGCAGTCTGTCGATCTCTGTTAAGCTCCGCCTCTTCCTCCACTGACTGAGTGTCCAGGCGTTTTATCTCCAGGTGTTTTATCTCCAGGTGTTTCTCTCCAGGTGTCTGTCTCCAGGTGTTTTGTCCCCAGCAGTGTTGGGAATAACGGCGTTAGTAACGGCGTTATTTTTTTCAGTAACGAATAATCTAATTAGTTACTTTTCCCATCGTTGCAACGCCGTTACCGTTACTAAGAATATGAAGTGGCGCGTTACAACAACTAGATTGAATGAAGCGCGAGTGTCCGCTTCTGCCGCACACATCAGCTGCAGGAGAGAGCAGGGAGGAGGGGGGAGAGGGGAATGGGGGGGGGGGGGGGGGTGATGAAGACGCGATGATGATTGGCTGGTGGGCGGGCATGCCCTGCTCACGTGTCTCACTCGCTGCGCGCTCTGACCGGTAAACACAACAAGACGGAGACAATGGCGTGAAGCTGGATCCCAGGACACAGAAAGGAAGCGTTCTGAAACTGAAGTCTCACTGGAAGACTTTATTCACGTCTGCCACATGCTAGCATGACACCTGCTGCTGCTGCTAACCCGACCCCGAGCCCAAACGCAGCAGGAGGGAGAGGAGCCGCTCAGTTAAAACAAGCAACCAGCAGGCGGCCAGAGCCGAGCTGAACACTGACTGCAGGTCCACTGGCACACAGTAACTAATGTACAGTTACAGAGATTTGCACTACTTAATGGCCAGAAGTTTACATTTGTGTTTTCTTAACAGGCTGCAATTTAGTTCAAATAAATACCAAATGTTCTAAAATACTGTATGAAGTGTTTTTATTCTTCAATCAGTTGATATGAACATCTTTGATGTTATAGATGTTATAGAATGTGGTAATGTGTAGAACATGAACAATAACGTCAGTTACTTTGCTGAGTAATTACTTTTTCAATGAGGTAACTGAGTTACTAACTCAATTACTTTTTGGGAGAAGTAATTTTGTAATTCTAACTAATTACTTTTTTAAAGTGACTTGCCCAACACTGGCCCCCAGGTGTTTTGTCTCCAGGTGTTTCTCTCCAGGTGTCTGTCTCCAGGTGTTTTGTCTCCAAATGTTGTGTCTCCAGGTGTTTTTCTCTCCAGGTGTTTCTCTCCAGGTGTCTGTCTCCAGGTGTCTGTCTCCAGGTGTTTGTCTCCAGGTGTTTCTCTCCAGGTGTCTGTCTCCAGGTGTTTGTCTCCAGGTGTTTTGTCTCCAGGTGTCTGTCTCCAGGTGTCTGTCTCCAGGTGTTTGTCTCCAGGTTTTTGTCTCCAGGTGTTTTGTCTCCAGGTGTCTGTCTCCAGGTGTTTCTCTCCAGGTGTCTGTCTCCAGGTGTTTTGTCTCCAGATGTTGTGTCTCCAGGTGTTTTGTCTCCAGGTGTCTGTCTCCAGGTGTTTTGTCTCTAGATGTTGTGTCTCCAGGTGTCTGTCTCCAGGTGTCTGTCTCCAGGTGTTTGTCTCCAGGTGTTTCTCTCCAGGTGTCTGTCTCCAGGTGTTTGTCTCCAGGTGTTTTGTCTCCAGGTGTCTGTCTCCAGGTGTCTGTCTCCAGGTGTTTGTCTCCGGATGTTTTGTCTCCAGGTGTTTTGTCTCCAGGTGTTTCTCTCCAGGTGTCTGTCTCCAGGTGTTTGTCTCCAGGTGTTTGTCTCCAGGTGTTTTGTCTCCGGATGTTTTGTCTCCAGGTGTTTTGTCTCCAGGTGTTTCTCTCCAGGTGTCTGTCTCCAGGTGTTTTGTCTCCAGATGTTTCTCTCCAGGTGTCTGTCTCCAGGTGTTTGTCTCCAGGTGTTTGTCTCCAGTTGTTTTGTCTCCGGATGTTTTGTCTCCAGGTGTTTCTCTCCAGGTTTTTCTCTCCAGATGTTGTGTCTCCAGGTGTCTGTCTCCAGGTGTTTCTCTCCATGTGTTGTGTCTCCAGGTGTTTCTCTCCAGGTTTTTCTCTCCAGATGTTGTGTCTCCAGGTGTTTTGTCTCCAGGTGTCTGTCTCCAGGTGTCTGTCTCCAGGTGTTTTGTCTCCAGATGTTTCTCTCCAGGTGTTTTGTCTCCGGATGTTTTGTCTCCAGGTGTCTGTCTCCAGGTGTTTGTCTCCAGATGTTTTGTCTCCAGGTGTTTTGTCTCCAGGTGTTTCTCTCCAGGTGTTTCTCTCCAGGTGTCTGTCTCCAGGTGTTTTGTCTCCAGATGTTGTTTCTCCAGGTGTCTTTCTCCAGGTGTTTGTCTCCAGGTGTTTGTCTCCAGGTGTTTTGTCTCCAGATGTTGTTTCTCCAGGTGTCTTTCTCCAGGTGTTTGTCTCCAGGTGTTTGTCTCCAGGTGTTTTGTCTCCAGGTGTTTCTCTCAAGGTGTTTCTGGTTTGGAGTTGAAGGAACCAGAATCTGAGACTCTAAGTGAAGAACTTCATATTGATCGAGGAGAACAAATCTTTTTTTTTTTCAACACATTTACTGTAACAACACTAGAAAAGAATGAGCCTGTAAGTTTTTTAATCTGTGACTTGTAGAATGGGATTTGTTCACCTGGATGAAGGATTTCTGATTGTGTCAGTTGAAGAGAAAATTATCTTCAAGTACACAACTCTCCACACACAGCAACAGATTTTGCTTTTACAGGAGCTCAAACCTTTTCCACCAGAAATCCTTCCTTATTGTTGCTCCATTTGTAATCATTGGTAGAATTTTGATGAGGCTGGAGTTCAGCTCATCTGATCTGTCCTGTAGATTAAGTTTTTTAATCCTGTTCAGTCCTGCTCTGGCTTTGGTCTCATAGAGCTGTGAGTGTTTAGTTTTAAGGAAAGTGCCTCGATAATCCAGTGTATCTGGAAAACAAACGGTTCTCTTTTCGGCCCAACTCTGGATAAATGACAACCAGCAGCATTAAGTCTGTTCTTCCACCAGGGGGCGCAACATGGCCGAGGATTCTGGGTAAAGAGCTTCTCCACTCACACAGCCCATGTTCATGGTGTTCAGACAGAGAAGAAGCTGCAGCCCTGCCGTCTCATCAGATGTTCTCAGGAAATTAAACCGTGGAGAATCGGGTTCAGCAGCGAAGGCTTGGATCCAGCTTAGTGCAAACACTCCAGACACTCCAGACACCGCAGTCTGCCGGTTTCTGATGGCGGATTCTGTTCCTGCAGGTTCTTCGGTCTTCATCTGTTGATAAAAGATGTTTGCCGACCCTGATTTAGAAGAAATGTTTTTTCTGAGCTCTACCTGCTTGACTTCCTGAGAAAAGGTTATACAAATATTACTGCATGTGTGTGTGTTCCTGAGCTGAAATCTCCCATTTCATCAAGTGGTCAGTGTGGTTAAGTGATGACAGACTTCCGTCAGCGTTTCGAGCTGCTGCTAGTCGGTGCGACTCGTCTTGTTGTCAGTTTTTAACATCCAGCGGCAACAAGAGACGTGAAAGAGAGTCTGTCAGCAGTTATCAGAGAAACCAGCTGGTCCGAAACACCAGCTCCTCCTGTCAGCAGGTGCATTCTGGTGACTGCAGCCTACAATTCTACAATTCTACAATTTCATTTAGCAGACGCATTTGTCCAAATTAAGCGACGTACAACACAAGCAAGAATTCAGAAGGAAAAACTTTTAGTAAGTGCAAAAACTGCTTCAAGTGCAATTGGTCGAAGGTGTTCAAGTTGCAGAAGAAGTGCTTTTTTTCATTCTACTTAGTGCTAAGTAAGTGCTGGGTTTTGGACCACCTGACCTATTTGACCCCTAAGGTGGAGTCGGATTAAGTGCCTCGGTGTTCTCTGAACAATTGAGTCTTCAACTGTCTCTCAAAAGTAGGGATGCAGCAGAACGCACAGAGTTTGGCAGTGTGTTCCACCATTTGAGAACAACAGAGGAGAAGAGTCTGGCTGGAGGTTTAGAGCCGTGCTGGGCTGGAAGCTCCAGGCGTCGCTCACATGCAGAGCGAAGTGGGAGTGAAGGAGAGTAGACCTGGATCAGGGAATCCAGGTAGGCTGGAGCCGTTCCTGTAAATGTTTTGTAAGCCAGGAGGAGAGTTCTGAATGGAGTCTGCTCTGGGTCCGTCCAGACCTGGACCCCAGATCCATCCAGACCTGGACCGCAGATCCGTCCCATGACAAACTCATTCATTGAGACATCAGCTATGAGCTGTGGTGATGGTGGACCACAATGCACCACAGCAGCTTCTTTATATCGCGGATGGCCCAACTCTGAACTCTGAACTCTGGATTCTCAACTCTAAACTCTGGACTCCAATCTCTGAGTACTAAACTCTGGACTCTGAACTCGGAACTCTAAATTCTAAACTCTAGACTCTAAACTCTGGAGTCTGAACTTTGAACTCTAAACTCTGGACTCTAATCTCTGAATTCTAACCTCTAAACTCTGGATTAAGGATGGACGGATACATCGGCCAGTCGATATGTCAGGCCGATATTTGACTTTAATCAGCATTGGCCAATGCGCGCGCGGATTTATTTTTCACTGGCTTGATCTACAGACAGGCATCCACGGGCAGCTCTAAAAGTATACGTATATACTTCAGTTGTTTTAATGATGTCTAAATATTTGTTTTATTTTATTTTATCGGCATTATTTGAATAATAAATAGCACCAAACACCTTTTGTTCCTTTTAAAGGGATAGTTCAGGATTTTTGACATGTATCTCTATGGCATCCCCATCAGCAGTGTTGTTCATTCACACAGACTTACCCCTGACAGTGTCCAGTGAGCGGAGATCCTGTCCGGTTTTGGTCCAGACAAAAGTAGTCCAGCAACTTTGCTGGGGCCACCAAAATAAAGCGTTTTTCTTCTCGAACCAATATGTGTTCGAAAGAGTGATATATTTGCATCACAAAACCGTTGTTCACGAAAAAGTCAGACCTCGTGAACGCTTGGCACTACTTTCTCTCCCTTCATATCACTCCGCGCTGCCTCCAGCTGGAGCTAACTTTACTAGTGGTAAACAAAGTGAAACCAGCGCGGCTGCCAGCTGGAGGCAACTGCTAACGGGGATGCCATACAAATTCATGTCAAAAATTCTGAACTATTTAAAGTATGCTGTGTAAAGTTTAATAAAGCTGTAATCATTATTTTACTGTTTAATAAATATTTCTTATTTTAAGCTTGAGACCTGTAATATTTGTTTTTATTGGGTCATTTTTTTAATGTAAATTGAGGGAGCAAAAGCATTATCGGCTGCAAATATCAGCTCTAGAAAATCAGCAGTCCATAATCGGCCATCGGCTAAGAGTGATGGAAAAAAATTGGTATCGGCATCAGCCCTAAAAAATCCATATTGGTCTATCCCTACTCTGGACTCTAAACTCTAAACTCTAAACTCTGCACTTTGAACTCTTCTGTTCCTCTGTGTGCAGTAAAACATCACGTGAACGGAAACCGGACAGTTCCTCCTTTTCCAGATGGAAAAGACCGTCATGTTTGGTAGCACACACACACACACACACACACACACACACACACACACACACACACGCGCAGTCTTGTATTTCTATCCTTGTGGGGACCGTCCATTGACTCCCATTCATGTCTAGCCCCTAACCCTGACCCTTACCCTAACCCTAACCCACACCACAATAAAGCCTAACCCTAAAGAAATGTTTTTGCACTTTTACTTTTTTCAGTAACAACAACATGGTCAAGAAAACACTGTTTCTCCTACTTAGGACCGGAAAAAGGTCCCCACAAGGCACGTCGTTTCACGTTTTGCTATCCTTGTGGGGACATTTGGCCCCAACAAGGATAGAAATACGAGAACGCACACACACACACACACACACACACACACACACACACACACACACACACACACACACACACACACGTTCTCTCTGCTGAGGGACGACTGCGTGATTCTGATCTGCCTCTGATGTTCTGATGGTTCTGGGCTTGGTTCTCTAGGTATTCACCACTCTGCTAATGCTCTGCTCTCATCTCCCACTGTTAACACACCTGTGTGTGTGTGTGTGTGTGTGTGAGTGGGTTCCAGAATCTTCCGGTGTTCCTCAGCTGCTCTCAGACGGAGGGTTCGGTCCGATCACCACTCAGATCTGTTCCGGTCAGACGTTCTACTACGCTGAGGATCACCACCAGCAGTACCTCAGCAAAGACCCTGAAGGTTACTGCGGCCTGGGAGGGACAGGAGTGTCCTGCCCATCCAACGGAAGAAGATGGGCTGAGCAGCCGATCAGAGGAAAGAGAGACGTGCAGAAGGAAGACTTCAACTTCTTCAAGAACATAAAAAAACAAAAAACACAAAACATAAATTTTAGATTTTTGATGCTTTTAAAGTGTATAACATTAATTAAAAGAAAATAAGAATGAGCATTCCGACTGGGTTGATAAGAACACACACACACACACACACACACACACACACACACACACACACAGTGTTGATTCTAGCAGTTTGGCTTGTGAACTTTGACCTCTGGATTCTGAATGTCAAAGAATCTGGGACTGAAGATAAACAGTGTGTGTGTGTGTGTGTGTGTGTGTGTGTGTGTGTGTGTGTGTATTTGTGTGTGTGTGTGTGTGTGTGTGTGTGTGTGTGTGTGTGTGTGTGTGTGTGTGTGTGTGTGTGTGTGTGTGTGTGTGTGTGTGATCTAAAAACTGAAGCTCAGCAGTTGAGTCAATATTTGGACTGAGAGACGATGAAGAGCCACGGTGAGAAAAACAGGAAGAGGGGTGTGTGTGTGTGTATGTTTAGTTAGTCTTAAATATGTGGACAAATGGTCACAAATATTTGAAAATAAGGACAAATGTGCACAGATTGAGAGAGAACACAGAACCAGACTTAGAGGAGAACCATGTAGAACCAGATTCAGAGGAAGAGAAACCTGCAGAACCAGACTCAGAGGAGAACTCTGTAGAACCCTGCAGAGAGTAAGTTTTCTCAGATGTTCTCCTGATGCGACCAGCAGAACATTGTTAGCTCCTGACCCTTCACATTTACTTCCTGCTTTACAGAAAATGTTTTTTCGTGTGTTCTATGGTTGCGTCTTCTCTCCCGCCGCTCGATGACTTGGTGTGTTCTGCGGTTCTGTTCCGTCTTCTCTCTTCACTTGTTGTTTCTCAGGGTTCCGTCTCGTCCTTCCAGTCAGACGGTTCCTGAGGTTCTAATCTTCACGAGCGTCCGCCCAGTGAGCTGATAACAGACACGCTCGCTGCATCCGGCAGCGTTTCACACCGCGGTGTCCAGCGTGAGGCCCGAGGACCAAACCCGGCCGGGGAGAGGCTCTGATGAGGACAGCATTCAGAACATCCACTCAAAACATTTATGACACGATGCTGACGTTTCCCTGATGATAGCCTTCACGCCAGCTAGCCACCCGGTAGCTAGCTAGCTAGCATTAGCTGTGCTGTCAGAGTTCAGGAGAACATACAGTATGAAACCGTTTATTAGAACATTTTTCACCAAAAATTCAAACTGGCTTCTTGCTCATGTTGCTAGGCTAGTGTTAGCATGGCTATGCTAGCTTACTGTGAGTGTTTTTTTTTGGGCAGCTGTTCATTCTGTCAAGCATGTTAGCATGTTAGCTGTGAGAACGCTAGCGTGGCGTGGTCGGCATGTTTCCGCTGAGGAGATGGACTGCAGATAGTTTGACGGTTCTGCAGCGGTGGAACGAGATACGATCTGTGTCGGCGCTGAGGTGAAGGATGTGTGGCGGCATCATTTCCTGGAGTTATCAGATGTTGGCGTGGGCAGCGTGGGCAGCGGTGGCGGCGGTGCCCATCATCTCGCAGGCTCCCAGAGAAAGTCAATTCTCCACGATGGGCAGCGAGGCCGTCCTGAGGCCAGACGAGGAGACGGTGGCGGCAGCGGTGGTGGTGGTGCTGGCGGCGCTCAGCCTCCGCCGCAGGAAGGTGGGGCAGAAGGTGGACAGGTAGGCGTCCTTGAAGCCGGAGTTGCAGAAGCAGTAGACCAGGGGGTCCAGCAGGCAGTCGGTGTAGGACAGCACCATCAGGCTGTCGTACACCTGCACTGCCACATCCTCCGCCGCCTGGTCGCCGCTCACCCGCACGGCGAGCAGCGCCGCGCGCGCCACCGCACATGGCAGGAAACACACGGAGAACACCGCCGCCACTGCCATCACGGCGCATGTGGCCCGCCGCAGCTTGGTCCTCTCGCCCACCGTCTTCCGCCGAAGCCGCGACACGATGCGCGCCGTGACGTAGACCAGGACCACGAAGGGAACCACAATCTGGACGAAGAACACCACCTGCAAAAAGAACCACAGGCTCAGGCTGATGGCAGCCAGCTGGAGCATTAGCATTAGCATTAGCATCAGCACTGGCCAAAGCTGGTGCCTTTAGATGAGAGCTAGGGAGCACTTCATGTGTAAAAACCTGATCTTAGTCCTGGATCTGTGAAGGTTCAGCAGGTTCTCCATGAGGTCTCAGGAGGTCTAAGGTTCTTCCTGAAGTCTCAGGAGATTTACTGTTCTTCCTGAGGTCTCAGGAGGTTTTGAGGTTCTACCTGAGGTCTCAGGAGGTCTAAGGTTCTTCCTGAGGACTCGGGAAGTTTAAGGTTCTTCCTGAGGTCTCAGGAAATTTTTGAGGTTCTTCCTGAGGTCTCAGGAGGTCTAAGGTTCTCCCTGAGGTGACGTGGTGTTCCCCGGGCGGCGGTACCTCTCTGAAGGTGTCGGTGACGTCATGGTAAAACGTCTCCTTCACCCGGCCGTGGCTGTTGCAGCACTCGAACGTGGTGACCATGGTGGGGACGGTGAGCGGCAGCAGCAGCAGCCAGATGAAGACGGAGACCCACGGCGTCCTCCTCAGAAACCGGACCGGGTTCTGACGGCCTGGGTGGACCACGCCGAAGTAGCGGTCCAGTGACAGCGCGATGAGGAAGGCGATGCTGGCGCCGCGGTTGAGGAAGAGCATGAAGAGCAGCGAGCGGCAGACAGCCGGGTTGTCGCTGCGCCGAACGGCGTGCCGGTAGTGGAAGATCTTGACGGGCAGGCAGGCCACCAGCAGGAAGTCCGCCACCACAATATTGAACAGGAACACGCTGCGGTTCTTCCAGAACCGGAACCTGGAGGTGGGGGAGCAGATGGGGGTCATTCCAGACACTCTTGTGGTGAAAGGTACGGAACGGGACAGAACCCGGAGACAGAACCCAGAGACGGAACCCAGAAACGGAACGAGGTCCGCAGATCCTCGTTTCCACGGCAACAGCAGGGCAACTGAAAACCACACTGTTCTGCTGTTGGTTCTGGTGAAACCTCGGACAACCGGACACTGAAAATGTTAACAACAGCAGAACACGGAGAACCATACACTCTAATCATGAACAATGGAGAACACGGAGAACAGTCCACTCTAAAAATTAACAAGAGAGAACACGGAGAACAGTCCACTCTAATCGGTAATGCTGGAGAACAGGGAGAACATCCGCAGCAGGTGCAGCCTCACCTGAAGATGAAGACGTAGAGGACAGACAGGTTGAGCGGCAGACCCAGGCTGAACTCCAGGACCATGACCCAGGACAGGGTGAGGTAGGTGGAGTTGCTGGGGGTCTGGCAGTGGTCTGGACCGGGGTCAGAGCTCTGGTTGAGCGCCATCACCCTGCTCACCCTGCTCGCTCTGCTCACTGAGCTCACAGGAAGCGGAGGCCAGCTGCAGGGCTTTTATACGGCTGAGGGGGCGTGACTTTACTGAAGAGGGGGCGTGGCCTACACTCTTCCTTCCTCTTTCCGTCACAGTAGGTTTTTAACCACTTTTTTGTTTTTATTTTTCTGAAGAATTTTCTCACTTCAAGTGGTTTTCATGACGGAGTGAAGCAGCTGTTCTGTGAAGGCCTCACACCGGGTTCCACCAGTCCTCCCTCGTTGCCATGGAAATGTAGCCTTTTCTGGAACCAAACAGTGAAATCCTGGGTTCTGCGGCGGCGGCCTTCCAGCCCAGCTGTGTTGCATGTTGGAACGTTCCTCCGCCTGCAGCAGACGTGTCTCCCACTCACCCAGTGTTTCTCAGGAACCCTTCCAGAGCGCTGCAGCCTGACCGAGTTAAAGTCCAAACCGGGAACCAGACGTTAAACATTGAAGATGTTATTCATTCATCAACACTCCGTGAAGAACGTCTCCTCCTCTGAGTCTGGTTCTACAGGGTTCTCCTGTTCTCAGTAGCCACGTTTACATGGACCCCGTATAATGGAATTATAATACGAAGTGGATTGTAAATGTGTCATATAAACACTGAGTGGATCCGCTTCACTCGGACCAGATTGTATTTCTGATCCGATTGTACGAGGTGGTCTATGCCGATCGATAATCCGCTCCGTGTCTCATATAAACGCCGTTTGACAGCGGATCGGAATAAACGGGGGATTATTTGTTCTGTGCATGCATTCCCTCGTGTGTAGTGAGGTGATGACGTGCCCGGTAAACGGGAAGCAGGACAGTCAAAAACAAGCAGAAGAACCCGACGGTGGTTGAGAAACACTTTTTTAATAAAAACCCTGAGAGAACAAACACTGGAGAGGAGAGATGGAAACAAATCGCGCAACAGCGAGTTGGTCAAAGAACTCCAAGGCAGACTACGAGCAGACCGAACGGCCGGTGTTACGGATTAACTGGTTCCCATGTTAACGAGTGATGGCGGAATTCCGTGTACACACATGCTGGTAACAGCAGATGTCAAAAGAAGACTCACAAAAGACTCTAAACATCAATTTACTGTAACTGTACATAACCGACGTTCGCTGGAACGACAACAAGTTTCAGTCGGGTTTTCAACATCTGTTGGTCACAAGTTAACACGGACACCAGTTAATTCGATACATCGGCAAGCGGAGCGGAGCCCCGGTGCTTTACACCCGGCCGGGGGAGCGCTCGCTCCTTGAGCAGCGTGTCATGGAGATGTTGGAACATTTTTTGAGCAGATATCCAGCAGATTAAAACACATTGCTCGGCGCTGAGGACTGCTGGTTGCAAAACTGAAAACAAAACCTGAAACCTGAAACAAACCTGAAAGTTCAACAAGAGACTTTTTGCGCATGTAAGGGAACGCGTGTAATCCACTTCACCCAGGGTCTTTGTAAATGGGGATTCATCGTGGATCGCTTTGTATGCCATACATCCTCCATTCTCAAACTGTGGTACGCGTACCACTGGTGGTATGTGAGCGCCCTCTAGTGGTACGTGGGGGAATCACAGAAATTTATATATTCTTTGAAGATTAGTTAAAAGTCAGAACTTTGAGAAACAAATGTTACCACCAAAATACATAATTTCAAATTAAAACACGTCAAATCAACTGTAATTCACATTAAGTTGTTCTCTTCTAATTTAATGTGTTGGACTGCGACGTGGTCACGCTCAGTCACGTAGTAGCGCGCACATACGTCGTTGACGATTAAACTAGCTTCACCGTCATGAGCGTGCAGAGGTGTGATGAGAGGTCCGAAAACTCTACAAATGTGGCTCCAAACAGGAGCTATTAGGAAAAGAAGTGCAGAACAGGAGGAGAATACAACCAGCAGCCCTGCTGGAACTGAAGTTGACGACAGTGAAGCGAACACGAGGCTATCAGGTGGCTAAGTGAGAGGGAGAGTTGCCCCTTTTTGTGTGACAGTTCTCGTGTTCTGCCTTTGCTAACTGTGGCTGACAGAATTAAACAAAAACATAAAGACCAAGACTATTAGAAATATACCTGCTTCCTGCGTGTGTTGTCTTCATTTGAAAACATTATTATTATTATTATTTTTTTTTTTTTACTTTGGTCATAATGGTGGTACTTGGAAAGCCTAATTTTTTCTGAGGTTGTACTTGGCTTAAAAAGTTTGAGAAACACTGCCATACATGTTAACACAATTGTTTTCAATCGGATTGAAAAAAACACTCATGTAAACTGGGCCAGTGTGGTTCTACAGACTTCTCCTCCTCTGATTTTGGTTCTGCGAGGTTCTCCTCCTCTGGGTCTGGTTCTGTAGGGTTCTCCAGCTAAAATAATAGCAATAATACATTTTATTTATAATGCACTTTCCATTTCAAACAGAAATCTCAAAGTGCCAAATGCAGGTAAATCAATAATAAAAACATGACACAATTAGCACAGCATAATAACAAAAACAGAAGTATTAACAAGTAACAAATCAGAAAATTTATGTGGTTGACTTAAGAGTGTGGGCTTTTTTAAAAAGAAAAATCTTTAGGCCTTTCTTGAACAGTTCCACACTCTGTGGGGCCCTCAAGGTCCCTGGGAGCTCATTCCAGAGCCGAGGGGCGACCGCCTGGACTGCTCTGTCACCCACGGTGCAGTTTGGTTCTGGGCTGGTGCAGGCGGTAGGTGGAGGTGGTGGAGTGGAGGCTTCGTGGGGCGGTGTGTGGAGTGAGGAGTTCTCTGAGGCAGGGGCAGTTCCATGCACACATCGGTAGGTGAGGAGGCAGAGTTTTAAGTATATTCTGTATTGAATTGGCAACCAGTGAAGAGAGTGGAGAACAGGAATGATGTGGTCATACTTGCGCCTCCTCGTCAGGACCCGGGCAGCACAGTTCTGGATGTGCTGGAGCTTTTGGAGATTCTTGCCGGGGATCCCGACGAGGAGGGCATTACAGTAGTCCAGCCTGGAGGAGATAACGGCATGGATCAGTTTTTCGGCATCTGATTGGGAGAGGGAGGCGCGGAGTTTGCCAGCTCTGAGTCTGGTTCTACAGGGTTCTCTGTATTCTCAGTTGACTGTGTTGTTTGTGTCAAATAAAGTTGAATTGAATCAATCTTCATCCTGGACAGTTTGGATCAGGGGAGTTAAGTCAGAACCTGGTGCATGAGAACCCTCGGGTTCTCCAGCTCTCCTGCTTCAGCACGCCTGAATCAGATGAAGGTTCCTCAACCAAGTTCAGCAGAACCCGAGAACGAGGCGCGAGGAGAGAAGATGAAGGCTGGTGAAGAGGAGCAGCAGGCCGGAAAACGTGCAAAATGCTAAACGTGGAACGACGTGCCTTGTGGGGACCTTTTTCCGGTCCTAAGTAGGAGAAACAGTGTTTTCTTGACAATGTTGTTACTGAAAAAAGTAAAAGTGCAAAAACATTTCTTTAGGGTTAGGCTGTGTTGTGGTGTGGGTTAGGGTTAGGGTAAGGGTCAGGGTTAGGGGCTAGACATGAATGGGAGTCAATGGACGGTCCCCACAAGGATAGAAATACAAGACTGTGTGTGTGTGTGTGTGTGTGTGTGTGTGTGTGTGTGTGTGTGTGTGTGTGTGTGTGTGTGTGTGTCTTTCGACACTGCCTCCATCTCTCCTCTCCAGTCTTTGTTCTCTCAGTGTTTTTCTCAGCCACCGTCCAGTTCTTCTGCATGTGTTTGACTTCACTGCTTCCTGTTTCCTGTGACGTCATCACGTCACCGTGTACGAGGGAAGGCATGAAAAATCCCCCGTTTTATCCGCTCCGCTGTCAGGAGATGTACGAGATAGAAGGAAATAGTTTTTTCTCGTTAAACCGAGATAAGTGGTCACTTCCTGCTCCAGCCTGCCGCTGAGCCTCTGAGGCCCGCTGTGAGGCGGACGATATGCGACAAGCTCGTCTTTAGAAGCGTCTGTCTCACTCAGCAGAAAAACTACACTGATTTGTGTGTGGAGCCGGGAGTGCTGCGCTGTTCGGGGTCCGTCTGCAAATTACAAGACAAGCAAAAAGTACACCACAGTGAAATTTTTGAAAATCATTAGTCATAAAAATTATAAAAATGTGTGTTTTGGTCAAACTAATTGCTTCTTTATGATCGGCAGGAGCTCCTTTGATACTTGGGCAGAGTTTCATTTCTCTGTTGTACGTTACAGTGAAGTTATTGAAAAGTATTACTGAGTTAAGCTATTAAAATTCAGAAACGGTTCATAGTCAGTTTCATGACAATTGAATCCAGAAAATTTCCAAAAGAGTTACATCTTTATTTCCTCCGCTTGTCTGACTTTAGACCAGGACTGATCCTTTAAGTCCCACATTAAACAGGTTTGCAGGACCTCCTTCTTCCACCTGCATAATATTTCTAAAATTAGGAACATGTTGGCTCAAAGCCAAACTGAGAAATGAACCCATGCATTTCTTCCCTCCAGAGTACACTATCGTAATTCCCTGTTATCAGGAGCCCCAACAACTGCCTAAAAAGTCTTCAACTGGTTCAAAATACTGCAGTCTTCATTCTTCGTTCTCAGAGTGCTGGTCTGCTGGAGGTTCTAGATTCTCTAACAGCAGAACAGGA
The DNA here is from genome assembly GCF_902148845.1 of Salarias fasciatus. Taxonomy (NCBI): domain Eukaryota; kingdom Metazoa; phylum Chordata; class Actinopteri; order Blenniiformes; family Blenniidae; genus Salarias; species Salarias fasciatus. The sequence continues at coordinate 20,063,976 of NC_043748.1, read as the reverse complement.
GGCAGAGTTTTCAGCTATCAGGTTTCTGTCATGTGGAACCAGCTCCCAGTTTCTGTTAGGGAGGCCGACACAGTCTCTGCTTTTAAGGCTCAGCTTAAGACCTGGAGCGTGAGACTGACAGGCAGATCGGTGCAGCAGCTGCAGTGATGCGGTCGTTGTATCGGTCCATTGTGGGGAAGACGGAGCTGAGCCGAAAGGCGAAGCTCTCGATTTACCAGTTAATCTACGTTCCCACCCTCACCTATGGTCATGAGCTTTGGGTCATGACCGAAAGGACAAGATCCCGGATACAAGCGGCTGAAAGGAGCTTCCTCCGTAGGGTGGCTGGGCGCTCCCTTAGAGACAGGGGGAGGAGCTCGGAGTAGAGCTGCTACTCCTCCACATCCAGAGGAGCAGTTGAGGAGGCTCGGCCATCTCTTCTGGGGAGGAGTTCCGGGCATGTCCCACCGGGAGGAGACCCCGGGGAAGACCCAGGACACGCTGGAGAGACTATGTCCCTCAGCTGACCTGGGAACACCTTGAGATCCTCCCAGAAGAGCTGGAGGAAGAGTCTGGGGACAGGGAAGTCTGGGCGTCCCTGCTGAGACTGCTGCCCCCACGACCCGGTCCTGGATAAGCGGTTGAAGATGGATGGATGGATGGATGGATGGGTAGCTTAAGACCTTTCTATCTAGTAAAGCTCACAGTGAGAGCTGGTTCAGGCCTTCCTGGACCGTTTTCTTCAGTGAGGCTGCTGGAGGTTAAAACTGCTGGAGGACCTGCACTGAGCTTCTCTTCTCATCTTTCCCACTCGACATGTTTCACTACTGTGTGTCATTAAACATGTTCTCTGCTCCAGTCTATGAACTCTCTCCCTCCTGCGGTCTCTCTCTTGCTCTAATAGTGAAATAGTACAACTATTTGAGTGGTATTAGGTTAACAACTATGTATTTGCTGAGACTTGTGTCACAGAATAGCTTCAGATCACATTTTAGAACCATTTAATGTAGAAAACCTGGAAATCTAAAATTATTCACATCATTCTGTGTTGCCACTGTCAGGAGACAAACCACAGCAGTGTGATGGAGTGGGGCTCCCTCTAGTGGAGGGCTGTGTTGTCTCTGACACTGTGCGGTTTCTCATGGTGACAGACAGGTTTCTCTGTTTGGACAGGAAGTCTCTCCTCCTCGTCATGTCACAGTGACAGATGTGAGAGCAGCAGGTTGGATCTTCATCTACCAGCACCTGTTCCTTTTTCTGTCTTATGATGCCCACTGGCCAGTTATTTTACCATCAAGCTTTGATCCTGAGCAGCTCAGACCTGACAGACAAGATGCTGAATGAGAATCATGAGAGGCAAACTATGAAAAACGTATTTGTTGGAAGTGCCAGACAGAAACGGGAGCATTCATACATGCAATTTGGGAACGTAAACTGGTTAATTTATTCTGGAAAAAGGTTTCCTGAACATATAGGGAAGTAGGTGGGACCAACAATTCTAGTATCATCAAGATTATGTGGCAGACAAAGCACAAATTCCCAATATGTCAAAGTATAACCTGGCAGTGATTAAGACAGGAGTTGTCACAGCTGGCCAAGTGATCTTCAGAGTGTGGAAAAGTACAACTAGTCCGGATTGGATGGAATTAATGTTCGAGACTGTATCATATGAACACAGGCTGAAAGATTGGTGATGATGTTGAGAACTTTAAGAGTACTGCTATGACGATCCAACTGGCTGCACGGATATCTGTAAAACTGTTGAATATCTACTTGGTTGTATGACATGTAGCTACTTTTCACAGGCCTACAGGTGTTTTGCAATTAACAGCAATACTGTCTTTTTATGTGTGTTCAAATAAAGACTTTAATGATGAAAACATATTGAAAGACAGTTTTATCCGTACTGGATGTCTGCAAAGAGGGAACCAGTTTGAATGAGAAAGTCAACGACAAATAGAATTTGTAAAATTCTCAATGAGTTATATTGTGGATGAAATTTACATCCTAGAAAAGTTTCTAACTTTGACAGTGATCGATTTCTTATGATTCCCCAAATGATTCCCGGCATCTTTCGGGAGAATTTACAACTGATCAGAAATTAAAAGGTAAGGTCTATCATTCAAAGCTTTTGATTAAATGTTTGTCTCAGAGATGATGATGATTGAATTGAGAGTTGTAAACCAAACAGTCCATTCAGAAAAGATCTGCAACTGTTTGAGGTGAGGCTGATAACCTGCAGTTCCCCCTGTGTCCACTAGGTGTCAGTATGAGGTTGAACGCTGTTTGTGATCCTTAAGAAACAGTGAGAGAAGAAGAAGCTTCGGAGGCTGATTGTTTGTTGTTGCGTGACTCGTTTCTCACAGAGGAAATGTTTCATCTCCTGCTGCAACAATAATGAGTTCAATTCAGGCTTTGAGAGAGTTTATCAAGCAACGACTAACTGCTGCTGCTGAAATCTGAACAAACTGTGGTTCAGTAAGAAGTGGAAGATTTCAAACAAGTTCCACAGAACAGCTTAGTAAAAGTGTGAATGAAGGCATGAATGTGAGTGGTGGAGGATTGTTCCATTTGTTTAGAAGCCAGCAGACAGAAATGAGGCTGCAGCTGCAGATCTTGTTCAAAGTGAAACAACAGCAGTGATTTGAAAGCAGAAAGCTTCAGCATTAAACAGCACGTGTGTCAGAAAGAGTGGAAACGGAGCTTGAGCTGTTTGAAAGCAGAAGCAGTGATTCATAGCCACTCAGTCTGGGCTAACATGCTATCGTTACTGCGGTTTGTGCAGCTTTCAAGGCTGGATTCTCCTTCGTGCGTGAACGTGCACGAGAGAAGTGTGTGGCTTTGTTCCTCGCCTCGTGTCTGCTCCCAAACTGCAGGGGGCAGTGTACCGCAAACCCACGTCCAGCACAGTGCTAAAGTAGAGTAGAAGAAGAAGCTCTTCTTCTTCTGCGGATCAACATCAGCGGGTGATCCTGTGAGTGGAGACTAGTGGAGGGAGGTGGTATTGCAGGACACAACAACTTGTTGCACATTGAGCGTCTCAGCAACGCACGAGCAGCTGGGACTGCAGCTTTAGCTTGAAATGACTTGAAGTCCTTCTTCCGGACGCCACAGGAATTTGTACCCTGACAGGAGAATGAGCTGAGAAAATGTCTGCTGGAGACGGGAGAAGAACATACAGGACTGCATTCAGTTAGAAATTCAACACTGTTTTAATACAAGAAACATTCTTCAACCAGAAACATTATTTGTTTGTCAAAAACAAATTTATGCAGCATTTATCTGCTTGAAGCCTCAGAAGCCACCCAGACGGGTCAAGCATAAATCAAGCTTGACGCTACGTGTTTAGAATAGAGACATTCTGGAAAGTCTTCTGGAACTGGCTCAGGTTTGTTAGTGTGAGAATAAAGTCTGTTTACATGGAGCACTGTCCCTCTCCTGAAGGTCTGTTCACCTTCGTCTCTTCGCTCTGACGCTGATGCTGCATCCAGACGGTTTTCTCATTTATTCTTTAAAGACCACTACTGTCAGTTTTCTTGAAATGAGCACACGCTTTGTCAATGTTTGTATGTTAAATGTAGTCTGTCCTGTCTCATCCATCCATCAGTGTAAACTCTTCCCTTCCATCACATCGAGACTTCACCCGCCAGAGACCAACTGCTGCTGCTGTGGAAATATTCAGCCTGTTTGAAGGAACTTTGGTCCAGTCCGAGATGGAGCGCAGACACAGAACAGGTATGGACAAACCTGAATGAATCCAAATCCACTCTTCGTCTCCACTCTCAACTTCAACTCAACCACACAGCGCCCCCTCTGCAGCATCCCGCTGAAGTAAACATAACATCTCCCTTTTCCCCAGAGGAAATATGTAGATTACATGTAGCCTGCAGTGCTGTAAATAAAGCTGAGTTTCACAGCTAACTTCTCTGCTGCTCACTGTTCCCGTCTTCCCCTGGCCGTCCTCTTCCCCCTCCTCGCTGTGCTCCTCTGACGCCAGTGTAGTTTCTATTTGTCTTTGTAGAGCCCTTTCCCTATAGGGCTGCTACACTTTGAGTCCTTTGAGGGTGTAGAGGGAGAATCTCGGACGCGTGCCCATACGGCGCATCAATCAATCCAGTTTAGCTCTTTTTGCGTTTGGGTGCTGCGACCCATTTATTTCCATGTGTTGTTAAATCCACAGGTTACAGGGGTAAAGATTTGGTCGGGTGAGCTTACACAAGTTCCACTTCCATAAGCCACAAAACCCACCATCCACACGCTGCCTGGACACGGTGAAAGACTGTTACCTGTCCCTCTATCCACACCTGCCCCTGATCACCTGTGTGCTCCCTTTGTACTTCCCCTTACTGCTCCCCCTGGTGGTTAACTAACGAAATGATAAATGGCTCCTACAGTCTTCAATAAAAAAATCTAAACTTAACTTAATCTTCAAATTGCCACTGAAGCATCATGGGTTTTGGTTTACGCAGGCAAAAGAATCAACGTCCACAAAATTCTGGTGAGTTTTATTTTGGTTTATTTCCTGAAGCAAGTAAACAAATTGGAGTCTTCATTTCCTGCTGTCTCTCTTGCTCTGGTAACGTTCAAAAAAGAAGCCAACAAAGACTGTCAACCATCCGCAAACTTAAAGGATTACAAGCAGCACCCCACCTCCTGTTGTTACTCTATAAAAGTATCATCCAACCCATCCTCCTGTTCTGCTCCACATGTTTCTACACCATGCTCTCTGTCACTAACCGGGCCAAATTTACACGCATCACAAACACAGCTGCTAAAATCATCGGCCTCCCCACACCCAACCTGACAGAGCTAAATAATAGATCCATCACCCGAATGGCAAACACAGTAGTCCAGGACATCACACACCCATTACACCACTACTTCATCCCACTACCCTCAGGGCGCAGGTACAGAACATTAAAATTCAGGAGGGCCCGCCTCGGGAAAAGCCTGATTCCCGCAGCTGTAGCCGCCCTAAACACCAGGCCCCGCTGACAGGCCGACCAGTTCGCCAACCGTTGTCTGCTGTAATCATTGTACTGCTATACTGCAATATAGCAGTAATACTGCTGTGTCTGCCCCCACTGTAGTTGCTCTTGTCTGTGATGTATAATGTGTGTTGTTGTTGTATGTCTCAGTTGGTGAAGACAAATTTCCCCACGGGGACGAATAAATTGAATCTGAATCTGAAAACCATCGGCCCACCCAGGGCTTGGATTCATAAATCAGGTGAAGAGGGAACTGAAGTCAAAACGCTCTTTTACTCCATCAGGTTTCTTCTCAAATAGTGTCCTGTTGCATTGTCATCTGATTCCTTTTCAATATCCGGTAGGCTGTGCAGATCAGAGATTTAGGCAGAAATGAGGAAAAGTGGGGGTGCAAAAAAAAAAAAAAAAAAGCTTGGGATGTAATGATTTTTGATGGTGAGTTCAAGCGTGCACCGTGTCGCCGAGCAAGTGCCAGGAGGGTCAGCGGAACCCCATTTGAAGAACTGCTGCTGTAAAGATACTGTTACTGTGGAAACACATTTTTCTAGTTGAACTGTATTCAAAAACAAAACATAACCAAAGAAATCCCCAAATTGAAATAACAGTGAATAATTTCTCAGTTTTTCTTCGCTGTTAAGTTTTGTGCTCTTGTGCTATGTTCGCTCACATCCGTTGCATCTTCTGAAAACACTGCTCCAATGGCGCTGTGGCGCTCTTCAGCGCAGGCATAGCCAGCAGGGCACAGCTGTACAGGTATTTAGCACGGGTTGGACAACCCCTGATTTTCCGAAATTGCCCATGCTGTTTCAAAACACTGGTGCAGATGCTTATAGAGAAGATGTTCTGGAAGAGGGCATTGTCTCTGCAGGATGGCAGCACTGATCGATCTCAATGCGATCGCTTTGTTGCCCATCACCATCTGCCATCGCTGCTCCTCTCCCTCCTCAAGCAGCCAGTGGCCCTTGTTCATTAGCTTGGCCAGCTGTGTCCATGTTCAGAAGTCGTACCGGTCCTGGTGAAGCTTTATCAGTCCATGTCTGGCAGCGTTCACAATCACTGACAACACTTTGGTAACTCAACATACTTTTTGATTGGTCATCTGAGATGTGTGTTTTGGAAAGAACAACCATCAGACTGAGAATCGATCAGCCAGTTTAGATCAACACGATCGACTCACTTAGAAGTTGTGCTGATTGTGGGCTAACTGTCTGTAATAATTTGGAAAAATGTTCTGAGACATTCAGACATGGACTAAGATATTTCTGCTGTGATGAAATAAGACATATCCTTCTGTTGTGAGTCATTGGCAAGTACTTTGGAGGTTTGTCCATGTTGTTTCGAGAATGTAGTTTCTGTTTCAAGAAATGAGCCAAACCAACGGAGAACATCTGTGAATGCAATACTTCACATCCTCCTTTGCAACCCTCCAAACATCACAAGGTGATCAGGTCAATGTGGCCAAGTCGACCCCAATCCGACATCCGTGAACCAGTCGGGACATTTCAACAAAAAGTAATCGTTCATCCACCTGCTGTTTAGTAGCTAAAGGGTCACATAAAGCAGTTGTGTGAATCATTTTAGAACTTTGAATGAAAGTTTTTAATTTCACTTCTCGAATCAGAGATTGTTTTCTTTTCATCTGGAACTGTAGAAGTAATGTAACTGACATTTTATCTTGTACTTTTTGTCCCTCCAGAGCTCCCACAGCACCATGACAGGAGAGAGGAGCAGAGAGAACCAGAACCTGTACAGATCAAAGAGGAACAAGAAGAACCAGAACCTCCACAGATCAAGGAGGAACCAGAAGAACCAGAACCTTCACAGATTGAGGAGAACCGTGAACTGGGTATCAGCCAGGAGGGAGAGCAGCTTCCACTGAAGTTTGAAAGTACTGAGGAGCAAAGTTACCTGAGTGAAGCAGAAGAAGTACCGGACTCTAATCAGTTCCTCTTTCATGACTCTGAAGTCCACAATGTGAAGAAACACAACTTAGAATCAACGATAAATACAAAGTTAAAAAAAATCAGCGTATTTCATAGTGAGCGTGAGGAAAACTTTGCTGTGTCAGAGAAGCAGGCTGAATGTGAAAAGCTTCTTTATGAGGAAACATCTCCTGAAACTGTCTGTAAGAAACGTAAAATATGTCAAAGCTTAGAAACTGTCACTGATAAGAAGAACGCCTCTGAAATCTGTGGTGAAAGTTACCAAAAAGAATGATCTGTTGGTCCATATGAGATCTCACACAAGTGAGAAGCCGTTTTCTTGTGAAACATGTGGGAAGAGTTTCAGTCGCCGTTGTGGTTTGTTGATCCATATGAGAACTCACACACGTGAGAAGCCGTATTCCTGTGGAACATGTGGAAAAAGTCTCACTCAAAGGTGTAATTTGTTGATCCACATGAGAACTCACACAGGTGAGAAGCTGCATTCTTGCGAAACATGTGGGAAGAGATTCAATAGACGGTATAACTTGTCGGTCCACATGAGGACTCACACAGGCGAGAAGCCGTATTCCTGTGAAACATGTGGGAAAAGTTACTCAGCACACAGTCATTTATTGCGCCATATAAGAATTCACACAGGTGAGAACCCACATTCTTGTGAAATATGTGCGAAAAGTTTCAGTGAACCTTGTCATCTTTTGGTCCACATGAGAACCCACACAGGGGAGAAGCCGTATTCCTGTGAGATTTGTGGGAAAAGTTTCAGAGACCAGTATGGTTGTAAAACACACATGCGAACTCACACGGGTGAGAAGCCATATTCTTGTGAAACATGTGGGAAAAGATTCAGCGAACGGAGCAATTTGTTGGTCCACATGAGAACTCACACAGGTGAGAAGCCGTATTCCTGTGAGATTTGTGGGAAATGTTTCAGAGACCGGTCTGGTTGTAGAATACACATGCGAACTCACACGGGTGAGAGGCCATATTCTTGTGAAACATGTGGGAAAAGTTTCAGTCAAAGGGGTATTTTGTTGTCCCACAAGAAAACTCACATCTGAGAAGCATTCTTGTTAAACATGGGAAAAGTTACTCTCTACACTGTAATTTGTTGGCCCGCAGGAGAACTCACTCAGGTGAGAAGCTGTATTTTTGTGAAGTATGTGGAAAATGTTTCAGTCATTGATGTTATTCAACAGTCCTGCAACGCAAACGACCACAGTGGTCGTTGATTCATGGATCAGATTGTGTCAAATAAGTTCTGTTTTTATTTTCCGAAGAATATCTTTCTTTTGTTTTGGTTCAGTTGTGTATTCATACTGCTGGAACAGTTGTTTTCCTCTTCTGATGTAAATCAACCAATAAATCAGTCAACCTGTCTATCTGCGTTTATATATTACATCACAAAATTAAGGTCATACCTTTCAAATGTTTTAATTGCATTTCTGAAGACTGTCAAGTATCAGTGTAACAACAAAGACAAAGAGTGATAAATCACTTATTTAAAAAATAATGATATAGGCAGCAGCCCTCAGATATGGTTTCAATTTATACAAATTAGGTTGAATTCTGTGTGTGTGTACCTATGCGAATGTGCACATACGTGTGTGTTTGTGTGTGTGTGTGTGTATGTGTGTGACCAGGATTTTAAACTGTAACCAATTAATCACTTAAACACTGCCTGGTTGGTGAGAAGCAGTTTATTCAGGAGCTCAGTTTGAGCTTCAGAAGGCTTGAAGGAGCAGAACAGCTGCAGGTCGTCAGCAGATAGGTGATAGAAGACAACACTGAACTGCTGGATTATCTGACCCAGAGGATGCAAATACAGAAGGAACAGCAGGGGTCCCAGAACTGAGCCCTGAGGTACACCACACTGCAGGTTGGCTGGCTCAGACATAATGTGGTTGACTGACACACTGAAGTAAAAAGGATGTGAGCTGTTTCACCGCCACCTTTCCTAACATTTTGGACAAAAAAGGGGGGTTTAGATATTGGCCTGCAGTTCTTGAATTCATGTTGTTCTAAGTTAGGTTTCATAAGTTTAGGTTCTACGACTGCATGCTTGAAGGTGGAAGGAAACACACCAGAAGAGACAGACAAGTTGAACATTTTGGTCACCCATGGTCCCATTGTGTCAGAAACACTCACAAAGAGCTTTGATGGTAACACATCTACAGAACTGGAGGAGGGTTTTGTTTTTGCCATCAGTGCTTAGATATCTTCAAGACTTACAGGAGTAAAGGAGGACCAAACATGTAAAGACGTTTGACACGACCTGGACTGCACAAGGAGGGTTCTGGAATTTTGTCTTTTATGACTCTGATTTTATCGACAAGAAGGTCAAAAAATCATTGCTGTCAGCCTTACAGGGCAGCGAAGCAGGGGACGCAATGGACCTCATGGTGTCAAATAACACTTTGGGATTTTTCTTATTTGATGCTATCAGTGCAGCAAAGTATTTGGATCTTGCCTCCTTAATGGTTTTATTTAAGGAGGACATTAAATCCCTGAAATGTAGTCTGTGAACCTTGAACTTTGTGGATTTCCAAAGAATGGGGGGAAAAAAAAAATTCCAAGTACTCCTGTCAGAGCGGACTAAACTAAACCGGTCTAAACTATCCAGTCTGGGGACAAAAACAGCAATTTAAGATATTTGGTGATAAAAAGTATCTTGTATTTGTCTCAGACTGTTACTAATAACTTATTTCTGCTGCTCCAGTCTGTGCTGAAGGAGCAATGTTGATATAAATGAAGACCTGAGGGAATGAACTCTCTGCTTATTATTAATGAAGGGAATGTGCACAAAGTCACGTTGGACTATATGAGATTTGGAAGAGAGAGGGGCTGATTCTCTGATGAAGAATCTTCTAGTGTGTGGTCTGCTCCAGAGCGATACACACTAGACGATCAGGAGAGGAAAATCTGGTGCGATCTGCCTTCTGTTGTTTTCTAGTGTGTGGTCTCTGAACTGGGAAAGATTCCAAAAATCCTGAAGTGTGTGATGGCTTATGCACCGCCGCCAGATACATCCATTAACTTCACCTGCTCTGCCAGTCTGGTTCCTGGTAGTATAGAAGGTGGAGGAGCCAGAGGGTGGAGGAACCGGCAACCTCCAGGACCAGGGAGAGGCCGTGGGGAAACTGAGCATCTCAGGGAGCCCGAGAGCAAGAAACAACATTCTTCAGTCTTCCAGACTCCTCCAGGACTTGTGCCTGTGTCGCGGCTCTGTACTCTCTCCTGCGTTGTGTTTGAATCGGACCAGGACGCATCGAATCCGCCGTTTATTTCTGGTGAAACACACACCATCATACACTCTCACAGTCACGCACATGTAAAGTCTCAAATCGTGCACGGCGCCGGACACAGCAGACTGAACAAGTTATGTGGGGTCAAACACCCCAAGTCAGCAGGGGCCCAAACGTGCGTCACATCCGGTCACTGTGGGGAAAAATATAATATTACACAATATGAGATCTGTCCTATCTCCTTCTCTTTCTGTCCCCTCACCCCAACCGGAACAGCAGAAAGCCTCCACCTCTGAGCCTGGTTCTGCAGGTTTCTTCCTGCTAAAAGGGAGTTTTTCCTTTCAACAGTTGTTTATGCTTGCTCATGTGGATCTGTTGGGTTTCTCTGTAAAAGTGTCAAGAAATGACTATGTTGTAATTGGCACTTTATAAATAAAGCTGAATTGAATTGAATTGAGCTGAACTGAGATAGGAAGTGGAATCATCTCTTACTCCGCTACACCTGGCAGGAGGGAATTATAGGGGCTGTAATTAATTTGCAAATCAAGAATCCAATAAAAAAAATTGAAATATAGCAATCTATGTGAATCACTTCTGCCATGCCTATTAAGAACTTTGATTAAGAAATATATCTTTTAATTAAATTCTGATTCATTATTTTTTGAGAGATATGAGGACCATGTAATTTGTATTTTTTTTTTTTTTTTTCCAGGGATATGAAGTGTTTGTGGTATCTTTGCAATATATAATAAACCAATTATGTTTCAAGAACAACGTTATCAAAGTCAGGAAATCCATCCCTTGGAAATGTGTTCGCTTCAGTCATTAAATAAAATCAGTTTAAAACATGATCTGAGTCCAGAATTAATTTTCAATGTACTAATAACCAAAAGAGGCTCTTCTCTGTTGAACATTAGTAATATTTTGTTCAACAAAAAGAGGTACAAATTGGAAAGTTAAATAATTCTAAAGATGAATTCAGCTGACTTTATGAGTGATTGTTGGAAAACTGATCAGCTTTCTGCTCCACTTAATAAAGCACAGTCTCTTCAGCGGCTCCACTTTGATTTTAAATGGGAGCGTCGAGGTGAGGCAGGAAAATCTGACCAATCACAGAAGACTTCTAGATAATGGATATATAGTGTTTAGATTAAGAAAAAAAATCTCTACTTAACGCATCTGACTGAAACTGACACTGAATGTGCAACGGGTGGGAGTTTATAAGCTTGTCTTCTTCCCACTCCTTTTCGGGGTACAGACAAGAAATCTTTCTATAACACACTTCTTGCTCCAATGCTAATAACTTATGTTTCTGAAGAAATGTTGGAAATAGTACTGTACACTTTGTTTGTTTTCTTGGTTTTTTTTTTTTTTTTTGGTTACCAAATGTGGCTCTTTTGTATGGAATATTGTACAGTACATTCTTAATTTATTTTGTATTTTTGTATCTCGAAATAAATTAATTCATTCATTCATAGATCACCCAGTTCACCAGTCCATCGCCAAACACAAGACCAGACATCCGCTCAAACTCACATTCACACCAATTAACCTGAGATATATGTTTTTGGACCGTCGGAGGAAGTTGGAGTATCTGGAGGGAACCCAGGGGTGGACAGGGAGAACATGGAAACTCCACACAGAAAGGTATTTGAACCCAAGACCTTACTGCTGTGAGGCAGGAGTGCTCATCACTGCTCCACTGAGCATTTATTCATTGCCTTATTTGTTTTATTTGTTTATTTTTGTTTTGTTTCATTCAACATACATTTTATTTGGTGAATACTGTAACTTGAAATAAAATGTTTTGTTCAAAAATACAAAAACTGTTTTTCCTGGAAAAGTTGTCATGTTAACAGGAATTAATATTCAAGTTTGTGTTTTTCCCCTCATCCAAACACTGTTTTTTTTTTTCATTTAGAACATCAGTAATTTTTGAAACTGAGCCTCCAGCAAATAACAAATATCTCACACATAATTACTGCAGCTATATTAAAAAATACAAGACATAATTGGAACAGTGTGTCCTTCACACAGAGACATCCAATCCTGATGACTGTACGGCCCTGTGTGGGCTGAAACTATGTGGGGATTTCATTGTAGAACAAACTGTACAAACACAGCGATGCCTCCCTCCGCTTCTGCTGATCTCTTTTGTCTTGGGAGCGGAAATCTAATGAATTGGCTCCAGTCCAGAAAACACACACCCACCTTCACCTGTCATGTAAGAAATACAAAGTACGGCGCAAAAAAAGCAGTGCAATTAAAAAAGAGGAATGTAAGAATTCTATAGATCTAATCGTGTCTGAACCCTGAACAAAGAAGTTTTTAACCAGGCGAGTGTGTGTGGTTGACTCAGCTGGGGTTAAATGATCCTCTTCATGGAACAATGTGTAGCATGTTCCCGCTTTCTGACGGTTGTCAAGTGCAGTTACAACAAGAAAGTGAAATAACAAGCTCAGCAGGCGGAAGATGATGCATGACGCTGCCAAACGGCGTCAGGAGCTGAAGGGCGTCAAAACAGGCGTCTGCCAGCGTTCCAGGTGTTTCAGACACGCTTTATCGGAGGGCTGTTCACACAATGAGTTTAAGTGAAAACGCAAAAGCTTTGACACGGAATCAATCAAGGAAAAATCCAAAAGTGGTTCTTTTCTGGTTCAGTAAACGTCCAGTCTGAATCCAATCCAAAAAGTATGTGACTGTAAAATACCATTCAAATCAGTTTCACTGAGATCAAATAAAATCTTATTAGTAGAGCATTCTTCACACGAATTCAGCACCGAGCACAAAGTGCCTTACCACTAAAAACACAATAGGAGTAAAAATAAAAATACGTACAACACACAGCACAAAATATGACAAAGTTTTCAAAATTAATTATTCGTCTGATTATAGTGAACCACAAGAATCTAATTGAGACAACAAATGTTTGGAATAATGTCTCAGCATCATTCCAAGTCACCAGAGCCCTGAGTTTAGAGACATTACAGGTAAAAGAAATTGGTTCTGCAGATTTGTTCCGTGTTGGAGTCATTAGTCAGGTGTCTGGGACGCTCATCCAGGCGACGAGCTTCAAGTTTGACACGTTGATCAATATTATCTGGTTTCACAGATAAAGAAATCTGTGTATCATCTGCATACAATGTAAGTTCAGTTTTTCTTAGAAATATTCCCTAAAGGAACAAAATGTGAAAAGTAGATTTCTCCATGTTTAACCCCAGTCTGAGACAAAGAGTCATCATAAACATGTAAGAAGTGAAATCTGTCCCATAAATGTGATTGAAACATTGCAGTGTGGTTCGAACCACCAATCAGTGAGAATATTACTGGTCTGAGTTTGATCAGGACTTTTCTATAGAGTTTACCTGTGTGGGTGATTTTCTCCCACTATTGGAAAACATGTCTGAGGCTAAGTGGTGAATGAAAATGTCTTGTTGCTGTGAGTGTGGGTCTGGGACTGTCTGGGACTGTCTGTCTCTCTGTCTGTCCTGTTGGATAAAGAAGGTAGAGTGTTGTGGATGGATGCCTCATGAGCCAAAATACAGGAAAAGAAATCTGGTGATCATATTATGTCTCAAACTTGATAAGTTCTAAAGCAAATTGGACGTATTTGACCCAGAGAACGGTGTGTTGAAAATGTGAAGACCAGACGAGGAGTTGCTGAAAAGCATCACTGGGGTCTGACGTTGTGAAAAACACCCGATGCGAGTGATGCTGAGCTGTATTTAGCTCTATACAATAAACCCAATGCAGTCTGACTCGTTTGAATTCCTGTAGTCGCCGCGGTAACGTGACACTCTGCTGCTCATTCTTCAATCTGCTCCTTTGCATCAGACCTGATGGTTCTTTCAAAACTTTCATAATGCATGATCCACAGTGTCCCTAAACGAAACCCAACTCGGTCCCGAAAATGTTACTCTTCTCAGAGCATTTACAATTAATTCCTTCAAGTCATCAATTCTGTGTCTTTTTCCTAGAATCAGTTTTCTTTGTATTTATTTTGTATATTTGTGGTTTTTAGGGTTTCTTCATGGCCATTTGTGGTAAACATTTTGTTTATACATTTTGTGGCATTTTGAAGTTTGGTTTCCTTGTCATACCCTCGTGTTGCTCTGATGCTGTGTAATCATCAGTCTCAGTGTTTTTTCAACTCTTCTTCAGACTTGTTTGTCATTGTCTGGATCCTCAAAAATTTCTGAATTTCTCTATCATCAGTTACTTTACATTAAAACATTCTATTGGTCAACAGGATGCATTTGGTGCGTCGGCGGTTAAACATGGAGAACCTGTTGGAGGAGCGAGAGCAAAGTAAAGATGCAGCACTGCCTCTGAGGGAGTTCTGGACATGAGTCACACACACAAACACACATGTGACAGGGGATAATGGTGTGTCTGGGTGGGCGGGGGTGGGGTGGTGGTGGTGGGGGGGGGGGGGGGGGGGGGGGGTGACCAGGTAGCATATTTATTTTGCAGCAGACCTGCAGCTCTGTATTTCCAGTCATGGCTTCCTACAGAGTGATGTGTGTGACGGCTGTGCTGACTCTGCTGATTCCAGGTAAGGCTGCATGTTCTCACCTGGATCATGTCCTCAGAGGAGGACCTGAACTCTCTCTGATCACATCTGTCACACTGGACCTTCAGAAAAATTAAGTTAAAGTAAGAATTAAAATGACATTTCAAGTAAAAACAAAGTGTTTTGCATTTTCTTTTCTTAAAAGTTTCTTGTTTGGACAACAACATTTTGAAATATGGAAATGGTAGAAAAGTTAAAAGCTGTGTGTTCTCCTCAGAACAAACCACATGTATTTTCATGACTGAATCTTTCTTCATGAGCAGCACTATTTGCTGTGACCGTAGCGTACATTGTGCAATTATAGCCTTTTAGAAAAGCTCCCTTTAGTCAATTTCTGCTTACAATTGTACCTTTTTCAAAATGTTACGTTATCGGTGCCTCAATCACCATTGTCGTGTAAAAGAATGCCAAAATATGCAGTAAAAGTTTGTTTTCTTCTCCTGAAAATGTTGTGTAGTCAGGTTCTTGAGTTCAGGATTAATGTATCACCGTCTCTAGGAAACAGGAGTTGAGTTTAACAGCAACCATTGAAACATCAGGTCAACACTAAAGCTAACAATGGGTTAGTCGGTATCTGTTTTCACCTCCTTCAAAATGAACGCGATGAACATTAGCAGAAATTCCAAACTGAAATTGAAAAAAATGTTCATTTCCAAGTATGAACTGAAGGACGTTCTGTCTCTGCAGGCACCTGACATGTGAACCCAGAATGTTGTTTCAAGACTTTTTCCTGTATTTCAGAGTCTGCGTCGCAGCTGTCTGGTGAGTCCCTCCCTCAGTCTGTCGTGACTAACCTTCTTCTCTTCTGTCATTCATAACATTTTCAGTACATTGTTCATGGTGAACAAAAGGTGTCAGTCTATCAGAGAAAGGCTGAGACAGGTGTTTGTGTTCATGGAGGACAGAGTGTTGTTCAGACTAGGTTCATGTTGAACTGTGTGTTCAGTGTGTGGCAGAGCACCTCGAAACAGCAGGGTCGTTGGAGGAGCGGTGGCCCCTGAAGGCAGCTGGCCCTGGCAGGTCAGTCTGCACCGGTCTGGGGGCCACTTCTGTGGAGGATCCCTCATTAATAATCAGTGGGTGCTGAGCGCCGCCCACTGCTTCCAGACGTGAGTAGATACAGTTGCAGACATCTTCAAGTCTGATTCCACATGGAAGCATGGAGAGCCTGACAGACAGGAGTTCTTCAGATGAAGAGGTCAACGGGAGGTTTCTGTTCCCTCCGTGGCTCTCAGGATCACAGCAGGCCAGGTGACGGTGTACCTGGGCCGTCAGACTCAAGCGGGACCGAACCCCAACGAGGAGTCTCGGAGCGTCTCACAGATCATCAGTCATCCTGATTACGACTCTGGAAGCAGCGACAACGACGTGGCCCTGCTCCGGCTCTCCTCAGAGACGCCCTTCACCGACTACATTGTGCCCGTCTGCCTAGCAGCCCCAGGCAGCTCCGTCCACAGCGGGGTCAGCACCTGGGTCACCGGCTGGGGTGCATTAACAGAGGGAGGTGGGTCAGGTGCAGTGCTGTCTGCAAGTTACTGAAGATGAGTGCAACTCCTGAAAAAGGAAGCTAACTGCACTTCAAGTTGATTACAACTCAAGTTTTTAGAGCCTAATGCTAATGCTACATCAAGTGGGACATCTTTCATGTTGCTTTACTGACACATGTTACTTATCGATTCCACTTTGTGTTGTTTAGGCTTTTCTCCTGATGACCTGATGGAGGTGGAGGTGCCGGTTGTGGGGAACAGACAGTGTAACTGTGACTATGGAGTGGGTCAAATCACAGACAACATGCTGTGTGCCGGGTTCAGAGAAGGAGGAAAGGACTCCTGTCAGGTAAACTGTCGACAAGAACATTTGAGTCCAATATGTCCCTCCTGTGCAGACCTCACCTCCTCCTCACTGACTCCTCATGTTTCTGCTCCTTCAGGGGGATTCAGGAGGTCCACTGGTGACCAAACAGGGTGACGTTTGGATTCAGCTGGCGATTGTTAGTTTTGGATTTGGTTGTGCCAGACCTGAATTTCCTGGGGTGTACGCCCGAGTGTCCCGCTACATGAGCTGGATCAACAGCCAAATCATCACCAATCAGCCAGGCTACGTCACCTTCACGTCCACGGGGACCGACAGCGACCTGAGTGTCACCTGTACAGGCCTCCCAGATTCTGGAACTCCCCCCACCAATCCAACAACTGAAACCACCAGTCATACAACTACTGACACTCCTGGAACCAACACCACCCCTTCAGCCACCACAGCCAAACGTGAGTGCCTACAAAAAAATATTTTTCTTGGTAATTTCAAGAACTTCATCAGCACCTTTTTGAAGTGTGAGCTGGTGACAAGTCAAGAAAGGACTGCAACTATCTCACTGAGAAACGATCATACACTGGACTGTAACAGCAAATTAACTTTTATAGTGTTTCTTGTTCTTTAATGTGCGATATTTTCTGTATTTTTTTTTCTCATTAAAAATAATGTCATTTGGATAAAGTCAATAAAAAATAAAATGTTGAGGTAAAAATAACCTTTGAACTAACAGGTGCCTCGAAAGCAGTGCACTAAGATAGTTCTCCATATTTCAGAGTCTGAGTCGCTGCTTTGTGGTGACTCCCTCCTTAAGTCTGTTGTGATTAACCTTCTTCTCTTCTGTCATTAACATTTTCATTGTGATGGTCATGATGAACAAAAGCTGTCAGTCTATCAGAGTGAGGGTGAGACAGGTGTTTGTTCATGGAGGACAGAGTGTTGCTCAGACTACGTTCATGTTGAACTGTGTGTTCAGTGTGTGGCAGAGCACCTCGAAACAGCAGGATCGTTGGAGGAGCGGTGGCCCTTGAAGGCAGCTGGCCCTGGCAGGTCAGTCTGCACCGGTCTGGGGGCCACTTCTGTGGAGGATCCCTCATTAATAATCAGTGGGTGCTGAGCGCCGCCCACTGCTTCCAGACGTGAGTAGATACAGTTGCAGACATCTTCAAGTCTGATTCCACATGGAAGCATGGAGAGCCTGACAGACAGGAGTTCTTCAGATGAAGAGGTCAACGGGAGGTTTCTGTTCCCTCCGTGGCTCTCAGGATCACAGCAGGCCAGGTGACGGTGTACCTGGGCCGTCAGACTCAAGCGGGACCGAACCCCAACGAGGAGTCTCGGAGCGTCTCACAGATCATCAGCCATCCTGATTACGACTCTGGAAGCAACGACAACGACGTGGCCCTGCTCCGGCTCTCCTCAGAGACGCCCTTCACCGACTACATTGTGCCCGTCTGCCTGGCAGCCCCAGACAGCTCCGTCCACAGCGGGGTCAGCAGCTGGGTCACCGGCTGGGGTGCATTAACAGAGGGAGGTGGGTCAGGTGCAGTGCTGTCTGCAAGTTACTGAAGATGAGTGCAACTCCTGAAAAAGGAAGCTAACTGTACTTCAAGTTGATTACAACTCCAGTTTTTAGAGCCTAATGCTAATGCTACATCAAGTGGGACATCTTTCATGTTGCTTGACTGACACATGTTACTTATCGATCCAACTTTGTGTTGTTTCAGGTTTTTCTCCTGATGACCTGATGGAGGTGGAGGTGCCGACTGTGGGGAACAGACAGTGTAACTGTGACTATGGAGTGGGTCAAATCACAGACAACATGCTGTGTGCCGGGTTCAGAGAAGGAGGAAAGGACTCCTGTCAGGTAAACATGTCGACAAGAACGTTTGAGTCCAATATGTCCCTCCTGTGCAGACCTCTCCTCCTCCTCACTGACTCCTCATGTTTCTGCTCCTTCAGGGGGATTCAGGAGGTCCACTGGTGACCAAACGGGGTGACGTTTGGATTCAGCTGGCAGTTGTGAGTTTCGGATTTGGTTGTGCCAGACCTGAATTTCCTGGGGTGTACGCCCGAGTGTCCCGCTACATGAGTTGGATCAACAGCCAAATCGTCAGCGACCAGCCAGGATACGTCACCTTCACGTCCACGGGGACCGACAGCGACCTGAGTGTCACCTGTACAGGCCTCCCAGATCCAGGAACCAGCACCACCAGCCCTCCAGCCACCACACCCAAACGTAAGTGCATGCGAGAAACATTTATCTTGATGTTTTTGACACAGACTGACTTCATGAAATTAAGCAGCACCCCGAGTACTTTGTTGGCACTGTGAGCCTTTCATGTATTTCCACCACCTTCAGGTCAACATGTCAACATCTGTTTTATAAATAAATCCATTAGTTAGCATGCTACTGTTAGCCAATTTCTACATGATTGCTTCAGTTGATATGTCAGGAAATGACTGGAAGTTTGTCTCTGTGAATAACACATTGCTTAAGTTTTGCTATATAGTCTGCAAATATTGGACCTGAAACGTTTGGATTGGTCTCTCATATAAATTTAATCTATGCCAGGGTTGCCCAAACAGTCGAGTGTCCCCAGGTAGACCGCGAGGTGCAGGGGGGAAAAAAAAAAGTTTGTGCTGTTAAAAAAAGGAAAGAAGAAAGCAACGTGTGTGTGCGCGTACGCGAGTGTGTGTGTGCGCACGCAGCACGCTCCATGCATGGCAACGCCTGATGCACACTGGATACGGTCTGGATACGGTCCGGAAGCACCGCAGCACTGTGGTTCACACCGCCTGGTGTCTCTGGAGTCCGCTGGAGGAGGTTGTCAGATCTGTCGTTGTCCCCCGAAAACCATATGAAACCCGTCTGACTCAATAGAAAGCAGTCCAAACCGCCATCTCGGTTGAAAATGCACGTTAAAACCGTATTTGTATTATAAAAAACACGTTATGAACACATAATCATTTCGTCAACCCGTCCGACATGTTCAAAAAAGAAGCTTGCTTTGGCAGAAACCCGCCCAATCTGGCAACACAGAGCCGCTCTGATCATGGAGCTGTTTTTTGCCAATTTGGTGTCATTTACTTTCCTGCAGTGACGAATTACAAAACCGTTCTTTCGTCACGTTTTTTGTTCTGTAATCTACCAGAATAAGTAAAAAAAATAGAATATTAAGGCAGAAACATGACATTTTATTTTGAAATCACTTATTTTGGAACAACTATCGCGTAAGCCCCCCCCCCCCCCCCCGGTCAACCCTGAGGGATTGACTACTTGACAAGTAGATCTTGGGCAAAAAAGGTTGGACACCCCTGATCTATGCTAAACTAATCAACATTATATTCAGCAGTAAATGAATTATCTCTGAGCTTCACCTAAAGGCAGAAAACATCCACTACATTTTCTCTGTGAGTTTGTAAAACTGCCTCCATCCATCCCCTCCAGCGGTGGTGTGCGGTCAGGCCCCGTTGAACTCCCGTATTTTGGAGGGGAGCTCGGTGGCCTCAGCTGGCATTTGGCCGTGGATGGCGAGCCTGCAGAGGAACGGGTCACATGTGTGCGGTGGGACTCTGGTGTCCGAGGACACTGTGATGAGCGACGCCAGCTGCTTCTCAAGGTGAATCAGAGGCCGTCAACCTGCATGGAAGTGTGTTCACTCTGAGATAATTCCCTCATGGCGGTGTCTCGCATCCCTCAGCTCTTCGGTGGCGTCCGAGTGGACCGTGGTGTTGGGTCGACTGCAGCAGAGCGGCTCCAACCCCTTCGAGGTGACGCTGAACGTGACAAACATCACTCTGAGCAGCCTGAGTGGCTCCAACGTGGCGCTGCTGAGTCTGTCCAGCCGGCCCACCCTGTCTGACTACATCCAGCCCATCTGCCTGGACGACGGACGCACCTTCACCGTGGGAACCACCTGCTGGGCCGCCGGCTGGAGCTCAGGACGAGGAGGAGGTGAGTCTGAACGGTGACTCTGCTTCATGTCACCTGCTCTGAAGGAACATGTGATCCACATCAGTGGAAGCCATTCACACATACATGATAGTATCTTCTTCTTCTTCTTTAGATCAACAAGTTCTCCAGGAGATCCAGACCTCAGTGGCCAGCTGTGGGGAAACATCTACCTCTGACAACATCTGTACCTCCAGCTTCACTCTGGAGCAGGTAAACTCTTGTTATTGGTTCACAGGTTTGAGTCTCGCTGTGTGACCACTGTGTGTTTCTGAGCAAGCCCCTTGACCCCTGAGTGTTCCCCAGGGGCAACAGCAGCTCACTTCTCCTCACATGTATATTTATAGTTAACTATTGATGAGATGGGTTTGATCATCACATAACTTTATTTGTGTTACGACCTGCTCGCTTAGGAGAGGGGTAAAGGAAGTAACATAAAAGTCCACAGATGGTGAGGTGGAAATTAAAGTTATTTATTAACAAAAGTAAGAACAAACGGTAACAAAAACAGACTCTAACCTAGAGTTATTACCAAAAACACAAAACCAACGGGCAACTAATGATATAGAAAAACACAACAAAGGATTCCTGAAGCCAAAGCAAAACCAAAAACAGATAATCCCAAAATACAGAACCAAAAGCCACAAACAGTCAAACAGAAACAAGTGCCCCACTATCTAACAGCAGCCACAACACTAAGCTCAAGAGGCGCGTGAGCGTGTCGAGCTACAGCCAACTGCAGTCTGTGTCCTGTCGGCCGCTTTTAACCCCTCAGCTGCTCCACAGGGTTGGTTGATGAGCTGCTCTCTGTTCAGGCACCTCAGGTGCAGGCAATGAAGATGATTGGGTCCTGCAGCAGCAGCCTGGGAACCACGCACTGACACAGACACACACACACACTAACACGAGGGGGGGGGGCCGAAAATACGGCGACGGCCGTAACAATTTGTATAGCACTCTCCCCACAGAACTGCCACCTTAACATGGTGGGGGAGTTTGAGGAACCCGCATGATCCCAGAAGCTATGTTGTCGGGGGGCTTTATGCCCCTGGTAGGGTCTCCAATGGCAAACAGGTCCTGGGTGATGGGCTGGACTGAGAGTAGTTCCAAAAAAAAGCCCTTATGAAAAGGAAGAAAACAAAGGTCCCCATTATAGCACAGCCAGGGCACCACCCTGGAGCCATGCCCAGGGTTGGGGCTCGTAAGTGAGCGCCTTGTGGCTGGGCCCTTGTCCATGGGGCTCACCACCCACCGAGGGAACCATAAGAACCGGGAGCCGGGAGAGGAGGCTGAGCTTTTGAGAGAGGTTGATAGGTACTGGCTAGACATAGTCGGGCTCATCTCCACACATTCCCTGGGCTCTGGAACCCAACCTCTGGAGAAGGGCTGGACTCTACACTTCAGAGGCGTTGCCCGCGGTGAGAGGCAGCAGGCTGGTAGTGTGTGTTTGCTTATAGCCCCACAGCTCAGTCGACGTGTTGGAGTTCACCTCAGTGAATGAGAGAGTCGTCTCCCTGCGCCTTCGGGTCGGGGACAGGTGCCTCACTGTTGTTTCAGCTTACGGGCCGAATAGAAGTGCACAGTACCTGGCCTTCTTGGATTCCCTGGTACGTGTGCTGGACAGTGCTCCAATGGGTGCTCAGTTGTTCTACTGGGGGACTCACGTGGCAGCAACAGTGAGACCTGGAGGGGAGTGATTGGGCCGAACAGCCTCCTTGATCTGAACCCGAATGGTGTTCTGTTCTGGCCTGACTTCTGTGCTAGCCACAGCTTGTCCATAATGAACACCATGTTCGAGCACAGGGGTGTCCATAAGTGCACTTGGCACCAGGACACCTTAGGTCGGTGGTCGATGATCGACTTTGTTGTGTGTCATCTGATCTCCGGCTGCTTGTCTTGGACACCCGCATGAAGAGAGGAGCAGAGCTGTCGACCGATCACCACCTGGTGGTGAGTTGGATTTGCTGGCGGAGGAGGAAACCGGACAGACTTGGAAGACCCTTGGAAGACGTGTTGGGAGGGTCTGCTGGGAATGTCTGGTGGAACCCTCTGTCACCATGGTTTTCAAATCCACCTCTGGGAGAGCTTCTCTCGTGTCCAAAGGGAGGGTTTGGGGAGGCCATGGAGGAGGACTACCAGTCAGTATCGAAGAAATTCTGGCAAACTGTCCGGCGCCTCAGGAGGGAAAAGTAGACCTTCACCAACACTGTTTACAGTGGAGGTGCTTGCTTCTAACCCTCGCCTCAGCATTTCAGTTGACTTGGAACCATTCTCCTACTTCCAGCTCCCCACACTGTTGGAAACCACAGAGCTCAACCAGAAATCCAAGCCACCTGCCAGCGAATCCCTCTCCCCACATAACTGCTCAAAGCCTGCATCCCCGCTCTCTGGTCACCCTCATTTCTGCCATCATCCACTCCTCTCTCACCACTGGAATTGTTCCAACATTCTTCAAAACTGCTGCCATCACTCAAATTTAGAAAACCTGATGCAACTTCAATAACTGGCATCCAATCTTCAATCTACCCATCATCTCTCAGCACCTATCAAAATTACCAACAACCACTTAAATGGCAGCTAATTCTGGACTCATACTATGCTCATCCTCCTTTAATACCATCTGTCACACCACCCTCCTCAATAGACTATCTTCCATTGGGACCACCCAACCTCCATTAGACTCCATCCATCCATTCATTTTCTGCCGCTTATCCGCGGCCGGGTCGTGGGGGCAGCAGTCTCAGTAGGGATGCCCAGACTTCCCTGTCCCCAGACACTTCCTCCAGCTCCTCTAGGAGGATCACAAGGCATTCCCAGGCCAGCCGCGAGACATAGTCTCTCCATCATGTCCTGGATCTTCCCTGGGGTCTCCTCCCGGTGGGACATGCCCGGAACACCTCCCTAGGGAGGCGTCCAGGAGGCATTCTAACCAGATGCCCGAGCAACCTCAGCTGGTTCCTCTCAATGTGGAGGAGTAGCGGCTCTACTCCGAGCTCCTCCCTGGTGACTGAGCTCCTCCACCTATCTCTAAGGGAGTGCCCAGCCACCCTATGAAACTCATTTCGGCCGCTTGTATCCAAGATCTTGTCCTTTTGGTCATGACGCAAAGCTCTTGACCATAGGTGAGGGTGGGAACGTAGATTGACCGGTAAATCGAGAGCTTCGCCTTTCAGCTCAGCTTCTTCTTCACCACAACTGACCAATAGAACGACCGCATCCCTGCAGCTGCTGCACCGATCCACCTGTCAATCTTACGCTGCATCCGTCCCCCACTTGTGAACAAGATCCCAAGATACTTAAAGGAATACTCCGGGGATTTTGGACCCACGCCCTATCCCGATCATTTACAAAGTGAGATAAGCTTATAAATACCTTTGTTGTGTCTGTGCATCCAGCGGCTGGATCCCAGCTGTTAGCATCATAGTTAGCTTAGCTCAGCTGCTGGAGGTGAAGAGGAAACAGAGCTGGACTGACGAAAGAGGACAAAATACTCCTTCCAGTGGTCCAGGGGATGGCGTATTAGCACGTGAAGTGAATCCGAATGGTTATAAAACATTTTGAAAGACGTGTTTTCCTTTTCAATCCGTTAAGATAACATTTTGATACACACAGACCTGCGCATGCGCAGTGCTCCGCAGAAGGATATACCGGAGCACAGCAGTAGAAGCCATAGACTGGGCCACTCTGCGCCAGTATATCCTTCCGCGGAGCACTATGCTTGTGCAGATCTGTGTGTATCAACACGCTATTTTAATGGATTGAAAAGGAAAACACGTCTTTTAAAATGTTTTATAACCATTCAAATTTGCTTCACGTGCTAATACGCCATCCCCTGGACCACTGGAAGGAGTATTTTGTCCACTTTCGTCAGTCCGGCTCTGTTTCCTCTTCACCTCCAGCAGCTGAGCTAAGCTAACTACGATGTTAACAGGTGGGATACAGCCGCTGGATGCACAGACACAACAAGGGTATTCATGAGCTTATCTCACTTTGTAAATGATCGGGATAGGGCGTGGGTCCAAAATCTTCGGAGTATTCCTTTAAACCCCTCCACTTGAGCCAGAGTCTCTCCACCGACCTGGAGGGGGCAAGCCACCTTCCTCTGGTCGAGGACCATGGCCTCAGATTTGGAGGTGCTGATCCTCATCCCTGTCCCTTCACACTTGGCTGCGAACCGCCCCAGTGCATGCTGTAGGTCAATTAGACTCATTGAGCTCAAATCCTTTAAATCCATCCCTTCTCCTGTCACTACAGGTGTACCCCAGGGCTCTATCCTGGGGCCCCTCCTCTCCATCATTTACCTTCATTTTGCTTCTACTACTGTGCTACAATGTTCCTCTGTGTTCAGGGTGACTCCGGCGGTCCACTGATGTGTCAGCAGGACGACTCATGGCTTCAAGCCGCCGTGTTAACCACTGACAACAACTCGACCAGCCGAGCCCGAGCCGACACAATGATGGTCTTCAGCAAAGTGAGCCGCTTCCAGAACTTTCTGAGAGAGAACCTGGGCCTGCTCTTATCTCCGGCCTCCACAAACAGCAGCACCGACAACAACAGCACCTCTGTGAACACCACAGCAATCCCATCTCAGACCACCGCCAGCAGGGGCGCCTCCAATACCTCCACCTCCTTCATCGTCTTCCTGCACCTCCTGGTCCTCGCCACCAGTCTTCAGTTCTTCTCATAGAGACGTCCAGCCTGAGTTACAAGATGTGACGAACACGTGATGAAGGCAAATCCAGCCAGAAACTAATAAAACAGTCTGTCTTCAGTCAGAAACCAAACAAAAGATCTCAGAAACAAAGTTGAAAACAGTATAAAATTCACTAACGTACTACACTTGAACTGGTCAGAGACTATCATTCAATGACTGTTGAAAAAAAAAACAAACATACTTGAAAATGGTCATCTACAGACAGAAACAACCAATCACAGATGTGCCTGAATCCATCAGATACATAAAAAAAACTAAAACTGGTTGAGCCCGATTTGAAATTATGTTGATAATTATTTTAAATGAACTCAATTGTAATCAGTATCAATATTCCTAATACTGATCTGAAAATCATCTGGAAAAACATGTGGAAAACAGTCATCTCAGCTCATCAAGGAACACCTAAAACAACTAAAAAATATCTTCTGAACGAAGTTAAAACTAGTCTCAAAACATCACAACTGAGTCAGAAACCAGCCGGATCCAGTCAGATCCATTTTGCAGCCAAAAAGTAGAAAAAAAAATGTTGGAATGAAAATTTTTTTACAAGGTCAAAAAAATGAAGAAAAAACTTTTGTGGTACTTGTTGCAGAGAAAAAACAGAGGAGAACTGCTGGCAGGTTTTTATTGTATTTATTTCATCATTGTGAAATAAATAGCTGTCATATCGTGTTTGGTTCCTTGTGCTCTCTGATTTTTGGCTATCATGCTAAATAAGAATACATGCACAGACTTCTCATCTCTAACATACTCCAACAATTATATATATATATATATATATATATATATATATATTAAAAAAACTACGTCAGAATCCGGAGTGACTGATGGAGAGAAAACAATCAAAACAAAGGGGGGTGGGGGGTATCATGCAAAATCCACTTTTTTGAGCTTTGTATAATGCTATAGTGTCATTTCCTCATTAAAAAGATGCATGGAGTTGTTTCCTGAACCATTCACGCATAATTGAGCAATCCCTAAATAACCCCCTGGCAGCCATGTTGAGGCTGAAACGCTTGGTGCTGCACAGCTCCGCCTGTAATACACAGCTCCGCCCCAGCTATGATGTAGTCTGCACAGCTCCTCCTGCACAGCTCGTGCTCCCCCTCCCCTCTCAGGGGCGGGAAATACGCAGGAAATAGCTGAGATGGACGCTCTGAGGGGGGCGTGTCACTAAACTTAGGAGATTCTTAAAGAGACAGGGACCCATTTCCAGTCATTTGAGGCAGCCTGATGCAAAGGAACATTTGATTTAAGTTGTTTTTGCCACTCCTTTAAAGGAATTTCCTAGGCATGCGGCTCTCCATTCCACAAAACATATTCTGGCTGGGACTCTGTGACACATAAACTACCAGTTCCACCCCAGTGGGGGGGGGGTGCCGCCGAGTGTCGCCAAGAGTCGCCGAGAGAGTGAGCGATACCAAGCGATGCCGAGCACTGCGTTGCTCACACGGGGCGTCACAGCAGCGCAGAGCGGTGCTCACACCGTGGCGCCCCCTATGGCTCGGCGCCCTGGGCAAGTGCACAGTATGCCCAGCCTAATCGCCGGCCCTGCTTGAACGGTAGGGATAGGGGCCAAATTTCAACAACGCTCGTCATCGCGCACAAAATAGGAAAAAAATCGAGAACACGGGCGTTGGTTTAGCAGTGACGCGAGCGTTGCTATAGCGGCGTTCTTCGCATGCGGGGGTTGGCTCGGTGGGGGTATAAAGTTGGTTTAGCGGCACCGCTTGTCACTACGACTGAAGGATCGTTTTGATACAAGTTCTGATAGATTTTTGATAGAAGTCGATAGTTGAAGCAAAAGCAGAGCAAACTGCGCATTTGTTTGAATTGGACTGTTTTTTCGTGTTTTTGTGTCTGAGGAAGACCGTGATACGGTCGAAACATCGCTGTAAAAGAAACATGCATTTTCCAGTTTTTTCATCACTTTGTGTTTAGTTTATTTCTTTTGTTACTTTGATTTTATTTTATTTTCTTGTGTGTTTACTTACCTTATCTGTTTCCTTGTGAGTATATTCGGCTGAGGCCGTGATGGAAGAAAATTATGATTGCACCGTGGTTCGCAGCGGGGCTCGCCGGGACCGTGCACGCCTCTGTGAAGCTCGAGAGGAGCGGGCAGAACCTTACCCGGGGCGCCAGGGACGGTCCGGTGGGGATCGCCGGGGTGGAGGTTTCGACCCTGGGATGGTCCGTGCAGTCCCTGTCCCCGGCTGGGGGCAGGAAGCTGATTATTATCAGAAACATGTATATTCTTCTTGTCGGCTTTGTTTCTTTCCTACACTTGTAGTTCCCGCTTTGTTTATATTCTTGTTCCTCCAAAGGTGGCGCTGACACCCAAAATACACCGCGGCGTGACGTCACATTCACATTCTGTGAGACTGCAAAAAATCAGATTGAGGTTTGAATATTTATATTGCTTTTTTTTCTTTTTTATACTTTTGCTATATTGAGTGACTAAAACAAGCTATATTTATGGAACACGATCAGTCAGCTCTAACTTTGAATACTGTCTATTTTAACAAAAAAAGTATGCTGTATGTTGCTGCTTCGGTGTAATTAATACTTTTTGTGCTTTTTTTTTTTTGGCCTGGAGAGCTAACTATATACATATATATATATATATATATATATATATATATATATATATATATATATATATATATATATATATATACATACATACATATACTTATACATATAAATATATACTTTTTTTTTTGGAAGGGGGGGCAGCAGCAGTTGCTGACCTGTTGACCTTATGTAAGTATGTTGTCTAATCTGTGATACCAAGTAATTAAAGGTAAGTTTGTAAACAAACAACAATAAAGAAAATCCCACACTGATCGACAACTCACGGGAAAGAGTGTGCAACTATTATTATCTCCCAATGGAGAGACCATCTAAATTTGCTTGTAGACGTTTTGTGGCAATTAGTATATTCATTTGCTGAATGAAGCCATCAAGGCCAATTTTGAAAATGTATAATTGTATATTATGTCAAAAAATGCTGCATAAAACTGTGCACAGGCAAGTTAAGCTCATTCAGTCTAATCACTTTTTATCCTGCATATTTCTAAGTGGAGGTGAGTTTCTGCCGCATTTGTCCATGTATTGTGTTTATGTTTAAGAGGGATGCATTGCATTGCACACATACTAAAGTATTTTTTTGTTGGGTGGAGAATGCTCTGTCCAGTGGCCTGACTGGTTTGTCCTGCACAGATGACCAGAGACTGTGGAATAAGGGGACCCAGCGCAACATCGAACCCAAGCTGGTCAGAGACATCTCCTTTGCCCGCCACAAGGCATCAGACACCTTCACTGGAGACGCCCGTCAAAGTGCGGTACATCTACCCCCTACCCCTATGTTTATCACACAAAAGGAGCTGCAAGAGGCCTTCACTGGTCACACCCTCCCACCATCGAGCCCGCTCTGTGTTAATGCAGTGCCAGCACCAACAACCCCAGAGCCTCCACCCGCCCTGCCCCATCAGACACATGAGGGCAATAACACCTGCCCAGCCTGCCGATCATTTTATGATAGTTTTGTGGACATCCCTGGGAAGACGTTGGAGGAAGCCACTCTGGAGCAGAGCACATCCCACCTTTGGCATGACTCCCAAAGAATCAGAATCACCGCCAGCACTGCCACAATAGTCCCAGTCAGAGCCCACCCTGACAACTTTGTTAAAACCCATGTTCATCCGCGGTTCCATGGAAACGCAGCCACCAAACATGGGCTTGAAAAGGAAGATTCGGCCATCAAGTGGTTAGAGCAGTATGGGCACACTGTGGAACTGAAGGGACTGTGCTGTGTCCTGAGGAGCCCGATGGAGTTTTGGACTCTGGAGACCTGCTAGAGGTGAAGTGCCCCTATCTCAAGGACAATGACAGTCTTGAATCCCTGTTTTTAAGCGGTGGTGGATGGGGTTCCCCAGCTGCAAGAGAAGGGCCCTCGGGGTATTTTTACGCAGGTTCAGCTTGCAATGTTTTACATGGGGCTGAGAGCCTGCAAGCTGCACATATGGACTCCACAACAGCAGGACATTCTCCATGTTCCTTTTAATGAGGAGTTCTGTTCACAAACGGTTGCCCGACTGAAATGTTTTCATTTCAAACATTTGCTTCCTTTCGTAGTGGTGGAGCACCAGGAAGATTGCTTGGTTCTTTGTGACCGATATTAAGCATTGTGTTTTTAGTTTTTGTTATTTTTTGGGGGGGGCAAATTCACAAATGTTTACTCTTGTTTTAGCTGATATCTTTTTGTTGATGTTGTTCCTTCCTTCTGAAATATAGTGAAACAAATGATTCAAATATGTGTCCTATTGATTTTTTTTTTTTTTTGACTGACATTTTCCTCTGCTATCTTGATCTGGTTCTGTGGCAGCTACATTAGTGAGACAGTGAGACAAAACATATCACAAAATACTCTGTGAGAAAATGTTTTACTCCTTTGAAGTCCAGTGGGTGGCACACTTCAAATATAAAAGGTCATTTATTTCATGTTAGACGGCATTTTGATTACAGTATTATAGAGGCAGTGATTCCAGAACTATGTACAAAAAGGAGCACTTAAAAATAGACCCTTGAAGTCCCACCAGGCATACCATTGGTAGAAGGACTACACCCAGAAGTTATAGGAGCTGTAAACAAACAAGCCCCATTGGAGTCGTTCTTCTGCACCACCAGACACTATATGTTGAAACCAAACTCATGTTGAGAAACTACAGTACATTTTAAATGCAATACTTCAAAAACATTTATTTGGTCTTCTCAAAATACAACAGTCTTATATAAACTTTGTACAATTGTTTAAAATGCAGTGTATGCAGTATAGATTCACAAAATGTAAAAATATGGAGGACACCCACCAGTGGCGTGTTTACCTAACACTGGGCCCTCATGCAGAATTCTTATATGTGACCCCAATGCCAGAAATTTTACATTTTTCAGACAAAAAGAAAAAAAAAACACTCTCAGATGAAGGAAAAAAATGCCCATAAAAGTCAAATATCTGTCAGTCATTACAAATGTTCTTGTGTGGGAAAAAAAAGAAGAAAAAAGAAAAGAGGATGAGCATTACAGCTCAGCTTCCTAACACAGTGTGGTGACGGCGCACCAGAACAACAGATTAAAAGCTCTTGATCGTTTAAATACACAACAGCTCTGGCTGTCTCTGCTGACCTTACAGTTGCACCTTCCTGGCTTTTCTCTCTGCAAATTTGTCTATCAGGTGTGCAGCTGGCGTGCACGGGCATTCTCAATGGACAGGGTCGCAAGTCCACTGAGGCGACCCTGTCCCATAGTACTCCTCCGAAAAGTCTTGATCAGCTTTAATTTCGAGAAGGAACGTTCAGCTGATGCCACTGTGACTGGTATGGTGAGGAAAAGCAGCAGTGCGGTGCAGACTTCGCTGAAACTAGAACTAATAGATCTGTTCTCCACCATATGCGGTCCGGGCGGCTTGAGGCTGAGCTGCTGCTGGCGGTGATCGGCATCTCTTCCTCATCTTCTTGTACCCCCGCGGCCCCCTCGGCCGTGTTGAAACTGTTAGCGTCTTTCTTTATAAAGAAACCAGTTATTTTGGGGAGCTTTGCTCTTTTCTCTTGTTTGGCTTCACTTATTTTTCGCTTCTGAAAGCCACTTTTCTGTCTCTGCTTCTCCATTGTTTTGTTTATCGTGTGTCTCTTCCTGTATCCTTGCCCACTCAGGGCACACCGGGAGGTACCTGCTCCCACCGCCCCTCCCATAAAATTAGCACAGGATAATTGATCACAGAAAATTTAAAATATTATGTTGTGACATAAAATCAACCTTGGTTAACCATACATTAAGGGCCCGTTCGCACTTTTTTTGCCTCCCTCTTTTTCATTTTCTTTTTTCTCTTTTTTTCACGACCTGGGAGTGCCCCTCGATGTCATGTGCCCCCATGCAACTGCATGCCATGCGTCACGCTAGTGACGCGTCTGACACCCACATCTGCATCTTTTCCCGGATACATCAATCACTCATCGGTCTCATCTTCATGAACAATTTCTCCCTGGAGGTTTGATAGGGCAGCACAGATTCTCAGGACTTTGTGCAGTTTGTGTGCCAGGTTGATAGGGACAGTTTGAGAAGGATTCTGAAGTTCTGCAGACGGCGGATGACCCTTTCTACATGGACTCGCACATTGGCAATGCAGCCACACATTCTCCTCCATGATGTCCAACCACGTAGTGATGATCCTGCTGACTCCAGACTGGGACACGCCTGGGAACCTCTCAGCAGGTCTTCCTGCAGCAGGTTCAGCCGGAGCTTCATGAGGGTCATCAGGACCTGATCTCAGGCATCAAGCTGAAAGGTGTTCATGTAATCTTTTGTCAGCTGATCAGCCAAAAAATTAAAAGACTCCAGAGGGAGACCAGTGTACAGGAGGCTGAGACTGCCGGAGCGTAGCAGAGTGATGTGCAGCGCTGATGGCCCTGACCACTGCATGGCTTTATGACACTGGAGGGGCTGATGCAGGACGGGGCTTTCAGCAGAGTCCTGATCAGACAGAGGCAGACAGGAGGCCGCAGGTTCAGCTGGTATGTCGACATCGAGAGGCGGCACAGGACTTCCGGCCACATCACTGGTTGATGCATCTGAGGACAAAGAATGTGTCACAAGTCATTTTATATTTTATACTTTGAAAAAACAAATTCATTCCAGCCACCAGTTAATCATTCACATAATCTGTCTTGTCTGGTGCTGTAATGTGCATTGCATATATTGTATGGTGGGATATGTGTGAATGGTAAATAAAAATGTGTATAAAAATTTTGTAATGTTGTGCATGGTTGTTTGTAAAGTGATAATGACAGTTTGTCTAACGATGATGACAAAATATTTGCGATTGACAGTATTTTCAGAACAATTACACTCAACAAAAATATAAACGCAACACTTTTGTTTTTGCTCCCATTTTTCATGAGATGGACTCAAAGATCTAAAATTCATTCCAGATACACAATATTACCTTTTCTTTCAAACATTGTTCACAAATCTGTCTAAATGTGTGATAGTGAGCACTTCTGCTTTGCTGAGATAATCCATCCCACCTCACAGGTATGCTACAACAAGATGCTCATCAGACACCATGATTAGTGCACAGGTGTGCCTTAGACTGTCCACAATAAAAGGACACCCTGAAATGTGCATTTTTTTTTGCTTTATTGGGGGTCTGGGGACTCAGAGCCAGTCAGTATCTGGTGTGACCACCATTTGCCTCATGCAGTGCAACACTCTGCGAGGCGCGGCTCGGTCAGCTCACGGTGGATGCAGCCCCCTCGGCCTGAGGGTGAACGAGCGGCCTCATCGTCGCCTCCTGTGCTCCTGTGATTTCGGAAAGAGAAATTGTCCAATGTTTTTTGTGCCTTTCTCCGTGACATGTCGTGCAGAAGTTGTTAGCGTGCAGGCAGGTAAAGACAGGCAGTGGTTGTAGGAGTCAGGTGATGAAAATACACCTCACCTTTGACCCCCGATGTGTCCACGTATCGACCGTAAGGTGTCGCCATTGCACCTTCAACCGTATCACCAGATGCTATTTAAAGCTCTATAGACCATCTTTGGTATCGCTGTTTTGGTGCATAAAAAAACATATTTACAATAAATAAACCAGCAACGCTTAGCCTGGTGGGGGGGGGGGGAATTTTGCGAAAAGTGAAAGCTTCAGCTTCTTCTTTTTTTTGTTTTCCCTTGTCCTGTTCAGCAGCTGGGGCATGCAATATTGTATGATTGTAGCCTTTTACTATCCAAACAGATTTTAATGTTAGCAGTATGATGACAATGAATCTCCTCCTGCTGCTGCCTTTATTTAAAGCTGGCATCCGGCATGGCTGCCGGACAGGACTGGGACGAAAACGCTCAGAGAGCAAGAGACAGAAAGGGATAAAGATAAAGAGAGGGAGAACGGGGGTGGGGGGGTGGGGGCACAACTTATATACAAATTCACAATACAAAACAGTGTTGTCGACACACCACACGCAACCTAGAACAATCCCAAACCCCAAACGAGACAACACCAAAACAGAGGTGACAACAACACAAGAACTGACAGAACCATACATATACTTATATATATATATATATATATATATATATATATATATATATATATATATTTATATATATATATATATATATATATATATATATATATATATATTTTTTTTTTTTTTTTTTTTTTTTTTTTTTTTTTTCTCCCCTGACGAACCATAGTAGTGAACAGCCCAGGCCACAAAAATAAAAGGAGGTGTAGGGAAGGAAGGAAACGCAAGGACACCACAAACTTTTTTTTTTGTTGAGAATATAGCTAGTAGTAACTAGTAGTAAACTCGGGGCGTGCATCAAGAGAGATCTACTACAGATCATGATTATTCTAACCACCACAAGACGACAAGGTAGCCGAGTATGTGAAGAGTGATTACAGATCAGCGTAATCATACAAATATGATGGTGATAGTGATGGTGATAGTGATCATGCATATATGACCTCTGACCCCTGAGAAGACCAGAAGCAGGCCAGAGAGGCCCTCAGTGCCCAGACAGCCAGTGGTCATCACAGAGCCCGGATCCAAGCCGCTCCCACAGGCAGACGCCCCCGCTCTGGTCCAGAAATGGGGCAGAGGAAAGCCCCGACCGGGGACCCCGGCAGCCCCAGGGCACGGGCCCCGCGGAGCCAACACCGGCAGGAGCCGGTCCGAGCCCAAGGCCCAAGAGCCAGCCCCCACACAGGCGAAGGGCAATGACCCACCCGGGAGAACCGGCCCACACAGGCGGCTACCCACCCCAGGCCAGTACACCCCCCAGTGCTCCGGCCACGTACCTCAAGATCCAGGGCATCACGAGCAGTCCCATCTACCTGAACAGCCCCACCCCCGACACGGCGCGCTAAGACCCCCCGACGTGTGTGTTTGTATGTATTTGGTCGTGTTAGATGACTAAGTGCAATTAAGAGTGAGAGGCGAGCCACCGAAGGGTGCAGTGATTGAGGCCACTTAGATGGCCCCCTCCACCACACCCTACCTGATAAGCCCGCCTCCCAAAGCCCTACGTGTGTGTGCATGAGAGCGGGGGGAGAGAGGGGTCCGGGGAGCTTTAGCTTCCTAAAGTTGTTGTGGCACCCACGGACGGAGCAGATGAGGCTGTTCATGTTTAGACTTGATAAAAGTGAGCGAAAAAGTCGGCAAAACTCTATGTCCACACAGCGCAGAGTAGGCAATCCGGAAGTTCCAACACATCATGGCATCGCCCAGCAGCACTTCCTGAATAAGGTGGGCTCGAAAGGATGACGTCAGCAGTGGGAAAAAAGCCGCAATGCATTGTGGACAAGTCGGGATGCAGTAACGTCTGTTTACGCCAGCCACAGGCAAGAGGCTGCGCTCATGTTGCTCTATTAATTTTGTTTGGCGAGTTTCTACAAATTACAAGCATGGTGCAGTCGTGCTGTGTCATTAACTGCCACAGTCATTCCCACGATATCTCCAGTTAAAAAAAGAATGAAAGGATGACGTCTTTCTCATTCCCTACTTGGAAGCAGCAGCAGGGACCTCGGATATGTGAACTAACAGAGACGCTGAATGGCCTGGATAGCAGCCATCGGACGACGAAACATCACTTTCAACGCCATCACCCGATATGTTGGTGTGTTCACGGCATTTTCAGATGGTGAGTTCTCAAAGTCAAAGTCAAAGTCAGTTTTATTTGTCAAATATGCCATACATAGAAACATACAGCACAAATGAAATTACAGTCCTCTCGGAACCACGGTGCAACAAAACATAATAGCCGACTAAAATTTAAAATCTAGGGTAAAATAATAAATTACATTGAACACAGTAAAACACAGAAAAGTGCAGGCCTGAGATCAGTGGTGGGCGGCAGAGAGGGGGAGTGGGGGCAGAGCAGGGAGGGAGTTTAGCATCCTGACTGCCTGATGGAAAAAGCTGTCCTTTTGTCTGCTGGTTCTGACCCGGAGGCTCCGCAGTCTCCTGGCCGACGGCAGCAGGCTGAAGAGGCTGTGGGTGGGGTGAGTGGGGTCACCTGCGATCCTGGTGGCTGCGCGGGTGAGGCGGGTGATGTAGATGGAGGAGAGGGAGGGGAGAGAGACACCAATGATCCTACTACCACACAGTGATGCAGCTGGTCAGGACGCTTTCAATAGTGCCTCTGTAAAAGGTGGTCATGATGGGGGTCGGGGCTCTCGCTCTTCTCAGTCTGCGGAGGAAGTAGAGCCGCCGTTGAGCTTTTTTAGCCAGTGATGTGGTGTTGATGTTCCAGGAGAGGTTCTCGGAGATATGCACACCCAGGAACTTGGTGCTGCTCACTCTCTCCACGGCAGCACCGTTGATGGTTAGTGGAGCATGCTGGGAATGCTCTCTCCTAAAGTCCACAACAATCTCCTTCGTCTTCTCCACGTTCAGGCGGAGATTGTTGTCGTGACACCACATGGCCAGGCGGCTCACCTCACTCCGGTAGAGGGTCTCATCGTCATTGTTGATGAGACCCACCACAGTCGTGTCGTCGACAAACTTGATGAAGAGGTTTGAGCTGGATGTGGGTATGCAGTCATGGGTCAGCAGAGTGAAGAGGAGGGGGCTCAGCACACATCCCTGGGGGGCACCCCCCGTGTTCAAAATGATGGTGCTGGAGGTGTTGCTTGCCAACCCGAACTGCCTGTGGTCTTCCTGTCAGAAAGTCCAGCAGCCAGTTGCACAGGGTGGTGTTGACTCCCAGCCGGTCCAGTCTGTAGACAAGCTGTTGGGGGAAGATTGTGTTGAATGTTGAGCTTAAGTCCATGAACAGCATTCTGACATATGAGTTCTTGGTCTCCAGGTGGGTGAGGGCTGAGTGGAGAGCAGTGGCGATGGCGTCATCGGTCGAGTGGTTGGACCGATAAGCAAACTGGTAGGGATCTAGGGTGGATGGGAGGACAGACTTGATGTGCTGCATGACGAGCCGCTCGAAGCTCTTCATAAGGATGGGAGTGAGTGCGACCGGGCGATAGTCATTATAGTGGGAGGGAGACGGCTTCTTAGGAACCGGGATGATGGTGGTGGCTTTGAGGCATGTGGGGACAACAGCCTGGCTCAACGAGATGTTGAAGATGTCAGTAAAAACATCAGTGAGCTCCTCAGCACTTCTGTTATATTACTAGCATGTTGCAGTGTTAGCTGGTTGCTAGCATTAGCTACGCTAGCTCAGGGCAAACACTCTCTCGCTCTTTCCTCCACTTCCTTATCGATTACTTTTGAATTTATATCATAATTGTCCTCACTCATAGGAGACTGACTTTGAGAGTACATTGTAACTGACGTCATTTTAAAAGTCATAATGGGCGTGTGTGTTTTTCAGGGAGACCTGCTGATGAAGTGAATGAAACTCATCCAGATTGAACCTGCCATTACATCTCGGACACATGGAGGTGAAAGCTGCGGATTACGAAAGATTCCAAAGGAGAAAAAGGAGACAGGAGACTGTGATGGCAGTTACTGCAACTGCTGCACCTGCGCCTCACACACCTGATGTGTATGAACACTCCACAACAGAACAACATTGTGGAGAATGAGCAGTGTGTCCGTTGTAAACATATGAATGGTGAAATAAAGTCCTTATACCCCTTTCACACTGCAACTAGCGGGTCGACCCGTGTTTTCGATCGGTGTTTTCAACCCGCTAATTGCCTTTTGTGTCCTTTCACACTGCATGCAGACCCGCGTCTAAACCGCCTGCTGGCGAGCCGCGTCGCTGTGTCTTCCCGCGCTGATAGTGTCCCGCGTTGATGACATCATCAGCGCGACGGAGCAAAGCGAAAGTAAACAATGCAGCGAAACACAGTCCCCGTTACCTGTAGACGAATCTCCTCTTCCCCACAGATCCAGAGGAGCTCTCTGGTCTCGCTATCTTGCCAATACTGGGTCATCTTGACGAAGGAAATCTCACGCTGTGTCCAGAAACAACAACTAGCGCGCTAACGTAGCTACGTCGACGTCATCACGTAAGTTACCGCGTCGGCTCGCGTCAGCCTTTCACACTCCCTTTCGCCCCACCCACTAAAAGGCGATAGCAGCGACCCGCTAAAAACCCGGGTCGATTGCAGGGTTGAAAAACCCGGGTCTAATGCCAAGTAAACACTTTCACACTGCCACGAGGACCCGGGTAATTAGCGGGTTTAAACGGGTTTTTTGGCCAGTGTGAAAGGGGTACTTGTGTGCTGAGATGAACCGCTTGTTTTCTTTTGTTTATCTTGATTATATGTGAGCAACTTCTGTTTTTTTTTTGGTTTTTTTTGTAAATAAAATTGTTGGCTAACATCTTCCTCTGCTTAATTCTAATGTTTATCCTTAACATTTCATTATGTCCAGAACAGGTAAATCTACTCACCTGTTACTTGCTCATATGGTGACAAAAGTCAGCCCTCTACTTTAATAAGTCAATAAGAGTATGGTGGAAATAAATATTTTAGTTCAGTAGCTACGTATAAAACTTCATTTTACTGGGAAATCTTCTCACAAGCCTGTAGCGCTGTGCTGCTGCGATGCTTTTTTTTTCTTTTTTCTGCGATGCTTTGATGGCCTTTTAACTTCCAGGCAGTCTTTTCCACAACAGGAAGGCTCAACCGGGTCTGAACAGGGTCCAGCTTGTCTCCTTACGGTCTGTCGCCTTTCTGTTTCGGTCCATTTTTCCTCGTATTTAATTTTGTCTGCCGCAGCACAATACGTGATCATACGCGGTAAACGTGGACGTGCTGTCCCGTATTGCCCACAATGCATTACGAGATATCACGTGTCCTTTTGAGCCCTATGGGAAGATTTTAAGACTGTTGGCAAAGAGCAGGAGGTGGAGGAAGAAGATAATGAAGGAGATGGAGGGACTGGAGGTGCCCCCGCTGGCGGTGGTCTGAGACGGGGTGGCTGTGGCGTTCACAGAGGTGCTGGTGCTGTTGTTGTTGGTTGTGTTGGTTGTGCTGCTGTTCGTGGAGGCCGGAGATAAGGACCGTCCCAGGTTCTCTCTCAGAAAGTTCCTGAACTTCGTCATTCTGATGAAGACCATCACTGTGTTGGCTCGAGCTCGGCTGGTTGAGTTGTCTTTGGTGGTTAACACAGCGGCCTGAAACCACGAGCCATCCTGCGGACACATCAACGGACCACCGGAGTCGCCCTGAAAATAGAGGAACATTATAACAGTAATAATACCATATACAACCATATAGATACATATACACTAATGCTAATCATAATAATGACAATGTGTGTACTTTGTAAATGCCTCTTGAAAAAATTACTTCTGTGCATCAAACCCATCTCATCAATAGTTGATCAGAAGTGTACATGTGAGGAGCAGTGAGCTGCCACAGTGTGGCCCCTGGGGAACACTCAGGGGTCGAGGGTCTTGCTGAGAACACACAGTGGTCACATATTGAGACTCAAACCTGTGAACCAATAATAAGAGTTTACCTGCTCCAGAATGAAGCTGGAGGTACAGATGTTGTCCGAGGTGGACGTGTCTCCACAGCTGGCCACTGAGGTCTGGATCTCC
This sequence comes from Salarias fasciatus, assembly GCF_902148845.1. Lineage (NCBI taxonomy): Eukaryota > Metazoa > Chordata > Actinopteri > Blenniiformes > Blenniidae > Salarias > Salarias fasciatus. The sequence goes on along the minus strand of NC_043748.1, from coordinate 20,025,210 downwards.
TGGAGAACTTGTTGATCTGAACAAAAAAGGAAACAATAATATGTTACTGAATGGCTTCCACTGATGTGGATCACATGTTCCTTCAGAGCAGGTGACATGAAGCAGAGTCACCGTTCAGACTCACCTCCTCCTCGTCCTGAGCTCCAGCCGGCGGCCCAGCAGGTGGTTCCCACGGTGAAGGTGCGTCCGTCGTCCAGGCAGATGGGCTGGATGTAGTCAGACAGGGTGGGCCGGCTGGACAGACTCAGCAGCGCCACGTTGGAGCCACTCAGGCTGCTCAGAGTGATGTTTTTGACGTTCAGCGTCACCTCGAAAGGGTTGGAGCTGCTCTGCTGCAGTTGACCCAACACCACGGTCCACTCGGACGCCACCGAGGAGCTGAGGGACGCAAGACACCGCCATGAGGGAATTATCTCAAGAGAAACATCACAAAGGTTAATGCTTGACTTCGGACCTAGTTGCATATGTGTCAATCTGAAGTAAATCTCAAGTGTAAACCTTGAAATCTCAACAAAGTCGCAAGTCTTGATTTTCCTACAGTTTATTTACACATTTATTCTATTTTAAATTGAAGCTACTTACTTTGCTAAGTTTTGAAACTATATTTATGTCCTGATCTGTTTTTAAGCAATATTAGTAGTGTTTCAACTTGTAATTACTCCATTTTTGAAGCATTTAGTTAATCTCAAACAGTATTCAATCAACTTTAAAACCTTGTTTGCTTATTTAGTCTGAACCAAACTTTAAGTACTTGTAAACTTTACTTTTTCAGCCCTTGATTTAATTTTCACTGTATATGAAAACGAAAGTGTTGCTTGAAAGCCTGTGAGTCTCAGTAATTACAGGACGCACAATCAGACTGGAGCAGTCAGTATTTTTCCATCAAATCAGGGGAGTTGTTTGTCGCCACTATTATCAGGAGTTTAGGCCTTATTGGTGAAATGGGCTTGAGCATCTGTAACAATGGAATTTTTCATGTAAAACGATTTGAATGCATGTCAGTAAATTTGGAGAACAGGGGCTTTTGTCTACAGTGCAGAGTGAGAAGAGTTCCCACCAAACAGCAGCAGAGACAGTGATGTAGGCAACATTCAATGTAGGTTGAATTTTTGAAGTCAAGACACAAGTCATCAAAACAGTAAGTTTAGTTGATTCAAGTTCAAGTCAAAATAACTCAAATCCCCATCTCAGACTGACACCCTCTGATTCACCTTGAGAAGCATCCGGCGTCGCTCATCACAGTGTCCTCGGACACCAGAGTTCCACCACACACATGCAACCCGTTCCTCTGCAGGCTCGCCATCCACGGCCAAATGCCAGCTGAGGCCACCGAGCTCCCCTCCACAATACGGGAGTTCAACGGGGCCTGACCACACACCACCGCTGGAGGGGATGGACAGAGGCATTTTACAAACTCACAGAGAAAATAGCTGTTTTTTTTTTACTTCAGATCAACCTTACAGATACTCCATTTATGACTGAAGCCCACTCAAAGCCTTGAGTTTAACGGGTACAATGTTTGCCGACAGTATGTGTATAACTGACAAAACTCTGGATTTGAAAGAACATGCACTTTGTTTTTGTTTTTAGGATAGTTACAGTTAAAAGTTTCACAATCCTTTTATTGAAAGGAATACGCACTCCCTGTCATTGTGAGCTGACAGTATGGGTTTGGACCATACTTGTTAAACAATTCTGCACTACTTCTGAGGTTAATATGTGGGCTTCCCAGATGAACGGAATAACTGCAGGAAGTGTACTGAAGTAAAACACAAAAACATGTTAGTGTTCAGCTGCTACACTAGTGCAGGAAAGCTTCTCAGAGAGAAAGTTTCAGTTATTTCCAGACACATCCATTGTAGTCATTGTGTAGAAAGTGGCTAACAGTAGCATGCTAACTGATATCGGTCAGATGTTGATATGAACTTAAGTTGGTAGAAGTGTGCCAACAGCTAGCAAAAAAAAAAAAAGTATAGGCACTCACGTGTGGGTGTGGTGGCTGGAGACGTAGTGGTGGTGGTTGGAGAGGTGGTGGTTGTGGTGTTGATTGTGGTTGGGGTGGTGGTGGTTTTGATTGGGGAGGTGGTGGTTTTGGTTGGGGAGTTGGTAGATTTGGTTTGATGGGTTTTGGTGGTGGTGGTGGTTGGGGAGGTGGTCGTGGTTGTGGAGGTGGTGGTTGTGGTTGGAAGGGAGGTGGTGGTGGTAGTGGTTGGAAGGGCTGTGGTGGTGGTGGTGGTGGTAGTGGTTGGAAGGGCTGTGGTGGTGGTGGTGGTGGTAGTAGTTGGAAGGGCTGTGGTGGTGGTGGTGTTGATGGTGGTTGTGGTTGGGGAGGTGGTACTCTTGGTTGGAGGGGCTGTGGTGGTGGTGGTTGTGGTTGTGGAGATGGTGGTTTTGGTTGGAAGGGCTGTGGTGGTGGCGGTGGTGGTGGTAGTGGTTGGAAGGGCTGTGGTGGTGGTGGTGGTAGTGGTTGGAAGGGCTGTGGTGGTGGTAGTGGTTGGAAGGGCTGTGGTGGTGGTAGTGGTTGGAAGGGCTGTGGTGGTGGTAGTGGTTGGAAGGGCTCTGGTGGTGGTGGTGGTAGTGGTTGGAAGGGCTGTGGTGGTGATGGTGGTTGTGGTTGGGGAGATGGTGGTGGTTGTGGTTGGGGAGGTGGTGGTGGTTGTGGGTGGGGAAGTGGTGCTTTTGATTGGAGGGGTGTTGGTGGTGGTGGCTGTGGTTGGGGAGATGGTGGTTTTGGTTGGAAGGGCTGTGGTGGTGGCGGTGGTGGTGGTTGGAAGGGCTGTGGTGGTGGTAGTGGTTGGAAGGGCTCTGGTGGTGGTGGTGGTAGTGGTTGGAAGGGCTGTGGTGGTGGTGGTGGTAGTGGTTGGAAGGGCTGTGGTGGTGATGGTGGTTGTGGTTGGGGAGGTTGTGGGTGGGAAAGTGGTGCTTTTGATTGGAGGGGTGTTGGTGGTGGTGGCTGTGGTTGGGGAGATGGTGATTTTGTTTGGAAGGGCTGTGGTGGTGGTGGTTTTGGTTGGAAGGGCTGTGGTGGTGGTGGTGGTTTTGGTTGGAAGGGCTGTGGTGGTGGTGGTGGTGGTGGTGGTGGTGGTGGTGGTTTTGGTTGGAAGGGCTGTGGTGGTGGTGGTGGTTGTGGTTGGGGATGTGGTGCTGGTTGTGGTTGGGGAGGCGGTGGTGGTGGTTGGAAGGGCTGTGGTGGTGGCGGTGGTTGGGGAGATGGTGGTGGTTGTGGTTGGGGAGGTGGTGCTCTTGGTTGGAGGGGCTGTGGTCTTGGCGGTTGTGGTTGGGGAGGTGGTACTCTTGGTTGGAGGGGCTGTGGTGGCGGTGGTTTTGGTTGGGGAGGTGGTAGTTTTGGCTGAAAGGGCTGTGGTGGCAGTGGTTTTGGTTGGGGAGGTGGTAGTTTGGCCTGGAAGGGCTGTGGTGGTGGTGGTGGTTTTGGTTGGGGAGGTGGTACTCTTGGTTGGAGGGGCTGTGGTGGTGGCGGTTGTGGTTGGGGGGGTGGTACTCTTGGTTGGAGGGGCTGTGGTGGCGGTGGTTTTGGTTGGGGAGGTGGTAGTTTTGGCTGAAAGGGCTGTGGTGGCAGTGGTTTTGGTTGGGGAGGTGGTAGTTTTGCCTGGAAGGGCTGTGGTGGTGGTGGTGGTTTTGGTTGGGGAGGTGGTCGTTTTGCCTGGAATGGCTGTGGTGGTGGTGGTTTTGGTTGGGGAGGTGGTAGTTTTGGCTGGAAGGGCTGTGGTGGTGGTGTTCGTTGTAGTTTTGGTTGGAGGGGTTTTGGTGGTGGTGGCTATGGTTGGGGAGGTTGTTGAGTCTGGAGGGGAGATGGTGGTTGTTATAGGAGGGAGGCCTGTACAGATGACATTGATGTCGCTGTCGGTCCCCATGGACGTGAAGCTGACGTAGCCTGGCTGGTTGGTGATGATCTGGCTGTTGATCCAGCTCATGTAGCGGGACACTCGGGTGTACACTCCTGGTATTTCTGGTCTGGCACAACCAATTCCAAAACTAACGATCCCCAGCAGAATCCAAACATCACCCTGTTTGCTCACCAGTGGACCTCCTGAATCCCCCTGAAGGAGTAGAACATGAGGAGTCAGTGAGAGGAGGAGAGGTCTGCACAGGAGACCCAATTTGACCTCCGACTTGAGGTTCCTATTGTTAGGTATCTACTTTAATTAGCACTACTACTATGGGACAATTGTATCAACTGCACATCAGGTCGTTGTGACACTTGTTCCTGAGACAGGTACACTTAGTTTATAAGATATTCTGTTAAAGTGTAAACATACCCACATGTTCCGGGCATATCAACACACACCCACTAATGTTCCAAACATACTCAATAAGGATGTCAGCTCTTGGTTGGCAGCTGACATCAATACCAAATTGTCCAATTGCGAACAAAGTCCAACCTATCTGTCAGGGCAGGCCCAGCCCAGAAGAACATGGAATAAAAGCTCTGTCTCATCAGCAATCAGGTTCCTTTCGGGGCGAAATACTTCGTATCTTTCCCTGGAAGATCCAGCGCTGAGCATTACATTTGGCTATACTTAAATAAATGGTAATAATCTGAAGTCAGTCATTTTGGCATTCTTTATACCAAGCATAGAATAAAAGAATCGGGTGGAGTCAGCGGGATGGATGTTCTGGGCTCCAACAATAAGTTCTCTAAAAGTAGAACAGGAGGCAGAACTTTCAGCCACTAGGCTCCTGTTTTGTGAGACCAGCTCCCAGTTACAGTTAGGGAGGCTGACACAGTCTCTACTTTCAAAGCTAGGCTTTAGACCTTTCTATTTAGTAAAGCCTATAGTTCGGGCTGATTCAGGTCTCGACCATTTTCTTAGTGGTGCTGCTGTAGGTTGGGCACTCTATCTCGCTCTCTGGGATTGACAGTTCACTCCACTATGGGAGACTAAAAGTCGGAATACCAAGAACCCTGGAAGAACAGGTTGTCTCAAAAATTGAATATTACTGTGATCGAGGAATGGCACACAGGTCATCAATCAAAACAACTGATCCATTGATATAACGAGACAACCCAGACCCAATGGGTGCAAGCGGTTTACCTCAGGCTTCCAGTTTCACGCCACCTCTCTCCTGACTCACTTGACATGTTTCACGACTACGTGTCATTAACCATTGTCTCTCTTCTAGTCTATGAACTTTCTTCCTCCTGTAGTCTTTCTCGCTCATGTGGAACTGCTGCGTTTTCTCTGCAAAAGTGTCAAGGAATGACTATGTTGTAATTGACGCTATAAAAATAAAGCTGAATCGAATTGAAAATGTTTACCTGACAGGCGTCCTTTCCTCCTTCTCTGAACCCGGCACACAGCATGTTGTCTGTGATTTCACCCACTCCATAGTCACAGTTACACTGTCTGTTCCCCACAACCGGCACCTGCACCTCCATCAGGTCATTAGAAATAGAGCCTAAAACAACACACACAAACTCAGATCAAGGAAAGTGTTATGGAGACAACTGGGGTCCATGACAACAGGAGATAAATACTCCCCCTATTTGTCATGAAGTACTGAAGTAAATTACACGTGGCTCTATTGGACTTATTTAACATCACTGTTGGACTAGACATGGTCATATTGTGTCACACCTAATGCTGGCCTTGTTCCTATATCCTTGGAAACACTTATCTGAAGAACTGGTCTTCCTCCGACATCCCAAAAACAAACCCACTGCAGAGATGTGATTTTTAGTCAGCTATGGCTTGGTTGGTGTGGTTTTCTCTCAACTGGGAAATTGCACATCCCCACTGGATTACAGTCAAATTGGCACCAATCCAAGTCGGGCCCCCGAGATACAGTCAAGTCGGCACCTAGTGAAGTCGGCACCTAGCCAAGTCGGCCTCGCGGGGGGGGGGGGGGGGGGGGGGGAGGGGGGGGGGGCTCTCAAGTGGCCGAGTTGGTTAGTGCCGACTTGACTGTAAGCTGCTTACCAACTTGGCCAAAAGCCTCTTTTTTTTTATCACGATGCCGGCTGCGCCGCAATGATTTGCACAGTTTTTTTTTCGTGCCGGCTGGATTATAATGCAGGCGTCTGGTTTGACCAGGCGGCATTTCGTGTACGCCGCCTGGTCACATGATCTGGTCACATGACCAAACAGCCGCTAACGTTGAGCGCTCGTAGCTAAGCTACTCGGTTCAAACAGAACGTCAAACATGAAGCTCCAGGTACATTATCCACCTCGAACCTGTCAGTCACCATAATCACGCAGTTTGGCCTCCAGTCTCTCACCTGCTACGTGAGGAGAAGCGGCGCAGCTGGCACAAAAAAAAAAACTGTGCAAATCGTCGCGGCGCAGCCGACATCGTGATTAAAAAAAGAGGCTTTTGGCCGAGTTGGTAAGCAGCTTACAGTCAAGTCGGCACTGACCAACTCGGCAACTTGAGGGGCCCCCCCAGCCCCCCGCGTGAGGCCGACTTGGCTAGGTGCCGACTTCACTCGGTGCCGACTTCACTCGGTGCCGACTTGACTGTATCCCGGGGGCGGTGCCGACTTGGGCGGTCCTGACTTGGATTGGTGCCAACTTAACTGTATCCCATCCCCACCAACATTTGTGCACACATTTAAGTGTTCTTGAGCAAAACACTGAACCCTAAAATGCACCCCAGTCTGTAAATATGTGAATAAGGCTTACATTCTAAAACACTTTAGTAGCTGTTAAAACAGTAGGAAAAGCATGATATAATTGAAGTTCTTGCTTGGCTCTCATAGGAGGCGGGCGCGTTTTCTATCGCTGATCAGCTGGTCTTTCAACACAATTGATACGATGATTTCATCGAAAAGCACAGGAGCGGGGAATCCTGCCTGCCCGGACGGGGCCTGGCATACCGGGTATGTGATCGATGTCCGGGGCAAGTGGAGGGGTGTCACATCTCAAAAAGTTGAGAACCAAGCAAAGAGAAGGTCAAAACAGCTCCTTCCACACCAAAACAAGATACCAACTGATTGCATCTGGCGCCCCTTGGAATTCAAAACACTTCTGGAAGACTCAAGGCCAGGGATTGCTTATCTATCTGTCACCTTCAACTCTCTCTCCCAATCCAACCCGCTTCGATGTCGGCTCTTCCTATCATTGTGAAGCAGAATTCACCAAGCGTTGGATTGTTCACCTCCTAATAGGGAACATGAGCTGGGATTAGACCGTCATGAGACAGGTTAGTTTTACTCTACTGATGATGTGTTGCTGCAATAGTAATCCCAATCCACCCTGCCTCACTCCGGACTGCTTCCGTCGAGGCGTTTCCACAGCTACTGGGTCACTACGAACTGAATGCCGAGGGGGACAGGCCAAACGGGCCATTCACTGCGAAACTTGGCAGATACAGTCTGCACTATGATCCGATCTAAAGTTATCAAAAGAATTTTGCTCTGACAAAATATGCGTAAACGATGCTTGACTAAACTTTAAAAGCTAGCTAGTTAAACAAAAACTTTTGCATGTCTTGGTTATAATAACTGCTAATGCCACCAAACTTGAGATCCTTGGTTGGCATGCAAGCCCGTAGTCCCTCATGGCGGACTTCTGCTGACTCTGCTGAATCGGGGGTCCGAGTTGCGCGGGGGGCTTGGCCCCCTATCAGCACTGCTTGCAGTTCTAGTTATTATTATTATTATTATTATTATTATTTTTTTTTTTTTAATTATTTTTTTTTTTTAGTATTATTATTATCATACATCACTCAAGTGTGAAGCAGTTATAAATGAATGCTTATAGGAGACATCACTTTGTCTAACCACAGACAGAAACCTGTCACGCTGTCTTTGTTTTGTAAAACAGAAACAGTGGTAATTAAATTAAATTAAATTAAATTAAATTAAATTAAATTAAATTAAATTAAATTAAATGTGCTGTCTACAGGTCTTGCACTCCCACTGTCTGAACGATCCACCACTGAAGGCCTTGGCCATCATGGAGCCATCAGGAGCCAGATCATCTGGCCACTGCACATGTAAGGCTGGAACAGCAGAGACGTGCACACATGTTGCAGCTATGTTGTTTAAGCTGGAGGCGGTTGTTAGATACAGAGAGACAACAACTGTGACTGGACAACCCGCATACTGGCTGATACCAAGCAGCTTCAGAAAAGTGGGACCTGAAGTGGGGCACAAAATTGACCTCACCACTGCAAATGCAAATGCAAAAAAAAAAAAAAAAAAAGAAAAGTCGGACACATTTACCACAACACATTATGTGACAATGACATGCTTCATTGATGCAACTGCCATGCATGTAGTTCTGTTGTGTTTTTATTTATCATTGTGTTGCTGCTGTTGAGTGTGTGAAAAAACATTACATTCCAGAAAAAGGAAAATGTCTCACTTGTCATTTCAGTACTTTTCCCATACTCACTATTTGTCTTCACTAAATTATCAAGATGTAATTACTAATGTGGAGCACAGCTAATTATCAAGTTACTTATGTGCTAACAAAAAGCAATAACTCAAAAAGACTCAAAGTGTCAGTGACAAACTTTATTATTGTATGTCAGATACAAAAACGTGCTTCCGCAAATATTAAAAACAGTCTGTGTGGCATCCTGACTGGTGTTGTGTGTGTCATCTTCTGTGAGCAGCTGACTGCTGTCTTCCTCAGCATCAGGTGTCAGTCCTCATTCTGTTGATTTTGTCCAGGCTCCGACGTCCCCTCCTTGGTCTCCAGCTCTCCAGTCTCTGCATTCCAGTGGACTCCCGTCTCTGGTGCTTGCAGGGACACTTTCCTGAGCTGCTCCCGCCTAAATTGCCTTGCAGAGTGCACTGCATTTGTTGGTGTGACTGATGTGTGTCCCAGATGTAGGGAAGGTGTCCAGTCTGGGTCAGTCTCCATCATTTCATAGGCTGGTTGACCTACAAACACAGGTTAGGTTTTATTGAGAAAGCTTGTAAACACTGGATGCTTGCATGACATTGCACACTGATAAGTTAATCACACATGCTACCAGGTCGGATCATGAGTTACAAGGACTGTAAATACCGACAGGTGCAGATGGATTTGTTGTGCTGATTGTTTCTCAGGCTGGAACATCGTCTGTCTGACAAGCTGCTGACTCTGTTCTCCTCTAGGATGTGTTGTAAATTTAATTTGATAAATTATAGCAAACAAATCAATTACTGTATTTGTTCTCAAAAGGAAATCAAATCTGATGTGTTGATGTGTGCTTCAGTGTACCAGGGAGTGTGTGTTTATCTTTACTTGTCTGTGAGGACAGAACTGACATGACGTGTCCTCCTCTGGACAGCGGGTCTGACTAGGTCTTTGAAGTCACTCCCTCCGTAAAGTTTAAATCTAAGATGAAGAAATAAAATAAACAGATTTAGCATGAAGTGATTCTCCACTGCCCTGCACTCCGCTGACTGTATTTCACAAGTGAAGTTGGCTCGCAGCTGGGGGAAGCTAGTTCGCAGGTGTGCTAACCGTTAGCAGCTAACGTGACTTCATTCAGAGAGAAACCACATTTTCAGTAACATTGCTTAAAAACAAATAAACTCGCTTACTTGCCTTTATGAAAATGTCGAGCGCAAACAACCCTGTTGGCAGATAAGGAGTCAAAAGTGATGCTTTTTCATGTCACTGCTGCGACCCACGCCGTCTGACGCCTCTTCATCATTTCCTCAGTCTGCTCCCGGTAATTTCTTTTCCACGTGGGAAACTGGAAAAAATGGAGATTGCCTTCTGTCCTGCTACCATTCCGTTGATGTCACCTATATGGCAGCCTATGCCGCAACACAATCTTCCCATTTCTGAGAAATAATGCCGCACTCAAAGACGTGAATCACAGAGTGTGAGCATGCCTGTGAAATGGCAATTCAATCCCACAATGCAACAGAGTGATGTCACCTGCAAAGGACCGATTCAATTCAAGTTAAATAACTATGCAGGCTGACCATCAGACTTTCCGAATTTCCCAGTTTGGATCAATACAGTCTCTCTCTCTCTCTCTCTCTCTCTCTCTCTCTCTCTCTCTCTCTCTCTCTCTCTCTCTCTCTCTCTCTCTCTCTCTCTCAAGCTGCATTCACACCGCCAAATGATTTCTGCGTTTTTGCGTCCAAATATAATTGAAAACAATGGCGAATGCACGTTGGCGTTTTCGCGGCACGTCGGGGCATTCTCACGTTGGCGGCGTCATTTTGCAGCGCAGCGGGATTTTGCGGCCGACGATGAAGTTGGGAAATCTGACTTTTGATGCGTTGCGGTTTGCGGCAAACCAATCAGAGAGCGTGTTGATGGTGAGGTAGGTCAGGGAGCGGAGACCAGTGAAAGTGACACTGGCGCAGCTCCTGGAGCGAACAGTGAAACTCACCAATCTCCAAACGTCTGTGATAATATCGTGCACCTAGGCACGGCGTACTGTCCACCGACGGCGTCGTTGTCTGGCTTTATTAAGCATATACCACTTGCTCAAGAGGATCAGCCATCATGCTAAGCTAGCACAGTAAAAGGCCGGAAGTCCCGCCTTCCCACCATAGACGCGTTGCGTCAAAACGAGCCGCGTCGTTCAGCATCGGATCTCAAAATTGACGCACGTTCAACTTCTCGCGTTTGATGCAAAATTGCGTTTGGTGTGAACGCGGCTTTACGGTCTTTCCAGAGAAACCGGATGATATTCAGGGTGGCAGGAGGCCAAAGGCCTCAAAACCCTTCACACATGGATGACATACCTAGTTAAATAATTTCACACCAATTACTGCACCTCAGAAGACTCTTCTGTGAAACTCATGAAGTATGCAGATGACATCATTCTGATCTGGCATGCTGACAAGTCTGAATACAGACAGGAGGTGGAACAACTGGTTCACTAGTGTAGCCAGAACCACCTGGAGCTGAACCCGCTCAAAACTGTGGAGGTGATGTTAGACTTCAGGAGAAATCCCCCGACATCTGCCCCCCTCACCATCCTCAACAACACACTATCTAATGGGGACACCTTCAGGTTCCTGGGTTTTACCATCTGTCTGGGTCTGAAGTGAACCCCCTACATGGACTCTGTAAGGAAAAAGGCCCAGCAGCAGTGCTACTTCCTGCAGCAGCTCAAGAAGTTTAACCTGCCAGAGGAGTTGTTGATCACCTTTGAAACCACCATCATTCAGGCTATTCTACTGCAAGCTAATCAGTATCTGGTTTGAATTGGCCACCAAACAGCACAGACACAGACTGCAAAGGACAATCAGGCCTGCAGAGAGAATAATCTGGGCCGACATGGTCTAGCTTCAGGACCTGCACCCTGACAGAGTCAGGAAGTGGGCAGGCGACATCTCTGCAGAGCCCTCACCTCCTGCACACATACTCTTTGAACGCCTTCCCTTTGGTAGGCGTTGCACTGCATTGTACATCAAACCCACCAAACACAAAGAGTATCTTCCCCCTGGCTGTTAAGCTCATGAACTCTCAGTAATCAGAGACTAAGGAACCGCTGTGCAATTACTCTCACTTACGCATATTAGCACAACTTTGTGCATCAAGAACACTGTCCCTTTGTACATACACTGTATATATTCTAGATTTAGAATGTTTATATTTGTTCTATATCGTTTCTACCTTATTTTTCAGTATTGAGTATCCTTTTGTACATCGAGAGTTAAAGACACAGCGCAGTAACATTCATTGTTTGTTGTAAAACTGGGTCAATCAAGATGATTCTGATTCTGAGCTCATAACATGGAAGTACATATTCATTTGCCATATAGAGCTGACCCACCTCCCTCTGTTAATGCACCCCATCCGGTGACCCAGGTGCTGACCCCCGCGTGGACGGAGCTGTCTGAGGCTGCCAGGCAGACGGGCACAATGTAGTCGGTGAAGGGCACGTCTGAGGCCAGCCTGAGCAGGGCTATGTCGTTGTCGTCTGTAACAGTGTTGTAATTAGGATGACTGATGATCTGTGAGACGCTCCGAGACTCCTCGTTGGGGTTCGGTCCTGCTTGAGTCTGACGGCCCAGGTACACCGTCACCTGGCCTGCTGTGATCCTGGGAGCCACAGAGGGAAGAGAAACCTCACATTCACGTCTTCAGCTGACTCCAAATTTCCATGTGGAATTACAGTAGGTGAAGATGCCTGGAAGTGTATCTACTCACATCTTGAAGCAGTGGGCGGCGCTCAGCACCCACTGATTATTAATGAGGGATCCTCCACAGAAGTAGCCCCCAGACCGGTGCAGACTGACCTGCCAGGGCCAGCTGCCTTCAGGGGCCACCGCTCCTCCGACGATCCTGGTGTTTCGAGATGCTCTGCCACACACTGAACACACAGTTTAACATGAACGTAGTCTGAGCAACACTCTGTCCTCCATGAACACAAACAGCTGTCTCACCCTCACTCTGACAGACTGACAGCTTTTGTTCATCATTAACAACATATTGAAAATATTGACAGAAGAGGAGAGGGTTAATCATTGTAGACTTAAAGAGGAACTCACCAGACAGCTGCGACGCAGACTCTGAAATACAGGAAAAGGGACTTGAAACAACATTCCGGGTTCACATCTCAGGTGGTTACTTCACTGCCTGCAGTGGCAGAACTTGGTGCAGTTCATTCTCGGAGGTGAACATTGATTCAATTTCAATTTGGAATTTTTGTTTCATCAAAAATAACTTGTGAACTGTGTGACAACGATATTACAGGTTACAATGAGCTTGTTATGTGTTCATTTTGCAGAAGGTGAAAATAGATGTGGGGTTAAGGTCTATTCATACTCCTGGTGAAGACAAAAATACTTCAGACACTCAGGGGTTTGCATCAACAAGTTAGAGCTCCGTTTGTCAGAACTAATTTCGCAAACTGTCTTCTGCTGTGTAACCCATGAAGTTTTTTGTGATTGGTCTGATTTTTCTTGTTTTCCACCAAAACGGATGCTGCCTTTGTCACCTGTTCTTCATCTCAATACCAAATCTTCCTTCTCCTCTACTTCAAACATCTGTTTTTCTAACTAATCCTCCTCCTCCTTCATCCTCTCATACACTGCTGTCTCCTCCATTGCCTCACTCCCTCCTGCATCATGGAAACATCAGGAGAAGTGTGTGGTGAGGGGGTGTGGCCTGCAGCTTCTTTGAAATGTTCTGACTGAAAAAAGGTTTTTCTGCTGCTGGCTGTCAGGAGGCGAAATTAGTTCTTCTTCCTTTTGGAGTATGAATAGACCTTTAGGGTTACGGAACCCAAAACATGACCCACTGTAACTAGCATTAGCAGTAGCCTGTATCCTGAGTGGCTTTGATTAGCATGATGAGCTTAAATCACGGTAAGCTTCTCTTTCTAAGAACTGTCTGCATGTTGGTAATTAAGTTGCTGATTCTTAGAATGTCATTAGTTATAAAACTCAGTTTCTTTAAGAATAGTCAGTATTCACATTATAGAGCATCTTCCTCCTACTGATGAACTTAGTGAGTGAATGAGACTGACCCAGCTCAATACTAATAGTTCAGTGGATGCTAATGCTCACACTATATAAACATGTCACCATCATTACAAGACACATCTGCTATTCTGAAAACAGAAATGACTTGTTTCTCTCTCGTTGTCTGGTATGAGTGGGCTGAGAACAGACCCCTGTGGTACACCACGGACTGAATTACAGAGTGTGACAGAGAAGGTTCAGTTTGACAGACGAGATAAAGTTCAGCTTCTGTTCTCAGTCAGATTTTCAGAAACATCAGGGTGATGGTATCAGCCCCCCCCGTCATGCACCCCCCCTCCCACCGCCCCTCTGAGGAAATGATCCAGGTGTGAACATGCAGCCTTACCTGGAATCAGCAGAGTCAGCACAGCCGTCACACACATCACTCTGTAGGAAGCCATGACTGGAAATACAGAGCTGCAGGTCTGCTGCAAATTAAAAATGCTACCTGGTCACAGCACATCCCCGCCCCCACCCCCGCCCTCAGAGGTAAAGACACACCTGTGTCACCTGCATATATGTGTGTGCCTCATGTCCCAACCTCTGTCACAGGCAGTGCTGCATCTTCACATTCCTCTCTATGCATTCTGTTGACCAATAAACTCTGAGAATTTCTCACTCCTATATTATTTCTTTGCCGATGTGCGGCCATTCGAGGTAAAACCTCCCTGATGTCACCTGAGAATGTAGAGATAATCTGCTCTGTTATGTAAGAAATCATTAAACAAGAAGTAGTCTGAATTACTTTCCAACACCACAAACTTCAATTTACCATAATGTCAGTTCAGCACTTCTTGATTTATTCTATGCAGACTGGGGGTCTGTTCCAATTCTGATTTTTTGCTCTCGTGCTTTAATCGGTCACAGGTCTCATTGATATGTGGAAATTAATCAGATATGTATGAACATGAGATTCGGCAGAAATGCTGAAAAGGTGAGCATGTCAGGTCACGATTTGGCACCGTTGGTTGGTTATATGATATAAGTGTTAAGAATGGCGTGTATTTACTTGTATTTCAGAGAACTGTATTTTAGTCCCGTCACCTTTTTGCAGATGAACATTTCTCCTGCACCATCAGTGGATGGTCCATCAAGTCCATGCACCCCACAGAGGTTACAGTGTAAAGATGGAAACAGCTCCCCCTGCTGGAACTACTTGCTCACTGTCACCTGAAACAGTTCAGTTTTTTTTTTCCACTGATATACCAGTTCATGCAGACTTTATGAACATTAACATACATAACATAACATAGTCTCCCGATGCTTGTGACCTCCGAAATTTTCGGTAAAACAAATCGGTCCTGCAGACTTGTTCAGTGTTGGAGTCATGAGTCAGGTGTCTGGGACGCTCATCCAGGATTTAATGTCTTTAAGACGAGCTTCAAGTTTGACATGTTGATCAATATCATCTGGTTTCACAGATAAAAAAATCTGTGTATCATCTGCATACAATGTAAGTTAAGTTTTTCTTAGAAATATTCCCTAAAGGAACAAAATGTGAAAAGTAGATTTCTCCATGTTTAACCCCAGTCTGACACAAACAGTCATCATGAACATGTAAGAAGTGAAATCTGTCTCATAAATGTGATTGAAACATTGCAGTGTGGTTCGAACCACCAATCAGTGAGAATATTACTGGTTTGAGTTTGATCAGGATTTTTTTATAGAGTTTACCTGTGTGGGTGATTTTCTCCCTCTATTGGAAAACATGTCTGAGGCTAAGTGGTGAATGAAAATGTCTTGTTGCTGTGAGTGTGGGTCTGGGACTGTCTGGGACTGTCTGTCTCTCTGTCTGTCCTGTTGGATAAAGAAGGTAGAGTGTTGTGGATGGATGCCTCATGAGCCAAAATACAGGAAAAGAAATCTGGTGATCATATTATGTCTCAAACTTGATAAGTTCTAAAGCAAATTGGACATATTTGACCCAGAGGAAGGCGTGTTGAAAATGTGAAGACCAGACGAGGAGTTGCTGAAAAGCATCACTGGGGTCTGACGGTTGTGAAATACACCCTATGCGAGTGATGCTGAGCTGTATTTAGCTCTATGCAATAAACCCAATGCAGTCTGACTCGTTTGAATTCCTGTAGTCGCCGCGGTAACGTGACACTCTGCTGCTCATTCTTCAATCTGCTCCTTTGCATCAGACCTGATGGTTCTTTCATAACTTTCATAATGCATGATCCACAGAGTCCCTAAACGAAACCCAACTCGGTCCCGAAAATGTTACTCTTCTCAGAGCATTTACAATTAATTCCTTCAAGTTATCAATTCTGTGTCTTTTTCCTAGAATCAGTTTTATTTGTATTTATTTTGTATATCTTTGGTTTTTAGAGTTTCTTTATCGCTGTTTGTGGTAAACATTTTGTTTATACATTTTGTGGCATTTTGAAGTTTTGTTTCCTTGTCATACCCTTGTGTTGCGCTGATGCTGTGTAATCATCAGTCTCGGTGTTTTTTCAACTCTTCTGCAGACTTGTTTGTCATTTTTTAGGCCTCTAAATTTCTCTATCATCAGTTACGACATTAAAAGATTCTATTGGTCAACAGGTTCTACTTCGTAAGTGCTTAGCCTGCCTATGGGATTCGCTAGTGGCACTCCTCTCTCTTAGCCAATCCACTGAGACAAAGAAAGCTTGATGCACTAATCCCCGACGCGTGATGGCACAGTGCCACACCCCTGAGGGTATATTACCCAGGAGGATGCTTCCGCAAACCCTTTCTTCTTCCTCAGCCCTTGACACTTACAGAAGCCTTTCAAGACCTTCGTGATCAAGACACCGGATCAAGATGGACAAGCTGGCCCGCGACGGATCGCCATCGGGCGTCGGGCCTTCTTCACCTGCCACTCTTACGGCACCGCTCTTGGAGCAAGCTCACCACTAGCGCTGCTTTATCTGCCTTGCCTGGCAGCATCACTGCCAGCGGCCTCCCTGCCTGCCTGCCTCGCTCTGCCGCTCGAGGTAACCCAGCGGCGAGTGGCCTTTATGGCGCCGTCTCACCGGCTCCCACACATGTGGCAGCAGCAGCGGCAGCAGCAGTGGCAGTGGCGTCCCCGCGTCTAGGAGCCCACGCAACGCGAGGGCGCCTTTCTGCACCGTCTCCACTGTCACATGGCTTTTGTGACACATTGCGAAGGAGCAGCTATTCTCCCCTCTTCCCGCACTTGTATGGCTAAGCATACCAGCTCGGTGGGGCTCTTTCCCTCCCTTCTCTCGCTACATGATAATCAGAGAATGGTGAGCGGAGCACCCGGATGCACGGCGCTATCACCGGCCTTCTCCTCCACACACTTGCCACACTGCTGCTGTGTAAGCGGGACGCACCAGCGAGCTTGGCCACTGGCTCTCCCGCTGAGCGCGACGCGCAAACGGAGCGCCGTCGAGGGCCTGCACGGTGCCTCGCAACACTCCAAACTACTTTCCACCGGCTTCCGCCTGTGTTTAAGCACAGCAAGGTGTCAGAGTGGCTGTATAACTTTCCAGTGAGGGAAGAGATAGAAATATTTTTGGTAGCTTTATAAGAAGGATGCATATTTGTGTTTGATTATTGACTCGTCGTGGTTTGTTGAGCCAAGTCGCCGGCCTGTATGACCCAATTGGATTGGCTACACCTCTGAAACAGAAAGGTGTGATCCTTGTGAGAAGAGCCTTCCAGGAAGCTGGCAAGTTGACCAGGGACACCTGGGATGAGCCCTTATCTGACGAACTCCGTGGGAAGGCCATAGAGCTATTCAAAGAATACATCCGTTTGAGTAGAGTCAGATTCCACCGAAGTCTCACACCCTCCGGCTGGAGAGGTAAACCTTGGGGGATCACATTCTCTGATGGGAGCTGTGAGTCCTATGGTGCTGTGCTGTACCTAAGGTGGGAAACACCTGATGGTGTGGTTACTCGACTGGTGGAATCCAAGGCCAAGCTGACGCCACTTGACCAAAAAGGTGATGCAGTGAAGGCTGAAATCTGCGGGGCTGTCTTTGCCACACGCCTGAAGGATTATGTGGTGAAGCACGGTCGAATAGATGTGGAAAGGTGGTACCACTTCGTTGACAGTCAGACGGTACTGGGAGCCATCCAGAGGGAGAGCTACGGATTCCAGACCTTCTTTGCGAACAGAGTGGGAGAAATCCAGAAGGCTGGGCCCGTAGGTGACTGGTGGTGGATCCCCGGAGAGCTCAATATCGCTGATTTGCTCACAAGAGGATCCTCTCCTGAACGGCTTGATGGAAAGAGCACATGGCAACAAGGCCCCGCATTCCTGTCTGGTCCAGTCGAAGGATGGCCAATGAAATCTGCTTCCGAAGTGGCGGCTGATGCTCGAGAGACTGTGAGCAAACTCCAGAGAAAAGCCTTCTCTGCCACTCTCACAAGAGCCCAGGCCAAGAAAGTGGCCATGAGAAAAAGTCCCGTCAGTGATGCTCAAGCAACCACAGATGGAATCAGTGAAGTTTCAGATTCAAAAGTAAATAAAACGGATTCAACCTCAAATGAATCTGACGAACCAGAGGCAATGTGGGGAGCTGCACTCATCGACCAAGTGAACCCAACGAAGTACAGCTCTCTAGCTAAGCTCTGTAGAGTAGTTGCCTACGTTCGCAGGGCCGTGAAGAAGTGGTTGGCTAAGGTTAAAAAGATCCCTGTTCCAGCAAGGTGGGAGGTAGCCCTGACAGTTAACGAGCTCGAAACTGCATTCCAAGACCTGTGCCTGGCCTCCCAGAAAGGAGTCACATTTCCTGTAACAACTCTGAACAGACTCGTCGTCAGCCAGAGCAAAGTTTCAGGACTCCTGTGGTGCCATGGCAGGGTCCAGAGTGTCTGCCAGTTCAAGACGAGAGTGCCCTTGGTCCCTTACAGAGCATGGATTAGCACCCTCATTACACAAGAGGCCCATGAAGCTAACCACGAGGGTGTTGCTGGCACGGTTTTGCGGGTGAGGTCTAAAGCCTGGGTAATACAGGGGCCAAGACTGGCAAGAAACGTCATTGATGCATGCATGCACTGCCGGAAGTCCAGAGCTAAGATGTGTAAGCAGGTGATGAGTGAGCTTCCACTCGAACGCACAGAACCAGCTGCACCTTTCGAGTTTACATCGCTGGACCTCTTCGGTCCTTATATTGTGAGAGACACTGTGAGGCGAAGAGTGAAAATGAAAGTTTGGGGTGTGGTGTTTAGCTGCATGGCGTCAAGAGCAGTGCATGCGGACGTCGTGGAAGATCTATCAACCGAAGGGTTCCTGAAAACATACCAGCGTTTCACAGCGCTCAGAGGTCACCCAAGAAAACTGTGGTCGGACCAAGGGACCAACTTTGTGGGCGCAAGACCAGTGCTGAAAGATCTGTATGACTTCCTCGACGGCGTAGACAAGGATCAAATCCAGCAGAAAGCAGCAACGAAAGGAACAGACTGGGTGTGGGTTTTTCACCCAGCAGACTCCCCTCATCGCAATGGGGCGGCGGAGGCAGCAGTCCGTGTACTGAAGAGAGCACTAAGTAGTGTGTGTGAGGAAGGTAACCTGACGGTACTAGAGTTTCAAACCTTCCTCTATCTAGCTGCCAACCTGTCAAACGAAAGACCTATTGGCGCTAGGGCCCAGGTGCAAGATGGGGCCGTGGAAGTCATCACTCCCAACTCTTTACTACTTGGTCGTGCTGGGCCCAGTGGAGATACTCGTGGATTCGAGTATCCAGCCTACCCTGTCGTGCGTCTGAGGGCCATCCAGATTGAGGTGGACAAGTTCTGGAGGCGATGGATCCAGCTGGCAGGCCCTGGACTGTTTGTCCGTCAAAAGTGGCATGCACCTGCTCGGAACGTCAAGATCGGGGATCTGGTGTGGTTGGCTGACCAAAACGCACTCAGGGATCGGTTCAGACTGGGTCGAGTTGTGGGGGCATGTCCGGACAACAAAGGTGTTGTGCGGGATGTTAAAGTGAAGACATGTCAAACCCTTCCCGTCTTCTGTGGCCGGTCCAAGAGGAGCTGGGCAGTCGGACAATGCCCATCTACCATCCTACACAGGGACGTTAGGAGGCTGGTAGTTTTGTTACCAGTGGAGGAGCAATAAAAGACCTCCCCACCATGGTGTGTTTCGGTAAAGGATTCCCCACCATGGTGTGTTTCGGTAATGGATCAAGACCTTCCCCACCATGGTGTGTTTCGGTAGAGGATTCCCCGCCATGGTG
This sequence comes from Salarias fasciatus, assembly GCF_902148845.1. Taxonomy (NCBI): domain Eukaryota; kingdom Metazoa; phylum Chordata; class Actinopteri; order Blenniiformes; family Blenniidae; genus Salarias; species Salarias fasciatus. Next base: position 20,005,642 of record NC_043748.1, on the reverse strand, counting down.
TGTTTCGGTTGTGGATCAAGACCCCCCCACCACCATCCTTCTGGGAGGCTGGTGGTGTGTTTCGGTGGAGGAAATTAAAACATTACAAGACAGTGTATTTGATTATGGGCATTTGGTTATGTCCTCAAAGTTATTGTTGAATCTCATTTATAGTTTAGTTTGTTTAAGAGATTGTAGTGGTCCTCTTGGATCTGAGAAATCAGTGGACCAGGTGGGAGGTGTATAACTTTCCAGTGAGGGAAGAGATAGAAATATTTTTGGTAGCTTTATAAGAAGGATGCATATTTGTGTTTGATTATTCTTCATTATTTGCTCACACGTGCGGGTGGTTGATGCGTGTGGGAGGGATTTGTGTATATAAGCTTGCCGTAAGGGGGCGTGGTTTGTGGTGCGTTCATTGGGAGGTTTTCATTCAAGAGTGTACACGGTGTCGGTGAGTTAAAAGTTAAGAACAATCATGGCATAATGGGGCACAATATTTCATGACTGATGTGGAATTGTGGGGTTTGTTTCAGGTTTGCAACCTGCAAGATCATCAGATGCGTGTGTGAAAATAAAGTGTTGATCTGCGAGTTACCTCCGCCGTGCATTCTTGGCAGCCCTTCCAGAGGGCATTCCGCTAATTACAGAAGGTAGTTGGTCGAAATCTGGACAGTGGCATCAGCACAACAAACAACAGAACACACCCATAATAAAAGGAAACGCAAATAAACCACACAGAACTCATAGAACGCCCGAAACGGCCCCAACAGTCCCGCTACCCATGAGCGTTTGCAGTTGGAGGCACAGTCAATAAGGGCAGCAGCCACTAGCGGCCCCTCCGGCTGCTACATAGCCCCAACCCAAGGGGTTTAAAAGTCCCCGAAACCCCGAAGCCACAAGCAATAAGGGTCCAGGTGACCGGGCTGCTGGTGGCGGCGTGACGAGCGATGCAGACCCTCTGGTGCCGGTCCTGGCTGGGGGTCTGGGCCCTGACGGCCTCTCTGGCCTGCTTCTGGCCTTCGTAGGGGTCAGAGGTCATATATGCATGAACACTATCACTATCACTATTACATTTGCATGACCTCGCTGATCTTTAATCACTCTTCACATTCTACGTGTGGAATTAGTTAAATTGTCTTCCTGTGGTGGGTTGAACTAATAGTGATCTGCTGTAGGGAAGGAGAGAAAAAAAAAAAAGGGGGGGGAGGGGGGACCAAGATGCCTTTGTTATACCCTTGTAGTAGTAGTAGCTGATTGTGTAGTGTTTAATTAAAAAAAAAAAATTATTAATAATCTGTTCGAGTTCTGTCAGTCCTGGTGTTAGCTATTGATTTTTTGTTAGTCTCTCTGTTAGTCATAAGTGCTATGGTTATGGATTGTTCTCTGTCACATGTGATATGTCGAATATATATATATTCCAGTGGGTGGAGAGCTTCGGCGACAGACCTTTCTTTCGGAGGGGGCAGTACACCCACACCCACTGTCCCTAGGTGAGGGGCTGCCCCCGGCAGTGAGTGTCATAGGCACGCGTTTGCCTGAGCCCCGCGTCCTCCTGGGCTCGTCGGGCAAATTCGTGTCCCACTCGCAGGTGCTCTTTTAGTCGCTGAAAGTAGTCCAGCTCGGGTCCTGTGGCAATTTCTGGCTCCGGTGGTGGCCCAAAAGCTAGGTCCATGGGGGTCCGCAGCTCCCGACCAAAAAGCAGGGCAGCCGGTGTGCACTTGGAGGAGTCCTGTACCGCGGACCGGTACGACCACAGGACCAGGGGCAGATGGCGGTCCCAGTCTCGTTGGTGGTGGCTGGTGAGTATGGCAAGTTGTGTGGCTAAGGTGCGGTTGAAACGCTCCACTAAACTGTCGCTCTGGGGGTGGAGCGGTGTGGTCTGTGTTTTCTTCACTCCCAGCCGCCTGCAGACCTCCGCAAGGACCAGGCTTTCGAAGTTCCTTCCCTGGTCACTGTGGAGCTCTTCCGGCACGCCGAACCTGCAAAACATCTCCTCCACCAGCCGCTCGGCGGTTGTGGAGGTACTCTGGTCAGGAACTGCGTATGCCTCGGGCCATTTGGTAAAGTAGTCCATGGCGACCTAAAAATACTGGTTTCCGGAGTCAGTGATGGGGAATGGACCCAGGATGTCCACCCCAACACGCTCCATGGGGGCCCCCATCAGATACCACTGCGGCAGCGCTTGAGAGCACTGGCTTGGTCCCTTCTGGGCGGTACAGGTGTCGCAGCAGTGGACGTGGAGCTCGACGTCCCGCCGGCAGCCCGGCCAGTAGAATTGCGCCCGCAGTCGGTGCAGCGTCTTGGCGATGCCATAGTGTCTGGTCCCACCGCACCGTGGACAACACCCAGGACCGTGGAGCGGAGCGCTCTTGGAACCAGCAGTTGAAGTAGGTCGTGCCCTCGACCCAGCGCCTGCCAGCGGTGGTACAACAGGCCGTCGTGGGTCTCGAAGCAGCCCCATTGCGAGTAGTACGCCTTTGCCTCGGGCGCACAGCCAGCCACCCCAGTCCACTCCTGGCGCTGCACCGCCTCCAGCCAGCTCTGGAGCAATTTCAGTGTTTCATCAGCCACCTGGGATGCCTGTAACTCAGCAACAGAGAGTGAGAGACCATGGGTGATACTCACCACGTCCGCACTCTGGACTTTGGGTCCCCGCTCCTCCTGCCGCTGGCAGTAACGGCACTCAGCTGCTGCACAGGGCCGCCGAGATAGCGCGTCAGCGTTGTTGTGTTGGCGCCCCGCCCGGTGCCAGATCTCAAAGTAAAACTCCTGCAGGATCTCGATCCCGTGCGCCACCTGGCCCTCGGGGTCTTTAAAGTTCAGCAGCTATGTCAGCGAAGCGTGGTCTGTGGAGAGGAGGAACGGCCGGCCCAGGAGATACGGCCGGAACTGCCGCAGAGCCAACACCACCGCCAGCAGCTCTCGTCGGGTGACACAGTAGTTCTGCTCAGTCCAGCTCAGTGCTTTGCTGTAGTAGGCTATGACTTGCTCGGCCTCCCCTTCTCCCTGGGACAACACCGCTCCCACACCGACATTGCTGGCATCAGTGTCCACAATAAACGGCTGAATTTCCTGGGGTGTACGCCCGAGTGTCCCGATACATGAGCTGGATCAACAGCCAAATCGTCAGCGACCAGCCAGGCTACGTCACCTTCACGTCCACGGGGACCAACAGCGACCTGAGTGTCACCTGTACAGGCCTCCCAGATCCAGGAACCACCACCATCAGCCCTCCAGCTACCACACCCAAACGTAAGTGCATGTGAGAAATATTTATCTTGATGTTTTTGACACAGAATGACTTCATGAACTTAATCAGCACCCCAAGTACTTTTTTGACACTGTGAGCCTTTCATGTATTTCCACCACCTTCAGGTCTACATGTTAACATCTGTTTGATAAATGAATCCTTTAGTTAGCATGCTACTGTCAGCCAATGATTGCTTCAGTCCACATGTCAGGAAATGACTGGAAGTTTGTCACTGTGAAAAACATATTGCGGGCATTTACCAGTTAATACAACTTAAAGCAGTACTATGCAAGATTTGCTTTAGCACTCCCCCTACTGGTCTCCTGTGAAAGCTCACTGTCATAAACGACCTCCAACAGCTTTTATACTTGTAATCCCGTATGAGTGCCGTAAAGCAGGCTTGCTCTCGCAAGATGTTGTCGGGTCCGCTCCTCTGAAATTGCAAGCGCTGTTTTCAGGACACAGACCCCGGGGAGAGTGAAGGGACAGGAGAATCACCATGACAAGTCTTTGTTTACCCCCACAGGGATTCTGAAACACATTTATTGAGATAGAAAAGTTGCAGAGTTCTGCTTTAAGTTACGATGTAGACCCTTGATCCCTGAGTGTTCCCCAGCGGCCACACTGTGGCAGCTCACAGCTCCTCGCATGTATACTTATAGTTAACTATTTAATAACTTTATTTGTATAGCACTCTCCCCCCAGACCTGACACCTTAACGCGGTGGGGGAGTTTGAGCACCCACATGATCCCAAGAGTTATGTTGTCGGGGGGCTTTATGCCCCTGGTAGGGTCTCCAATGGCCACAGGTCCTGGGTGATGGACCAAACAGAGCAGTTCAAAAGCCCTTATGAAAACGGAAAAAACAACGGCCTGTTGTAGCACAGCCAGGGCCTGTTGAGCCGCATTTTGTAATAACGGTGCATTTTGTAATAAATGCCCAAAATGTAATAATTTTGTTGTTTCATTTTGTAATAAAGCCGCATTTTGTATTAAATTCTCACATTTTGTAATAAATTGTCGCATTTTGTAATACACTGCCCCAACGCATTTTGTAACCAATTAATTTTTGCCGCATTATGTAATAAATTATTACATTTTGAGAAGGTGCTGTTTCCCCCAAAGAGGTGACATTCCATGTCCCTAGAGCCAGTCTCTGTGTCCTGGGATCGGGTCACCAAGCACCTCGCCGTCGGCTGCCACCCAATCCACATTGCACCTGGCCCCTACGGTTCCCTCGGCGGGTGGTGCTTCAGCCGGAGGGTGGGCCCACGTTGCCCCTTCAGGCAGAGCCTGGCTGGGCCTTTGCCCACAGGGCCCATTGCGAGGCTCAACCCTAGGCTTGGCTCTAGGGGGGGACCCTAGCTGCGCCATACCGGGCGATGTCACAGTCCTTGATTTAACGTTTCTCATTGGAGGTTTTAGGCCTGCTCTTAGTCTGACTCGTCACCCTGGACCAGTTTGCTATGGGAGACCCTACATGGGGCATAAAGCCCCCAACAACATAGCTCCTGGGATCGCGCTGGCACTCACACTCCCCCACCACTTTAAGGTCGCAGATCAGGGTTCATAGTTTCGATAAAGGTAAAATGATATATTGAAAGGGAAACTGGGTTACAGAAGCATGTTTGGTTTATTAGGCTATATTGTAGAAAGTGTTGCTACTGAGATGCACTTTTTTTCTCACAACACGGCTCATTTTGCAGACAATAAAAAAGTTGCAAGTGTATTTTGTAATCATGTCCATGTTTATTACAAAATGCACCATTATTACAAAATGCAGCTTAACAGGGCCCCACCCTGGAGCCATGCTCACCACCCACCGAGGGAACCGTTGGGGCCGGGAGCCGGGGGAGGGGGCTGAGCTTAAGACGGAGGTTGAGAGGTACCGGCTAGATATAGTCGGGTTCATTTCCACACATTCCCTGGGCTCTAGAACCCAACCTCTCGACAAGGGCTGGACTCTACACTTCTCTGGCGTTGCCCATGGTGAGAGGAAGCAGGCTGACGTGTGTTTGCTTATAGCCACACAGCTCAGCTGTCATGTGTTGGAATTCACCCCAGTGAACGAGAGAGTCGTATCCCTGCGCCTTTGGGTCGGGGATAGGTGCCTCACTGTAGTTTCAGCTTATGGGCCGAATAGCAGCGCAGAGTACCTGGCCTTCTTGGAGTCCCTGGGAGGTGTGCTGGACAGTGCTCCAATGGGGACTTAGTTGCTCTACTGGGGGACTTCAACGCTCATGTGGCAGCAACAGTGACACCTGGAGGGGGCTGATTGGGTCGAACAGCCTCCAAGCCACCAAGTGGTGTTTTGTTATTGGACTTCTGTGCTAGCCACAGTTTGTCCATAACGAACACCATGTTCGAGCACAGAGATGTCCATAAGTGCACTTGCACCAAGACACTCCAGGTCGGAGGTTTATGATCGATTTTGTTGTCATGTCATCTGATCTCCAGCCACTTGTCTTGGACACCCAGGTGAAGAGAGTGGCAGAGCTGTCGACTGATCACCACCTGGTCGTGAGTTGAATTCACTGGAGGAGGAGGAAACCAGACTTGACAGACCCAAACATGTTGTGAGGGTCTGCTGGGAACATCTAATGGAACCCTCTGTCACCATGATTTTCAACTCCCACCTCCGGGAGAGCTTTTCTCATGTCCCAAGGTAGGCTGGGGACATTAAGTCCAAGTGGACCATGTTCTCCACCTCCATTCTCGAAGCAGCTGCTCAGAACTGTGGTCATAATATCTCTGGTGCCTGCCGTGGCTGCAATCCCCGAACCTGGTGGTGGACACCGAACCGGGCTACTGTCAAGCTGAGGAAGGTATCGAGTCTTGTTGGCTCGTCAGACTCCTGAAGCAGCTGACAGGTAGCAGCAGGCCAAGCAAACTGCAGCCTGAGGGGTTGTAAAGGCAAAACTCAGGTCTGGGAGGAGTTTGGGGAGGCCATGGAGGAGGACTACCGGTCAGTATCCAAGAAATTCTGACAAATTTTCCGGCACCTCAGCAGGGGAAAGCAGGTCTCCACCGACACTGTTTACAGTGGAGGTGCTTGCTTCTAACCCTCGCCTCAGCATTTCAGCTGACTTGGACCCATTCTCCTATTTCCAGCTCACTACACTGTTGGAAACCACAGAGCTCAAGCAGAAATCCAAGCCATGGACCAATCAACAAGTTCCTCTCCCCACATAACTGCTCAGAGCCTACACCCCTGCTCTTTGGTCACCCTCATTTCTGCCATCATCCACTCCTCTCTCACCACTGGAACTGTTCCCACATCCTTCAAAACTGTTGCCATCACTCTAATTTTGAAAAAACCTGGTACAACTTCAATAACTGGCATCCAATCTCCAATCTACCCTTCATCTCTCAGCACTTATCAAAATTACCAACCACCACTTGAAGCAACACTGAGGAACTTTCAGTTTTCGTTGATTTTGGCAGCGCCAGTGGACAAAAGCGGTAGTGTTTTGCCTGAAGGAATACTACAGTTCCCATGAGGACTAGCGCGTGATGTCGTAAAATGCTGCTTCCGGTGGCATGCTGTCGGTCTGAACTTGCCTTTGTTTGTTTCCAGTGGCTGTAAGAAGGACGGATGGCGACGAGGTAATGAATCTAATGGTGGCTAAACAATGTTATATCATGATGTGACGCATGCCGTAAAGCAGTCCGCACATTTGGAGTTTTTTAGTGTGCAGGGTTCCTACCACCCTCCTCACAGTTGCTTAGTCCAAGTGAAAGCAATACTGACGCCCTCAGCCCGTGACAGAGGGGTCATTCAACTAGTTGTAAGTTGATGTATCATCACAAAAGATATTAAAATGTTTTGTTAAGGTTGAAAAGTTCCTTAGTGTCGGTTTAAATGGCAGCTAATTCTGGACTCATTACAATGCTCATTCTCCTCGACCTGAGTGCAGCCTTTAATACCATCTGTCACACTGTCCTTCTCAATAGAGTATCTTCCATTGGGACCACCCAGCCTCCATTAGACTCATTGAGCTCAAATCCTTTAAATCTATCCCTTTTCCTGTCACTACAGGTGTACCCCAGGGCTCTATCCTGGGGCCCCTCCTCTCCATCATTTACCTCCAGCTCTACTTCACCAGTAAACCCTCATCTGATCTCCAGCCTACCTCCCTCAGTGAGCCTTCAGTGAAATAAAAACCCAAAACTTGATGAAATTAAACAACAATAAAACCGAGGTTCTCTTCATTGACATTTCATCCAAAACCAACAGCTTTTCTGTCACCATCGACAACTCCTCTGTTCCACCCTCCCCCCATGTTAGGAGTCTGGGTGTCATCCTTGACAACACTATCTTTTCAATCTTACATCAACAACATTACCCCGTCTGTCTGCTTCCATCTAAGAAGCATCAATCATCCCTCCTCCATCCACCACATCACTCCTGTCCTACTCAGCTTGATCAGCTCAGTATACAAGTCAAAATTCTCCTGTTATATTTAAGGCCATACGCAACCTGGCTCCTCCATGTCTGTCTGACCTCCTCCTCTGACTTCTAATAAAATTTAAGATTGATTTTGCTTCTACTACTACCGACACAATGATGGTCTTCAGCAAAGTGAGCCGCTTCCAGAACTTTCTGACAGAGAACCTGGGCCCGCTCTTATCTCCGGCCTCCACAAACAGCAGCACCGACAACAACAGCACCTCTGTGAACACCACAGCAACCCCATCTCAGACCACCGCCAGCAGGGGCGCCTCCAAACCCTCCACCTCCTTCATCGTCTTCCTGCACCTCCTGGTCCTCGCCACCAGTCTTCAGCTCTTCTCATAGAGACGTCCAGCCTGAGTTACATGATGTGACGAACACGTAATGAAGGCAAATCCAGCCAGAAATTAATAAAACAGTCTGTCTTTAGTCAGAAATTAAACAAAAGATCTCAGAAACAAAGCTGAAAACAGTATAAAATTCAATAACGAAGTAGACTTGAACTGGTAAGAGACTATCATTCCATGACCGTTAAAAAACAAACAAACTTGAAAATAGTCATCTACAGATAGAAACAACCAGTCACAGATGTGCCTGAATCCATCAAATACATAAAAAAAACTAAAACTGGTTGAGCCCAATTTGAAATTATGTTGATAATTATTTTAAACTTTTTATTTTAAAATTTGAACTCAATTCTAATCAGTAATAATATTCCCGATATTGGTCTGAAAGTCATCTGGAAAAAGTAGTCCACAGTCATCTCAGCTCATCAAGGAACACCTAAAATAACTAAAAAAATATCTTCTGAACGAGGTTAAAGTTCATCTCAAAACATCAACAATTGAGTCAGAAACCAACCGGATCCAGTCAGATCCAGTTTGTAAAAGTAGAAGAAAAAGTATGGAATTAAATTTTTTTTACAAGGTCAAAAAAATGAAAAAAAAAAAACTTTTCGTGGTACTGCTTGCAGAGAAAAAACAAGAGAACTGCTGGCAGGTTTTTATTGTATTTATTTAATCATTGTGAAAATAAATAGCTGTCATATCATATCTGGTTCTTTGTGCTCTCTGACGTTTGGCTCTCATGCTGAATAAGAATACATGCACAGACTTCTCATCTCTAACATACTCCAACAATTATATTAAAAAAAAAATAACTACGTGTCAAAATCCAGAGTGACTGATAGAGACAAAACAATCAAAACACCGAAGGAATTTCCTAGGCATGCTGCTCTCCATTCCAGATTCTAGCTGGGACTCTGTGACACATAAAACAACCAGTTCCACAATCCATAGTATAATTATCTCTGATCTCTGTTAGAATAAATTCCTCAGGCTGATGATTTACCTCACCCTACAGGTAGATGGTGCTTTAATATAATTTGCTCAAAGGCCACGAGAGTGGTTATTGTTTATGGGACTTGAGAAACAGGTAGTCATGAAAAGTAAAAATACTGTTATGTACATTTCATTAAAAAAAAAAAATAACAGAACACAGGGTCCATGAAAAAGATGAAGAGACTGGGCTCTTCGCTGACATACTCCACAGACTCAGACATCCACACTGTGAATTTGGGGAAAAAAAAAAACAGTAGACGAGCAAATCAATTATTACATAAACCATAGACTCTTCAGGGACTGGACCGCAGAATCCACTTCAAATACATAAAACATTGTGATCTTACGACACAAGTGTTTATGCTCCAGATCACATCATCGGCAAACAGAAAACCGAGGAGCTTCAGGGGAGTTTCTCCCAAACAAACTGAAACAGTGAATAAATCATCAGGTGAGTACCCTGCAGAATTTTGTGAAGAATTCTGGCCACTTCTCAAAGCTCAGTCAATCAGTCTTGAAACAGTCATCTTCTATCACATATACATCAAACTGAGGAGAGACTTCAGAAAACACAAGAACGATCTTTGTGATAGAGATCTCAGAAGTAAAAATGACTTTCAACAAGGTGGAACAGTCTTTCCTCTTCAGCTAGTTGAGTGATTTTGGGTTCCAGCTTTATTTCACAAACTTCATTAAAACTTTGTAATTCAGTTCACCAAAGAGGACCGTCGGCTCACGTAGAGAAACTTGATTCAGACAGTTCGAAGGAAAACACAGATCAACTGGCAACCACACACAGAACTGAAACCCAACTTATAGAGCAGCCACCAGGTGCAGACAATCACAGTATCAGGCACAGGTGAAAGACACCAGAGGAGGAAACAGCAACCAGATATTAAGAGGAGACACCCCCTCAGAGAGCAAAACAAACCAAGGACACAGTACTGCAATTGTTTATTTTCATACTGAGGGAATAAATATACTTTAAACTTGCCGGCGGTTCTTATCTGTCTTATCTATGTAGCAAGTACAAGGAAGCTTTTTGTTCCTTTTTTAACCTTCAAGCTGGCAAAATTGTTCATTTGATGGTAAATCAGTCTTGGAGCAATTTCAGTCAATGGCACAATTTGTGAACTTGTAATTAACACATACACAAAAAAGTACAATTCAACACAGAAACTGTACTTGTCTTCTAATAACTTGCTCTTAGTTATTACCTCGATGATGAATTATACTGCTGACAGTTCATTAAAAAGCAGGCGTAGTATACATTTCAATCTTTTCTTTTTAAGGAAACATCAGGAAAGTGCTCAAAGTGGAATTGTTCATTAAATAGTCAATCATCCTTTTTCTTTTCCAGCAGCAGTAACATTAGTCACAGGATGTTTTTATCAGCCACCTCTGACTGGTTGGTACTCTTTGTAGATGATTTGATTAACTATATTTAGGTTGATGTTCTGCTCGTTTTGTTCCGGCACTGGATGGTATCTGACCAGTTTGTCTTGTTTCTCTCTGGTTTCTGGACTGTGTTGAGTTTTGTTCCTGATGTCTTTAGCTTGGTTTCTGACTGAGGACAGGCTGTCTGTTTCTGACTGGATCCGCCTTCATCTCACATGTGTTCATCACGTCATGTAAATCAGGCTGGATGATTCTATGGGAAGATTTTAAGACTGTTGGCGAGAACCAGGAGGTGGAGGAAGAAGATAATGAAGGAGGTGGAGGGACTGGAGGCAACCCCACTGGCGGTGGTCTGAGATGGGGTGGCGGTGGTGTTCACAGAGGTGCTGGTGCTGTTGTTGTTGGTTGTGCTGCTGTTCGTGGAGGCCGGAGATAAGGACCGTCCCAGGTTCTCTCTCAGAAAGTTCCTGAACTTCGTCATTCTGATGAAGACCATCACTGTGTCGGCTCGAGCTCGGCTGGTTGAGTTGTCTTCGGTGGTTAACACAGCGGCCTGAAACCACGAGCCATCCTGCGGACACATCAACGGACCACCGGAGTCGCCCTGAAAATAGAGGAACATTATAACAGTAATAATACTATATACAACCATACAGATACATATACACTAATGCTAATCATAATAATGACAATGTGTGTACTTTATAAATGCCTCTTGAAAAAATTACTTCCATACATCAAACCCATCTCATCAATAGTTGATCAGAAGTATACATGTGAGGAGCAGTGAGCTGCTGTGGCCCCTGGGGAACACTCAGGGGTCGAGGGTCTTGCTGAGGAACACACAGTGGTCACATATTGAGACTCAAACCTGTGAACCAATAATAAGAGTTTACCTGCTCCAGAATGAAGCTGGAGGTACAGATGTTGTCCGAGGTGGACGTGTCTCCACAGCTGGCCACTGAGGTCTGGATCTCCTGGAGAACTTGTTGATCTGAACAAAAAAGGAAACAATAATATGTTACTGAATGGCTTCCACTGATGTGGATCACATGTTCCTTCAGAGCAGGTGACATGAAGCAGAGTCACTGTTCAGACTCACCTCCTCCTCGTCCTGAGCTCCAGCCGGCGGCCCAGCAGGTGGTTCCCTCGGCGAAGGTGCGTCCGTCGTCCAGGCAGATGGGCTGGATGTAGTCAGACAGGGTGGGCCGGCTGGACAGACTCAGCAGCGCCACGTTGGAGCCACTCAGGCTGCTCAGAGTGATGTTTTTGACGTTCAGCGTCACCTCGAAGGGGTTGGAGCCGCTCTGCTGCAGTCGACCCAACACCACGGTCCACTCGGACGCCACCGAGGAGCTGAGGGACGCAAGACACCGCCATGAGGGAATTATCTCAAGAGAAACATCACAAAGGTTAACGCTTGACTTCGGACCTAATTACATATGTGTCAATCTGAAGTCAATCTCAAGTGTAAACCTTGAAATCTCAACAAAGTCGCAAGTCTTGATTTTCCTACAGTTTATTTACACATTTATTCTATTTTAAATTGAAGCTACTTACTTTGCTAAGTTTTGAAACTATATTTACGTCCTGATCTGTTTTTAAGCAATATCAGTAGTGTTTCAGGTTGTAATAATTACTCCATTTCTGAAGCATTTAGTTAATCTCAAACAGTATTCAATCAACTTTCAAACCTTCTTTACTTATTTAGTCTTAACCAAACTTTAAGTACTTGTAAAGTTTACTTTTTCAGCCCTTGATTTAATTTTCACTGCATATGAAAATGAAAGTGTTGCCTGTGAGTCTCAGTAATTACAGGATGCACAATCAGACTGGAGCAGTCAGTATTTCTCCATCAAATCAGGGGAGCTGTTTGTCGCCACTATTATCAGGAGTTTAGGTCTTATTAGTGAAATGGGTTTGAACATCTGTAACAACGGAATTTTTCATGTACAACGGTTTGAATGCGTGTCAGTAAATTTGGAGAACAGGGGCTTTTGTTTACAGTGCGGCGTGAGAAGAGTTCCCACCAAACAGCAGCAGAGACAGTGATGTAGGCAACATTCAATGTCGGTTGAATTTTTGAAGTCAAGACACAAGTCATCAAAACAGTAAGTTTAGTTGATTCAAGTTCAAGTCACAATAACTTGAATCCCCATCTCAGACTGACACCCTCTGATTCACCTTGAGAAGCATCCGGCGTCGCTCATCACAGTGTCCTCGGACACCAGAGTTCCACCACACACGTGCAATCCGTTCCTCTGCAGGCTCGCCATCCACGGCCAAATGCCAGCTGAGGCCACCGAGCTCCCCTCCACAATACGGGAGTTCAGCGGGGCCTGACCACACACCACCGCTGGAGGGAAGGGACGGAGGCAGTTAACAAACTCACAGAGAAAATAGCTGTTTTTGTTTAACTTCAGATCAATATGAGGGGCCATACAAGACACAATTCATTCTGGCCCTCTCACATACATATATTCTCATGCTTATACCAGGCGCCAACCTCCGCTCATAAAACATGAAGATAATGCAGAAGTGCAAAAAAGCTGTAATTCCGGAGAGATTCCAGCAGGGGGCGATGATGCTGGTTTCAAAAAGAGCCCCGGTCCCATTGGAACCCATTCAAAAATGCCGATTTTCAGAGTGCAAATAAACATATAAAGCGCCCAGTTTCAGGACGTATTTTGGTCTCTATCACTAGTTTCTATAACCGTGCTGGCTTTACCAGACTCTGATTTTCACATAAATCATCTGTTGATTTTATATTACGAGTTAAACATTACATTACATCCAGCTCTACTGCTCTTTCAAGCCAGATGGGATACAGAAGCTTGATTCCCTTTTCCACTGCTTGGCAGAAATAAAACAATGGCTCAGCGAAAATTCTCTCCAACTTAACGCAGACAAAACTGAAACACTCATCTTCGCCCCTGATGTCTCAATTCCAGGGATCAAACAGTACCTTGGTGACCTCGGGCAGTCTGCTAAATCCAGTCTTAGAAACCTGGGTGTTTTCTTTGATAAAGACATGTCTCTGGTGCAGCACTGCAACCAACTGACGAGAAACTGTTTCTTTCAACTGAGAAAAATCTCTAAACTTAGGAAAATGGTGTCATTCAATGATTTAGGGCTCATCCATGCTTTTGTCTCTTCGCGCTTAGACTACTGCAACAGCTTGTTCTCATGCCTGAATAAGAAGGAGCTTTCGAGGTTGCAACTTGTGCAAAACTCTGCAGCAAGAATCTTGACCCGCACAAACAGATGGACCCGCATTTCTCCAATTTTGAAGGAGCTTCATTGGCTGCCAGTTTCTTATAGAGTCAACTTTAAGATTTTGGTTTTAACCTTTCGGGCCTTGCACGACCAAGCTCCTTCTTATATTTGTGACCTGCTCCAGCCTTACTCCCCTGTGAGGGCTTTAAGGTCTGCGGACCAGAATCTCTTAAAGGTGCCGCGTGCCCGCTTCAAGACCAGAGGAGACCAGATCATTCCAGGCCGGTGCCCCCAGGCTCTGGAACGATCTCCCGCTCTCTCTTCGATCAGTTGTGACTGTTGACACTTTTAAGTCACAACTTAAAACCTTTTTATTCTCTCAAGCATTTGCTTAGTTTTTCGGGCCTGTTTTGATCTCATTTTTAGTGTTGCTTACTTATGTATGTGTATTTAATTGTTGTCTTATTTATGTATGCTGTGAAGCACTTTGTGGCTTTTTGTCTGTGAAAGGTGCTATATAAATAAACTTTACTTACTTACTTACTTACTTACTTAAAGTTTTGCATAAATCGCCCTATCACAGCGCTCCTCTGTCCACGTGATCGGATCACGTGACGGGCGGGACCAATCACATTTACATCCGGTTTCAAATATTCAATGTGGAGACGTCCTGCTGGACGCGGTAAAGTCTTCAGAACGGCGGTTGGGAACTCTATGGGTGATGTCACGAAAGGTCTATCCATTTATATACAATCTATGGCTTATACACACATATATTCTACTTAAATACACACATATTCTCCTTGCACATACATATATTGTCAGGCTTACACACACATATATTCTCCTTTCACATGCATACATTCTCCTAAATAAATAGGCATATATGCATGTGTACAAAGAAAATATATGTATGTAAGAGAAGTATGTATGCATGTAAGAGAAGAATATATGTGTGTGCAGTGAGTATAGTGGAAAAGGAAGTAAGTATAGTGGAAAAGGCAGTGTGCTGTGATTGGCTGAGAAGCTCAAGCAGGCGGGTCTTGTTCTGATAAGTCAACATTGCAGGTGTAGTGGAGTCTCAGCGCTGCTACAAGCAACTGGGGTGTTGGGAAATATTTTATCATCCCCAGAAACAGCCTGATCTTTATCCTCATGGCTTGAGCAGCAGGTGACAGGTTCATCTGCTCCAGACTGGAATCACAGCATGGTGAAAAGTGAGAAACTTGTCAGACCTGCCAACGTCCAAGTGGCTTCAGCACTACAAGCAGCTAACGCTAACACTACAAGAGGCTGAACTGGAGGATTAGGGCAGTGTTTTTCAACCCCTGTGCCATCATGTAAAGGGTGAATGATGCTTTCCGTGCTGATATGACGCCTTAGGACACAGTAAATAAACATACATTATGGGAAAAAAACTCTGCTAGCTTAATGCTAATGTCTTTGGAAAATAGACTAGAAATGCTAATAGTTAGCATAACAGTCACAGAACTTATTGGAACAAATTAAACAGAACATTTCACTTACTCAGGACAAAGAACAAACTCTAATTATTTCAGTAATAACTGGAATATATATTCCTCAATCAGAAAATTACGGACAATAATAAAAATACTGACATAACGCACAGTAAGTAACTACGGAAGCCCAAGAGGCTCAAAACGCAAATCACCAGTTCATCCAGAATTTACAGATACTCATCACTGTTCGCAAGGAGAATATATGTGTGTGTAAGAGTGACAATATATGTATGTGCAAGGAGAATATATGTGTGTGCAAGGAGAATGTGTGTGTGCAAGGATAATATGTGTGTGTAAGAGTGACAACATATGTATGTGCAAGGAGAATATATGTGTGTGCAAGGAGACTATATATATATAGGTGTGAAAGGAGAATATGTGTGTAGAATATATGTGTGTATAAGCATAAGAATATATGTATGTGCAAGGAGAATATATGTATGTGAGAGGGCCAGAATGAATTATGTCTTGTACGGCCCCTCATAGCCCTTCATAGATCAACCTTACAGACACTCCATTTATTTATTTATTTATTTATTTTCCCTTGTCCTGTTCAGCAGCTGAGGCGTGCAATATTGTATGATTGTAGCCTTTTACTATCCGAACAGATTTTAATGTTAGCAGCAGGATGAGACCGAATGTCCTCCTGCTGCTGCCTTTATTTAAAGCTGGCATCCGGCATGGCTGCTGGACAGGACCGGGACGGAAATGCTCAGAGAGCGAGAGACAGAAAGAGGGAAAGATAAAGAGAGGGAGAACGGGAGGGGGGGGGCACAACCTATGCACAAATTCACAACAAATGCAAAACAGTGTTGTCGACGCACCACACGCAACCAAGAACAATCCCAGACCCCAATCTAGACAACACCAAAACAGAGCCAACAACCAACACAAAAACTGACAGAACCATACATATACATAATATTTTTTTTCTTTCTTTTTTTTCTTTTTTTTTTTCCTCCTCCCCTGACGAACCATAGCAGTGAACAGACCAGTAACTAGTAGTAAACTCGGGGCATCAAGAGAGGGCTACCACAGATCACCATTAGTCTAACCATCACAAAAAGACAAGGTATGTGAAGAGTGATTAAAGATCCGCGTGATCATGGAAATATGATGGTGATAGTGATGGTGATAGTGATCATGCATATATGACCTCTGACCCCTGAGAAGGCTAGAAGCAGGCCAGAGAGGCCCTCAGAGCCCAGACAGCCGGCGGTCATCACAGAGCCCGGATCCAAGCCGCTCCCCCAGGCAGACGCCCACGCTCCGCTTCAGAAATGGGGCAGAGGAAAGCCCCGGCCGGGGACCCCGGCGGTCCAGGGGCCCGGGCCCCGCGGAGCCACGACCGGCAGGAGCCGGTCCACAGAGCCGAGAGCCCCCCAGGACCCCCCGCCAACCACAACCACAGCCCCACCCCCAAACCCCACCGCTGCAGACAGGTATGCACCCCCCAGAGCCAGCAGCCCCCCAAACCACAGCCGGTCCAAACCCCAGGCCTGTTGGGAAAACAACAGCCCCCACCCCACGCCTCATGAGTGTTGATGGGGTATATGTTGTTTGCGATTAAAATTGAGGGACCGTAACCACACCGTGCCGCGAGCGAGGCCAAACGAGCAGTCCCATCTGCCTGAACAGCCCCACCCCCGACATGGCGCGCCAAGACCCCCCGACGTGTGTGTTTGTATGTATTTGGTCGTGTTAGATGACTAAGTGCAATTAAGACTGAGAGGCGAGCCACTGAAGGGTGCAGTGATTGAGGCCACTTAGATGGCCCCCTCCACCACACCCAACCTGATAAGCCCGCCTCCCAAAGCCCTACGTGTGTGTGCATGAGAGCGGGGGGAGCGGGGAGTCCAGGGATGCCGCAGCACCCCCGTCACCCAGGAGCCCCCCGACGAAGGACAGGGCCAGGAGCGCCCCCCCCCCCGCCCCTGAGGACCAGGGTGGACAGCGACCATAGCCAGAGAGCCACTGACCCAAGAAGCACACACCCATCATGCATCAGAAGGAGTGGAGGTGAAGACAGACAGGGGGCAGCGGAAGGACCCAGACCCAGGGCCCACCACCCGCAGGCCCACCGGGGCTACCCCCCACAGGGCACCACACTCTCTCCTCACATATACCTCCAATCACCCACACATATACACCCACACATACAGACATACATACATACTTGCATACTTACAGATACATACCCACACATACATACACACTTACACATACATAGTCACACACATATACATACATATCCAGATACACACCCACACACTCACATACACATACATACATACCCACTCATACAAAAACATACATACACACTCACACATACACATGCACGTACACACACACACCCACCTTCCCCCACCCCCCAACCCCCACAGCCCACCACCACCACCCCCCTATCTACCCCCCCATCCACCCCACCCCCCGTCCGCCATCCCCCCACCCATCCACCCCACCCCTCTGACACTTCATTTACTACTGAAGCCCATCCAAAGCCTTGAGTTTAACGGTTACAATGTTTGCCGACAGTATGTGTATAGCTGACAAAACTCTGGATTCAAAAGAACATGCACCTCGCTTTTGTTTTTAGGATAGTTAGTTATAAGTTTCACAATCCTTTTATTGAAAGGAATACGCACTCCCTGTCATTGTGAGCTGACAGTATGGGTTTGGACCATACTTGTGAAACAATTCTGCACTACTTCTGAGGTTAATATGTGGGTTTCCCAGATGAACGGAATAACTACAGGAAGTGTACTGAAGTAAAACACAAACACATGTTATTGTTCAGCTGCTACACTAGTGCAGGAAAGCTTCTCAGAGAGAAAGTTCCAGTTATTTCCAGACACATCCATTGTAGTCATTGTGTAGAAAGTGGCTAACAGTAGCATGCTAACTGATATCGGTCAGATGTTGATATGAATTTAAGTTGGTAGAAATGTGCCAACAGCTAGCGAAAAAATAACTATAGGCACTCACGTGTGGGTGTGGTGGCTGGAGACGTCGTGCTGGTGGTTGGAGGGGTTTTGGTGGTTTTGATTGGGGAGGTGGTAGTCTTGGTTGGAGGGGCTGTGGTGGTGGTTTTGGTTGGGGAGGTGGTAGTTTTGGCTGGAAGGGCTGTGGTGGTTGTTTTGGTTGGGGAGGTGGTAGTCTTGGTTGGAAGGGCTGTGGTGGTGGTTTTGGTTGGGGAGGTGGTAGTTTTGGCTGGAAGGGCTGTGGTGGTGGTGGTTTTGGTTGGGGAGGTGGTAGTTTTGGCTGGAAGGGCTGTTGTGGCGGTGGTTTTGGTTGGGGAGGTGGTAGTTTTGGCTGCAAGGGCTGTGGTGGCACTGGTTTTGGTTGGGGAGGTGGCAGTTTTGGCTGCAAGGGCTGTGGTGGTGGTTTTGGTTGGGGAGGTGGCAGTTTTGGCTGCAAGGGCTGTGGTGGTGGTTTTGGTTGGGGAGGTGGTAGTTTTGGCTGGAAGGGCTGTGGTGTGGTGGTTTGGTTGGGGAGGTGGTAGTTTTGGCTGGAAGGGCTGTGGTGGTGGTCGTTTTGGTTGGGGAGGTGGTAGTTTTAGTTGGAACGGCTGTGGTGGTGGTGGTGGTGGTGGTGGTGGTAGTTTTGGTTGGAGGGGTTTTGGTGGTGGTGGCTATGATCGGGGAGGTTGTTGAGTCTGGAGGGGTCATGGTGGTTGTTATCGGAGGGAGGCCTGCACAGGTGACATTCAGGTCGCTGTCAGTCCCCGTGGACGTGAAGCTGACGTAGCCTGGCTGGTTGGTGATGATCTGGCTGTTGATCCAGCTCATGTAGCGGGACACTCGGGCGTACACTCCTGGTAATTCCGGTCTGGCACAACCAATTCCGAAACTGACGATTCCCAGCAGAATCCAAACATCACCCTGTTTGCTCACCAGTGGACCTCCTGAATCCCCCTGAAGGAGCAGAAACATGAAGAGTCAGTGAGGAGGAGGAGAGGTCTTCACAGGAGGGATATATTGGACCCAAATGGACTTCCTACTGGAGGTTCCTATGTTCTCTAAAAGTAGAACAGGAGGCAGAATTTTCAGCCACCAGGCTCCTGTTTTGTGAGACCAGCTCCCAGTTTCAGTTAGGGAGGCTGACACAGTCTACTTTCAAAGCTAGGCTTCAGACCTTTCTATTTAGTAAAGTAGTTCGGGCTGATTCAGGCCTCTGGACCATTTTCTTAGTGGCTGCTGTAGGTTGGGCACTCTATCTCGCTCTCTGGGATTGACAGTTCACTCCACTATGGGAGACTAAAAGTCAGAACACCAAGAACCCTGGAAGAACAGGTTGTCTCAAAAATTGAATATTAATGTGATCGAGGGATTGCACACAGGTCATCAATCAAAACAACTGATCCATTGATATAACGAGACAACCCAGACCCAATGGGTGCAAGCGGTTTACCTCAGGCTTCCAGTTTCACGCCACCTCTCTCCTGACTCACTTGACATGTTTCACGACTACGTGTCATTAACCATTGTCTCTCTTCTAGTCTATGAACTTTCTTCCTCCTGTAGTCTTTCTCGCTCATGTGGAACTGCTGCGTTTTCTCTGCAAAAGTGTCAAGGAATGACTATGTTGTAATTGACGCTATAAAAATAAAGCTGAATCGAATTGAAAATGTTTACCTGACAGGCGTCCTTTCCTCCTTCTCTGAACCCGGCACACAGCATGTTGTCTGTGATTTCACCCACTCCATAGTCACAGTTACACTGTCTGTTCCCCACAACCGGCACCTGCACCTCCATCAGGTCATTAGAAACAGAGCCTAAAACAACACACACAAACTCAGATCAAGAAAGTGTTATCGAGACAACTGGGGTCCATGACAACAGGAGATAAATTCTCCCCCTATTTGTCATGAAGTACTCAAGTAAATTACACATAGTTCTGTTGGACTTATTCATTCATGGTCATATTGTGTCACACCTAATGTTGGCCTTGTTCCTATGTCCGTGGAAACACTTATCTGAAGAACTGGTCTTCCTCCGACATCCCAAAAACAAACCCACTGCAGAGATTTGATTTTTAGGCAGCTATGGCTTGGTTGATGTGGTTTTCTCTCAACTGGGAAATCGCACATCCCCACCAACATCTGTGCACACGTTGAAGTGTTCTTGAGCAAGACACTGAACCCTAAACTGCACCCCAGTCTGTAAATAGGTGAATAAGGGTTACATTCTAAAACACTTTCGGAGCTGTTAAAGCAGTGGGAAAAGCACGATATAATTGAAGTTCTTGCTTGGCTATCAGAGGAGGCGGATGCTTTTTCTATCGCTGATCACCTGGTCTTTCAACGATCATTTCATTGACGACCACAGGAGCGGGGGATCCTGCCTGCCCGGACGGGGCCTGGCATGCCGGGTATGTGATTGATGTCCGGGGCAAGTGGCGGGGTGTCACATGCCTGGCACCCCTGTCCGTTGAGGACATAGGAAATGTTTGCATTTTCGGATTTATGATGACGGGCCTGCAGCTGAGTGGCTTGTGCTGCGGCCTGAGCTTCTGAAGAATTAAGAAGACCTCCAGCACAAAAGACGTCCAAGGGATGACGGCCTTTTCAAATCAATGGGCAAAAGCTGACGCCGACTGTTTGTGCGAACTCTTTCGAAAGCTGGACAATTTGGGTGATGGACGATTGAGACGCAAGTTGGTTGTCACCATCACCGAGAGGGTTAAACTTCAGCATTTGTCTGAAAAAAGTTGAGAACCAAGCAGAGAGAAGGTCAAAACGGCTCCTTCCACACCAAAACACGATACCAACTGATTGCATCTGGCAGCCCTTGGAATTCAAAACACTTCTGGAAGACTCAAGGACAGGGATTGCTTATCTATCTGTAACCTTCAACTCTCTCTCCCAATCCACGCCGCCTCACTCCGGACTGCTTCCGTCGAGGCGTCTCCACAGCGACTGGGTCACTACGAACTGAATGCCGAGGGGGACGGGCCAAACTACACACACATACATGGACTGATAGCCTCACACCTGCACCCACGACGTTTTCGTTACCCCTAACCAACCGCCTCCCCCACCCTTCTGCTGACGAACACTGGGGGTGACCTTGCTCAAGAGGATCAGCCATGATGCTAAGCTAGCACAGTAAATGGCCACAGGCCCTGCATTCCCACCACAGACGCGTTGCGTCAAAACGAGCCACATTGTTCAGCGTCGGACATCAAAATTGACGCGCGTTCAACTTCTCGCGTTTGATGCAAAATCGCGTTCGGTGTGAACGCAGCTTTACAGTCTTTCCAGAGAAACCGGATGATATTCAGGGTGGCAGGAGGCCTCAGGCCTCAAAACCCTTCACACATGGATGACATAACTCGTTAAGTAATTTCACACCAATTACTGCACCTTAGAAGATTCTTCCCTGAAACTCATGAAGTATGCAGATGACACCAGCGTAATCACTCTGATCTGGCATGCTGACAAGTCTGAATACAGACAACTGGTCCACTAGTGCAGTCAGAACCACCTGGAGCTGAACCCGCTCAAGACTGTGGAGGTGATGTTGGACTTCAGGAGAAATCCCCCAACATCTGCCCCCCCTCACCATCCTCAGCAACACATTGTCTAATGGGGACACCTTCAGGTTCCTGGGTTCTACCATCTGTCTGGCCCTGAAGTGAATCCCCTACATGGACTCTGTAAAGAAAAAGGCCCAGCAGCGGTGCTACTTCCTGCAGCAGCTCAAGAAGTTTAACCTGCCAGAGGAGTTGTTGATCACCTCTGAAACCACCATCATTCAGGCTATTCTACTGCAAGCTAATCAGTATCTGGTTTGGATTGGCCACCAAACAGCACAGACACAGACTGCAAAGGACAATCCAGCTTGCAGAAAGAATAATCTGGGCCGACATGGTCTAGCTTCAGGACCTGCACCCTGACAGAGTCAGGAAGTGGGCAGGTGAAACCTCTGCAGAGCCCTCACCTCCTGCACACATACTCTTTGAACGCCTTCCCTCTGGTAGGCGTTGCAGTGCATTGTACATCAAACCAACCAAACACAAAGACAGTTTCTTCCCCCTGGCTGTTAAGCTCATGAACTCTCAGTAATCAGAGACTCAGGAACCACTGTGCAATTACTCTCACTTACACATATTGGCACAACTTTGTGCCTCAAGAACACTGCCTCTTTGTACATACACTGTATATATTCTAGATTTAGAATGTTTATATTTGTTCTATATTGGTTCTACCTTATTTTTCAGTATTGAGTATCCTTTTGTACAACGAGAGTTAAAGACACAGCGCAGTAACATTCACTGTTTGTTGTAAAACTGGGTCAATCAAGATGATTCTGATTCTGAGCTCATAACATGGAAGTGAAAATCCATTTGCCATATAGAGCTGACCCACCTCCCTCTGTTAATGCACCCCATCCGGTGACCCAGGTGCTGACCCCCGCGTGGACGGAGCTGTCTGAGGCTGCCAGGCAGACGGGCACAATGTAGTCGGTGAAGGGCACGTCTGAGGCCAGCCTGAGCAGGGCTATGTCGTTGTCTTCTGTAACAGTGTTGTAATTAGGATGACTGATGATCTGTGAGACGCTCCGAGACTCCTCGTTGGGGTTCGGTCCTGCTTGAGTCTGACGGCCCAGGTACACCGTCACCTGGCCTGCTGTGATCCTGAGAGCCATAGAGGGAAGAGAAACCTCACGTTCACGTCTTCAGCTGACTCCAAATTTCCATGTGGAATTACAGTCGGTGAAGATGCCTGGAAGTGTATCTACTCACGTCTCGAAGCAGTGGGCGGCGCTCAGCACCCACCGATTATTAATGAGGGATCCTCCACAGAAGTGGCCCCCAGACCGGTGCAGACTGACCTGCCAGGGCCAGCTGCCTTCAGGGGCCACTGCTCCTCCAACGATCCTGGTGTTTCGAGATGCTCTGCCACACACTGAACACAGTTTAACATGAACGTAGTCTGAGCAACACTGTCCGCCATGAACACAAACAGCTGTCTCATCCTTTCTCTGATAGACTGAAAGCTTTTGTTCATCATTAACAACATATTGAAAATATTGACAGAAGAGGAGAGGGTTAATCATTGTAGACTTAAAGAGGAACTCACCAGACAGCTGCGACGCAGACTCTGAAATACAGGAAAAGGGACTTGAAACAACATTCCGGGTTCACATCTCAGGTGGTTACTTCACTGCCTGCAGTGGCAGAACTTGGTGCAGTTCATTCTCGGAGGTGAACATTGATTCAATTTCAATTTGGAATTTTTGTTTAATCAAAAACAACTTGTGAACTGTGTGACAACGATATTACAGGTTAGAATGAGCTTGTTATGTGTTCATTTTGCAGGAGGTGAAAATAGATGTGGGGTTAAGGTCTATTCACACTCCTGGTGAAGACAAAAATACTTCAGACACTCAGGGGTTTGCATCAACAAGTTAGAGCTCCGTTTGTCAGAACTAATTTCGCAAACTTTCTTCTGCTGTGTAACCCATGAAGTTTTTTGTGATTGGTCGATTTTTCTTGTTTTCCACCAAAACGGATGCTGCCTTTGTCACCTGTTCTTCATCTCAATACCAAATCTTCCTTCTCCTCTACTTCAAACATCTGTTTTTCTAACTAATCCTCCTCCTCCTTCCTCCTCTCATACACTGCTGTCTCCTCCATTGCCTCACTCCCTCGCTGCATCATGGAAACGTCAGGAGAAGTGTGTGGTGAGGGGGTGTGGCCTGCAGCTTCTTTGAAATGTCCTGACTGAAAAAAGTTTTTTCTGCTGCTGGCTGTCAGGAGGCGAAATTAGTTCTTCTTCCTTTTGGAGTATGAATAGACCTTTAGGGTTAGGGGACCCACTGTAACTAGCATTAGCAGTAGCCTGTATCCTGAGTGGCTTTGATTAGCATGATGAGCTTAAATCACGGTAAGTTTCTCTTTCTAAGAACTGTCTGCATGTTGGTAGTTAAGTTGCTGATTTTTTGAATTGTCATTAGATAGAAACTCAGTTTCTTTAAGAATAGTCAGTATTCACATTATAGAGCATCTTCCTCCTACTGATGAACTTAGTGAGTGAATGAGACTGACCCAGCTCAATACTAATAGTTCAGTGGATGCTAATGCTCACACTATATAAACATGTCACCATCATTACAAGACACATCTGCTATTCTGAAAACAGAAATGACTTGTTTCTCTCCAGTTATCTAGTATTAGTGGGCCGAGAACAGACCCCTGTGGTACACCACGGACTGAATTACAGAGTGTGACAGAGAAGGTTCAGTGTGACAGATCAGATAAAGTTCAGCTTCTGTTCTCAGTCAGATTTTCAGAAACATCAGGGTGATGGTATCAGCCCCCCTGTCATGCACCCCCCCTCCCACCGCCCCTCTGAGGATGCGATCCAGGTGTGAACATGCAGCCTTACCTGGAATCAGCAGAGTCAGCACAGCCGTCACACACATCACTCTGTAGGAAGCCATGACTGGAAATACAGAGCTGCAGGTCTGCTGCAAATTAAATACGCTACCTGGTCACAGCACATCCCCGCCCCCACCCCCGCCCTCAGAGGTAAAGACACACCTGTGTCACCTGTGTATGTGTGTGTGCCTCATGTCCCGACCTCTGTCACAGGCAGCGCTGCATCTTCACATTCCTCTCTATGCATTCTGTTGACCAATACATTCTGAGAATTTCTCACTTCTCGTTTAAGGTAACTGAGGAATTCATACCACAAATCAGAGCAACAGAGAGGTACTACAGGGAAACTAAACCAGACACAAAATTACCCCACAAAAGAGAAGTACAACTATGACTGGGGTTTTGGTTTAAAAAAAGCAGAAATTTATTCCTTAAATGAATCTAAATGTTGTGTGAAGAGTGAAATCTTCAGGACATTTCCACTGAGGTTTTCTGTTCAGGCGCAGCGATCAAATATGAAATAATATTCATGAAGAGCTGTTGATGAAAGAACCACCGGGTCTGATGTAAAGTGTTTCAGTGTAGAAGGTACATGGAGTATCACGGAGAAACAGTTTCACCAGGTTCAACTGGTCAGACTGCCTCTGGATTATTGTTCTTTTACATCAGATAGCGAATACAGCATCGGCAGACGTAGGTTTCCTCTGCCGTGCATCAGCTCACGGGAATGCGTCTCGGCAGGGTCGCAGACACACGCAGACCTGTCTTTAGCCAAGAAGACGTCACGACAGCTCAAAAAAACACACACGAGTAAGGAAAATGTGTTGCACAAGCCACCGTGTTCAAGTTTAACTCAACACGTCCCTCTGCAACAAAAGCCTGGTCTGGAAAGTGCAGATTGATAGTTGTCCTGTGGACGGATTGCTCAGTGTTCCATGAGATGCTGTTTTTGAGAACTTAACCCTGCTTTATTCTCCTCAACTTCCTCTCTGACCTGTCTGGTGTGTTCCTCGGTCATCACGATTTATACTGAGTTTAAATTGCGCACAGCTGGACTCTATTGACTGATTAAGAGTCTTCTGAAGGCGCTTGGTGGACCTAAAGGGGGACAAAGTTTTTTCAATTATTTCTTTGTGAACAACAATGTAAAAATCTTGTATAATTTTCCATTTATTTCACAATTATTCTGCACTTTCTGTTTACTAACTGCAGTTGATAAACTAATTTTATTACATAAAATCAAAAATAATGTGACAAAATGTGCAAACATTCGAGAGACATGAATGCTTTTTTTAAGTTATTGCGCAGTACGGAGAGCAAAAATGTGACCGTCCCTGTTATGGTGTGTTTGAGGAAGTTTTCTTTGAGGGGAACACGCTTCAAAATCATTTCAAAGAAATGGATTAGAGCACGTTGAGCACTGAGTCATGAAAACCTGTCGGATGGCTCTTCTGTTTTCTCTAGATATCTTTGCCGATGTGCGGCTATTCGAGGTAAGACCTCCCTGATGTCACCTGAGAATGTGGAGATAATCTGCTCTGTTATGTAAGAAATCATTAACCAAGAAGTAGTCTGAATTACTTTCCAACGCCACAAACTTCAAGTTACCAGGATGTCAGTTCAGCACTTTTTGATTTATTCTATGCAGACTGGGGGTCTATTCCAGTTCTGATTTTTTACTCTCCTGCATTCATACATTTTGAGATCAGTCGCAGGTTTCATTGATATGTGGAAATAAATCAGATATGTATGAACATGAGATTCGGCAGAAATGCTGAAAAGGTGAGCATGTCAGGTCACGATGTGACACCGTTGGTTCGTTATACGATATAAGTGTTAAGAATGGCGTGTATTCACTTGTATTTCAGAGAAGTGTATTTAAGTCCCGTCACCTTTTTGCTGATGAATATTTTTCCTGCACCATCAGTGGATGGTTTGTCAAATCGTGCACCCTGCAGAGGTTACAGTGTAAAGATGGAAACAGCTCCCCCTGCTGGAACTGCTTACTCACTGTCACCTGAAACAGTTCAGTTTGTTTTTCACTGCCATACCATCTCATGCAGCCTTTATGAACATTAACATACCCATTTTAGTCTCCAGATGCTTCTGTCCTCTGAAATTTTCAATAAGTTTCTTTTTTAATTACACATGAAAAACATCTTAATCTTGAAGCTAGCAGACTAGCATTAGCCTCAAAGCTGTGCTGTTGGGGGGAGTTACAGAAAACATGCATAATAAAACAACTAAGTTTCGTTTACATTTATCACCAGAAAGCATCATTAAAACTGGCTTTGTGTTGAGATTGTAGTCGTTTGTTTCTGTGAAGGCGTGTGTACTATTAGCCATGCAAAGCTTCACTGTTTCAGTCTGAAGGTTATGAAATCAGGCCGCATGTGGCCCCTGAGTGTTTGCTGGCCCTGTTTAAACGGTGGCGGCTGTTACCCACTAGGTGTCGCTGTTTGCCAGACGCAGTGATCACCTGAAGCAATCACAGCATGAAACACTGAAATGTGGGATTCTTGGCTCTATGACACACATCCAGGGAGTCCTTTAGCCTTTACAGGGAAGAAATCCACCATCACTGAACAGATCATCTTTCAGTTCCACCTGCGGACGCCATCGCTCTGAGCCATGTGGGATCCACAGTGTGCGTCCGTGGAGAACAGTTGTACCGAGCATGTGCAGAACTCCAGCTGCGGCGCGTCTGCACAGCAGCCATGAGCGTGGAGCTGGAGCCCGGCTGTTTGGGAAAAGTGTCACCTTGGGAGCCATTCATAAAAGTGTTTTCAGCGGCGCACTGTTGTCATGTAAAAAACACTCGAAATGCAACGAAAGCTTTAGATTTTCTTTTTTCAGTCTGAGTACAATAAAGAAACTGACTTTTTAACTTAATAAGCAATAAAACTGGCTTTAGCTGTCGAGTTTTTCCCTTCCCGTGAATGATTTGTGTCTGATCGGGTTTCTGTTTTGATCTCAAAGTATTGGACTGATTATAAAGTGACTGTACCAGAAAGCCAACGGGCCTCACCTGAAATTCAGGTGTGACCTGCTGAAAAGTCCCAGAACAAAATGGCAGCAGAACCATTTATAGAAACTGCAAAAAAGTAATAATAATAAATTGCTCAGAGCTCTTTCCACACAGTGATAATTGCTCATGCCATTGTTCAGTGGCTCACAGGCTTCCAGTCCGCAGCATGAAAACAGTTTATATAAAGGTTTTAACAGATGAAGTCTGTAACTTCAACACAGAAATCAGTCCCGCTCTGAAACACAGCTACACATCGCCCAAGAGCGAGACACTCAGTAATTAACTTACTCCCAAATAAGCAAATCTCACCAACATGCGAAAATGATTAACTTTTTCTATTTCCTTCTATTTTCCCAATTAAATCTTGAGTCAACTTTTGTCTTTCATGCAAAATGAATCTAACATCTTCTGATGACTCAAACATCGCAGATGACAGGCCATTACCTTGTTTTCTTGTCTTTAATTTCAGTGTACACAATGTGGTTAATTAAGATTTAAAGGTAACAGGAAGTGGAACGTCACGATTGTCTTTGTCTGTTTAACCATTTATCAGAAACAATCTGGTTGCTCTGGTTTTTCTCTCCAGGTGTGTGTGTGTGTGTGTGTGAGCGTTCTCGTATTTCTATCCTTGTTGGGGCCAAATGTCCCCACAAGGATAGCAAAATGTGGAACGACGTGCCTTGTGGGGACCTTTTTCCGGTCCTAAGTAGGAGAAACAGTGTTTTCTTGACCATGTTGTTGTTACTGAAAAAAGTAAAAGTGCAAAAACATTTCTTTAGGGTTAGGCTTTGTTTTAGTGTGGGTTAGGGTTAGGGTAAGGGTCAGGGTTAGGGGCTAGACATGAATGGGAGTCAATGGAAGGTCCCCACAAGGATAGAAATACGAGACTGAGCGTGTGTGTGTGTGTGTGTGTGTGTGTGTGTGTGTGAGGATGACTGTGCAGTCCTGCATACCTGCACATCTACTTATGGATCACGTCTGAAAACTGGACCGTCAACTTCATGTCGGGTAAAAAGAATTAGTTCCTGGAAAAATCTGCGGTCCCTCCTTTGAAAGTTCTTCCGTCCGTCACACCAAACACAGGCGCCTGAAAATCAGACACAACATTCCGCTTCGTGTCTTTTCATGTAAACCGTTTATCATTTAGAAATGATGTGTTTGTTTCCTTCCATTTTGATTTTCCATATTTAAAATGATCATACAGCTTACATTGTTGTTTATACGAAACGCAATCTGATTATAAAAACTTTTACAATTTATAATATGGACATTTTATTTTATATTCCAGTTTATATTCCAGTTTTAGTTTGTTGTTTTGTTTTGGGTGCTTATTGTTTTTTTGATCCATCGGCACTGATTTTTTTTTTCCCCTTTCTAGCGGTTTTTATCCAGTTTAGCCATTTGATATATATATTTTTATTTGCCTTTTTTTTTAGCTTATTCATCTACGGTTGCCTTTTTTATCAATGTTAGCATTTTTGTGCTTTTTTTTTTTTTTTTTTTTACTTTTTTGTTGTTGTTTTAATACTAGTTTCTCATATATTTTAGTCATTTCAACCACTTCAGCTATTTGACCCTTTTTAGCCATTAAGCGAGAGTTCTGGTCAGAGACAGTCTGGTTTACAAATAAAAATAAAATAAAATAAAATAAAATGTCTGAAACTCTACAGTAGGCGTCCAGAGAGGAGCTCAGGGAGGAGAGAAGTCTCCCAGAGACCAGAAGGGCAAAAGTTGGCTTCGTATTGATTTCCGGTGTGAATCCAGCGGCGAAGCCTCACCGTCCTTCTGACCTTCTGTGTTTTGAGCAGGAGGCGTCAGAGAAGTCACCACAGGAATAAGGAACAGGAAGTGGTCCGTGGCGACCGAGCGTTCATGGCCACGCTGCCATTTGATCCTTCGATATCGACTCTTCCTGTCATCGTGGAGCAGAATTCAATACGCGCTGGTTTGTTCACGCACTAACGGGGAACGCCAGCTGCAGTATCAATTCCAGCTACACCAGCAGGAACTCGTCAGGTGGTCTAACAGTAAGCAGAACTCGAGGCTTCTGGGACGCCAGCGACTTCTCCAGTTCCCTCACATGTCAAAACGTTGGAACTTTAGGGCTTCCAGGGGTTCTGGGGTCACGGCTGTGGGGTTTCTGGTCTCTGGACCTTAAAGGTGCTGTAGGCAGGATTCAGCATCTCCGCCATCTTGCTTAGGTTTACCTAAGCAAGATGGCGATTTGACCCATCTAATATGGCGATTTGAAACCCAGCACAGCCAATCCTGTCATGTTTTCTCTGACATCACGGCCTTACGCAAGTTAAGCCCCTCCCACAAGAACGTGCGACGAACGCCACACGACCAATCACGGTTAGAGCCTCAGGGGCTCTTCTGATTGGTCAAAGATACCTGGAGCTGTCGAGATTCCTTTTCAGCTCAGAACAGAGACAGATGGAAACGCTGCGCCCTCGCGGTAGTGCAATTATGCTGCACTCCTAAAGGATTATCAATGGATACTCTAACATTTAATCCAAAGAAAACACAGAAAAATTAGCATTGGCTAGCAAAATCCTGCCTACAGCACCTTTAATGTCAGACTGATTCTGATCTTGCTGATCACATCAGGCTGCAGAGACAGACTCAGATGGAACTCCACCAATCTTCTCCACTTCTCTCGACTGAACGTTTCTTCTTAGACATTCTGGTTCTGATCGTATTTTTATCAAACACGCTGATCGAGTCTGTCCCCATACGAACACAGGAAAAGGCGCCAACCCCATCATCCAAATATAAACATGGATCAACTGCTGATGTTATGAAAACTGCTTCAGGTCGTGTTCAATGACTGCGACCAAAAACAGCCCAGGTTGACTCAAAAGGAACTGCGGTCCTGCGAGGTGCATCACTGTCCTCATGTGTCTCTGGAACCGGTTTAACCACATGAATACGAAGGAGTTACTCGAACAGATTTATAAAAAGGTTTTATTGACGGGAGTGACTCCTGGTTTACTGGACTGACCTTTACAAGAAGCTGCTCCAAACCTCTCTGGAAACGTAATGATTAAAGGATTACTTTTAATGGCCACGTTTACATGAGAGTTTTAATTCTTTAATTCTGAATAAAACTGAATTTTCCTTTAAAGGTGCTGTAGGCAGGATTTGGCATCTGATTTGACCCATCTAAGATGGCGATTTGAAACCCAGCACAGCCAATCCTGTCCTGTTTTCTCTGACATCACGCCCTTACGCAAGTTAAGCCCCTCCCACAATAACGTGCGACGATCGCCCCTCGACCAATCACGGTTAGAGCCTCAGGGGCTCTTCTGATTGGTCAAAGATACCTGGAGCTGTCGAGATTCCTTTTCAGCTCAGAACAGAGACAGATGGAAATGCTGCGCCCTCGCTGTAGTGCAATTATGCTG
The DNA here is from genome assembly GCF_902148845.1 of Salarias fasciatus. Lineage (NCBI taxonomy): Eukaryota > Metazoa > Chordata > Actinopteri > Blenniiformes > Blenniidae > Salarias > Salarias fasciatus. The sequence continues at coordinate 19,974,664 of NC_043748.1, read as the reverse complement.
CACTCCTAAAGGATTGTCAATGGATACTCTAACATTTAATCCAAAGAAAACACAGAAAAATTAGCATTGACTAGCAAAATCCTGATTACAGCACCTTTAAAATGACTGAATGAATTTTTTTTTTTCCAAATTAAACTTAATTCCAAATAAATTGGCTGGTTTAATTGGACTTTAAAGCGATACTTCAACATGTTGGCAAATTGGCCCGTTTAGCGCAATTCATTAGTCATTTCGAACAGTATACTTACTTTTTTTGTGAGGGCGAGCTGTTGTTTATTCAGAGTTGAGTCGGGGAAGGTTTTCAGGACGGACACAATGGAAGTGGATGGTATTTTGGTTCCCCCTCGTCAAACTCATCAAATACACAATATAACAACCCCAAAACACTTTGGTGGGCAAATTATAATCCGCACATTCACTACGCTGTGAAGTATTAATGCAAAATTACGAGATTAAGTTGTTTATGCGAAGATTGCTAAGACGGAACTACTTGTCTGGGCATAGTGATTTCAAAAGAAAAAGTAGTTCCCAGTATTTGCTTCAGTGTCGTAACGCTACAATATTATTTGTTGGTGTTCCACAGCGTAGTGAATGTGCGGATTATAATTTGCCCACCAAAGTGTTTTGGGGTTGTTGGATTGTGTATTTGATGAGTTTGACGAGGGGGAACCAAAATACCATCCACTTCCATTGTGTCCGTCCCGAAAACCTTCCCCGACTCACCTCTGAATAAACAACAGCTCGCCCTCACAAAAAAAGTAAGTATGCTGTTCGAAATGACTAAATAATTGCGCTAAATGGGCCAATTTGCCAAAATGTTGAAGTATCGCTTTAAAGCAGAATCAAATAATTCCTTGATCATGTATGCGTTTATTCTGCTTTAAGTTAATTCCAGTCATATTCCAAGATGGCCGCCTCAAGCAAGTGTTGGACTTGAACAGAGATAATTTATTTGATAGTAGCCTTCAAAGCAATGGATATAGTGAGAAGAGTGGATGGAAGGAATTATAAAAATGTGGACATTTTTAAAGCTGTAGCGTGAAAATTAATCAAGAATGAAAGAAAGAAAAACACAGGAAGTGGAGTTTGTTTACTTCCCTTCGATGTAAATGTGTCACTTCCAATCAGAACGCTCAACCGCTACAGTTAAAACGGAATCAAATAAAAGGTGTTTTCTGTGATCCTTAATTAAAAACCTTAGAAAAATCAGTCTTAAGATATTTCTTGGCCTAGTCCTGACGTTTCATCTTGTGTCTTGTTGCTGGTTGTTTTCCAGCCTTCCTCACCTTGGCCGTGTCCCTGAGTATTGCACACCTTGTGCTTTTTGGCACTCCAGTTTGGCAATTTTAAGAGTTGCTGCATCCCTCTGCAAGACATCTCACTGTTTTTGACTTTTCAGAGTCTGTCAAATCTCTCTTCTGACCCGTTTTGCCAAAGGAAAGGAAGTTACCTAATAATTATGCACACCTGGCATTGGGTGTTGATGTCATTAGACCACACCTTTTCTCATTACAGAGACGCACGTCACCTGATATGCTTCATTGGTAGTCGCTGGCTTTCAAGCCTGTACCGCTTGGAGTAGGACAACATGCATAAAGAGGATGATGTTGTCAAAATACTCATTTGCCTAATAATTCTGCACACCCTAGTTTAATTCTGGACTGTTTTAATTTGGAAAGATTTATTATGAATTTTAAAAAAACATCATGAACCGTGGAGACTTTTCCAAAGTAAACTCTCCTCATCACGTCTTTGATTGAACTGGAGCAAATCTGCTCTGTTTCCCACGATTCAACATTCACATGCAGAGCTGTGGTTTGGCCACATTAGGCGTGGATGCAGTTCCCTGGAGAAGAAATCCAAACGTTGCTACGTTTCTCATCACACTCTCGCTTTAAGGATTCCATGTCTTTGCAGGTTTCATCTTTTTGTGCAGTGCTTGGCGGTTTCACAGAAAGTCGATGACACAGCTCAGTCAATCATTACTGTATTCAATTTAATCCCTCAACTCCTCCTGTTTAACTTGACCTCAGATCATCACTCCGTTTTCAGACTACGATTTTCCGTTCATAACACCTGTCTTTATCCTACGATTCAAAACGAGACGGCAAATTAGAAGACTTCTTTTCCAACGCAGTTCTTCTGGTATTTATGTTGAACAACACATGACGGTTTCAAAAGCCTTTGTTTCGTCGTCACTTTGTGTTTTGGACTGATCTGAAAGCCCAGAAGATGTTAGTTACCTGTTTAATTTGACTTGAACTGAAAAAACAAACAAGATATTAAGCATTTAAGTTATTTCAAACAAGTTCTTAACAGCTCCTTTAACTTCAATGATTTTAATCTGTTAGATTTAATGTGTGTGTGTGTGTGTGTGTGTGTGTGTGTGTGTGTGTGTGACAATGTTCCTCCTCCTGAGCAGAGTTTATTTCTCTCATTCTGTTCTGATGAATCACTGATGAGAATGTTTCCTCGTTGACTCACACTCGTTCTGCCTGAAAACTTCAATTAACGCAAAAAAAAACTTGTCAAAGTGTCTTGAAGCGTCTCTTAAAGACGCGTCGAACACTTGACCTCTTCCTATCTTTTTTATGTTTCTGTCACCGCGGGCCTGACCGTCAGCATTGCCTCCTTCCCCGTGTCCTGACCTCCTTTTGTTCGTCTTGTTTGCCGTCAGACTTCATTCATTCAGCCGTCAGTCAGAGAAAACTTCCACTGATCCGTCACTTATGGCACGTCTGTCAGCCGGCTCTGGAACCGAGCAGCTCCGCTCAGGAACAGCTTTCCTGTGTTTCTGACGTTTACCGCATTTAATGCGACTCTTCTAGTAACGTTCAGTGTTTTATTTTCTTCTCCTGAGGCTCTTTACTCTGCCAGTCAAATGCATGTAGAGAATGAATTAAAAAATCATTTCTATTCAGGAGCTATTTCCGTGAATTTCCTAACAACAACAAAAAATAAATCATGTTGGATGTCCATGAGAAACTCCGAGCTGTGATTTACAGTTTCAACCTCATCTGCAGGAATGTGACCTGGGGACTTTCAGCGGGCCGCTGTATTCACAGCCTGGGTTTCGATCGGAATCCGAACAGTGTGGCGTTCACCAACGACTGCGTCTGAGCATCAGCCAAAACATTATGACCACCTGCTCCTGAACGCCTCTGAAGACGGAAGTTTCGGCACATCCCACACATGCTGGAACATCTCCAACCCGCTCGAGGCTTTTCTGCTTCGTCACGAGTCTCGATGTGCCAAAAACTGTCTGAAAGTTGCCAAAAACAAGTTAGAAAGATGTTTAAAAAAAAAAAAAAAAACAGGCTAGTTTTTACGTAATATCATTTATCCATAAATCAGATCAAATAAAGTTTGAAATATATCCATAAACAACCCAAGACTAAGCTGAATTGTCTCAGAAAACAAACCAAAATTACTTTAAAAATGTTCCTGAAAGTAGTTAGCCTGGCATGCCAGACTGACTTTATTTATGTGTTGCACACATATAAAGAAAGACATGTTTGCCCATGTTTCTCTGATCATGGAGAGACAGTCTGGTGCCAGGCTAGAGAATAGTACAATCAAAAATGTCCATAATTGTAAATTTCGTCTGAAAACATTGCAAATCTCATCTGAAATACGTCAAATGAATTTAAAATGTATCAAAACCTTGCTAAATTAAAAAAAGCCCAGCTTGCAATTCATATAAACTATGTAAAAAAAGATTAATAGCAGGTTAAAACGCATAAAAATTTCAATTTTTTTAAACTTTTTTTCAAAAGTCTATTTTCATTTCATATGAAAATAGTCCAAAACTCATCTCAAATTCATGAAAAACTGGTATAAAGTGTCCTGAAACTCATGTAATTGTCAGAAAACAGCATACACTCATCTAAATTATGCAATAATTCAATAGAAGCAAATAAAAAGAGCTCAAAGCTCTAATGAAAACCTCCAATACTAAAAATAAATAGTCTATGTCCACAACTCGTATAATCAAACACTTATCTGGGGTTTGGCTCAATCATTATCGACAGTTTATTTTCCTGAATAAAGCCATTCAGAACACTCCTGTTTGGTGAGGGCATCTTTGGACGAGTGCTTTGCTTGCGGGTGGGCGGAACTTCCAGTCAGGAGGTCGTGACATCAACGTGTGTTGACACTGACAACAGTCCACAGAATGAGAAATATCAACTTTTGCTTGAGCTGGCTGGTTAATGATTACTTCAGGGGCCCACAGAGGAGTGGGAGAACGCGGCGCTGCCCTTTGACCTGCCGCTGAACTTGAGAACAATGCGAGGTGAGTTTACGTGCTCCACTCGGCGCTGACGTGAGACAGGTGAGCTGTGTTGGGAGTGGCGTGTGGCAGCTGACAGGTGATGGAGGTGTGTCGGTATGTCCGTGGAGAGGGAGGGGTGGGGGGGGGGTGGGGGGAGGGTGGTGGGGGCGGGTCCTGGAAGGTTATTTATTCTGCAGCTGATGTGCAGCTCTGAACTTGGAGTCATGGCTTCCTACAGGGTGATGTGTGTGACGGCTGTGCTGAGTCTGCTGATTCCAGGTAAGAAAGGACGATTAAACCTGGTTCACTTCCTCAAAGGGGGGGGCGGGGGGGTCTCATGACAGGGGGGGCTTCATGTGGGGGGGGGGGGGCTCTGGAGCTCCAGCTGTCAGCACTGCACCTCTGTTTGACTGCCATCACTTACAAAGCAGTTTCTCACAAGTTACTGGAGATTATTTTTAAAGTAACTAGTTACTTTTCTCAAGCCTTTCTCTTCCCAGCATGACTGTTATTTTTTTTAAGAAATTATGAGAACAAAATCCTGAGATTTTTTTTTCCGTTAAAACCCACTTCTGTTCATTTGACCAGCCATCTTTAATATGTTACATTTGTGCAGAACTACAGATAATTTTGAAAAACCAATTCTGACTCAACGTCATAATTTCATTCAAGCGCGTTTTGAAATGTACTTAAGTACAAACATAAGAGGAAAAAGTGTGTTTTGAACTCCACTGATCTATCATTATAAGTTAGAATGCAATGTCTTTTTAAAGAATCAATTCCGCAGAATTTATTAATTAAACCCAGAAATAACAGTCTGCCTGGACTATATGTTATAACACACTATGAGTTTTTCACATGACGCCACAGGCGGCCTGGTCGAGATGTGTCACGGAGGATTTTCAACAGTCATCATGACACATTACATACATTCACACTGTCTGACCACATTTCTTTCAGCTGACGCTACATTTCAATTCTCCACCTACTGTAAACACTCTTTCTATTCTTTCCTATTGTTATTGCATTGTATTGGGAATCTCACAAATTAACCATCAGAACTCACTGAAATATGTCAAAATTTAATATTTGTTCAACGGTTTAGAGGCAGTATAAAGATTACTGAGCCGAGTAATATTTCACCATTTACAGATACAATTTATCTGAATGGGCTTTAGCTACTATTAATGACTATTTTCAAAATTATTGAGTACAACAGTACTGTTTTATCGAGAAAGTAGATACACTCAATTTAATGTTAGCCTCCTATTGGGTGTATGTTTAAAGGTACATTAAGGAGTTTGCACGTTTCATGTGAAACAACGGCCCCTGCAGGCCTTGGGCGTAACTGCAGCTTAGTGAGACACTCATGTCTGTGGCTTGCATCCATGTACGTGGACAGAAGAGGAGAACTCCTTCCTCGCTCTTTTAGTAGCGCTCGAGGAAAATTTAAGTTTCTTCTACCTGGTGGGGTCTGTGCTGGAGTTGTGGCAGTGCTAGAAGCCAGTCTTTTCTTACTTTCTGGAAGATCCATCCTCAGTACTGTTCAGTTGTTGCTCGCTAAGCATCTTGCGGAGTAATGGCGGATGAAACGAAAGCTAAGCAAATCAGGCCAGCGGGAGCGTGCATTACATCACATCCTCTCAAATTCTCCCCAAGAAACACAAACTGCCGGACCGGCACCGCAACTTTCAAGTGACAATTTAGCGCTGTTAGAGGTACTTACAATGAATATATCAGGGCACGTTGTACACATCATTGAATGTTTGTAACATTTTTATGATGGAAAATAAGTATTTTTAAAGTTGAAAAACTCCTTAATGCACCTTTAACATAAGACACATTATATACATTTATATGCAGTATGTGTGTATGTATATACACACATACATACATACATATATACATACATACACACACAGCACATACAATATACATATACAGTATATACAAGCATGCGTGTGGACGTGTGCACACACACACAGACTGATTGTTATTGCAGCACTCGTTTCACAGAAAGTGTCACACGGGCAGAAAAACCAGTCGGATGGGACGACTGAACGTCCTGCTGTGTTCACAGAGAACTCAGCAGACAAATGAAAGCACTTACACAACTGCTGTTTCAACTATTTGTTGTTCTTCTGTTTTTTTTTTTTTCCAGAGTCTGCGTCGCAGCTATCCAGTAAGTCAAAGCGTCTTTGCCTTCATGCTATCACTACATTACACACAGCGACTCAAAGCAGTAATAATACCAGCTAATCCTGTAAGATCATCGGTTTAATGGGTGTCAAAGTGACGGATCAGAGACAGAAACTTTTCAGAGGGAAAACTTTTAAACAGCACATTACAGATAAAAGGTCTCTGAAAAAGTGTTCCTTGTTGCGTGTTGTGTATTTCAGTTTCGAGGGTTGTGTCTCATCAGGGTTCATCCCGGTCGGTTGATGTTTAGCTGAGTTTAGTGTTTCAAGCTTTGGTCGGTGTCTTGTCATTCGGCCATGACAGGAGTTACATAATGCCCCCATCCCCCTGCAAATCACTACACGGTTGTAGTTCAGGGGGCATTGCTCATGTCTTGCGTTTGTATGTGTTCAGTATGTGGCATAGCGCCTCAGAACAACAGGATCGTTGGAGGAGTGGTGGCCCCTGACAACAACTGGCCCTGGCAGGCCAGTGTGCTCAGTTCTTCTAACAGACACTTCTGTGGAGGGTTCCTCGTTAATGACGTGTGGGTGCTGAGCGCCGCTCACTGCTTCGAGGGGTGAGTAGACTCCGTTCCAGACATCTTCATCTACTGTAATTCCACATGGAAACGTGGAGCAGCTGACAGGGGTTCTTCAAATGAAGACGTGAGCATGAGGATTCTGTTCCCTCCCTGGCTCTCAGGACCACAGCAAGCCAGGTGCGAGTGGCCGTGGGTCGTCAGCGTCAATTCGGATCTAATCCCAACCAGGTGATTCGGAACGTCGACCAGATCATCAATCACCCTGAATACAACACTGATACCAGCGACAACGACATAGCCCTGCTCAGGCTGGAATCAGCGGTGCCCGTGAATGAGATTAGTATCGTGCCCATCTGCCTGGCAGCCCCGGACAGCTCCATCCACACGGGGGTCAGCACCTTCGTCACCGGCTGGGGCACATTACAAGAGGGAGGTGGGTCGGATGTTAGAAAATGACTGCCACTGTCACTCTATGAGCTGATGCTCAGCCCAAGTCAATTGTAGTTTGTGTGAAGAGTTAAGAGGCTCAAACCTCCGGTCATCCTTGACATCTTGAGGCTCTTCACTTGTGGCACTGCTTGTGTCAGAATGAACTTCTAGATTACTGGTCCAAGAATTCGTCAAGGTTTCAAGGATGAAAGTTTTAGGATTTCAAAACTGAGAGTCATTACCTTCATGTGATGATTATAGTGGTTATGAGAAGAAACAATTCTTCAGGCGGCTGTTACTGACTGCATCTTGACGTGTGCCTATTGCTCCGACTTTGTGTTGTTTTAGGCTCTACTTCCAACGAGCTGATGGAGGTGAGGGTGCCGATTGTGGGGAACAGACAATGTAACTGTAACTATGGCGTGGGCCGGATCACAGACAACATGATTTGTGCTGGAGAAGAAGGGAAGGACGCCTGTCAGGTAAACATGTCGACAAGGCCATAAGAGTCCGGTGAGTTCCTCTGGTGTGGACCCCTCCTCACGGACTCCTCATATTTCTGCTCCTCCAGGGGGATTCAGGAGGTCCACTGGTCACCAAGCAGGGCGACCGTTGGGTTGGAATTGGAGTTGTGAGTTTCGGATTTGGTTGTGCCAGACCTGACTTCCCAGGAGTGTACGCCCGAGTGTCCCGCTACATGAGCTGGATCAATGAGAACATCGAAACCAACCAGCCAGGCTACGTCACCGTCACGTCCACGGGGACTGACAGCGACCTGAGTGTCACCTGCCGAGGCCTCCCAGATCCAGAAACCTCCACCACCACCACCACCACCACCACCACCCCTCCAACTACCACACCCCAGCGTGAGTTTGCTTTCACAGAATTAGCTGAACTCATTCGGGAAAATCTCTTCAGGTATTCCTAGTGCTTTGATGCGGCTGTCAGATCTGTCCCTCTAACTTCAATATTTCAGCCATGCATTTAACTTCTATCCTCCTTCAATCTAACTCAGTTGTGCTGAAATGGATCCAAACTGACCAACAGAGAAAAACCAAAGACCAAAAGTTGTGGTCAAGTTGTGTTTTCTTCACCAGTCCAACCAATGCTCTCTCTGTCCATCCCCTCCAGCGGTGGTGTGCGGTCAGGCCCCGTTGAACTCCCGTATTGTGGAGGGGAGCTCGGTGGCCTCAGCTGGCATTTGGCCGTGGATTGCGAGCCTGCAGAGGAACGGGTTGCACGTGTGTGGTGGGACTCTGGTGTCCGAGGACGCTGTGATGAGCGACGCCGACTGCTTCTCAAGGTGAATCAGAGGGTGTCAACCTGCATGGAAGTGTGTTCAGTCTGTCCTGAGATAATTCCCTCATGGCGGTGTCTCGTGTCCCTCAGCTCCTCGGTGGCGTCCGAGTGGACCGTGGTGTTGGGTCGACTGCAGCAGAGCGGCTCCAACCCCTTCGAGATGACGCTGAACGTGACAAACATCACTCTGAGCAGCCTGAGTGGCTCCAACGTGGCGCTGCTGAGTCTGTCCAGTCCACCCACCCTGTCCAACTACATCCAGCCCATCTGCCTGGACGACGGACGCACCTTCGCCGAGGGAACCACCTGCTGGGCCGCCGGCTGGAGCTCAGGACGAGGAGGAGGTGAGTCTGAACGGTGACTCTGCTTCATGTCACCTGCTCTGAAGGAACATGAGATCCACATCCATGGAAGCCATTCAGTAACGTATTATTGTTTCCTTTTCTTCAGATCAACAAGTTCTCCAGGAGATCCAGACCTCAGTGGCCAGCTGTGGAAACACGTCCACCTCGGACAACATCTGTACCACCAACTTCACTCTGGAGCAGGTAAATCATTACCATTATTTACTGCAGGAGGATGAAGAAGGATGAAGACCTCAGACTCAAAGATTAGTTTCAGATATTTTACAGTCATTATAGACTGGTAAATATTGTAAACATTTTTGGTTTTTGACAAACTTTAGCCTGGACATATTAAACACATATTAGACTGGCTTGGTGCTGCTGTTAGACTACTTTTTCAGCATAACTGAGACAAATCATAAAGCAGAAATGGTTCAAGCATAGTCTGAGGTTTTGAATTAGCATCCAGTTTGTCAAGACCTTAATTCCAACAAGCCTCTGTGGAAACTGCAAGGCTAACCATGGGTAATCTACAGAGACTCACATCTGTCACGACGAAACGATATTTCTGTGCAGAAGCACTGAAACACCTTACAGTGTGTGGTGGAGCCGATGCTTCAGCGGATAGAACGGACGACCGTAAACAGACCTGCCATGACTTGAACCTGAACGTCAAGCCTGCAAATCTGAAGTGCGTGTTCCTCGTTTCAGGGCGACGTCGGCGGCCCGTTGATGTGTCAGCTGAGCGGCTCGTGGTTTCAGGCCGCCGTGTTAACGCTTCAAAACAGCTCGACCAGGGCGGTCCGCGCCGACACGGTGAACGTCTTCGACAGAGTGGACCGCTTCAACGTCTTTCTGAGGGACAACCTGGGCACGTTCCTGTCCACCGGCACCACCGGGGGGGCCGCCGCTCATACCGGCACCCTTTTCTCCGTCCTCCTCAACCTCCTGGTCCTCGTCACGAGTCTCCAGCTGTTTTTATAGAGACGTCCAGCCTCATTTACATGATGTGACTTAAACAGATGAATGTGAGAGACGGAACGCGCATCGCACCGGACCCAGTGATCCGAAGGCCTAAATCTCCTGGGATTTTATTTTTTTTTACCTTGCCATGTATTCAACAATGTGTAGCTTTGGGATTCTGACCTGGCGTGGTACCAAACTTTTATTATTGTGTCTCATGTTACATGCTTAGTCCAAATCTGTATTTTCTGATCTTTTACGGGAAAATCCGACTGCGGGCACACAGCACATGTTAACCCGTTCATATACAATCACACTGTAACTGGTTTCATGTCATGAAACATTATCACGGTAAATATTTAAGAAGTGATTATGTTGCAAATTAACTGTGAAACTCTTAGATGGTTCAACAAATTATTACTGTTTTCTGTTACTCCGTGACTTTTTGAAGGAACTAATACAGCAGCGGTTTTGGGAAAAGGCTGGGGACTATTGCTACTGTCAAATATATAAAGGAGCTGGTCTTGCTAGTGGTGGCGCCTTTAAGCTGCACTTCGATGGTTTATAATGAAGTATTTATGAGCTGAAGTATCTTTATTTGTTGATCAGTGGAGAAAAACTGTGTTAAAAGTGCATTTTTGTAATTTTTACTCTCTGGAGATCGATGTCTGGACAGAGCGACTGGTGGTTTTTTAGCTAAGCGGCGTGTCGTCTACTTCAGGAACACGGTGATGAAGATCAGCTGCTCCGTCGTCTACCTCATCACAGGCCTGCTGCCTGACAGTGAACTGAGATGGACCGAAGCCGCTCTGTGACTGAGGATTACTGCTGGGAGGCAAAGGTCTTCACGGGGAGACGCAAAACAATCCTGTGGATGTAAAAGTTTTGTTAATTTAAATCACAATATTTAATATGAAATTGTTTTCTTTAAGTGGAGAAATGTGCATTTATACTGAAGATGATTCAGTGCAATTAAAAAAAGTGAACATGTGTTACCTGTGTGCAGAACTGGATCATTTCTTCCATAATATCCTTGTTTTCTCTCATTTTAGTGTCAACAGATACAGAAAGAAAAATCTATATTTGTTCAAGTATTTTTACAAAACCTGAAGAAGTGTCGATTACAAGCTAAATTTCAGGAAGAAAAAGTGAAATTTCGGGTGAAAAACACAGAAAAAACATTAGAAACCTGTCTTCCACCTGCCACAGGTCAACTCATTGTTTCCTCACTTCAAACTTTACAGGAAAACCATTTTTTCACATGCCAGCGTGAAAACAAAGAACCAACGGGGAAAAGCTGTCAATGTTAGTCTTAAAGACATCTGTTGTCCTTTTTTTGTCCCGTTCCTCCATTTTTATTTCCACTTGTGCTTCCAGGAGTTCGAGCGTGTGTTTGCGTGTCCACGAGGATTTCTTCAGTCTTTTACGACTGATCCCCTGTTGGCGATGTCTCTTCACTCCAGGTTCGCCTCATTGCTTTGTTGCTGGTAAACAACCGTGTTTTGTACCAGATATTTGGCATTCTGAGGAACACTCCTTCGGGTATTCTACAAACGTATAGAACCAAACAACTCTCGGGGAGTTCATATCTAAATATTTCTCTTAATTCCGTCCCAGCGGACGGCCTGAGATTATTGTCTGATAGTTTCTCTCTAAATTGCCACGAGCTGCAGCTGCTAACAACCAACAGAAAAGCACCAAGAAGTAAAGAGACGAGGTCAAAGTAAAAGGTTGGACCACGTTCATTTTGTCTCCTGAGTGTCATTTTCACACCCGTCGTCGTGACTGTCACCTCTGATCGCATTCAGACTCGTATAAATCCACGTCAAGCGACACGGTGGCTGAAAAAGCAATTCCAGACTGATGAAATCTCACAATTTGACTTTAAACTAAACGACATGTGAGCTCAAGCTACGAAGCCAGCTGAGAGTTTTCACAACAAACCCGTATTAAAGGTGAGGGAAATGCTTATTTGATCTCCTGCAGCAAGTGATCCACTCAAAGTTCACTACGGCCTTTATTTTAACCACATCAGCTTATTTTTATGACATAAACAGATTTTGTTTTTTTATTAGTCACATATTCCCCATTCAGGGTATATTGTACTATATGCTTCCATCAGGATATACTGCATCAAGTATTGAACATTTCTGTTTAACCTCTATTTTACATCTCACTGCTTTGTTTTTCTAGCAAACCTTCTTTTTCCTCATTTTGACTCTATTCTGGGTGCTACATTCTGTCTCTGTTTTCTATGTTTTGCTGTGGGTGATATTTGTCCACGGAAACCGAATGTCGATTCCAGTGTGTGTCTTGTTTGTACAACAGAACTGACAATAAATCTCACTTTGACTTTGTCGTTTAATAAGAAAAGAACATTTTCATGTCTGGTGTCATTTTTTTTCATCATGATCTAATTGGCGATGTTTTGTGTTCAGTTTCACGGTATCAAAAGCTTCAGTTCATCAGATCAGTGAAACAAACAAATCTAGAAACAAAACAGTTTTAAACTGATTTTAAATCAACATCAGCCTTCATCTTCTGACATTACTGATGCACTCTTTCATACAAAGATGTTTTGTATCTTTACAAAACTACACAATGACAAAGTTAAAAGTGTAGAAGAGTTTGGATCATCTGAATTGAACCACATGTAGAAACACAAACGACTTTACTGTTATTTACATTGTAGAAATGAGAAGGCACCACACCTTCCTGGCAACGGAGGCGATTCTCCCTCCAGGAGGAGTCACAGAACGAGAGCCCTCTCTCACTCCGGAAACTCTAAGATAATAAAAAAGTGTGGAATACAAAAGGAACACCTTCAGCAGCGAGCTGAACACGAAGGCCCTCATCGTGCTCCGTCCTCTACTTGATGCGGATCTCGAAGCACAGACAGTTGCAGGACTCGCACTCTGGAGGCTGGCAGGTGCAGGCGCAGTCCCACCGGGGACACTGTGGGGACGGACAGCGGGACAGCAGGTTCACAGGAGGGACACGGGACGGAGGGACACGGGACGGCGTTCACTCACTGAGGGCGCGGGACAGGACGCAGGCAGGAGGCTGCCCACGGTCGGGAGGCTGCAGTCGCACATCTCCGCCAGTCTGAAGCACTGTTCACACACCGAGACGCTGGGACAGCAGTCACAGCAGTCCGCAGAGCACTTGTCCTTCAGGAGGTGGGGAAACAAATATATCCATCCATCCGTCCGTCTGGGTTCAGAGGTAGAAGCTATAAGGAGCTGTGATAGAGGAAATAACAGAACCAACCTGCAGACAGTATCTGATCCAGAAGCTGATCCCCAGAAGGAGCATGTAGAGGCTGACTGTGATGATCATCACTGCCGGCAGGGGGATGGACAGCTCCCAGATGGGCTGCGAGGGAAGGAGACACAGGGGGCGTCCAGCAGGCGCTTTGGTTTAGTATTATCATGAAGGAGGAGAAGATGAGGAGACAGTGGGGGAAGTGAAGGAGAGAAGAGAAGAGACAAGACAGAAATAGACTATTTTACCTGCATTGTGTCTTTTTCCTTTTCTTTGTCAGCTGTCAACGACATAAACAAAGCATGTTTTTACTGAACGTGGACTTTTCCATCATTGATCCCCTTCATCTCCGAGTAGCAAACTACAGTCTGATCAGTATGTCTGAAGCAATGTTTTGTCTTTAGTCCAACCCGAACCCTATCCTGTTTTTAATCCATTAATGTTCGATCACTTCGTGTCTTCACGAACACCCAGTGTGTGTCGAGTAAACTCAAGGAAAGCTTTAGAGATATATAATTATCTCAGTGTGTGTTTATTAAAGTTGTCGCTGAAGGAGAAACAGCGCATTTATCTGCCAAGCAGATTTGTTTGAATCTGTCTGAGGCACGCGGAGCTGTACCTGAACACTCCGCCGGACCGGAACCAGAAGAACCGGAACCAGCGCGGAACCCTCCGGGGAGAGTTCCACTTCTACAGCTTCATCCTCCAGTAAAGCAAAAACACACGAAAAACCGACATGAAAACAATAAAAAAGCGTCTGAATCCGCCATCGAATCAAACGCAGCCTGACGCCATGACAGCTGCTGCGTTGCCATGGAGACGGACGGATCCCCGCAAGGGCCAAAAGAGTTAAAGGCAAAAACAAATTAGGATAAAGCGGCGGTGCACTGCGCAGGGGTTTCAGAGGTTGTTGGTTCGAGCGCAGGGCGGACCAGGAGGTGTGCCGACGAGCATGGCTTATATGAAAACGCTTCTTAAAGGAATACTCCACCCAAAAAACGATTTGGCCTCATTTTCTACTCACCCTCATGCTGAGAAACACTCTGGAGCACTTTTTTGACGTTTCAAATGCAGTTTGAGATGTTTGGGGATTTTCGTTGTCAACAAACAGGGACCGACAGAGCCCGACAGAAAAAATGGTCCATAAAATCCACAGAACGTTCCCATTTTCCTTCATACTGCTCGTCCGCTGTAATCCAAGTGTCCTGAGCGCGTAACGTCCATAATTAATTCTTAACGAGGTCATTTAGTACATTTTAAGAGCCCAAACAGGGCGCTTTCATACAGCTCCATTGCAAGTCTGCGCGCGCACCCTGAACTACGGAAGCCGCGGCAGACCAAGCCAGACGCTTACGCGCTTTCAGCGACTACTTTTCTAAATTGCAACCGTAGAAGAAGAAGTTCCGCTGTATATATTCTGCTGTGAGTAACCGAGCTGTGGACAATCACAAAAGTGATTGGCTACTGTTTTAAAGCTTTGAATTCGGTGTCCTGCTGAAAGGGCACAAGCGTGTTGCTTGGTCTGCCGCGGCTTCCGTAGTTCAGGGTGCGCGCGCAGACTTGCAATGGAGCTGTATGAAAGCGCCCTGTTTGGGCTCTTAAAATGTACTAAATGACCTCGTTAAGAATTAATTATGGACGTTACGCGCTCAGGACACTTGGATTACAGCGGACGAGCAGTATGAAGGAAAATGGGAACGTTCTGTGGATTTTATGGACCATTTTTTCTGTCGGGCTCTGTCGGTCCCTGTTTGTTGACAACGAAAATCCCCAAACATCTCAAACTGCATTTGAAACGTCAAAAAAGTGCTCCAGAGTGTTTCTCAGCATGAGGGTGAGTAGAAAATGAGGCCAAATCGTTTTTTGGGTGGAGTATTCCTTTAATGGAGAAAATAATGTAGCACGTTACACCGAGCCGCTTTTGGCTGTCAGAACAATTAAGCTCAACACATACAAAAATGACCGGATGCTTGTTTACTGAGACAGTAAACTTTTCAGAGACATTTAAAGGACTTTCCGCCATGTTTTCAGCCACTTACAGTACGGACATGCCATTTATTGCTGCCTTTAATTCCCAGTTGGAGAGAAAAAAACAGAAGTTGCTCTATACGTTAGTAATATCAAAAAGATGAAAATACTAGTCTTACAAAGAACTGATTCTAGTTGAAATTTAATCAGAAACAAGCTCAAAGAGTAAAACGCTAACTTTCCTAGAGATACAAGGAACATAATGGGCCTCTATTTTCGCCAGTGTTGGCGCCACCTGCTGATCACTTACGAATCCTGCACACCAAGGAAAAAATGAGTTCACGCTGCCTATTTGTACCATTGTCAATATAAACTGTTCCTATAAAGTAATTTTACAGTTGTTTGAAGACTGAAAAATGTCCAGGAGTTCCTTCACTGCTGAAACTTTGTGCAATTAGACTAACTATATGTCTGACAGAACAGTTTGGTGCAAAGTGAAAACACACACACACACGAGAAACTTAAACTGCAGGAATTTTATTGAACCAAATGAGGAAAATTTGCAAAACAGACTCTGGACCACCCGCAGTCACAGTGAGCACAGTGTGAACTGGCCATGGCTTCCATGTTACTGTATCAGCATCGCTAACTTGTTCATAAATTATTGCATTGCAGGAAAATTAGACTCGAGTGTCCATGATGACGGCGAGGGTTCGGTGGTGGATTTACACAAGAGCCGGAGGAGCACCGGAGCGGGATACCTCTCCACAAAACTCAGATTCTCTAACGCGCAACTGCGTCTCCCGGCACAGGGACTCGGCAGGCGTCGCACACCTCACTCGCACCGCCGACAATACTTAAAATAAAATTTAAAAAAAAAAACTGGCAACAAAGGTGAAACGCGGCCAAAAAACAAACTGATCTGCTGGATGGGGTGGAGGCTGACTCGTAAACAACAATCTGGGCAGAATGAGAGGAGGTAAACAACTTAAAGCCCTCCCTCCGACGGCCTGCACGCCCGTCTCCTCCTCAGCGGTAAACACTGACACCCCCGGCGGGCCCCCCGCCCCGTTCCGTTCCCCAGGACACCACGCCACTCCAGCGTACGGAGACTCATCGTTTTATTGAAGTACAAAACAAAAAACGTTACATGAAACGGTGCCTCCTTACTGTGGCACGAGACCTAAAAAATAAAAAGATAAACAAAGAGGGAGGAGGGAGGGGGGGGGGCATGGAAGGAGGAAGTGTGTGTGTAGGGGAGGGGGGGGTCATCACCACTCGTCCCTGATGGTGTGTGGAGCTGCGGTGGCGTGTCTCTGCGAGAGCGCGCACGCCCCCTGCTGTGGTCGGGAGTCGGCCGAGTTACAGAGTCCCATGTTTGTTAGAGGTAATTCACGTGTTAGCTAAGAGGAGCTGCGGAGGGGGGAGAGGGGGGAGGAAGAGCAACAGCAGCACATAGGAGGGGGGGAGGGGGGGTTCGGTGGCCTTTCAGGAGAGCAGGAGGAGGGGAGAGGGCTGCGAGCAGCTTCTAAAAGCCGTGGACTTTGAGCTGCTCCTCCTTGGCCAGGTCGATCTGCGGAGACAAAAACCAGGCGTCAGTCAGCGGGGGCGACCTCTGACCCCGGAGCTCGACGTGCGGCGGCGCGCGTACTCACATCGATCAGGAACTGGCAGATATTCTTGCGCTGGTCTCCCTGAAGCTGGATCACTTCACCATACTCTGGGTGCTCAATCACTGTCCCATTGCAGGCAAACTTCTGCAGAGGTCAGAGAGGAAGAGTCTGAGTTCCAAACCACCTTCATCATCATCGAGGTTCAATCTCAAAGCAGAAACTATTGGCTGAAGGAGGATGTTTTTAAGTCAAACAAATAATTTGGTACAGATTGTTGAAGCCAGGGGTGTTAAACATATGGTCAGCGGGCCAAAACAGGCCAGCCAGAGTCCAATCTGACCTGCATGATGAAATGTTCCTGCCGGGGTAATTATGATATAAGTGTGACGCATATATTTGACCACCAGGGGCAAATGGAGGAACGTTATCTTTCCACTTTATTATGGGGTGAGTCACTTCAGGTGATCAGGATTACGACAGAGTAGAAATGCACATCCAAAATAATCTGATCTGCACTGGCCTGCTAGGTTTCAGCTGGTTCAAGTGTCAGAAAGTCTCTGAATGGTCTGAGCGTCGTTCGGAGTAGCAGAGGGTCTAGTTCATTTCACCCAAACCTAAATGTTTCAATTTAAGTCAGTCATCAGTATATTTCTCCAACACAAATGGCTTCAATCTGTGGGTCTAATGTGAAGGTCGAGTGCCTCGGTCTGCCTTCGTCTGGATCAAAACAAAAACTATTGTTAGGTTTCCCACCTCTGCAGCACAACAGTTTATTTTCATGAGTTCTGCTAGGAATGTCCTGCGACGCACCTCAAAGGTCACAAACTGGAAATGTTTGCAAGATCTGCAAGGTCTGACTTGATTTTACACAACATGCAACCCATGATTCGACAGTGTAAACCTGCATGGGAACTGGAGTAATCTTATAGAGCAGGACTACAGGAGAGTTAATAGGTTATTTGTTTATAAGAGTTAGTTTACTGATATTCTGAGAGCTCAAAACATTCAGAATCACAGAAGAGCCGAGTCTTTTAGACCATTGTCTGTATTTCTGACATATAGTTTAACAGCAGGGCATTTGTTTACACTTATAAAAAGTGCCAGGTAAACCTTATTTACTCTATTCTAATGATGGCTACAGGACTGGAATAGGGCTGAACGATTAATTGCATTTGCAATAATGTTGCGATATGATAAAACGCGATTTGCCAATCGCAACGTGCGCGATTAAAATGTAATCACGTGACACAAATGGAAGCGGTAACCTGAAGCGCAGTCACCAAGAGATACAGTAGGTGTCGGTATGCACCTAAGTTGTTGGTCGCCACCCGCCATTGCTCCAAAGAAGAAGAGGAAACGGAAGCGAGAGAAGCACTGTGATGGATTCACCAACATCCGCTGCCCTTTGCTTTGCGCAGTGGCCTCTGGCTCCTCAGAAACTACTGAGACATTCGTCCCGAGGAGGAACAGCACATCAGTTGTGTGGGATTATTTCGGATTTTAAAAAAACAATGCAGCGCAACGTCAAGTGTTGTGCAGAGCGTGTCGTGCCACCATTGCCACAACCAGAGGTAACACAACAAATTTGTTCCAACACTTGAAAAAATTTACTGTGCCTTATATAAGGCACGTCTTATATAACGCCTGCAAAGCGAAAATGCCGAGCTCCAGTACCGTTACGCACTGGTTTGGTTTATTTTTTTGCCTAATCTAAAAGTGCATTTGTTTTTTTTATTTATAACTTTATTCAGATTCTACAAAATATTTTCAAATAGAGTCAAATTCTATGCTTCAGTTGTATAAAATGTTGCTACTGCTTTGGGAGCAGTGAGATAGATGCCTATTATTTTATGTATTTTTTGTCAAGATGGTGGATTTTGTACAGTTTTTACAAAGTGCTTGTTCTTATATTTCTTGGAGCATTTAAATAAAAATCCCATTTATTTAAAGTTGTAAATCTTATAATTTTATTCATACAAATGGAAAGAACATTTTACACTAAACAGATTTCATGTTGTGTTGGTCATATTTAAAACAAATATTTATGGCTTTTTTGGGGGAAAAAAGATAAAATAATAAAATCGCATTTTAAATCACAATCGCAATATTAGGGGAAAAAATCGCAATTAGATTATTTTCCCAAATCGTTCAGCCCTAGACTGGAAGCTTAATTTTTAAGGATATACAAGAAGAATTAATCGGGTCCTTGTCCTCCCCGTCTCCCCCCTACAGCGGTACCTTCTTGAAGGCCTTGACAAGCTTCTTCTTGTCATAGTCAGCGGCGATGCCCTGGACAGTGGTGAGGGTCTTCCTGCCGTTCCGCTGTTGGATTCTTATGTGGATGTAGTCCTCTGTCCCGGCTGGGAGGCGGTCATCACCCTTACTTGCATCAGCAAAGGGGTCTGCACACAGGAAACAAACATGAGCTACAAAAACAAAGTGGACCAGACCAACACATCCACGCCCCAGATCATCCGACCTGACATGCACTCAGTCGCACAGCTGCGTGAGCGAGCACACAATGTCTCAAGGTTTCCAAAAACTGTCAACGCATTAAACACTGCTAACTCCTCTCTTTGGCAAATATCCACGTTGAATCCAACTTAAAATAAATCACCTTGGGAAATCCCTTTTTCCTATCTCTAGGGTGCAGTGGGCAGCCACCTGAAGGCACACCAGAGAGCAGATGGGGCTCCAGGGTCTCACTCAGGAACCCACAATGGAGGTCTGTCCACCATGGGATATGAACCTGCAAACCTCTGATCCCAAGCCGTGTCTCTAACCAACGCCTCTATAAAGCCTCCCGCATACACTCTTAAATTAAAAACTAATTCACGTTACACTCTTAGTAGGATGTTCTCAAACTCTCAGATGACCTTTTCTCCAGAAGGCTGAATAACATCGCCACCCAATCGAAGGTCATTTTTAACATGATTAATATTTGGAACAAGAAAGCAACTCAATGTCATTGCATATTTTTAAACTGCACCTCCTGTAATGTTATTTACAAGAGGAAATGCAGATTTTCTCATCAAGAAAATGGGAACACACTGTCATCAGAACAATTCCACATCTATTAAAAGAAATTAAATCCAATAATATGAAACAAATCACCCTCGCGTTATGTAGAATAGCCATCAAGATGTGTTAAAGGGGCTGTATCATGCGTTTTTAGCTAGTCCAAACCCTAGAAATGGCACTAACATGGTAATAGTTTATTTTTGGCGCTAAGGAAAAGTAATTTTGTGTGAAATAAAAGATTTTCTGGGGCTAATTCTGAAACCCGGAAGAGAAAACGCTCCGTTTCACTGAAAATCCCGCCTCTCCCTCTGTGGACTTTGACTGACAGCATACTTCAACCAATCGGCGCTTGAAAACAAATACGCTGGCTAGCTTTAGCTCTTCAGCTCTAGCTTCTCCACATACAAAAACGTCTTTTCCTGTGAGAAACTCGCCAAGCGCAGACCCTTCACACCCTTGCTCCTGCTTGACTGTCGCTTTCAGACGACGGTCAAAGTTTATCCTCGAAATCGGAGTTACAATAAGCAGCAAAGCTGATTGCCAAGGGGCTGCGGTAGGGGGGCTCAGGGGAGCCATCTTCACAGTGTGACGTGAATGTGGGAAAACAGAGCGTTTTCACGGGTGCAAGAGGGGCTGCCTCTCTGAGCAGCACAAACACTAGGAAAGCTTAAACACGCAGGCACAAAGGAAAAAAAACGCTTTGGGGGCGTTTTAGGTGAGTACATAACGATATAACAAGGTTAAAACATACAAAAAGTGAATTTTGCATGATACAGCCCCTTTAAAATTTAATGTAACTCCATTTCCTCATCTGAAGCAGAGTAAACAGATTTTCCTGGGACCTCTTATCTCTTTTCTTTGGCAGGCTCGTGTTTCAGGTGAACTGCGCAGACGTCTGAGCTAAATATACAACTCCATGAGCCGCACTAAGCCTGCTCCCAGCCAATAACAGCACCGTCATGGCAGACACTTTCCCTCTCACTAACCCACTCAGACGGCACTGTGGAGTTAAGCGGACCGGTGAAAGGGCGATCCGAGGAGGCATGAGGGGTCAAATCTCCGCCGCTGCGGACAAATCTGAAGAATAAGCTAACACGCCGGAACCGCTAGCTGACATCGGGCCTAATGGCGGCGGCATCCGCGTTAGCACAGGCCTGCTAGCGCACTAAAACCACTGCTTCTTAACTGTCGCATCTCCAGATTATACATGTTCGTAATCATCACCGTTTGTATTTAACGATAAAAGACTTTGACAAACAACACATGAAACTAAATTTGACAATATGACAAATAAAAAAAAGGCCGACATTAGCAGCGCTAGCTAGCCCTCGCCCTTCCCCCACCCTGCGCCGATCACTCACCAAAATGTGTGAGGTTCTGAATACCGGACATACGACAAGATTTGCTTTCCCTTCGGATAATAACTTGGTTAGCGAGCGGTTCGTCGGCTAACTTTGACAGGTTTCGTGTGGATTCGGGGTGTCGCGGGTTTCACGGGGAGAGGACAACGGCAGGCTCCGTCGGCTCACACAAAATGGAGATGGTCGAGCTCCCGATCGGCTGGAAAAAGCAGTCTTTATAGCCCCGCCCCGAAGTCAACGTCATCACGCTGGTGACGCTCAGACTCGCCACCGGCGGCGACCACGCCCTACTTTTTGTCCAGGACGTTACAGGAAAGGTGACGTCATCGCGTCACAGGGTTACTCATGCTTGCAAAACAAAAGTGATGTAAAGTGTTTACTGAGCACTTTTGAACTTTTAAACACTTTAAAAAACTTTCAAACAATCCAAAACTATTATAGATTGTTCAGTTATTTTATCATTAAAATGGAAACAAACCAACAAAAGGCAGCTTTTACCTCCCTCCTCCTGTCAGTACTGTACGGATCCTATAATAGTTTTATTATTAAAACACACACATGCTGTGCTTTGTTAATCTTTGGCACTGTTAGGCAATGTGTTAGGCAATAAACTGCATCCGGTTGGCTCCTGACGACAAAAAAGTAGTTATAAAACATCACCAGCAGGAGTCTCCCTGTGTGGATCTCCTCATCTCCATCCTAGGGGTCTGTGTAAAATCTTTTCTTTTCTTCTATTCTTTTCAGTAAGTTCATAACAGTCTCTGGTATCCCAGAATAGTCAATATGAGGTTTTCAGAGGACTGTATTATCCTCAACTAGCAGCCTATGCTCAGCTAGACTTCTGCAAGCTTGTAAAGCTGAGGGGAATAAAATTTGTCATGGATGCTGATGAAGTAGGCCTAGAAAAAAATATTTTTTGTAAAATTTAGTGATATTTTGAGGAGAGCTGTTCATTATAACAGCTTCCTGTCATTTACTGTTGACATTGGAATGTAATCACCCCACCATATTTCAATTTAAATTTCAGCAGGAATATCTGTATTAATAATCTTTCGGTCATTTTTAAAAACTAGAGGCAATGTAGAGTATTTTGAAAATTTTCACATTAGCCACATGTTACAAATTGTGTTTTCTCCACATATAAAATGAGTTTTGAGATGATTTCTTGATATGGTTTGGGTTTCCATGACAACACTTTTGATTATTTTTAATTAAAAATGGAGCATGGTCGTTTGGATTGACCTCCAGGTAGTAACTTGTATTGACTTTCTCCAACCCGACGGGGTTGCTTTCTCACGATGCACTGGCACGGAGCACTGACTCCTGTTGGTGTCAAACCTGGTGCGTTCACACCGGACGCGAATAGCGCGGCGAGAGCAGCCGATTTACATAGAAAATATATGGTTTTCGAGCGGCCAGGAAGCGGCGAGCGGTCACGCGGCGTGAATTCAGCGCTCCGCCGCTCTACTCGCGCGAATCGCCCGGCGGCCGCACGAACCGCTCCACTCGCGCCGCTGAAAGTTGGGAATGTTGAACTTTCGAGCGAATTCGCGAGCGGTGAACCAATCACAGAGCCGCTCTATATGACGTACCGGAGCCCCCGGGAAACACCAGAAATGGATGATAAACTGATCACAGCGGTCGGCGCTCGCCCTGAGCTCCCTTCGTCGTATTTTTATAGGGACAGGAATAAAAAGGAGCTTGGAGGAAGATCAGTGAGGAGGTCGGGTCCCCGGGTAAACTGAGTAAACAGATTGTGGTGAAACAGTGTTTACTGTTAGTTAAACAGTGAGTTTGCTGAGAGGTCGGGTCCCCGGGGGAATGCGAGCGCCGATGCGGGACAGCAGCTCGTCAAACTGGGCCCGGGAGAGACGGAAGTACCGCTGAAAGCGGCCTTCATCCTGGCGCAACTCCTGGAGTAAATGGTGAAATTCACCATGCTCTGAACGCCTCTGCAAAATATTCTGAATCCACACACGTCGCCTGGACTCACGACGACGACGTTGTCGGGCTTTACCGCTGGCGACAGAGAATTCAGCGGCAGCCGCTGTTGGGTCAGAAAATGCACACGCGGCCAACCAGGGGCAAATCGCACCGCGCTACTCGCGTCCGGTGTGAACGCACCATAAAATATCTTGAAGACACTGTGGAGGGCTTCACCTCTTGGCTACTGACACGAAAGGGCAGCTGGTCAGGGAAAGAGGTGGCATTCAAACCCTATGTCCCAACATCTGATGGCCGTGTATTAGACAGGATTGAAAGGATTTCTCACTAACACTGGATGTCCCTGTTTATTTTCCCCCCAACTCACTTGTTCATTTCTGCACGTTACCAAAAACTGTCACGAGTTTGCTGAAGTGTGATTCTGAGCTGGAGCTGTGATAACACTTCTGCACCAAGAGCTGTGAAGAACAAGAGGGACTATTTGGATTGTGAGCACTTTGGTGGTTAAAACGAGTTTCATAAAACTAATGTGAGTCTTTTAGTTTTAAAATTTTCTTCATTTGACACTGCCAGGATTAAATATATACTACAAAAGACAAAGAAAATGCTGGGACTGCCGTTCATCCACAGATGCTGGTTTTTCTGCACCACTGAGCTCTGCGCCATCTGGTGGCCAAACCTTTGTATTACAACCTGTTCAGTTTGAGTTGGAGGAAATCGAGTAAAGCCAGTATGGACTTTAAAGGGACTCTCCAGCCTTCTTGAAGCCAAACATGCTTAATAATAATTGCAATAGAATACAATAACACACAGAATACTAATAACAAAAAAAAAATACTGTCATAAAATTACACACATACTATATCACGCACTGAGATATTTGTGCATGCGTGTGCACGTTTGGGTGTGTGCATCCAGGACTTCCTGGTCCCCTTTGTCACCCAATGACCTGTTGTAGTAGCATATGTCAGAATTTTCAGCTCCTTTCTGATGAACTGTGTGGTCTCTGGCCCGATGAAGACGTCTGCCAGCTGAGTTTCCCTCCATTAGATTCCTCAACAGGACCCTGTCTGGCTGGGTCTGGCAGGTTTCACAGAATTCAGCGTCCAGTTGTGGTGAAGCAGGCTGGTAAAGTCCATTTTTCTTACAAGATCACACTCAATGAGGATCACATCCAGGCTCTGATATTTCTAGTTTGACCACACATACACCAAAGTTGACACAAAATCAAGCCCAAGAGGAACATCTGCTGTGAATTTTAGGCATCTTGGTGCCCAGACGCCAGAGCACAGTCCGAGAGAAACCGCTCATCAACCTTGACGAGCAGCTCCTCGCAGCCTGGCCGGGTCAAATTTTCTCTTTTAACCAAGGAAGTTTAAAGTCATTTGAAGTTGGGAAAAGGCTAATTGTTTAGCACGGTCAACAAAGCGAACCGTTTGAATAGTTTGAAAAATGTAAACTATAAAACACGTTTTGCCTTATTTCACATTTTTTGTTTACTACATAATTTCATATACAGTCATTCATACTTGAACGACATGAATAGTCATGAAAAAAAAGAAAACATTGACTGAGAAAGTGGATCCAAAAGTTGGACTGACAGTGTTCCTCAATGTGAAACATCACTGCAGCTTCCTGTCTCTGCTCTCACTACTGGAAACATCCTGATTGGTGATATATTAAGGTGTCAGACACACTCATTCTGCTCTTGGCTAGTTTGTTTGTACTTACTCCAGACTCCAGACCCCGTAAATCCAGATGTTAAACAGCCTTTAGCTTGAAGGCATTAGAGAAAAGACACACAGCGCCATCACGGAGGAACAAAATGAGGGTGAAAGTGCAACATGATGAATAGAACCGCTCAGATCGTCTACGAGCGGTAGAGTTGGGGATTGTGTCTTTTAATGTCTGGCCTGTTTTTCACATTACACCGTCTCTAATGGTGTTTGTGACTAATAAAGGATTTATGTAGCGATGTGATTTTGGAGCTTTTGGAAGGACTCTCAGCTGATTTAGCTTATTTTGTTATTTTTGTCATAGTAGTTATTTTCATACCAGGAGAAACAAACTTAAATAATTTAGGATAATCAATACATTTGTGTTCTTAGTAGTCTTTCATTTTGTGATTGCGATAAGGTGTATTTATGTATAATTATATATACACATTAATTTGAAACATTGTTTTCAGCACACACACACACTTTCTTTGATATGAACCGTGCATTTTTCCTTTTTATTTTAATCAACTGAACAGTGTTTCAAACACAAATATCTCAATAAGAAAAGATTCTTTCACCCAAAAAAAAAACAACAAAAAACAAAAAACATTTTCTTCAAGGTTTTTCTCATGTGACCAAAAAAAAACAAAACAGGCAGAACCTGAAGGAGGAACGTCACATCCTGAACACAAACACGAACGTTGCAGCCACAGAAGGCTGCAACATGAGCAAATGTCTGGTTTGGAATGTAATTTATTCTGTGGCCCACAGATGATTCAACGTGACTGTGAGCAGCTAACGAAGACATTGCTTTAATTATTTATCAAACTGACAAATGTAAATACCAGAAAACACCATCTTCATCGTTCCGTAGAAAAGAAGACGTGTCGTGAAGGTTAAACTTACATTCCATCAGTGTTTGGTGTTTTTAACCTCAGAACAGAAGAAGATTGTACCAACTGATAATTAAACTCTCCAGAATCATGTTTTCAATAAGTAACTTGGAACAACTCACTGAACGCGATCAGCTGTTTCACTCAGCGGTTCTCAAACTGAGGTCCAGGCCCGATCGCAGATCAGCCAATCAGCTGCCCACACTGGTTGCTATGGAGACAGCCTGAAATGAGGAGAAGAGTCTCTGAAAGTCTTCTGACTTCTCTTCCTTCATCACCCGGTTTGGCATGACGCTGAAATAGTGAAGTGAAACCGTCTGAATGCACAGTGCATCAAACAGTTCAGGCTTTTTCTGAGTGCTGCACATCGAGCAGCCGTGAACCACACGTGGATTCAGAACCAAAGCAAAGAGAGGAGAGCTGGAAGAACCTCAGAGCCGCTTGGAAACTCTCGACTGTACGGCAGGAGGCAGCCACGGGCAAAACCTCATGGTGAAAGGAGAACATCCACCCTGCTGCTGCCGGTGGTGAGGAGGAGAGGGAGAAGTCCAGAGCCACAAAAACATACCTGGAAGAAGGAGATCGGTTTTACCTTTGAGCACCTTAAAAAATGTATATCATTTGACAACAAGTAAAGACAAACACTGGAGGAGAAGCCCACTCATACATGAAGCCATGAGCACTGAAGTATCAGAGGAACCATAAGACCTGCCTGTCACTGCTGCAGCAGACTCACTTCAGATCTTCGATGTCTATTCTGGTTGACTTTCAAACGTCGACCCTCTTCTGGAGGACAGAATGTCGGCCTTGGATCTGGACCTGGACCTGGAGGAGTGTGAACCTCTTCGTAAGGGAGAGCTGCTCCTCCTGCCGCGTCGTCTCACGCTGCAGCTGCAAATGGTCACAAGGTGGCGTTGATGAGTCAAACTGAGTATTTGCGAGCACAATGGATACAGGGTTCAGGACGTTTGCTGGTGTCGTAGTACTGAAGTACTCTCAAACTCTACTCTTGGCCTCAAACTTGTAATCTCAACGTCTATCAGAAGAGGTCTTACTGAGCCAGCTCCACCCGGATCGTCCGTCCGTCCAGCCGCAAGCCGTTCAGCCCCTGCACCGCCTCCTCCGCGTCCTGCCGGTTGATGAACCGGACGAAGGCGTAGTGGCATTTCCAGGGAATGTGGATGTCGCAGATGTGACCGTAGTCCTCGAAGACCCGCCGGAGGCTGTCCTTCGTGGCGTTCCGCGTTAGGTTGCCCACTATGAGGGAAACCATGTCTTCGTCCTCCGCGGCGGCTCTGCCGGAGCTCATGCTGCTGCTGAAGGCGGGAAGTCCCGCTCAGAGGCCCCACACTGGTCCGAGCACCGGCTGGAAACAACCCCGAGAGTCTTATAAAGCCCCGCAAATCACCCGGCAGTCATCAACACTGGACTGGGAGGAACAAAACCATGAAACAAAAGCGAATGTCGGCGGAAAAAAAACAAATAACGGCGTGAACTGAAAGTGCTTCTCTTTCTTCTTCTGTGGTGTTTAACGGCAGCTTGCGCCGCCATTTATCTTCATCTTCTTCTTCTTCTGTGATATTTTACGGCAGCTTACATCCTGTTGGTTGTATTACCGCCATCTGCTGGTCGTTATACTTCTAACTTATAAAATTCTTCTACTTTCCCCATCAAGGCCGTTTCTTTTAGGAATCTGATCAGATGTCCACCTCATCTTCCCCATTTCAGTATTTACTTCACCCCCCCCCCCCCCTCCCCTCTCCATTCCTTCTCTCCTTAATCCTGCCATCATTTTCCTTCTTTCTTAGCGATATTTCCTGCAGGTCACTCAAACACGACCTACTGTTTCTGGCTCTTGGCATTAAAGATCTAAGTGGGGGGAAAGGAAAAGTTTTAGTTCTAAATAATCAAAATCACCCAAAATCACAAATGTGTCTGTGTTGTTCCCACATTGATTTATATTCAATAACATTTATTTATTTTACACTAAATTTAACACAGTGAAAATATTTTTGTCACACTAGAATTAACACGTGTGTGATATAACTGCATCTATTGGAACTTCAAAATTTTAAAGCAAATGACTTGCAAATAAAACTATTATTAGATGTTTATTTTTGACAAAATCCTGTCCTTTATATTCAGAAGATAACAGACTCAGTTGAAAAATCTGAACACATTCAAGTTTTTCAATGATCTGGTGCAGTTTTGTGGTGGACAAGACTGTTGCTTCCAAACAAAACACCAGTTACTGATGGACTGTGGCCACAATATTGACCTATGATTATGTAAATACAAATGACAGATAATAATACAATAAGCAGACGCCTCATTGATTATACATCCAAAATGCATCAGCCTGGCCAACATTAATCCTATGATTAAGTTATCATGTACTTTGTGTATGGCAATATTTTTCTCCACTCTCCCTGGTTCAGAGGTTTGCAGGCGGTTTGTAATCTTTGCAGCTGCATGTGACTCGGCGGTTCCCTGTAGGTTTTTTTTATCATGTTACAGTTAAATAAGCTGACGCAGTGAAAATTTCACAATATATCTGATGCTTTGTATTTCCCAACAAAAAGTATGACCCGTTCTCTGGTATGACTGAAGGAGCCATCATTTGTCGAACACATCCTGGGGCGGCTGCGTTTTAAAATATCCCCCAGAAGCTGTCGTCAGGAGCAATCTCACACTTTTTTTTTGCGCCACGCTGCACTGTTTCTTTATAATTTGTTGCGCTATTTTTGTTCATTGATAAAAAAGGGCTTTTCATTTCTATTCGTCTGTTCATTCGGAGTTTCCGAGTTCCGAGGATCCAGGAACGCACCACCTACGTCACTCGGCTCCGGTCAGCTGACTCTGGACTCACGTGACTGTTGTTCATGTTTACCGGTTCTCCTGCTGGTTCTCCTGGTTCTCCTCCACCTCCTCCTCCTTCACCTCCTTCACCTCCTTCACCTCCTCCCGCTCCTCCACCATGTCAGAGTGACTCCGGGGTGCACGGAGAGGATACAGCCGGAAGAGGAGTCGCGATGTTGGGGGAGACACGGTGACTCCGCGCTAAGAGGAGCTGCCGGAGGTTAGCTGTTAGCTGAGCGGCTACGCGACTCTCGGTGAGTTTTTACTTTAATTTCTATCATTAAAAAAATGTTTAATTGTTTAATAAACAGTACGCTTCACTAATACGACTGCTAAAATTTGTTTTTGATAAGATATGGCACAGATTTGATTATTCTCTTTAGAATTTCTTGAAATTAGCTCTAAGCGGAACCACATCCAAAAAAAATCCGATTTAATTTATTTTCCCTCACAGTGAAACACCCATTCATGACACAACCTATACACACTGCTGAGGAACAATTACAGTGTCCACTGTTTAATTCGGCACAAAAAAATACAGTCCATACCACAAACAGTGAAAGGAAATCATGTTCATCTTTAAAGAGACCTCCCGTTTAGACCGATACCTGATTTACAATCAAGTTCAGCTCATTTTCTGACAACTTCAGGCACGAATCATACATAAGAATCCATAAAAGACTAATAGATCTAATTTATAATTCGGCTAACAAAGCCATATGTAAATAAGCAATATTGCTCTCAGCTGATCACAAATCAGATGATAAAAACAAGTCTACATTGACAGTGTGTTTAAAACAGCATTTCTTTCAATGGAGCCTGGTTGTATATAAAATGATTCAGCTTCTCCTGTGATCACTAACGTGAACTTCCTATTTTCCTATTTTACTAACGTGAACTTCCTTTCCTCCTATTTTCAGACGAGGTCGTCTCTACAGCATTTTTTTTTTTTTTTTACGTCTTTACATCCTCAAAGAAATCCACTTCTTCCAACCTGCACCATGGGTCCGGAGGGGAAGAGGCTGCTCAACATCATCATCCTCGGCTTCGGCTTCATGTTCATGTTCACCGCCTTCCAGACCTGCGGCAACATTGAGGTCACACACACACACACACACACACACACACACACACACACACACACACACACACACACACACACAATTGCACAAGTGCAGGGACAGAGGATCACTAAATTACACAGTGAAAAAAAAAACAACCACAAAATAGCTTAAAATATTTAAATCTTAAGTAATTAAGTTATTTCAGAACACATAACATTTATATTTGTCAAATTAGGCTAAAATCATTACAAAAAGAAATCTTACAACAGACAGGAATATTGAAAGACGATCAAAGAATTCCAAAAACTCTCAATGTGAAAATGGAAAAACTACAAAGAGACTGAAATGGTAACACAATAAGGCACACAATCAGCAAATAGAAAGGTAATAAACACAATGAGAGCCAAGTGGCAGAGAAGGTTTGACAGGAAAAGGGTCACAAAAAACACAAATCACAATAAAAATGAAATAAAAAATACTGCAAATTATTAAAAAAAAAAGACCAGAATAAGAAGCAAAAGTTCTCATCCATCCATCCTTTACACTGTATTCAGGAGAAACCTAAAATTATCAAATAGTTTTAAAAAATGTTAAAGGGGCACAAAATAGTCAAAATAAGACTTAATATTCCAGAAGAACAGAACAGGCTGGAAATGAGTAGAGTTTTCTGTGAATCATGAGTTTTGTGTTTTCCTTCCAGCAAACTGTGATCAAGAGCTTCAACAGCACAGAGTTTCACGGCAGTGGATACACCAGGTAAACACACACACACACACACACACACACACACACACACACACACACATATATATATATATATATATATATATATATATATATATATATATATATATATATATATATATGTATATATGGACAAAAACACACACACACCTGATGTTGTGGATCTGTCCCTCCCAGCATGGCCATCATCTACGGGGTGTTCTCTGCCTCCAACCTCATCGCCCCCTCGGTGGTGACCCTCATCGGCCCTCAGTTCTCCATGTTCTTCAGTGGGCTCCTCTACAGGTAACCACACTGCTCTGACACACACACACACACACACACACACACACACACACACACACACACACACACACACACACACACACACACACACACACACACACACAGAGCAGTATTTTCACACCAGATTCCAAATCACGTGCTAAACACCTGAAATGACTCACAAAATTAACAGAGAAACAACAAACTGACCAGTAAAAGACTAAAACTGACTGTGATCCTCACTGTGTGTGTGTGTGTGTGTGTGTGTGTGTGTGTGTGTGTGTCGCAGCGGATACATCGCCATGTTCATCTACCCGTACACCTGGACCTTCTACACGGCGTCTGTGCTGGTCGGGATCGGAGCAGCAGGTCAGAGAACAGTGTAACACCTTGTTAATGCCTGCAGGAGGTGTGTGTGTCCGCGAGTGTTGATCTGTGAGTGTGTGTGTGTCACAGTGCTGTGGACAGCTCAGGGAAACGTTCTCGCCATCAACTCCAGCGACCGCACCATCGGGAGGAACAGCGGCATCTTCTGGGCTCTGCTGCAGTTCAGGTAAACACACCGTGTGAGAACGGCTGCGGTCTTCTGAATGTGCTCCCGGTCCTGGAACAGGTCTGGAGCGGCTCAGACCTGCTGAATCCACCTGCTCCCGTCTCCTGTCTGCAGCTTGTTCTTTGGGAATCTGTACATCTACTGCGCCTGGCACGGCCACGACCACATCACAGGTCTGAGGCTCTGAACGCAGCGCTGGTCGGTCCTCAGGTCCTCACTCGTGTGTTTTAAAGCCGCGTCCTGCGTGTGTCTCAGATAAAGACCGCCGCACCGTCTTCATCTCTCTGACCGTCATCAGCCTGGTGGGCTGCTTCCTCTTCTTCCTCATCCGGAAACCCGAGCCTCCTCCCGCCTCCTCCTCGGAGGTGACCGAGTCTCTGCTGCCGACCGAGTCCCTGGAGAACTCCTCGGACAGGTGAGCGTCGCCATGGAAACGAGAACGCGGAGAACGGCTTTTCCTTTCTCTGTGCTCACACGCCTGTGATGACGACAAATTTTCGCCTTAATTCGATAAAAATTGATAACATTTTTAAACTACTAAAATAATAATACAGGAAAAAAACGGTGAAATCACTAAAAACAACCTAAATAAGGTTAAATTATTAATATGGGTGAAACTGTTCTGACAGTTTGAGAATGCACAACAGCTATAAATAATAATTAAAACAAATAAAGTAGGAAAAAATGACAAAAAATTGGGTGCAAAAGTACAATAATATCATGAAGTATATCTTAATTGTAGCTCTGAAAACATCTTGATTGCAATTTATTCCTAAGGATTTTTTGTTTTCTTCATTTCAAATAATTAAGATGTTTTGTGGCTCCAGACTGGGTGGAAAAATCGCAAAAACTGGCTTTTTGGATCTTGAAGGCTGCAGACCTATGATCTACACCTTCTGCTCCTCCTTCTACATCGCCTCCTCCTCCATCCTTGTCTTTTGTCTTCTTTGTCTTTCGTTCCTCAGTTCTTTGTAGTTGACAGGATGAATCCGGTGACCTTTGAACTGGGGACATCCTTTGTTTTTAGCTGTGGTTGCCATAGTGACCGGAGCCCTGGGGGGTGACGGGAAGCTAAAGTCGGACACGGTGAAGGTTTAGCAGGGCTCACTGTCCGGGAGGAGTGATGTGACGCTGTGTTTGTGTCCTCCAGCTCGGATCCGTTGAGTCTCTGCTCGCAGGCCGTCGACGCCTTCGGTGAGTCGACGGAAATCTCCCCGGAGATCTTTAGAAAGATAAAATAGAGCCTGCTGGGTGTGACGTCTGCTCTCCGCTCCACAGTTCAGGCCTGCAAGATGTTCACCACCAGAGAAATGCTGCTGCTCAGCGTCTCCATCGCCTACACAGGTGAGCGCTGCCTCACGCCTCTGAGACGTGAAGCTTGTTTTTCCGAGCTCCGTCAGTGACCCTGAAGCGGTCGTCCCTCAGGTTTGGAGCTGACCTTCTACAGCGGCGTGTACGGCACCAGCATCGGCGCCATGACCAGGTTCGGCAAAGACGCGAAGAGTCTGATCGGCATCTCCGGCATCTGCATCGGCGTCGGGGAGATCCTCGGTGAGGAAGAGGAGGGTGAGGGGAGGGTCTGCTGTGGTCTGTGCTGACAGACTGTTTCCCTGTGTGACCAGGAGGGGGCGTGTTCGGGCTGCTGAACAAGAGCAGCCGGTTTGGGAGGAACCCGGTGGTCCTGCTCGGCCTCATCATTCATTACTTGGCGTTCTTCCTGATCTTCCTCAACATCGCCAACGACGCTCCTCTGGCTCCTGAAGCGGGGACTGACCTGCAGGCCTTCATCACTCCCAGGTACCTGAACGCATCATCACTTCCCTGAAGGTACCTCAACAGACCACAGCTTCCAGGTGTCTGATCCCAGCTACAAAATCTCCCACAGTTCCTTCATCAGGAATCTTTTTAGTCTTCAGAGTGTCAGATCAGATGAAACTCCAGATTTCTACTTTAACAGAGCATAATGTCTTAAAAAAAATAATAATCAAAATGTTTTACAGAACATTACAGAAGCGAGTCACATCCTGCTTGCTTTGTAATACCAGTTTGTGCCAGCAGGTGGTGCAGTGAGCCGTTCTTCTTCCCTTCCACAGCAGTTTAAATAGAGACTCACAGTTTCCACCTGGTGGACAGAGGTGGAATTGCTTCAGATGAACACAGCAGAGCTCTAAGTAGCGTCTGTGTTTCCTCCCGTCTCTTTCCTCAGCATCGGCGTGGCGTTGTTCTGCAGCTTCCTCCTCGGTCTGGGCGACAGCTGCTTCAACACACAGCTGCTCAGCATCATCGGCTTCACGTTCCGGGACAACAGCGCCCCCGCCTTCGCTGTCTTCAAGTTCATCCAGGTGAGCCTCTCTCTCTCTCACACACACACACACACACCCGTCTGAGCACCGAGCACCCGGCCCTGACCCGTCCGACCTGTCGTGCAGTCCATCGCCGCCGCTCTGGCCTTCTTCTACAGTAACTACCTGCTGCTGCAGTGGCAGCTGCTCATCCTGGTGCTGCTCGGCTTCCTGGGCTCCACCACCTTCTTCATGGCCGAGTGGGCGGCCGAGGCGTCCCGGCCGCAGTCCGACTACGACAGCATCTGATCCGACACGGGGGATGACCACGGATGCCTCTGACGCTGTATTCGGTTGGCACGGAGCCAAGACTCTTCCTGACATTCATCTGAATGGAGACACACGTCGGACTCTCCAACACGTTTGTTTCCTGCTCTTTGTTTTACGCGTGAGAAGGAGGAAGCACTTTAATTCAAAGCCTGTTTAATATACTGAGGGAAACGTTCGTATCCACTCGTGCAGCTGGGAACTGGGAAATTTCCCATTTAGGAGAGGTGTATTTCCCAGTTAGAGATGCACATTAATGACAAAAATACACATAAAATGAAGCTCTGTTTAATTGTGCATGTGCACACCTGCACAGGGAGAACATTCAGACAACACACAGACAGACCTGGAATTGACCCTGGTTACTTTTTGCTGTGAACCAGTTGAAAAAATTAAATAGGAATATCAAGGTGCAAAAGATATTCATCAAGACTGTTTCAGTTGAAACACACAATAGAAACACAACACAGAGGTTTAAGTAACACAAATGTTAAGGACTCGATCACAGAAAAAAGTTGCGATCAAAGGGAGGAATGTGTTAAGAAAAGAAGTCATAATTAATCAATGGAATTTAAACGTATAATCAGAGTTCAGTAAAAAGTTGATCTAAGTGTCCTTATTCTTCTTTCTGCCTGCACATCCTGAAGAAACTGTAAAACAGCCTCAGATTCATTCTCACGTTCGCTGTTTCTGATAAGAGACTCAGAAATTTCACATTCCCACAGTTCATGTTTCATCTGATCACATCAGTTTGTCACATGTGGCCCTTGAGCCATGTCTATCACAGCCCCGGTTTAAGACTCTCAATGATCAGTTTTCATTAAAAATAAGTTTTGATGCCAAATAAACACTAAAAAAACACACACAAAAGGAGCCTCGTTGTGACACATCGCTGTACTTTCTGTTGAGTTTTGCACACTTGGCTGTTTGGCTTCATTTTCTGCTGGATTAAACATGAAGGGACGAGACCCACTTCTGAGGCTGAAGCATTTGCAATCAGGGACAATAAGGGAAGCAGCATGTGTTCGCTGATTTTATACACGAATGTAGAATGACTCATATTTTCGCTTGTTTTTATTGTCAATAAAATGTCATTTTGAAGGTGATTTCTGTGTTTTCCTGGATGAGTCAGAGGCTGTGTGACACTTGACGGAGAACTTAATACAATAAACTGTTAAGAGTTTAAAATTTACAGCTGAACTACAATGTAAATAAAGTCTTTGCCTTTTATAAGTTCTCAGTTATTCAAAGAAAACATGTAAAAACAAAACCAGGATTTAAATACCGAAGAATAAATTAAGGGGTAAAAAAAAAAAAATCCCTGATATTTAAAATTTACATTTTTTTTTTTTTAAAAGATGTGAGGGGCAATTAAACCAAACGTTCAAATATAACGAAAAAAAAAATTTAAAACTCTCTTTAATTTACCCTTTTTTCGTAGAACATGTTAATATTGGCGCTGCGCAAATATCCATCCATCCATCCATCCATTTTCTACCGCTTATCTGGGGCCGGGTCGCGGGGGCAGCAGTCTCAGCAGGGATGCCCAGACTTCCCTGTCCCGAGACACTTCCTCCAGCTCCTCTGGGGGGATCCCAAGGCGTTCCCAGGCCAGCCGAGAGACATAGTCTCTCCAGCGTGTCCTGGGTCTTCCCCGGGGTCTCCTCCCAGTGGGACATGCCCGGAACACCTCCCTAGGGAGGCGTCCAGGAGGCATCCTAAACAGATGTCCGAGCCACCTCAGCTGGTTCCTCTCGATGTGGAGGAGTAGCGGCTCTACTCCGAGCTCCTCCCTGGTGACTGAGCTCCTCACCCTATCTCTAAGGGAGCGCCCAGCCACCCTACGGAGGAAGCTCATTTCGGCCGCTTGTATCCGGGATCTTGTCCTTTCGGTCATGACCCAAAGCTCATGACCATAGGTGAGGGTGGGAACGTAGATTGACCGGTAAATCGAGAGCTTCGCCTTTCGGCTCAGCTCCTTCTTCACCACGACGGACCGATACAACGACCGCATCACTGCAGCCGCTGCACCGATCCGCCTGTCAATCTCACGCTCCATCCGTCCCCCACTCGTGAACAAGACCCCAAGATACTTGAACTCCTCCACTTGGGCTAGGGTCTCTCCACCAACCTGGAGGGGGCAAGCCACCTTCCTCCGGTCGAGGACCATGGCCTCGGATTTGGAGGTGCTAATCCTCATCCCTGCCGCTTCACACTCGGCTGCGAACCGCCCCAGTGCATGCTGTAGGTCCGGGTTCGATGAAGCCAACAGGACAACATCATCTGCAAAAAGCAGAGATGAAATCCTGTGGTTCCCAAACCGGACCCCCTCCAGCCCCTGGCTGCACCTAGAAATTCTGTCCATGAAGATTATGAACAGAACCGGTGACAAAGGGCAGCCCTGCCAGAGTCCAACATGCACCGGGAACAGGTCCGACTTACTGCCGGCAATGCGGACCAGACTCCTACTCCGGTCATACAAAGACCGGACGGCCCTTAACAAGGGGCCCTGGACTCCGTATTCCCGGAGCACCCCCCACAAGACACCACGAGGGACACGGTCGAATGCCTTCTCCAAAACCACAAAACACATGTGGACTGGTTGGGCAAACTCCCATGAACCCTCGAGCACCCTATGGAGGGTATAGAGCTGGTCCACTGTTCCACGGCCAGGACGAAAACCGCATTGTTCCTCCTGGATCCGAGGTTCGACTATCGGTCGGATCCTCCTCTCCAGTACCCTGGAATAGACTTTCCCGGGGAGGCTGAGGAGTGTAATCCCCCTATAGTTGGAGCACACCCTCCGGTCCCCCTTTTTAAACAGGGGGACCACCACCCCGGTCTGCCAATCCAGAGGCACCGTCCCCGACAGCCACGCGATGTTGCAGAGACGTGTCAACCAAGACAGTCCCTGCACATCCAGAGACTTAAGGTACTCAGGCCGAATCTCGTCCACCCCCGGTGCCTTGCCACCGAGGAGCTTGCCAACCACCTCAGTGACCTCAGCTTGGGTGATGGACGAGTCCACCTCTGAGACCTCAGCCTCTGCTTCCTCCACGGAAGACGTGGCGACGGGATTGAGGAGGTCCTCGAAGTATTCCTTCCACCGTCCAACAATATCCCCAGTTGAGGTCAGCAGCTCCCCACCTCCACTGTAAACAGTGTTGGCGGAGACCTGCTTTCCCCTCCTGAGGCGCCGGACGGTTTGCCAGAATTTCTTCGAGGCTGACCGATAGTCCTCCTCCATGGCCTCCCCGAACTCCTCCCAGACCCGAGTTTTTGCCTCCACAACTGCTCGGGCTGCAGTTCGCTTGGCCTGCCGGTACCCGTCAGCTGCTTCGGGAGTCCCATGAGCCAGCAAGACTCGATAGGACTCCTTCTTCAGCTTGACGGCAGCCCTTACTTCCGGTGTCCACCACCGGGTTCGGGGGTTGCCGCCACGACAGGCACCGGAGACCTTACGACCACAGCTCCGAGCAGCTGCTTCGACAATGGAGGTGGAGAACATGGTCCACTCGGACTCAATGTCCCCAGCCTCCCTCGGGACATGAGAGAAGCTCTCCCGGAGGTGGGAGTTGAAAGCCATGCTGACAGAGGGTTCCGCCAGACGTTCCCAGCAGACCCTCACAACACGTTTGGGTCTGCCAAGTCTGTCCGGTTTCCTCCTCCGCCAGCGAATCCAACTCACCACCAGGTGGTGATCGGTCGACAGCTCTGCCCCTCTCTTCACCCGAGTGTCCAAAACACGCGGCCGGAGGTCAGATGACACGACAACAAAGTCGATCATCGACCTCCGACCAAGGGTGTCCTGGTGCCAAGTGCACTTATGGACACCCCTGTGCTCGAACATGGTGTTCGTTATGGACAAACTGTGACTAGCACAGAAGTCCAATAACAGAACACCACTCGGGTTCAGATCGGGGAGGCCGTGCGATCCAATCACCCCCTTCCAGGTCTCACTGTCGCCGCCCACGTGGGCGTTGAAGTCCCCCAGTAGAACAATGGAGTCCCCAGTCGGAGCACTGTCCAGCACCCCTCCCAGGGACTCCAAGAAGGCCTGGTACTCTGCACTGCTGTTCGGCCCGTAAGCCGAAACAACAGTGAGGCACCTATCCCCGACCCGAAGGCGCAGGGATGCAACCCTCTCGTTCACTGGGGTGAACTCCAACACATGGCGGCTGAGCTGTGGGGCTACAAGCAAACCCACACCAGCCCGCCGCCTCTCACTGCGGGCAACGCCAGAGAAGTGGAGAGTCCAGCCCTTCTCGAGAGGTTGGGTTCCAGAGCCCAGGCTATGTGTGGAGGTGAGCCCGACTATATCTAGCCGGTACCTCTCAACCTCCCTCACAAGCTCGGGCTCCTTCCCCGCCAACGAGGTGACATTCCATGTCCCTAGAGCCAGTCTCTGTGTCCGGGGATCGGGTCGCCGGGCACCCTGCCGTCGGCTGCCACCCAATCCACACTGCACCCGGCCCCTACGGTTCCCTCGGTGGGTGGTGAGCCCACCGGAGGTCAGGCCCACGTCGTCCCTTCGGGCTGAGCCCGGCCGGGCTGCGCAAATAATGGATGGTAAAATAACGCACCTATATCCAGCATTAGCCAGGTTAATGCAGTGTTTCCTCGTAATATTCATAAATAACAACTTGGTGAATAGAAATTTTAATGAAAATAAGCAAATAATTTGAAAACCACGTTAAATCTGCTTTAAAATATCAGGTAGAAACACCGCGTCTACTGTCAAGATGCTAATGCTAACATACGAGTTAGCCGCTTCTTCTTCTTTGGTGTGGGGAGGTTTTTTCGATTATTTTTGCCTTCACTGCCTCCTACTGGACAAAGAGTGGCATGTCAACGTTTTTATTTTGTTTCAAGGGCAAAATCAAAACTTTAAGAAACTGTTTTGGGGTCCGATTTCTGTGATTTATGTAGATTTATGTATGTGTATAG
The DNA here is from genome assembly GCF_902148845.1 of Salarias fasciatus. Lineage (NCBI taxonomy): Eukaryota > Metazoa > Chordata > Actinopteri > Blenniiformes > Blenniidae > Salarias > Salarias fasciatus. Next base: position 19,935,812 of record NC_043748.1, on the reverse strand, counting down.
AGAGACGAGGCAAGATAAGGATTTCTCCAGCACCTTTCAAACACAAGGCAATTCACAGTGTTTCACAAAGAAATAAAAGAAATACTTTAAAAAAAAAAAAAAAAGGTGACCAATGGAAAGAAGAATAAGCTAAAAATCTTAAGATAAAGGTAATGAGTAAAAACTATTGTTGTATGGACAGCCGGAGCAGACAATAGCGTTTTAAATCCTGATTTTAAAGAAGTAAGCATGTCAGCAGGAAGTTCGTTCCACAGGTCAGGAGTGTAGGAACTGAAAGTTGCTTCATCTTGTTTCTTCCAACTCTGGGAACACGTAGTAAACCATTTCAGGGATCTTGATGTTTCATATCCTACTAGTAAATCTGAAATGTATAAGGTCTAAGACCATTCGAAGCTTCATGAAGCAGAAGTCACATTTTGAAGTAGACAGGGAGGTTCAGGGAGATACAGTATTAATGACAACCAAAAGGAGGCATGTATAATGTGAAAAGTATGAGTCCATTTTTTATTTGACTTTCTCGGGTTAAAGGAGCAGCTTTCTGTTGTTCTCTGATAAATATCAGAAACCTGCAAGTGAACTGGAGACGAGGTATGTGAGGGAAAAACAGCACACAGGTAAGAAGTTTTTTTTTTTATATATATATATATACACATTGAACAGATACAAACCTGTGTACGTTGAGCAACAACCCTGTCCATTCACACACGTCACTCATTACACTGCACTATGTAACATGTAAAACAAACGGTTGATCAATCAGACTGCAGCTGCTGATTTGGTCTCTGAAGTCGCTCCGTCTCACTTCTTCTTGTTCTCTTTGCAGGCCACCACGTATCGCTGCGCCACGTTCAGGGGGGGCGAGTACCCGTCGGCGTACGACGTGTCCTCGAACAGCACCGAGTAGTCGTCCTGCGGCTACACACACACACACACAGGGGTGACTCAGCCTGATGGGTGTGCGGAGCGGCGTCAGCAGGACGGAGGGAGCCGGACTCACCCTGTGAGGAGGGGTGTGGATCAGCGCTCTGTAGAAGCAGGTGGTCTGAGGGTAGAGAGCCAGGACCAGCTGGTCCTTGCTGAACAGGGCCTCCGGGTCCGTCTCCGGATTGGCTTTCCACTGAGGGAGGGGGATGATCCGACGTCTGCTCAGAGTGTGTCTCCTGCGCACACACACACATGCACACACCCCGAGGTTATTTATGAACAGGATGGATCGATGCAGAGAAGGATTTTCCCCAAGAGGAATAATAAATGCTGCGTTCTTTCTTTTAGTGGTGTTGTAAAAATATGATGTGAAGAAAGGGAGTGGATTATTTGACTTCCTTCTTAATAAGAATAGAAATTAACTAAAATGTTCCACTGTGCCACATTTAACTGTATATTTTAATGAAGTTGAGTGCAGCAGTCCAGAAATGTCATGTTTACCCCCGTTTCCATGGAGACAAACCTGGGCATTTTGGAAAATTGGAGTTTTCAGCACTCCACTGTCATGTAAACGGACACTCGTCACAAAGGGTTTTTGCTCTTTCGGGGCCTCAGTCTGGTTTTCACGACTTTTATAATTCAGAGAAGTTTGTGTGTAAAAAATGCGCCTGTGGCACTTAAAAAAAAAAAAAAAGAAAAGATCAACACACTTTTTCTTGTCCTGAGTATCAAACACTGTTTCCTCGCAGAAATAGAAACCTGAAGTTCAAGTTTAGAAACACTCACTCTTTTCCTTCTTCATCGATGTCGTCCACTTCGTACCTTCAGAGACGACAGCAGAGAATTGTCATGCTGCATCATCATCATCATCATCATCATCATCATCATCGTCATCATCATCATCAAGGTCCTTGTGCCGCTGCAGCATCATTTCTGATCTGTGTGCTGTGCTCACTTGTTGGTGGAGTGGTTGTAGCTGACGACCTCGGCCAGGATCCACTGTTCGTCTCCGTCCACCGCCTTCACCCTCGCCGCCACCTTGTCGCCCTGCTTGGCCACGTAGTCGCTGCTGGCCGGCGTGGCGCCGCACAGCGGCGGGGGGCTGTTTACGGCGGAGAGAAGGACAAAACCGTCAGTGTATCTTCCCACAGATGCTTAAAAGAAAAGGGAAGTGCTGCTACCTCTCTCCCGGCTTCCCGATCCACAGGGGAAGTGTCATGGCCGACTGCTGCAGGAGCGTCATCAGAACGCCTCGCCGCATCGTCTTCCTGGGAGGGTCGCTGTCACTGTAAACGCCCGCCATCTTAGCAGCTGCAAAACAAAGAAAGAAACCGAAATGGCGATTTACTTTGGCATGAACCTATCGATTCGATCCAGGTGCAGGTGTGAAAACCTGAGCAGACGTACCGATCCTGCGCTCCTCCAGCAGGGACTTGATTTCTGCAATTTTGTCCAGAGAGTGACGCAGGATGCTGCAGAGACCAAGACAAGTGTAAAGGAAATAAGAGACAACATGGACGCCTGTGTCTCCACATCGAGATGGCCAAAAACTAACACTGACTCTAAACATCAGAATCAAAGTGAAAATGCACACATTCAACACAGGCTGACCTGCACTCGGCCTCGGCGTCAGCTTTGGCCGTGGTGTACAGTCCTCTCAGCTTGGTGCGGTAATACGGAGACGCTGCAGGAAATGAAACCCACAAAGAGCTCAGATCGAGCGTGAGAAACCTTCAGAAAAGACACGTGGAACCTGCAACACTGACTTTTGTTTTCCGTCTGCATCCTCTCATGTGTTTTCTGGATGTTCAGCAGATTGTGTTCGCTGCGAGACCTCTCCTCCTGAAACACACATACTTAGCCAGAGTATCACACACACACACACACACACACACACACACACACACACACACACACACACACACACAGATACAGATGTTGTGTTTCCATGACTCTTCTACTTACCTGAGTCTGTTTGATGAGCTGATGCATCTCTGTGAGCAGCTCTGCGATTTTGGTGTCAGCTGACATGTTTGTACCTTCAAAGTCAAACAGAAGAACACATTTTAAGTTCTGCACCAGTTTCATCCTTCTACCCTGAGCATTGCGTGTGCATGGATGGGATTTTGCCTGGACAAATGGACCTGAATGTAAACATCTCAGATTATCTGACCACCGTTTAGCCTCAGATGATCTGAATGGGGAACAAACAGCATTTGCACCCCAGTTGTACCATTCTGGCCGAACGACACGTTAAAAACACGGCTGATTCACAGAATATGTTTCTTATGGACTCTTTAGGAAGAGTAATCGGAGTAAATAAAGTAACGTGAAATAAGCTAGCTGAGTCAAACTGCTTCGCGTCGCTAATGTTCGCCACAATAAAATATTTAAGAAAAACCGAGCGAATGTTAAACCAAACTGAGTCGATAAGTCCATAAAAAGTATTCAATTTGTTTTGAAATCGCAGGGAGAAATACTCACCGTGCTTACGGGACGGTTTGTTTACAGTCCAGATGCTAATGCTAACACGGGTTAGCTCCTGCGTCCTCTGCTTCTTCTTCTTTGGTTTTGGGAGGTTTTCTTCTCACACCGCCTCCAGCTGGACACAGGTCGGTACTGCAGCTACAGCACAGGATTCAGTTCATCTCAGTTCATATTTAGCTTCTTCAGTGTCTTTTCAAAAACTACTATGTAATGTTTCGGCTTATAATAATTACACATTTAATATTATCTTGCAGAAAAAAAAGCAGAGGCAGGGAGTGAAGTGAACTGAGCTCACAAAAGGATAAAACCTGACCAGCAGGAGACAAATAGAGGCAACGACCCAAATCAAAGTGCACAAATTGAAGAAATGTTAAAGAATTCACTCAAAATGCAAAGTGATAGAAATGATGCTAAACGATAACAGAGGATGTTTGGGTGCTTTTGTGCATCTTTGTGTTTGTTTTGTGTCACGGTCTGATTGTGGTCTTGAGGGGGATGGAGGGAGGAAGAGTCAGATGGTCGACAGTGGCGCTCAGACACGCTCTTTAGTTGCTCCAGTGTTTTGCCGTGAAGGAAAATCCGCTCTCTGTGTTGACAGAGTTCTGTCTGAAGTGTTTCACTGCTTCAGTGAGTGACAGGCAGCAGAACTGCTGAACGCTTAAAGCTTTTTCTGTCTTTCTCTTTGTCCCGCTTGGCTTTTAATGACGGTACTTTGTCCCGGACTCAAGGTTGAGAACAAACTGTGCTATCTTAACACTGCGAGAGCGCCCAGTCCGCAAACATCCTGTGAATGAATGACCAACGTCAGCAGAAAGGAGAGAGTGGCGCCAAAACCTGAAGGTTAAAACACAAGGTGCAGGGTAAGACGCCAGGATTCACCAAACCGAATCAAACTCTGAGAATCAGGTTCTGCCTCTGAGATGCTGAATTCACACGATGTAAACCTGAGAGTCTGAGCTGCATGAGAAGCTGTTGAAGGCAGATCAAAGGTGTCTTCGATCCAGTCTGGGAAATGATAAAAGACACTGAAAAAGCTGTGCTGTTGCTCCAAAGTTAACATGCAATGTTTATAGGACATGTTTTGTGCATTTCACTCTATTTGGTGTCAGAAAAAAACAACATTAAAATTGTCTCTATGGTCAAATTGTCGCAATTTTGGTACTGATTGTTTGATTTTCGAAAAAGAGCACATTCTCTGAACCATAACAAAGAAAATGTTTAAATGAAAACACTGAAGTGTGGTTAAACAGTAATTAAAAGCCCTGTTTTTCATTTGATTCCTACACCTACAGTTCAGATATCAAATCCCTCTGAAAAGCTGCAGCAATCTAAGTATTGGAACAAAGCATTTACTCAGTCTGCGGTGATCCTGCACTGGTGTAAAGTTCTACTAGAGTGTCATTATAATGTTCTTTTCAGAGATTTCCAGAAGCCTAAGATGAATCTTTTGGTTGAAACTTTTAGGGAAACATTTCTGAGGAATAAATAACCTAAAGTTCAGAGGTTTTGCTCCATTTGTGTTGTTTTCCATGGGTTTTTAGTCACACACCAGAGTTGAGTCACATTTATTTCTGTCACCGCGTCAGTCAGGAGTCGTTTCAGGCTCTTTCTGGTCGTTTCTCTGTTTTTCTCCGGGCTGCAGGACAGATGGGACTCCTCCTGCAGCGGCTTCTCAGGAAGTCCGTCTCAGGTTTCATTTCTGCTCGGTAAATATTTACAGGCGAGTCTGAACACACACACACACACACACGCACACACACACGCAGTAAACCCATTTATCGGTGTGACCCGTTGATCATTAACTCACTCTCACTTATCAACAACAGATCCAGGTCACCCGTTAAAGTCATAAATACACCCAAACATCAGCGAGTCAAAGTTTACTTGGTTCACACTTCATGACAATTAACCCTTTAACAGACCGTTGAACTCCTTTTGTGTTGCCGTTTAATTCAAATCTTTAAGAAATGTCGTTGTTTTCATCGATCATATGAGATGAAAGAGCCACATGTAGGTCGAATAATCAGTAACGTACGCAGCAGTTTTATTTGTAGTTCTAAAAAAAGAACACACGACCACAAACATGAGCACGTTCCAAACTGATTTTCCCCTCATTTCAGCGTTTTTTTCATGGCGTTGCACCTTCTTATCAGAGCACTATCGGGATCCTGGACCCTGAAGAGTCTCAAAGGTCGAGACAAACGGAGCAGGTCAGCGAACGTTCTTATTTCCAGCATGAACATCATGTAGGACGCAGATATCAGACACGCCTGTTCTGCTCTGTGGAGGTTTGGAAAGTCACCCTGAAGCTCACTGCCTCCATGTGTTTAAGATCTATTTAATACAGTTTGCAATTTATGACACTGAGGTCAATCTGGAGCATTTTCTAGTGGAGCTGCTTTATGTTTAGACTGCTAAGAGATCTTATTTGATTTTCTGTTTTTCTCACTCTACATTCAGTTTTATTTCAAAATTTCATGTCACTGCTGTTGAGTCTCTGCCATGTAGTGTTTTCTCCCTCCTCCTCCTGAAATACTGACGGTAACTGAGTGTGTGTGAAATCTGCAGCTGCTGATAAAGAGAGAAAACAGGAGTGAAGGCCGCGCGTCAGCAGAATGCTGGAATATAGGACAACCAGCAAAACAAAGCAAATCTTTAACACTGACTCACATTTTATCAAGTTCTGGATTAAAGTGATGGAGAAAAAAAGTCACAGCTCAAACAGGGAAAGTTAGAAAGTCTTCCTAAAGTCAGTCTGTGTGTGAATCAAACTAGAAAGTGAAATCAAACAATCAAAAGTGTCATTCAAAAGATAAACTGCCATAAACTGACTCATGAGATTAAAAAAAGGAAAATGTTAAAGGGTGTGGAATCATCATGTAGAACAAAAGGAGAGTTAAATTATAAGGCCACTTTCTTTAAAAAGTAGTGCTGTCAATTTTAATCGCGATTAATCCATTGAGGTCTGCCAACTGGGTCAAAGAAAAGAACTAGAGGTTAATAGTGTTTTTCCTGACATTGGGACTGATTTATGAGGATTAGATTCTTCATTGCAATTAATCTCAACTTTAAAAAAAGTTAATTGTTGACAGTTCTCCATGAATTAATCACGATTAATTGTGATCAATGTGATTAAATTGCGATCAATGCGATTAAAACTGACAGCACTATTAAAAAGTGAAACTTTTTTTCTCCACAAGCTAAATATGTCAAAAGGTGAAAGAAATCTTCGTAAAAAAATCAACTTTGTTTTGGTTCATTTTTGACTTCAACAGAAAAACTGTCTGATGCAACATTTCTACATCAGAAACATGAAACCAGAGGAGGAGGAGGAGAGGGATGAAGAGGAGAGGGAGAAGAGATGAGGAGGAGGAGGGATGAAGAGGAGGAGGATCAGACAGAAGGAGGAGGAGCAGAGTGTTGTATAAAATCCACAGAGAGAGAAAAAATCTGCAGTGAAGATCTTTTTTCTCCAACTGGAAGATTTTCTTCTTTTCTTTTTTTCATCTGGAAACTTTTCTTCTTTCTTGCAGAGACAAACATGAGCCACGTGGACGTGAAGAACATGAAGCCGAGCAGCTTCGAGGAGGAATATTACGACCAGTACGAGTATTATAACCTGACCGACAAATACACAGGTGAGCCTCTCTTTAACGCAGCTTTCACCTGCTGAGTCAGCACTTTTCCTCTAACGGCGTGTGTGTGTGTGTGTGTGTGTGTGTGTGTGTGTGTGTGTGTGTGTGTGTGTGTGTGTGTGTGTGTGTGCAGAGGGATCAGCCCGGAAAGGTCGCACAAAGAAAGAATCGAGCGAAAACACCAACAGACCAAATCCAGGCGGACACGAGCGGAAGATCTCGGAGAAGCTGCAGAACAGCGAGAAGAAAGCCAAAGAGTGAAAAGCTCAGGTGGGGCGGCTTCACTCCGGTCTCCTCCCTCCAGAGTCTTTGTTATTCTGTTCTTTTCTACTTTCTGCTCCTGTCAACACAAACACCGTCACGTCACTCCGCGGTGACGTCACGCGATGACGTCTCTAATTTGGAAACAATGTAAACATTCGAATTAAAAAAACATTGAAGTTCGTTTAGCTGAAGATGGATTAAAGTTATTTAGCTTAATTTTAAGGTTAAGCTGGTTAATGTTGGATTAGTTAATTTGAGGTAAAAAAAAAAATAATAATTTGATTTTAAACTTATAGTTCATGTGAGGTTAATATATTATCTTAAGGTTTGGCTGGCTGAGGGCGAATTAGTTAATGTGAAGTTAGAATTAGTGTTTATTGCTAGCAGTTGGTTACTGTGTTAATTTGGTTTATGTTAGGCTGGAGTTGGATTATTCCATTTAATCTGGAGGTAAAGCTGAGTTTCTGCTCACTGTTCTTGCCGTCAGATGCCGTTTTGAGGTCAGTTATTTTTAGGTTAGTGTTAGGATGGTATTATCAGTGTGCTAAAGTTCATTTAATATCAAAGTGGTTCATCGTGGGTCACTTAAGGCTAAGTTGTCTATCATAGCTTAATAATTGTTCAAATTAGGTTCCTCAGTGCATCTATTAATTGATGTAACTTTAGTTAATGTTAGGATGATATTCTGTTAGTTCTTGCTTGGTAAATGTTTCTACTGCTCTTTTTTTTTTTAGTGTAAATGTATGAAAACAACAGGTTTTTCCCTCTTCTTAGACTTTTGGAACTATTGAGTTTTAGCCTGATGTGAAGTTTGATGTTTTTGTGACTCAGGACTTCTCGGACGGATCTTCCCGGAAACAGACCTGGGCGTCATGGCGACGGATGGAGATGCAGACCTGGGTGTCATGGCGACGGATGGAGATGCAGACCTGGGCGTCATGGCGACGGATGGAGATGCAGACCTGGGCGTCACGGCGACGCGGCTTGCTGGCGGACGCTGACCCTGTGGGTGCAGACGTCGCTGACAGACGCTCACCTGTGCAGGCGTGGCCTGCTCCGCTGACGCAGCGCGGCGGCGGCGGCGGCAGCAGTTCGGTGTTTTTCATAAGGTGTTTTTAAGAAACTTCCTGAAATGACCTCTCAGGGTGAATTTTCAGTAGTTTCTCAGACTTGTGTACAAAGCTCACAGCTTACACATCCTGTTTTTTTATATTACTGATCACATTTCAACATGTTGATGAATCACCATTCATCTGTTTGAACACTTTTGACTCTCAGATTTCTTTTGAATCAATAATTGAGACTTTGCTTCATCAATAAAGTTCTCATTTAAGATGTCTGCGTCTGCATGTTTATCCATAAATACAATGAAATTGTTTTTTGTATCAAATATTTCACTGTTGAGTAACACTGAGGCTTCAGAACCTGCCTGGAGTAATAACTGGCAGTGAAACCTGTGGAGACCACAAACAAACAAAAAGCCTCAAGAACGCAGGACGCTGCTGTCCAAAAATACCCTCCCAGACATAACTTTAATTTAAGAAAAATAACAGTTTGTTGTATTTTTATCTGGATGAGCTGAAATCAGCATTAACAAAATAAACAGCATCATATTTTAACAGTTACCTCCTACCGGGTAATCAGGTGATCGGCTTAACACCAGCCACATCCCTGTAACTAGAGGCTCTGTAAAAATCAAACAACTGAAAAGAAAAAAATAATCAGTTTTATGAACACCTCTAACTGAACTAAAAATCTGAACCCTCAGCTCCAGGATATATCCCAGAAAATCATTCAGCCGCAAATGAGGAGGTTCATTATGCTTCAGGCCAGTGGGAGCAAAGCCTCCTCGTGTTTGTTCCTGGAAGTTTTCCATCTCATCGGAACTCCGCAAACTGAGCCTGAACCTTCGGCTGCAGTTTGTCTCATTACGAGCTCAGAAAAGCTCCACGAAGAGTCTGTCCTTCAGTCACCTGGTGACCTGATGCAGCCTGGACTGCAGAGCCACCGTCCACCGGCAGGGGGCAGCAGCGGGCTGACAGAGAGAGGGAGAGAGAGAGCGAGAGAGAGAGAGCTCCTCCAGCAGTCTTAAACATGTGGCAGCATAACTAGAAAATTAACCAGCTCTAACTGTAAGCTTTACCAACTAGAAAGGTCTTCAGCCAGACCTCGAGACCTCGAGAGAAGCGACTGTCGGCCTCCATGACTGAAACTGGGAGCTGGTTCCACATGAGAGGAGCCTGACAGCTGAAAGCTCCGCTTCCTGTTCTACTCTAGAAAACCGGGGATCCTGGGTTACTGTACGATTAAATCATTTTTCTCTCAGATGGTTTGGGTCAAATGTAATAACTTAGTTTTTATCCGAGTTCAGGAGCAGAACATTACAGGTCTTCCAGATTTGTGTGTCTTGAAGACAAACTCCTGCTTTGAGAAGTTGATCACTATGACCTGGTTTCACAGTTAAATAGATCTGTGTATCAAATCACATACAGGGTCTCAGTGAGTGTGCATGTGAGGGTGAGGATCAATCCGTGCACGGATCACCACAGACTGCACGGGACTCTTCCTGTAGCTACATAGAAAATGTGCAAATTTAGTGATTTCTTTTCATTTAAGAATAACAATCAAAAAAACTACAGTTAAATGTGAAATCCATTGATGGTTCAAACCACTGGAGAATTATAATGATTCAACTGATTTGTTCATTATATATTCTACTTTGTTTTTATCCATCTGCCTGGAATGGCTGCACATCTTTAAAGTTTGCTTTATGTTGAGATTGCAGTCATTACTCATAGTGAATGTTTGTTTTTATGAAAATATAGACATTTTGTCCACATATAAACTCTGTTTGATAAAGAAAAACTTGAAAATTCAAATGTAAAGGTTGCTATCCTTCAATTTTACCGGTCCGAATCATTCAGGATTGTTAAACCGTTGTGGTCTGTGTTCATTCGCGGCATCACCATGATGCTGGTTACATCATTCATAATGCTGATTATGCTAATTAGAACTGTGTTCCTGGTTATGTTAGTTATAATGCTGGTTATACTGGTGACATCTGCAACTGTTGGCTGAAACACAGAAACATGAATCAAGATTATTTATAGCGCTTACATAACCCGCCTCTATAATCCAGTTTAGCGTTTCTGGACCACTATCTCAGAGACACACACACACACACACACACACACACACACACACACACACACACACACACACACACACACACACACACCTCCTGCTCCCCCTCATCGGAGATACCAGTGCTTTTAGAAACTCCCTCGGTTGCCTAGCAACTGGTAGTGAGGGTTGCCAAAACAGACAGAGATCATTGGTTTGTTACAGCTGTGTAATGCGATATTGTGTAAATGTTTCCAGTCTGGTTCCTTTGAAGTCTAAATATGAAGTCTTGAGTTAATGTTGGAAGTGATTTTTGTTTTGCTCTTTGTCGATTTCATTTGATGTTTTCTTCCACGGATGAGGAAGAGAAGTTCACAGGGGTCGGCCAGGACCAGGGGAGCTGCTCCATCACCGGGTCATCATGCTGTCATACTCAGGTCATCGGGATTTAATCCACCAGGGAGGAAGTTATGAACACATGACGGCTGACTGAGAGCTGAACATGAGACAGATGTTATTAAAGTGAAGATGGAGCCGAGTGGGAGGAGCTGCTTCAGGAAACGCTGCAGCATCGGGATTTGTTTCCAGTCAAGTCCTGCAGGGTCTGAATTACTAAGATCTGTTCTAGGTGTTCCTGTTGTATTGCAATAAGGCTGCATTTACGTGATGAGGTTAAACTCCCGTTGTGTCTTTGTGTCCGTTTATACAAGTTCAGAGCCTCTGAGTTAAAGAGCGATGTTTTGTAGCTGGCTTTCGAGGTGGAACTTTTTGAAAATGCTCCATGTAGATGGCAGAAAATGCTGCTTCAATCAAAACAATGCCACTGTGCACCTCGGCTGCTGGAGATGGTTCTTCCTCACATGTGGAAGCTGATGGACGATAACAAGAACGTTTTCCTCCAGAGCGTCATGACTCCTGGTCCAGATCCTCCGGTTAGACTTAACAGTCACTGTAACAACAATCCGACGTGGTCGTCTGTCCGAAAAGCAACAGCAGCCTCCAGTGGTTCCACTTCAAAACTACATAGTTTTCAGCGTGTCTGCCATTTCTGTGTAAACGGACATCATTACCATCAAATTATTTATTCAGGCTTTTTATTTTGTTCTTTTTAATTGATTGTAGTTCAGCGCTGTGGATAACCTTCGCCTCAGCTGGTTTCTTTGTGTTTAGCACTCAGAGACACAAAGACTTGAATGTCCCTGTGTTGTGTAAAGTCTTTGTTCATATCTTCCACTCATCCCACAGTTTTTGAACTGAAGCTTCCCTTTGTTTCCTCGTGTTAGCTGCTGTTGTCAGATTAGCTCGACTGCTACGATCAACTGGAGGAGCGTTACGTTTGAGCGAAACATCAAAGCAACATTTTTCCTTTCTAGCTGTTGAATGATCATCCCGAGTTGGTTTAACCTGAAAGGAGCTGCTGCAGCGCATCGAGTGAATATTAAACACGCTGCTGTTTCCACACATTATCCAGATGAATCTCCTCAGAGTGAAGGCTTAAGCGTTTTCAGCACGTCGTCCTGCTGCAGAGAAGCTCTGAGAACCACTAAAGGCAGAGGATGAGGAGCTAATGAGGCCCGCGGGGAGCCGGGGCTTCAGAGGGGGCGGGGCCCCTCCCCTTTCCCTGACCCCACCGCCAACGTTCCACTCTCATGCCTGACCACCTCCCTGTTAACACCACTCACTCGGCGGCGCCGGACGGCGCTCTGACCCGCCGAGTTCACCGCCGCGGCCCACGAGTCGCCAGAAAGGGACAACGGATCACCCCGAGAACCTGCTGGCTTCTCGACAAAGTTCCTCTGGATTAGAGGCCAGAGGGATGATGAGCCCAAACAAAACACTAAAAGACAGAAATATCACACACGCCTACACATACAGACACACACACCAAAGTAACAAACGACACAAAATGAATGAAAACCAATAAATCGGACATGTGAAGTGAAGCTGCTGAGTAATTAATCTGATCGATTAGACTTCAACGCATTGATTATGATTCAGACCCTATGTGTATATATATACAGTGTATATATATATATATATATATATATATATATATATATATATATATATATATATATATATATATATATATATGAGCTTGTAAAGGATTTGAAATGTCGTAGAAGGTATCAGTTTGAATGTTTTCAGAAAGAAATACGAACACAAGTTTGTCTCTTTATTCGGGTAGCAGCCCTGAAATGAGGCCAGAGAAGGAGCTGCCTCATGCAGCCTCACAGACAGCAACCTGGAGAGGAGGGGCAACTTCAGCAGCACCATTAAATATTAACTCCACAGAGAAGAAGCATCCACCGCAAGACAAATAAAGTCAAAATACTCAGGTACCTTACAAGGCAGAATAACATGCAGGGCAGCGCCCCCTCCTGTTGTTTCAGTCAGAGTTAGAGAGTTAGAACCTGATTTCACCTAAGCAAGAGGATAAAGGCGAGTCCAGCCGTTTGAGTGAGTTCAGACCAGATAGACGGCTTTGGCCATGACCGTACTCATCCAGGATCGTCACAGGAGGCCAGTTTGTAATCCCACAAAGCCCCTCAGGCTTCTTCCAATCACAGGATAGTGCTTCTTCACCTCGTCTCAACCTCCTGGAACACTTTCTTCTCCCGCTTTCTCATACGCTCTTGAGCGCAGTCCGTCTTGAACGACCCGTCCATCCGTCTTCCTTATCCTGTTGGTGGGGGAGTGGAGCCGTGCAGCTACCTGAGGCAGACTCCATGAAATCATTTCACCGGCTCTCCACCCGCCCGCTCGCGCTTTGTGCGAATGATCCGCAGCACTGTGGCGAGTTCAACGAACCCTCGGGGCGTGAGCAAGGCAGCTCCGACAGCTTCCGATCCGTGCCGGGGATATTTCATCAGTAGCTGGAGATTGATGTGATCCGCCGGGGAGGATTTCACACGGGGCCCGTTTTCAGCCGAGCGCCTCTGAGGGAACTTCGTGACACTAAGTGTTGTAGATTGGAGACGTGTTGCCTTGAATGTCAAGTGCAGGAACCTTCTGGTTCTTTCTCTTGTTTCAATCATGGCCTTAAAGGGCAGGAGGAAAATAATCATTTATTTGATTACTGCTCTTCTCCTTTATCCTTATGGCCAGAAATACATCACTGGAGAAGAGAACAAAAGGTGAATTGATTTTTTTCCCTACAAAGTCTTTATCCTATTCTCTGAAGAGGTGTCTTGAAGAGGGACAGAGACCAAACCAGCTCTTCCATTCTTTAAGGCCTCGTTTCCAAGATCACTTCTAGTGAAAAGAGCAAACTTTTGTTGTATTTCGACTGTTTGTTTACATGACAGAATTGTTCAGATTCATTGAAAGCTGAACTTTTTAGAAAACAGCTTCCAGTCTGCTAAATGCTCCATTTGACGGAGTTCTATAACTGAATCAGTTTTTCTGGATGTATGTGAGGAGATCAACAATAACAGTCAGGATTCAGAGTGTTTGAGTTGTTCTTTTCTTTAGAAATGAACAGTTTTTCTCTTACAAAGTGAACAGTTAGTAACATTTACTGCACCATCATCGGCATATGTGGAGAGCATGTCAACAGAGTGGAAATTTGCCATGAAGAAGGACAGCTTAGCTGACATGTTCCATCCTACTCTTCCCTGTGGTTATATTTCAAAATCACAGCGCCCACTAGTGGACTAAAATGCTTTATGCTCTATCTGAAAGGCAACAAGGCAGCAGTGGCTCAGTTGCTTCAGTGGGTTGTCTTTCACACCCTAATCTCTCGCTGTTCAGAAGCCACAGTGTCCTTGAGCAAGACGGTGAACCCCATGATTCTCCCAGTGTTGTTTGAACACTTTTCTGTCTCCTTTACAGTGTAAATTTATGGACCAGTGACTTGGCTCAACTGGCAAAACAGAAACGAAATCCTAGCATGTTGACTCTTGAGCTTATAGTTCAGTTCAATCATTTAAATATTCGAGAAAAGCACATGAGCAGGCACATCGGTTGTCTCTGTTTCTTTACATGCATGTGTAATATTGTCAGTGTCTTTATTACAGTGGTTTATTAAGAGAAATGGAAAAGGGACAAGTGTTCCCACTCATTATTGTCATAAGAACAATAACGCCTTCAACAGGGATGACGTGTTGTTGTACCGCAGTACTTGGCGCACAACGAACGTTTCACCTTGGGAACAAATAAATAAATAAAGAAGACTTGTGAATATTTACTTGAAGCACATCTCAAGATTTAAAGGAATAGTAAGTGTAACATATTCGGTTGGAGGCCTTTCTCCCTCCAACAGGCTCGATGAATAAATCACAAACTGCTCCGCCTCATCCGTGACATCCATCACCCTTCAAGAAGCACGCGTGGAAACAAGCTCATTATCAGACCTCCAGCTCTTCTCCGTACAGTACAGCTCTCTGTTTTTAATAACGCTGCTCGCAATCAGGATGACGGAGCGAGATGCTCTCAAAGAATTATTTATGTTGAGTACAGTGCACCAAACGCTCCACCTCATAAGAAGAAATCCGTCTGAGGTTCAGGCTGAGGGGAGATTCTTCGACGTTTTTTGCCAAAGTTCGGACACATTTTCAGACTTTGGACCTGGGAGACGAAACATTTGCTGATCAGAAACCCGCTGCGGAGCCAAAGGTTAATAGCACTGGACGGCAGCTCCTCGCCGCTCACGGGCCGCAGTGGCCATACTCCTGCATTCAATCCCCTCCTTCATTACTGAGCGGAATTAAGAGGGAAGCGAAGCAGAGACTCGGACCGGTTCCTATGCTTCAGCTGGGAGAACGGGTCGTTTTAAGATATCTAAGTTAGCGGTTCAATCCTCGATGTGTGGAAGTGCCTTTGAGGAAAATCCCAAATGCTGAATTCCTAAGATAAAAATCCTTCCCTTCCACACACATACACACACAGAAGACCTTACTCTGATGAAACACACACACCATTTCCTCAAATCTAATAATTTCCCAGTGCAGCATAATGAGAGAATAACATGCTTCAACAGAAAGACTCCAAAAGGCACGAAATGTGGGAAAATTACAATAAAAAGATGAAGATGAGCGTCTCTGGTTTAGGTGGTATAAGGTAAGGAATCTTGTAGGAGGAGGAGGAGGAGGAGGAGGAGGAGGAGGAGGAGGAGGAGGAGGAGGAGGAGGAGGATGCATACGATGGATGCACACATGTATCATTAGCCGTCATTAAGCACAAATTATAGACAGCACGGAGGAGACAGATGCTGCAGTTGGCACTTTGTTTTGCTGTGGTTTGAGGAGGGGGTGGGGGTGTGGGAGGTGGGGGTGGGTGGGGGGGGGGGGGTTCTGAGGGGGGTTGGGGGAAGGGATTCTGGGAGGGGGGGTGTAATCTTATACATGTGTGGTGAGATTAAAGACGGAGCCTCATCCATATTGACGTTCCAGATAAACGTGAAGCTCAGGGAGGAAATATGGAACAGTGAGTGAAGGGAGGGGAGGACGACAGAAAGAAAGGGTTAAAAGTCCAAATCCATCACTGAGAGACTCTCCTCCTCCTCCTCCTCCTCCTCCTCCTCCTCTTCCTCTCTCTCTCTCGTTTTCTCACCACCTGTTAGTACGACTCTTCTCGCTGTCTCAGTCACTTCTTTGTATTGCTGCTGTTTGTTGTATTTGTGCAGGAATCAACTCACTCCTCCAGAGGTAAGTAAACATTTCTCCTCCTCCTCCTCCTCCTCCTCAGAGAGGAGCAGCATTTCTTATTTCACTGCTTTTTTTTTTTTTTCTTTCTTTCTTTGGGGATCGCCTCCCTTGCAGCAGCTCTTTGCAGGGGAGTGCTGAAAAAGTGGATTATTTTTACTGAAGGCTGCATGACGTTCGTGACTTTACTGAACATTTTATTGCACTTTATCATTCACCTTGGATCCAATTCATAGTTGCATTTTGAATTTTACTTTAATTATTCAAACAAATAACACACACAAAAAAAAAGATTACAGCAAAATGTCTGGCTGAACACTTTCTCTGTAACATGACTGTGTTGTTATTTCAGTAACTGTGTGGAAAGCTGCCTGTTAGCAGCATGAAATGCTGCATGTCAGCGCTCACCAGGCACCAAGGGTCAGGATGAAGTCCTAATGAAACAAACTTTAATCCAAATGACATTTGTTTGAATTCTCTTTGTGTGAAAGCAAATATCTATTGACAGAACAAAACACTTCAGTATCACCCAGAACCCAAATGAAACCTAAATGAACCATCCCAACCAACCAAGCCACAAAAGAGCCATCTCATCTAACTAAATGAAGAAAAAAAGCATTCAAAACCAACTGACCCAAAAGTAAGCATTTTCAAATAAACTAAACCAACATTAGAGACTGAATTTAGGCATTCTAAAAGAAATAAATTATTAAAATGTACTGAACCAAGAAAAGCAAAGTTAGAGCCATTTAAACAACCTCAACCAAGAAAATTGACATCTAAATCAACTAAATCAAGGAAAGAGACAACTAAACTAAGAAAATAGTGATCTAAACAGACTGAAATTGATAAAAATCACAGTCGCTTTCTCAGGTGGAACTGTTGGGTTTCCTCTGTAAAAGAGTTGTAATGATTGGTGGTATATAAATAAAGCTGAATTGAACTGAGCTGAATTAAGAAAATAGCATACTAAAAGTACTCATCACTTGACCGAGAAAAGAGCCATCGACGTCAACAAAACCGAAGGTAGAGCCATTTGAACCAACTAAATCGAGGAGAGACACAAATACACAAGCAAAACCGCAGTGTCAGGAACAGCCTCAGCCAACGAAGCCAGAGTCAGACCAATAACAACAACTGAACCCATCAACAGAACCTCAACCAACTAAACTATTATTAGAGCCATCTCAACTAACCACGGAAACAGCCACATAAGGTAACTTAACTAAGACCCCTGTAAAACTAATAAACCATTATTAAAGCCATCTAAACCAAGACGATGCATCTTAGAGGTATTTAATCTCACTTAACCAAGAAAAGAGCCATCTTAGCCAACTCAACCAAGGGTAGAGCCAAGAACACGAAGAAATTACAGATCTAAACCAACTACAAACAGAAAAGAGGAAACCAACTGAGTGGAAAAGAGCCATTTACATGAGCAAAGCCAAGGTTAGAGTCGCCTAAACCATTAAAACCAACACTAGACCGCCCAAACCAGCTAAACCAAGAAAACACTGGTCTAAAATAAACCATTATTAAAGGCATTTAAGCCAAGAAAATATCGGTAAGAAGTATGTAAATGCACTCAGAGACATCTAAGTGAACCAAAACTGAACAAGTGAAACATAAATTAATTCAGACAGAAAAGAGTCAACTAAACTAAGCTAATGGAGGCCAGAGTCTTCTAAACTAGATCAATTAAATATAAGGCTATCTAAGCCCACTAAACAAAGACTACTGTCCTTCAGATCAACTAAACTGGTATAAGAAGCATCTAAACCAAGAAAACTGTCAGATGCACCAAAACCTAAACCAATACTAGAGTAACTAAAGCCAAGAGTGGAGACGTCTACACCAAGTCACTGATTCTGTAAGTGTTCAATCAGAGCAGAGCCATCTGATCTAAGCTGAGGCGACTGATTGGTGACAGTGTGTGTTTGTGGAGAAATGCTGCTGTGAATGACGGCGGTACGGCGAGCAGGACCTCCTGAGGAGAAGGACTCGTGGTTCCTGGGTCGGAGGTGAAGGAATGTGGAGCGTCTGGAGGAGGAGTGGAAAGCTCTGACAGCTGTGATGGACCCGTCCTGCAGCGTCAGCACTTCAGATCCACTCTGGCCTTCAGAAATGTGGACTCTGTTCCCATGATGGGGAGTTCAGAGCAGGATTTATGGACCAGCCGAATACGTTTGATGCAACAGTTAAGAAATGGAGGCTAATGAATGAGAGCATCGTTAAAACTACTTGAGGTGGCGCCTGCTGTAGCGGGCGAGCGGCGCTGGGTGAGTCTGGATGTTGTTATTTTTCACAGCGCTCGCCTGTTAGAACTCCTGTCAAAAGCATAAATCCATGTGAATCCCGAGGGACGCCGGATGCCTCCACAGGCTGCTGCGGCTGGAAGCAGCCCTCATTAGAAAAAGCAGGAGAGGTGCATCTGAAGCACCGGGCTGACACACACACACACACACACACACACACGGAAACACACACTTCAAGGCTGCTGGAGGTCTGGCGTGGCGTGCCGGGGGTAGCCGATGCGGTGGAAGGAACGACGAGGCCCGCTGTGATGTTCTCTGCTGAACTGACCGGCTCTTTTTGTCCTCAGTCCGTCGTGCTTGGTAGAGAAATGTTCTCCGATGCAGAAGCAGGAACCACGAGGTTCTCCTTCTTCTCACGGAGGTCTGCAACCTTTAACAACCAGAAGAGCCATTTCTGTGACTTCAAATTTAACCCTGAGGCGAACACAGCTTCGTTTCATGTGTGATTTTGATGTACAGACAAAAACTGCTAGCTTATGTTGGATTTATGAAATTTCAATTGCGATTCAGGATGGTAAACATTCTCTTTTCATTTTCAGCATTTTCTTTGTTGAAATGGTGAAACTGCTAAAGTTAGGTACAGTTTTTCAACAAATTTGACATTTTAGTTTGGATCATCCTGAGGTCCAGGGAAAGAACTTTGGTCTCAGACATGTTTGGATCAATAACTGGATGAATGGATGAGGACGTGACTGATCAGGTCTAACAGGAAGTGGAGCGTCAGACCGCGTGTCTGGGAACAGAGTCAAACAGGAAGTGAGACGGTAGATGGAACAGGTATGAGTGAAGCTCGCACGTCCGCAAAGAATCTAGTTTCTCCTTCAAAACTGTGTCAGTGCAGTTTAGTTCTCTCTCACGAAGACACACACACAAACCCACACACACACACACACACACACAGCTCATTAAGCAGCTCCTTCCCGCTATGCTGTCAGATCTGCTGAAGAGAAACGAGCCGGTGCTGTGTGTGTGTGTGTGTGTGGGGGGGGGAATGGAGCTTCCCGCAGTGACTCTGAAGCGTCTCCACAGTTGGTTTTGGAGATGAATGCGGAATGCCTTCAGAGGTCTCTCTGTCTCATCAGCCTGGAGGACTCATCTGATGATACTCAATGCTTCAGGGGGAGAAATCTGGTCACCAAAACGTGATGAAACAAAGTAATGAGCAGCTGTCGGAGTGTGTCCAAACCTGCTCAGACTGACTGGACTCTGCCCGAGCTCAGCTCCCTCTATCTACATGTACTTTCCTGGCTCTGCGCTCCCGCCGAGCCTCTTTGTGCTGAGATCTGAGTTTCTCCGGCAGGACCATCCTGTCTGGGGATTTCTTTATGGCCCACAGGCCGGATCAGAGCGACTGTGAAGCTGCTTATTAGTGACTAACTGGACCCTGGATAATCCGACAGAAGAGACGGAGCCTTCTGCATACAGCCAGCCACGCTGAGCAGCCACAATATCTGGATTACAACCAGCAAGAGACACAAGGCATGCTGGGAAAAATCACCCAGGGTTCATGCGGGAACTGGTGTGATTCCAGAATGAATCCATCACCAGGGCGACACACGTCTGTGTGTAGTTGACTGTATGTATATTCTCTCCTTAAATTCTACTAAAACCACATTATCTGAAATCAGTTCATTTATCATTTTATATATGAGAAAATCATTTAACTTTCTATTGAAAGCAGTGCTGTCATGCGATTAAAAAAATTAATCTAATTAATTATAGGATTTGTAATTAATTAATCTAATTAATCACATTTTAATCTTATATCTGCTTTAGGTCCCCAAGTGAAGAATTGGAATTCAGGGACGTTGCAGAATTGTGGAGCATGACTCATCAAATGAATCCACCGAGAAGAGAAGGTTTGAAATCCACACTTTTACTGATGATGAATGAAGCTCAGTCAGGACACCTCGTCCGAAATAAATTCTGAGCCAAATCAGGCAACTCAAATAACACCTTCAGTGTGTTTCATTAATGAAATTCAAAAGAAGAAAAAGTTTAAGTACATCCCAGCAAACCAGTTCGGCCTGGGGCACTATTCAAAAATGCAGTAAAATGTAGATTTAGAAAAATTCTGAAATAAAATGAGGCTGAGTCTCAAAAAGCCACTGAAGCAAACTAAAGTCAACATGAATACTGAAGCTAACTCAATACAGCAGTTCAAAATGAATACTATAACCATAACATGCCTCTAAATCAGACAACAACTCCATTCACACTGAATTGCCACTCAAGTGTGCTATAATTAATCTTAGATTATTTTTTTTAATGCATTAATGTATAATTGTAATGGTGTAATTAATTAATTTAATTAATGCATTAAAATGACAGCCCTAATTGAAATATATTTGAACGTTAAAATTTAAACTGAACACACAAAACAGACAAATTACTTCTATACATCAAGTCAGCAATTAAATGGATTGAAATGTTGCTGATCAATACATATGTGATAGTGTTGATCTGTGTTAAAGGTAATCAAAATGTTTAATCCCAACATGTAGTTAAAAATAATCTGTATTATTTATACATATTTGTATATTTTGTTCCTGTTGTATTTTAAGATTTATGTTGTATATAAATTTAGATCTTTTCTTCTTTTAGATTTCTATTATTGTTCTCATTAATATTTGCACTGTTACTTATTATTCTTTATTTATTTTCACACACCTGTTCTGACTGAGCCCAGAGAAACAGGAAGACCAGGGGAGGACGACAGGCCAGGTCTGGGTTATAAAACAATCAAATCTAAAGATTACATGCTGAATCCATTTTTAGAAAATGGAAATATTACGAAACCACAACAAACATGCCAAGAGAGGACCGCCCACGAAAAAACTCCGACCAGAAAAAGAGAGAATTAATTAGGGAAGCAAGCAGAAATAACTCTGAAGAGATGAATCTTCAGTGAGGAGGTGGGAGAATCTGTCAGGACCATTCTGAGCGGAAGCCTCAAATTCCACAGAGCCGGACTTTAGGCTGAAAAACAAACCTTTCAATAAGGCCAGCTGTAGACCGAGTGTCCAGAAATAGAACTTCTTCATGATAAAAAGTTTAATAAAAGACATCCTGTCGACATCCCAAAGAAATGGAAGCAGAGACTGAAATAGTGCAACACAACCCAACAAAAACTCAGCAACTCACTGTGAAGCACGGCGGCGGCAGCATCATGATGTGGGGATGTCTCCAGGAAAACCGGTAAGAAGTGCAGGGAAGCTGAAACGACGGCAAATACAGAGATATCCTTCAAAGAAACTCCGCCGGGGCCTCGTCTGGTGAATGAGCCACACCCGAGGCCACCAGCTGAGTCCCTGCTTCATTCACTGAGAGCTCATGTGTGGCCATCCAGGATTCAGGATGGACATACCGACTGACCGATCGACCGACCGACTGCTCACCTCGCCTCAGATCATCTCTTAGTCTGTCTCCTTTGGATTTGTCTGCTTTTGAGTCCGTTTCGGACTGATTCTGGTTTGGTTTGCTGCTTCAGCCTCATGTAAACATACAGACTTGTCACTCCGGAGACTTTGGTTTGCCTCTCTAAGCTTTATTCCAGGGGTGTCCAACCCTGGACCTACAGTTTCTTGGATGTTTCTTTGCTTCAGTACATCTGAATCTGATGCCATCTCTCAATAAGGAGCCCCTCACTGCAACAGGAATAGACCTAAAACATGGGAGACGGTTTCCTTCCAGGACCAGGATCCGACCTGAGTCCAGATTTGTCGTATCTGTGTCTGAAGTCCAAATAAAGATTGTTACATTTATTGCACTAAGGTCTTGTCTTACCCGATGGCACCAGTTGTTTGCTGTTGTTGTTGTTTTTTTTTTTCAGAATAATTTTGAATAAGTTTGTTGTTCCACTTCGTCTGTTTGGTGTATTTTCTCCCAGCACGTCGCATGAAATCAAAAATAATAATGCATTTAAATTCCAAGTTTGTCTTTGTCAGTTCTTTGTGTGTGTTTTTTAATGAGTTCATTTTATTTCTCATCCCATCTCAGGCTTGTTTTTTTTTTTTTTTCTTATTGGGTAATTCATTTTGTGCATCGCGCTCCGGCTCCCTGTGGTTGCTTTAGAGTGCTTTATAAATAAAGATGGATTGGACGTCTGCTGTTTCTTCATGTAAATTGTTTCTCCGTGACGGCTGCTTCCCTGCAGTCGCTGTTTCAGGGCAGACCTCAGAAATAATCGTCCCAGTTTCTGGGTTACGGGTCCGAGAGCCGGTCTGGATGCCGGCGAGGGAAAGATGAAGCCTGACCCTCGATTGAGAATGACTTAGAACTTCTACCAATAGATGGATTAAACCATAGCTTCATGAGTTGATGGAACAAAGAGCAGCGTTGATGCTGTATCTGGGAGTGTATCCAGGTGCTCCAGCGTTCCTTCCTGTTACCCGGGGCTCTGAGGGCGTCTCTTCATGTCTGCAGACTCTATGACGGTGCGGAGAGGAAACAAGCTCAGCATCTCCATCCAGGAACACATGGCCATCGACGTCTGCCCCGGCCCCATCAGGCCCATCCGACAGATCTCCGCCTACTTCCCGCGCCTGTCCCCCACCTCGCCCACCCCCGTCTCGCCCAGCCCCGCCTTCTCACCGCCGGCCCTCAGCCCCAGCTCGGTGACCTCGGGGACGGGCGCCGCCCAGCTCCTGTCCCCTCTGCTGGCTCACGGCCACCATGGCGGCGGCGGCGGCGGCTCGCTGTCGCTGACGAGCAGCGTGGAGACGTCGGTGGAGATCAACAGCTCGGACAGCGACGACTGCAGTAAGACTTTCAGCTCCCCGACCTCTGACCGCTGACCTTCTCCAGAAGTGTGAATTCCTGTGTGGACGTGTTGACTGTGTGTGTCCTGCTGTGTGTCTCTGCAGCGGCTCTGGGGACGCTGGAGTTCGAGCTGAGATACGACCACGGCTCCAGCGAGCTGCACTGCACCGTCCTGCGGGCCAAGGTCTGACACCGACTCCTCACACTTCCTGTTCGCAGAGAGAAACGCCTCACCGAGGCCTCAGGCTGTGTTTTCTGCTGCGGAGGGGGAAATAAGTTCACACTTTTAGAAAAGCCTAAACGGGTATTTGAGAAACCGCTGTGCTGCACTCACAGCCTGGCGCGAGAGGAAGCTTCTAAAATCGGATTGGGAAAGATTTGCAAAGCTGGTGTGGAGTTTGACTGGTCTGATGATTCCCTTCTCTCTTAAAGAGCTGATTTCTAAAATGGTTTTGCTTGGTGTCCCTGGCACTGCTGTCGCGTCGCGTCTTCTCTGTTGAGTCTGCTGGAGTCACGTCGTCGTCGCGGACGCGGCCGATGCCTCCGTTCTTTATCCGTGACGCGTTGATGTCCCTCACGTTGCAGGAGTGTGATCTGTCTTCCTGTCCACTGTCTCTCCTCCAGCTTCTCGTGTCTTGTCGCTCCACCTTGTCTGCTCGTCTGTCTCCATCACTCCCCGCTGCGTCTCGTCCGGCTCGGCCTCCCGGTGTGTATTCAAAGGTTTGTGTGTGTGTCTGTGTGTGTGTGTGTGTGTGTGTGTGGGTTGATTCATTCTGTTCGGTGTTCTTGTTGTTTCCGTCCTGGTCTCTGTGTCTTCGGTTTCAGACCTGAGTCGTGGTTTGTGTGTGAACCTTCACACTCTGGAGGTTTCCTCTGATGTAGAAACAAAGCGGCGCGCCGCTCCCCCCTCCTGCTGCCGATGCAGATACAGACTCTGCAGCTTGGTGCAGTTCGGAAATCTAGATCAGGCTGAAAAAGCTCAGTTTCCTCTCGATGGAGGAGACGCGAGCAGCCGAGCTGTGAGCCCTTCATCTGCTGGTTTCCCCCTTCGAGTGGCTCCTCAGACAATGATTTCCCCGCAGGTTTCGCCTCCTTTCCCGCCGCCTCAGATGTGAGCAGGTGAATGAAGTGCGAGCAGCCTGCAGTGCAGATATCCTCTTTGTGCAGGACTGAGATTTTACTGCTGCTGCGCCCGCAGAGCGGCTGCGGACACCGGCGTCTCGGAGGGAGCGTGAATAAATCGTGCACGGGGTGAAAAAAAGATCATTATCAACTCCAAGCGGCTCTGAATGCTGCACAGCAGATTAAAATACATTTGAAGTCGGTTCACAGACGTGTATCAACTTCCGTTCTCAGTCTGAGGCTTAACATAATGATTCCCTGCAGCTGGCAAAAAAAAAAAAAAAAAAAAAAGTCAAAACAAAATGTTTGTTTCTCAGCAGCCTGACATCAGCCTGCAGCATCACATTCATAATTAGAAATGAAACGCTGAAGGTGTCTTGGAGCAGAGGAGCTGAAATATCGCTCTCGCTCGTGCTGGGCAATGATTAAAAACTGGGATTAATCACATTGTTACGCACAACAATTAGCAATGAATTCAGAAGCAGCGGGAGTTTAAATGGAAACTAACGACGAATGAATTGTTAATCAATAAGTGAGTTGGTGGGATTAAACACGCCGGTGGCGAGGAGGCGGAGTCGGGAGTTTATCGGCACTTTCAAGAGGCTGCAGCTTGTCAACAAAAAGTAGAAAAAGGTGTTCATTCATAAATGTCTTTGACGACAGAACTGAAAACTTCCCTGGACTGTTGTTCTTTATCCGCCGTATTTGAGCCTTTCTGTGTTTCCTTGTTCCGCCTGCAGAGGAACTGAAGACGCTGGTCTCCTCTCCAGCTCTCTGACTGTCCTTCTGTCCCGCAGGGCCTGAAGCCGATGGACTTCAACGGCCTGGCCGACCCGTACGTCAAGCTGCACCTGCTGCCCGGCGCCTGCAAGGTGAGGGAGTTCAGAGACGGCGAGCTGTTCCCGACAGACGCTCTGCTCCAGGCCCGCCTGGTCAGCGGTCTGACCCGATCAGACCAGAGACCGGCTGCTGGTGGGCGGGATCTGGAGACACGCCCCCAGAACCCAGCAGGACTCCTGCCCAGACGCAGCATCTTCTTCTTCATAGTAGTTTGATTCTAGATGAAAACTCCTGATAATGATGTGACCGATGCTGTTGAGGGTCAAAGGTCGTCCACAGTGGTGACCTTTCCACTCCGAGGCCTCGATGCTTCTCTAACCCAGAGTCTGGCGCTGCACAGTGACGCCTCCTCTCTCCTGCCTCGGTCCTCCAGGCCAACAAGCTGAAGACGAAGACGATCCGGAACTGTCTGAACCCGGTGTGGAACGAGACGCTGACGTACGTGGGCATCACGGAGGAGGACATGCACCGGAAGACGCTCAGGTGGGTCAAGGCGGGAACTCAGGGACGCTCAGAGGTGATCCCAACCGGAACCGGAAGCTCCTCAGTTTGCTTCTCTTCAGGCAGACGTTTACTTTCAAACAACACATCCTGACTGCTGCTTTTTCTGTTCATATTATAAATACAAATCAGTGGATTTCATCTTTAGATTTGAGTCAAATGCAGCAAAAAATACATGAAGAATTGAAAGAAAGATGTAAACACAGTTGTAACAGTTTTTTGTTGTGAACATTTGATGGTTTTGACACTCAGACGACGTGCTGACAGCTGTTTCCTGCCGGAAGCAGGAAGTCACACAAACAGCTGTCAAAGGCTGTGAAAGGAATTACAGAAATTGTAATTTATGGTGTCAAATGATCATTTTCAAGTCCTGTAAAATGATAAAAGTGACTGGGGTCATTGCAAAGAAAGTGTAGCCCAAATACAAGATATCAAAACTAAATTTAAGAAACTTACTCGTAAAACTAGTGAAATGATCTGTCCATGCAGCAAGTACATTTTACTTAAAAAGAGATCTTGATATAATATCTCTATCTTAAATAAAAAGTAAGTAATAAGTATCCTAATTCCAGTGGGACGAGACATTTTGACTGAAAACAAGACTGATGAACTCGGTAAGATTTTGAGTATTTGCGGTTTTTGCAGTGAAAATATTGTCTGAAAAAGTTTATTATCATAAAAGCTGATTAAACACAATTCTAAAGTTATAAGAAGCAATTAATTGTCATTGAATTAAAGGCTATTTAAGTGATTTAAGTTTAAAAGAGATTATTTACAGTTATTAAATTAAAATGTGGTGACAGGTAATGAAAGGTGGCTGAACATTATGAAATATAATTTATGTGATAAAAGGTTATTTAAGTTATTTTTACCATCTCCTTGCTGTTTTTTTACTTTGTTATCTGATTACGTGAATCAGATTAGTTTAATTTGAACATTGTAATCTGATTTCTTGCATCTGTTGACATAGATTCATTCTAATGTGAGTATTACAACCAGATGGGTCACATGAAGCTACCTGGATCACTTCAACTGGATCTCTTTAGTCTGATCACGGTTATGTGATGAAATTACTATGATCTCAACAGTTTTATGCTATTTCTTGGAGTTTGCATGTTCTCCCTGTCTGAGTTTGTACTTCCTCAGTCTATAAATGTATGTGTGTGTGTGTGTGTGCGCGCGCGCAGGTTGTCGGTGTGCGACGAGGACAAACTGACTCACAACGAGCTGATCGGAGAATCGCGAGTTTCTCTGAAGCGAGTCAAAGCCAACGTGACCAAACACTTCAACACCTGCCTGGAGCACCCACCACCGGTAACACACACATACCCAGACACACACACACACACACACACACACACACACACACACACACACACACACACACACACACACACACAGCCCTCTCTGACGCTGTGCTGTCCCTCCAGCTGCCCTCTCCCACTGCCATGGGCGAAGCCCTCAGAGGAATCTCCTGCTACCTTCGAGAGGTAAACAGCGTTTTCCTTCAGTTTGGTCTTTGGAGGAAGGCGGGCCGCCGATGAGTCTCTGCAAACACGGAACAGTGTCGTTATTCAGACCAAACATGCTCGAGTAACGAAGATTGTAATACCGAACCAGACCTGAACGTGCTGATTGGTCGAGCCTCTCCCTCGCTCTCTGAGACATCGTCATCAAGTAAACTCAACACTTTAAACTTTATAGTTTGAATTTTAAAGGTTATTAAAGCACTATACTTCACCAGTCCGACCCGTTCCCCGGTTCCCAGAATGCATGGCGGTGTAGTGCAGGCTGACGGCAGGAGGACAGGGGGGTCACAGTGTGTCGGAGCTCCAGGCTGCATGTTCTGAATCCAACATGTGAGGCTCCGAGTTTTTCTTTTGAACTCTGACGCCGACGAGCTCCGGGCTCTGGAGGAGTTTCTGAGCTGAACTTGGAGGTTTTCTCGGCGGAGGTTCATCCTCTGCTCGGCTCCTCTGACCCACAGCGAGCTTGTTAGCGGCCTGGCCGTCTCCCCGGGCGTTTTAACAAGCGCCGAGGTTTTTCCCGGTTTTAAAATTGATCTGCTGCTTGGTGACAAACAGGAGCTCTTTCTCCTGTAATGACTCACCTGCACACAGTTTGTTAAACACAAGAAAACATTTTGTTCCTCCGGTGAGAAACACGTTTCCCTTCGTCGACGGAGAAATGACCTTTCGGGCGAACGAGTCTGTTGTAATTAGAGCTGTTTTCCCCTCGGCGGCGAGGAGGAGGCTTCTCTCTGCAGCAGGACGCCGCATGCAGGCTTCCACTGCAGCACAGCAGCTCGTCCTCGGCTCTGCAGCTAAAATCTCCGTCAGCGCAGGATCAGGTCCACAGCACCACGCTCACCGGGGGGGGGGGGGGGGGGTTGGCGTGGGCGGGAGACACATCCTGCCAAGCCGCTCTGACTAAAATCCATCGATCTGCTTATTTCTGACCTTTTTCTGCTTCTGCGAGCCGTTTTGGTGATTGGTGGTGGGAGGCGAGCTCACTGCAGCTGAATACAAATAAAACCAAATCTTTTGTCTCTCAAACCCCTCTGGAGGGGCCGAGCGGAGGTACGGGAGGTAAACCGTCGAAGGTGGGGGCAGGAAACGACACCTCGGGGGGCGACGGCGGAGGAAGAGGCGCTGCTCTTCCTGTGCTGGGATGATGAAATCAAAGAGCCCAGTTTTAATGAAGTGTCAGTGGAGTCGGGATTAAAGGAGCCGGGCAGGAAAGTCACCAGGCAGACGGATTTCACGCTGATTAAAGATGTCAGAAACGACAAAACAAAGCAAAATGTGCCGCACGAAAATTTAACTCCCATCAGTGTCATCATCTGAGAACAAATCCAGTCTGAACCCTTTGAGACAAAAGGATCATTAATGAAAA
Organism: Salarias fasciatus; assembly: GCF_902148845.1. Lineage (NCBI taxonomy): Eukaryota > Metazoa > Chordata > Actinopteri > Blenniiformes > Blenniidae > Salarias > Salarias fasciatus. The sequence goes on along the minus strand of NC_043748.1, from coordinate 19,907,300 downwards.
CAGACGGTTCATTCTGAAGATCTGAAAGCATTTCCCCAACTTCTCATTTTCCAAAAAACAACAGACAATATCTGAATGCCAGAGTCATGTTTACTTTTCTCCCTGACGGATTGAGAAACTGCAGAAGGTTCGTCAGAGCTGAAGTCAGTCTGTCTGGAGGAGTGAATCAGGCCCCGTTCACAGGCGTCAGCACATGTTCAGCAGATGGACAACATGGTCGTCTGTCCAGACCATTGATGGTCTATAAAAGATGGATAAAACTCACGTGGCGTCCCCCACAGCGTTCTGAAATCCTGTGTTTGAAACCGGATGTAAATGTGATTGGCCCAGCCCGTCACGTGACCGCATCATGTGGACAGAGGGGGCGCTGTGACAGGGCGATTCATGCAAAACGTTAACTCAGAAAATAAGATCAACAGATGATTTATGTGAAAATGAGTCTGGTGTCTACACGGTTGTAGACAGTAATGATAGAGACCAGAACATGTTCTGAAACCGGGCGCTTTATATGTTTATATTATATGCACTCTTAACATCATCGCCCCCTGCTGGAATATCACCAGTATTGCAGCTTTTCTGCATTTCAGCATTATCTTCATGTTTTACCAGCAGAGCTTGGCGCTGGGTCCAGACAAATGTCCGTGAACTGCCCATTGTGAGCGTTTTATAGTGTATTAAAGGGTGTGGTTTCATTACAGCGCCCACTAGTGGCCAGCATGCTATTTCTCCCATTTCTGGGCAAAACCTTTCTGACATGAAAAAGTAAAACACGATCACGTGAAACCGTCATCAGGTATTGTCCATGGATTAAACTAATTAAATTCACCTCATTAAGCTAAAGTATTCCCATTAAATGAAAGCAGCTGATGGGATCTTAATGACGGCTCTGGTCTGGTCTGCAGTGGGAGAACGAGCAGCTGCACAGTCTGGAGGAACGAGGTCGTCTTCTTCTGTCGCTGCAGTTCCTGCCTCCGCTCAGCTCGGAGGATGAAGGTGTGGAGGGAGGAGGAGGAGGAGGAGGAGAGGAGGGAGGCGGTGAGGGCCGCCATCGCGGCGGCCTCTGTGTGGGCGTGAAGCGCTGCGCCCACCTGGCAGCCATGGACGTGAACGGATTCTCCGACCCCTACGTGAAGATGTGAGCGCCGTGACAGACGGCCGTTAAAGCGCGGCGGGGGGAACCACGGCTTTATTTTGACTCGCACCTCCTCTGTTTCCCAGATACCTGAAGCCCGACAGCGAGAAGAAATCCAAACACAAAACAGCCGTGATGAAGAAAACGCTGAACCCCGAGTTCAACGAGGTGAGAGCGGCGGCGGGTTCGATCCCGAGGGGCTTTAACACTGCGCCTCATACACCTGAACGTCTCTGATCCGCAGGAGTTTTTCTACGAGATCTCTCTGGCAGAGCTCGCTAACAAGACCCTGGAGGTGACGGTGTGGGACTACGACATCGGACGGTCCAACGACTTCATCGGTAAGACTCCAACTCACCGCCTCGGCTTCTGCTTTCTGATTGGTTAATATAAGAACCAGTTGGTCCCCGTCGGCCTGTCTCTGGTCCTCAGGCGGCGTCTGCCTCAGCGGCCTCTCCCAGGGTGACGCCCTCCGCCACTGGACGGACTGCCTGAAGAACAAAGGCTGCAGGGTGGAGCGCTGGCACATCCTGACCAACGAGCTTCCCCAGACCTTCAGCCACGACTAACCCGCACCGGGTTCCCCGGGTCCCCGGGTTACCTCACCATAACCACCGCCGGGCGGGTCGGCCAGCAGCCGGGACCGGTTGATGTCGGCCGAGCCGGCCCGAGGCTTCATCTTCCTCCAGAGACGCATCGCAGGTCTTTTCTACTGGCAACTTTCATCCCCGTCCACAGCCCCACGTCCGGAGGAGCCGGGAATCACTTTAAATGTAACGAACCGTCCGAAAGATGTAAAAACTGACCAACGCGATTTAACCGGTAAACTAACAGACAGGTTTAAAGTCCGTTTATACGACAACATTTTCAAATGAAAACAGAAAACTTTCGTTGAGTTGTGGGAGTCCGTTTACACAATAACGTTGCTCGAAGTCACTGGAAATGCAATTTTCGGAAAACAGCGTCAACCTCCATGTCTGCCTCACGACTCACTGGTTTCTTCACCTGAACAAACAACAGCACCATCTCCTGGCCTGGCATGCTCACTGCATCGCTCTCAGTGTTTCTGCCCGTTCCCGTAGAAACGGACATCGTTTTCAAAATGCTGCCTTGTTAAACTTTGCGAAACTTGAGTAGTCACTCAAAACGTTGTCGTGTAAACGGCGCCTCAGAGAGGCTGGGACAGCGGGGCTTGCATGTTTGATGTTTTACACCATGTCTCAACTTCACTGAGAAGGTATTTTGAAGTTCTGCATTAAAAATAAAAAAAAATATTAAAAAAAATAGAGGGACAAACTGACCAATAACTGCAGGAACCTAAAGGGGATTTAAAGACTGAAGCACAAATTTGGGCGGCTTTGTGTCAAACTCTGACCAGTTCATATCACACGGATTATATTGCACTCTTCGTACAACTGTGAACAAAACAAAGTGCATCTTGTTCTCGATGATAAACCAATACAAGTGTTCTTCCTGGCTGTTGCATGATGCAATATGTTGTGAGACTTATCTCTATAGCCGCCTGTTTTCTAGGTGTTGACATGACGAGGCGTTCAGGTGCGCCTCCTGTTTACAGTTTTATGCACGATTGAATGTATGAGTTCTTGAAGATGTCGATGTTTACACTTTCTATGAGGTGTTTTTTTTCCCTGTACAATATGCTACAATAAATCTGGAATGCAAAGCAGAGTGTTTGTTGTCATCCTGCTGCTGCGGCGGCGGCGGCGTCATGCTGCCCCCTGCAGCCACAAAACATCACACCACTGACAACATGTAACACACAACACTTTCATTCTCAATATTTTATTGTTTTTAAGTCTCAGTCTCACTTCCATCATCAGCTGAATTTTTCCTTTGTCATATTAAATATTTTGTGTTTAAATGTTGCTTCATCTCCTCTAACATCAGCTTGTTATTCACATTTTATCTTTGTTCAAGTTTCTTTATGGAAATTCTTTTTTTTACCTCCATTCTGCTCTTCCAGTTTGTTTATTCATGACTTTATCTTCTCATATTTGTATCAACCTTAATATAAATTGTAATGTAACCTGCATGAACAAAGTTCGAGTGAGTCAGTTTGTGACAAGACAGCAAACCTGTTTGAAGTCCTGAAATGGAATATTTTCAGATTGCTAAATAAATAAGCTGGATTTAGAAACAAGTGCCTGAGAACATGGTTTGATTTTGGTTGAACATTTTAAACACAGAAACAGGCTTTCCAGAAAATTGAAGTTTTCAGGGATCAGTCTGTCCTGCTGGAACTGCTCCTAAACCCTGTGTTTAATTTGGATTTGAGGAAATCCTGCAGAACTTGAACGTCTCACCAGGGGAGTGTGGACAAGTTTTCTTTAAATAAACTTAAAACCTGAGTGAATTAATTAATTCCATGTTGACTTTATTAGTCGACCTGTGCCGTTACCGTGTCAGGAAACAGGAAGTGGAGCTGCAGGTCAGTTTCTCATGATGCATTCACTGTCCTCTGGACAAAACTTGCTTTTTCTGGAAATACTGAGCTTTCATTTGTATCATGAAACAGAATATTTAGTGACTTTGTAATTCTCCTCAAACTTACTTTGAACTCAGCCACTGTTCTTTCCTACATTTTATATTTTGTCAGATTGAAGTAGAAACTTGAAGAAAAATCTTAAAATTGTGTTTGGCTTTCTTCTTAAACGTCAAACATCCCGCTGCAGTCTGGAGTGGGGCGTCGTCAGAGCCGATCGGCTCCTTCATGCGTTCCTCAATCATAACCAATCAGACTACAGCTCCGGACCGGGAGGACACCCCTGTCGGTCCTGCCCGTGGACTGGCTTCGGTTCTACTGCTGGGATCCGTGGTTCTTGTGCTGGACCGTCCAACGAACTGTCCTCAACATTGTCCTAGGCTTTACTTCTTATTGTCTCATGCTAGCTGTTGCCAAAGCTGTCCGTCCCTGGGAGAGGGATCCCTCCATACTGTGGTTCTCCCCAAGATTTCTTCTTTTCCCACTGGGTTTTTGGAGTTTTTTCTTGCCGGATGTGAGGGTCGAAGGCGGTGGTTGCTTCGTTCTGTCTCGTTACTGTAAATATTGACATATTACCATTATGCTTATTCACTGTTTTTACTTTTACCGACAAATGTAACATCTTGAAGCCCTCTGAGGCAACTATTGTTGTGATACTGGGCTATACAAAAATAAATTGATTGATTGATTGATTGAGCTCAAAGTCACATTTTATTCCTCTGAATCACAATAAAACCCAACAGAATCCAAAGCAGCCGTCCCAGAGATCAGCAGAGGGCCTCCTCCACCTCAGGGTCCTGCTCCCTGGAGCGGTGGGGTAACAAGGGCAGCGGCGATTAGAATCACCGTGGTAACCAGCTAATTATGTATTTAAATAGTGTTTTAGACCCTAAACACTGTAACTCAGAGGTGGCCTCTGCTACTGCACATCTGTGGGAGATATTCAGTTCTGTCAGTCTGAAGTAAATTCACGCTAAAAAACAAAAGAGTTAGTCTGAGTTTCACCTCCACTCCGACGTTTCACTGTTCCTGAGGACCCGAACGCCTCGCGCTGCCTTCAAAGCATCAACCCTCCCCCTGTTTCAGTCTGCTCCCATTAGTTCAGACGTGAGAAGAGATGACTGTTCAGCTCAGCGTAACAGTGTGAGTGCGAGCCAATCAGACGAAGGGTAGGGGGCGGGGCTAAAACACTACCAAAATGTTTGAGACGTTTCTCCTTCACATTTTCCTGTTTGTCCGTACGTTGTCTTCTTCTGCACTCCAACCGGCCCGTCGTCTCTTCTTTCTCTACGACTGGCCCGACAGCTCCTCCTCCTGCGCTCTGATTGGCCGGCTCCCTCCACAGTACTGAGGAGTGAATGAAGCTCAGAGCCTTGGTGGTAAAAGGCTGCTAAAGGTGCAAAAAGATGCATTTTAATTGCCTGAACTGATGGAAACGCAACTGAGGCGCCGACCGGCCTGCAGTACCACTGAGCACCACCAGAGGGAGCAGTGGGGCCGCTGATCTGGGTCCAGCTGCAGAAAAAGAAGCAGAAACAAGAAGTCTCGCCATCAGGCGTTGGGTACAAAGCACATGTTCTTCTTGAGGTGAATCTGCAGCCCGCTGCCGCTGGTGAACGTCTTGGCGCACTGAACGCAGCGGAACGGCCGCTCGCCGGAGTGCGTGCGCTTGTGCTTCTTCATGGTGTCGCCGTCGCTGAAGGTGCGGCAGCAGAAGGGGCAGCTGTACGGCCGCTCGCCCGTGTGGATGCGCAGGTGGCGCCGCAGGTTGCCCCTCTGGCTGAAGCTCTTGGAGCAGAAGGTGCAGCGGTGCGGCCGCTCGCCCGTGTGCGTGCGCAGGTGCCGCCGCAGGTCGGCCGACTGGGCGAACGACTTGCAGCACCAGTCGCAGGCGTACGTCTTCCTCTTCTGCTCCAGGTGCAGCCGCAGGCCGGCGGCCTGGCCGAACGCCTCGCCGCAGCGCGGGCAGCGGTGCACGAGTTCGGGGACGAAGCCGGCGATGGCGGCGGCGGCGACGGCGGCATTATCGTCGGGCGGCAGCGACTCCGGAGCAGAGTTCACGTGCGGCTGCTCCGCCTCGGTTCTGCTCATGAAGGCCGACTCCTCGCCGACCGCCGGCGCCATCACAGAGTCCTCCGCTCCCTCCACATCACTCACTCGGAACTCCTCGGGCTCGGGTTTGATGAGCGCCGGCGCCGGGGCGTCCTCCTGCACCGCGGCCGGGACCTCCGCCCGGGAGGGGGAGGAGCGCGGGGGCAGGGGGTCGCTCTGCGGCAGGGGGTCGCCCTGCAGCGGCGGCTCGCGTTGGAGAGGCGGCTCCCAGGCCGCCAGCGGCTTCTTGTCGTCGGGCAGGAGGAGGGGCCCCGGGGCCGCCTCGCTCTCCGCCGACGGCGGCGGCTCCGGGGTCAGCCTGCCGGCTGGAGGTCGAGGCTGGTTCAGGGTGGAGTCGGGCTCCTGGGAGCGGGGCCTCACATCTTCAGACTGCTGAGGGACCACAAAGCCCAGAGTGGCCCGGGAGGATCCTGAAAGACACGAAACCCTGGGAGTCAGACTGAGGAGGGGCAGCGTGTTCAGCTACAGAAACCAGTTCACAACTGGAATTAAATGAAAACTCGTTAATACAGAAATCATCTGAGCTGCTACTTTAGTGTCAACAGTGAAAAAAAGCAGCAGATAAATTTAATTTAACTCATCTCCAGTTTAGTTTACATTTTTTTGTTACTATTGAGTCGTATTTGAGATGAATGAAATTAATCTGAAACTGATGTAAATGCACCTGCTGAAAAATCCCTCAGCAAAAAAACATGAAAACAATTAATCCCAAAAACTCTGAACTGAAGTTGAAGAGAGAAAGTTAATAATAATTGATTATCCTGTAAACACTTAAATTTCTTTCATGTTTTTAACCTCAGAAATTATTTCCCAGCATAACAGCTGGAGACCTTTTTTAAAACACTAAAATGAATGTGAAGAAGCAGGTTCGCCATGTACAATAAAACTAATTTGTAAGTAATTTGTTATAAACTTCAATGATGATAATAATAATCAATCGAATTGGTTGTTAGTTCAAATCCTGTAACAGCTTGAATTTACTTCTGATGCACACGTCTGACAGTACTGATCTATTTAAAGATTAATTTACACTGAAGTGCATCAAAAAGCGAATCATGCCAAACGCCGTCCGGAATCCTCCGATTTAAGGTTCTACACTTGGATGTGTGTTATAAAGTTATTATGACTGTTTATTACAAAATATGTCAGTAGTGTTAAACTTCAAAGCACACATCGGCGGATGTGAGAGAGAAATAAGCAGATCCGTAAATGTGTTAGGAGTTAAAAACCTCCCTGTCCGCGGCTAAGACGGGATCAGTGGCCCGAAATTCGAAATGATGGGCAAGACGGCAAAACCCGTCTTTTCTTTGAAAATACAACAATTTGCGTTATTTAGACTGAGGCCGAATTTAAAAACGTGTCGCTACAAACACGCTGGAAGTTTAAAATCTAAGACTAGCGGTGTTTTTAAGTAAAAATCTCGGTGTTGTGTTAAAGCGGCTGAGATGTGAGCGGAGTCTGGAGCGGCGCTGGAGCCGGCTAGCTCGGCCTTACTCAGCCACTCGGTCTCGGCCTCCAGCAGCAGGATGTCCCGCAGCTGCCTCCGCAGGCTCTCGTTCTCGCGCTTGGTGCGGGCCGTCTCCTCCCGGTACTCGGTCACGGTGTCCTCCACCACGTCCAGCACCTCCTTCACCAGCACCGTCAGCCGCTCCGTCAGGTAGGCGTGCAGCAGCCGCAGTTTGCTCATTTTCAGGCTGCAGACAGGAGAAAACCGGGACGAGACAACAAACAACAAACCGCCGGGACCGGAAGCGTGGACTCGGCGCTGGCACTTCACAATAAAAGCCAGAAGCCCCCGGGACCGGAAGCGCGCTGCCAGGACTAGTAATTCATAATAAAAGCTATAAACTTGGTTACAGGAAGCGTCTAGCCAAGACTAGACTTTCATAATAAAAGCTGACATGCTCCATCTACAATCATTTTACTAAAGAGTTTGTAAATGTAGAACCATCTAACCCTGAAGTAAAGACCAAGAGCAGACCAAGACTTTCAAAAGCCAAGACCAGGTCTAGACCAACGCCAGAGCATCCCAAGACAAGATCTAGATTTTAAAGATCTTAGACCAAATAAAGACCAGGAGATGTTTCAGGGGAGCATTTTCTGAGTGCTTTAGCTGTATGTTTACGCTACTGAGAGAGTTTCTTTACAACGCTCAGCATCCTTTGTCTCCCTCGAGTCCATACATCCACATTCTCATTACATCTCTCCTCTCGCTGCCTTCAGAAGACTCTGTTCCTATTATGACCGTGAAACTGAATTCAGTCCAATTTAATATATTGTGGAGGCGCGGCTTTAATAATCGAGAGAAAAATTTCATCTTGGCGACCAGGGGGCCAAACTGTGCCTGAGCACACCGACCACAGAGACTGCTGGGAAATTAGGTACCTAATTTAATAAAAAGCATGAATAGTATGTCTCGCTGCTTCAGAAAAGAGCATTGTTGAGGATCCATCCATCCAGATAATATCTGATGAAATCAGATCAGACATCATTCATCCCACACGGGGAAATTCAGTCATCACAGCAGCTCAAATGATCTGAGAGTAAGAACATCGAGAAGCAATAGAAATGGAAATATTAACAATATTTAAAAAGATGAAGAAGATACGAATTTACAATGAAACACGCAAATCAGTATTACCAACATAATGAGCAAACCGCTGGCAAACAGCAACGGTTCATTTCACACTGTTTTCAGTGGGTTTAATGAGAAACTGTCTGATTATGTGGTATCATGATAATCTTAATTTGCTGTCATGTTTGAGATGAGAACAGCCAGAGGAGGAAATCTCAAAAGCCATAATTGAGATAATTATAATAATTAAGATTAAAGACAACTATACTTATTATTAATAATAATATAATGTGGAATAACAGAGGTGGTGCCGTTGCTTCAGTGGATTTGGTGTTTTATGAAGCATGTAGATGATTGTGACATTTCTGTCTCTTTAGAGTTTGTTTTGTTTTTTTTTTTTTTTTTTATTTTATGCATTCTGTTCTGTCTGCAGTGGCTGCATGTGAAGTGTGATTTTTAATTAATTTTTAATTATATAATAGATCAATTAATCTTCTTTAGTGATATAATTGTGTGTTTATGTATCAGTGGTGCAGACACGGATTATTATTTTTTTTCAGTTGAATGTAGTTGTAAATATGCAGGTCCTCCACCCTCCGACAGACGGTGCTGCAGTGTGTGTGTGTGTGTGTGTGTGTGTGTGTGTGTGTGTGTGTGTGTGTGTGTGTGTGTGTGTGTGTGTGTGTGTGTGTGTGTGTGTGTGTGTGTGTGTGTGTGTGTGTGTGTGTTCGCTGACAGGAGCATTGCATGTGCGGCGCTCCTGGAGAACAGAGGGCTGAGGGGATTCGAAGCTCTTTCCCCTGATGCTGTAGGTTTGATCTAATGGTGGCTGGTTTTCAGTTTGGTTTCTTTTCACATGTTTCCTTTTTGCAAAATAGCTTAAGTTTACTCTCTTGGGGTTTTTAATTCTTGTCGAGGTCTGATATCAAATGATATTAAATGTTTCCAAGCCTTCAGCTGTCGGGAGCTCTCAGACAAACACTGTACTTATTGTCCATCTGAACTTGTGCAGCAGCAGTGTTTAAATATAGTAGCTTTTTCCATTGTTTCCACAGAGTGTTTTCTGATAGTTCCACCTTAGGAGCCATCTTTAAAAAAAACGGCATTTTGCAGTGACTCCGAGCTCCATGTCTGTGGAAACAGAAAGCCAAAACAGTTCAAAAGTTTTGTGTTTTTACTTGAAAACGCTGACATGTGAACAGCGCCTCCATGTGCAGCGCTCGGGATGTAGCGCCGACGCTCCATGGAGGGAAAACATGGAAATATGTCACGTTTTTAATGTGTGAATGTTCAGTGGTCAAATGTTTCAGATCTTTACAGAAAACTGCATTAAAGGTCATGAATGTTCCATCATGGATGGATGGAAGGGACCGACACTGTCATCCAGGTGGTCATAATGTTGTGGCTGATCAGTGCATCGATAACAATACCTCTGTTCATCCAGCGTCCCTCCTTCCCTCAGTCTGAACGGGATCAAAGTGGCTGGCTCTTAAAACTCGTCTTCCACTATTAATGTGTGAGCTGCTTCTTTTCCGGATTAGACTGGATTAATCCAGAGCTGCTGCACCGCTTTATCCAGCTTAGAGTGACAGATGTGTGTGTGTGTGTGTGTGTGTGTGTGTGTGTGTGTGTGTGTGTGTGTGAGTGTGTGTGTGTGTGAATAACATCTGTTTGAGCTGCACTGCTGCATCCTGCAGCATCTCTCAGATTCTGCTCAGTCAGCACTAACACAGCAGCAGGAAAGTTACCCACAATTCACTGCACACGTAGCGACACTCCCTTTCAAAATAGAGGCACCTTTGTCGTGTGTGTTAGGGTCACCCACCAGCGACCCGACATGCGAGCTACATCAGTGTTTCTGCCGTTTCCATGTAAACAGACACAGTTTTCAAAATGTTGCCCTTCAAATGAGAAACTTTGAGAACAAAAACACAAACGATGCGTTTTAACTTGAAACGCCGTCGTAAAAACAGAGCCTGGAAGATATCTGAACACTGCTCACCGGTTTGCCTCCTTTTTCCTTTTCACACTCTGTCCATAGTGAGACTCAATCTCTGGAATCGCCGTGGTAACCAGAGTCAGCAGCTCATTGGCTGATTCGCTTGTAATTCAGGAAGGTTCTAGTGCTTTTATTCTGGAAGCTATTTCAGTGCTTTTTACCTGAATCAGCTTCACACACACACACACACACACACACACACACACACACACACACACACACACACACACACACACACACACACACACACACACACACACACACTCAGGCCCCTCCCTCTCCTCCTTGCGGTGGAGCTGCTGCAGCGTCTCTCTGCATCACATCTTCTCAGTGAAAGCAGCCCAACGCCGTCTCCTCCATTTCTTCACCTCGACTCTCCTCACCTCCTCCTCCTCCTCCTCCTCCTCCTCCTCACCTCCTCCTCATCTCCTCCACCGCTCCTCGCTCCTCCTCTCTCCCCGCTGCCCGGCTTGGCGTCTGGGACCTCCTGCCGGACCCCCTGCAGAGACACGATGAGCCTCACCCTGCAGCATCCTCTGGAGTAGCAGCAGGTGAGATGAACATGTGTCGGCTGTTGGTGGGTGTGTCGCCTCCTTTTGTGTGTCTCCGCCGAAGCTTTTTGCTGCATTTGTCTTGTGGGTGACTCGCCGCGTTCATGTGTGCTGATTAATTATGTATAAAACATGGCGGTGGTCCAGGTTTCAGTCCGCCGCCGAGGAGATCTGTGAAGACGCTCGCAGTGTGAGCAAAGTAATCAAACCACAGAGTCGTCATCGATTTGTCTGATCGACGTTTCACAGCTAACAGACAAAATCGACAAAGATCTGAAGCTGGAAAATCGATGGAAACACATCAATCTTCAGAGCAAAGGTGGAGATAAAACCAGAAAATCTATCGATGATTAAACAAATTGTCTATCTGAGATATAAATTCTGGTGAAATGAGTGGATTTGGAGTAAAACTGATTCATCAGCTCACATAAAATTAGTCAAGCTGACTTGAATGTTATGAATGACTTTTAACATCAGTGTAGAATCGGCCAGTCAGCTAAAGCCTGACGAGCAGATGAGTGTCTCCCTCTAGTGGTGGTTGTGATAATGGCAGCAGCAACGTAGGAAGCGTAAAGGCGGAAAGACGCAACTTTTCTACTGCTCAGCGCACACCTCGGCCGTGGTAAACAGCTCTTCTGCACATGCTCAGTAGCTGGACGATAACAATGTTAGCCTGCAGCGGGTCACAGTGACGAAAATCACCAGGAAGTGGATTTTGGTTTTCATTTTGAATTTAGATAAGAGAAAATAACATTTACATTTTTACGTTAACAGTGAATTTTTCTTTCCATTTGTTGAGGTGCCTCTTTGTCGATGTGCTCATTTAATTCAACTCAGATTTAGTTCACAACTTCTTCAGTCACATGATGCTTCACCAAAGAAATAACCTCAATTTATAGAGTGAGGAATTAGATTTCTCCTTTTGCCCAAAACAAACTATTACAGATAATTGACCAGATAATTGCAGGGTTTTGCATGATGTTCTTGATTTTGTAATTATCAAGGAAAATAAACTAAGAGAGACCAAAAACAACCAGCAAAACATGAACAAATAAACGTGAAAAACCAGAAAAGAGGAACCGGCTCTGGTCCCTTGAGGCGAGCAGCGACGCTTGGCACCCCAAACACGATTTATCCCAAAAAGAAACAGTTAAGTTCATCAAAAATAGATCTTTTTTCAGCCTCGGGACTTTATTTTTATCGTGCAGCTCTAAATAAAACATGAAACCCTGGCACCCAGGCTGAAGTTTGGAGCTTTTCTTTCTGTTTCTCTCTCTAACGAATGAAAGCCCCGTGATCCGCCCTTTAATGACAGCTCTGGATCATCAGGCTGATGGTGTATGAAACAAACATCATCAGAGCGTGGAGTCATTACAGACTCGGCTCGTCTCAAAACAACAGCCTGATGGAGATAATGGTCGTCTCTTCCGGCCTTCTCCCCTCTGAGAGTTCCAATCTGGCTTGATCATAGGAAAACAAAGCAACAACAGGTCTTCCTCCCAGGTTTAGACCCCGAAGTGATCCTGCGGGGCTTTGACACTGAGTGAAGGTTCAAAAAACAAGAATAATAATAATAATAATAATAATTTAAAAAAAGAATCAAGTAGTTCCCAAAAACTAGGAAAAAGAAAATATAAAAATCTAAAATAATAGTAGTGGTAAAAGTATCCAGAAACACACACAAAAAAAACCCCGTAATGGCACACGAATTAAGGATGCAGGAGCATGACTTCAGATAACACTGATTTCTTTATCATCCCCAGTCGATTCAAGGACAAGTAGATAATCACAGTAAAAGCACAAACAGACCAGATGGGAGCAAAACTAAATTAGGAAACAGGCAACAGTCAAAAAAACAACAGAGGAAGAATCGCGATGTCTTCGAGCAGGAGGAGCAGATACCTGGAACCAGAGGGGGTCCAGAGGTGAAATACGACAAAGGAAATGCACATTCAGTATTCGGTCTGGATGAAGAGATGCAGCAGGACGTTCGGCTCATGTGCACCATCCTTCCACTGGATCCAGGATGGTATCCTGAAGATAACCTCACAGTGAAAAAAAAAAAAAAAAAAACCCTCCTGGAAGTGAGACATGAACTGAAGAACACGGTCAGAGGGCATGTCCTTAAGAAATCCATGAAGGTGAAACACAGCATAACACACTGTCTCTCATTTCATTGGCCACAAGCCGCCTAGACTGCAAGATAAAATGAGCCAGTTTGGGAAATCTGTCAACATGGAGCCATCGCCTTTGGACTCTGGAAAACCAGCGAGGAAATCCGGGAAGATATTGAGCCATGAATGAGGAGTTCCAGGAAGAGGATGAAGGAGACCAGATGGAGGGGGGCGTGAAATCAATTTGCAGGCATAGGTGGGGCCAGCAGAGACGTATGTTGGTTCCTGGACACGAGAAGCATCGGTCCTCGACACAGAGGGAGCGGCAGGACATGAGACCGGACGGGACCCGTTCAGCAACAATAAGACTGTTGGGCCCACAAACCACAGACAGGACGGATATTCAAGGTTCTTGCAGTTGGTCCAGAAGATTACAGTGACATGTTCCCCCCCAGGTGAAGATTTCCATGACTTTATTCAACTCAAAACTCAAAAAGCAACCTGCCTGTGGAGCCTGCTCGGCCTCCCTCCAGGCGGCGCACAAAAACCCTGTCCGCTCGACAGTATAAACTCTTCAGACCGTCGCCCGGACGTCTGCCTCCATCCACTCATGAAACCTGTGGGTCCTCCTGGAGCAGCTTTTAAAGCCCTGGGAGAGGGAGGAGGAGGAGGAGGAGGAGGAGGAGATGACGAACGACTCACACCTGAGAGCGACCATCCTCCCACACTCTCCTCTCTCCAGCTTGGTCAGCTCCCCCCCCTCTCCCTCTGACCACGCCCCGCCGCCACACCCACATTTTAGAAGAGGGAATTGATGTTGGCTTAACCCAAAAAGTCATCATCAGTTCATCAAAGTGTCTGATGGATGTGTCGAAGGCCGTTTCCCACTCATCCCCTCCGGATTGTTCATGAGGTCTGAGACGTTCTGGATATCAAGCTCAATCAGTACAGAGACGCTCTGAAGAGATTAACTGGATGTTTTTGATGGGGATTTCATTGAGTCCGTCGTCGATGCACGGCTGCAAAGACTTGCTGTTTTCATCCTCGGAAAGAAGATGGTGGGATGATTTGTGATCAGTATTCTTTTAGTCGTCCATGAGTGAAAAGAAGTGGAGGCCCTGGCAGTGAGTCTCACAAACCTGATAGCATCAGTGAGCGATGAGATCTTATGAGCTTTTGTTCCGTCTGACGGGTGAAAGATTATGAACATGATTTGGATTTGTTCGTTTAGGAGCCAACGGTTTAAAACGAAGACCAGTGGATCGAGGGATTGAGGCAGTTGAAGAGCAGGAATTGGAGAAACGGTCACTGCTGTCTCGTCTCGGCTGGTCTCTGAGCTGCAGAGAACATCAGAAGCTGCTCCGCCGCTCGCTGAGGTGCACCGCATGATTTATTATGGATGTCTGAGAACTCTCACTGCGACCAGCAAATTTCTTCAGATCCTGTAAAATGCTCCTCTGGTTCTCTTGGTGCTGAGTGTTTCCAGAGCAGAACGAGAGTCTGGCTCAAGAGCACGACTCGCACGCAGGGTTGAACTCAGGACGGCATTCTTCCGTCCACTGTCACGGAGCAGGTCAGACGGGCAGAGGCTCGATGTTAGGGCAAAAGTTCAAATCCGTGAGAACGAAAGCAAAAAATAGGTAACGGGAAAAAGTCCAAATACATAAAGGTAACTGAAAGTATATAAAACACACACGCAAACACACACACAAGAAAAAAAAGCTGGTGCATTTGCAAGAAACAAGATGAAGTGGCACAGACTACTGACAGGATGAGGCTGTATACACAGGGGAGGGAGACATGAGGGGGCTGGAAGTCAAGACATCATCCCCTCAGCTGTGGAGGAGAAAATAAAACAGGAGGACTGGCGGAGCGAAGAAGAGAGAGAGACCTGACAAGAGTAAAGAAAGGAAAGAAAATATCAAGAAAGTGAAAACAGACACTCGGGTTCGATGGCGTCAGGACGTTAGGGTTCGGTGGGTTTCCAGGATTTTGTGTTTTTCAGGCTGATTTAAGTTCTCGGTGTCTTGCTGTGAAGATGTATTTCTGTCTCTTGTACGGCAATGGGAACATGCTTCCGCGTACAGCAGGTAGAGCTGGGAATGAGGTCCCACACGAGCGGGCCTGGAGGTGCGTTCAGGTGTCGCTGGAGGCTGGTGAAGCGTCCTCGGAGCTGCGGCTCGCTTCAGCCTCACAGCTTCTCCGTGGGCTGAATGACTCAGAGGTTTCTGTGTGGGAGGAAAGGAGCTCTGAAAGTCACCGCAGGAGTTTAAACATGTGTACCAGCCAAGCAGCCTGTAATTCAACCCACACTCACTTTGAGGAAATAGATCCTCTCAAAGGAAAATTATTATTTTCCAGTCGAAAGTTAATTAAAAGCACAGAAAAACTACACAATCCATTAGTTTGTTTTCAGAGCTGGTGTCATTTGTAAACTCGTTGCTAAAGACAGTGCTGGTAAATGCTGTGTTGGTAAAAGCAGGGTTCATCCATCATCCATTGCAGCGTTTACATACGGAGCACTCCTGATAGGTAGCCGATCCACCGTGGCTCTCATGAAAACCTCCAGCTCCGTTTTGTGCTGCGCCGTCAGAAACAGAATCTCACAGACGTCTGCAGGTCGTCGCTATCAGCACATTCTCAGAAATATAAAGGGTCGAATTTCCGTTCACACTCCGAAGGCTGGAGCGAGCGTGTTTCTCAGAACGGGGGAGGCGAGGTTTGAAGGTTGCTTCAGAAACAGGATCCTCCTCTGTATGCTCAGCAGGTTTAACGGTCGTCAGCCTCCCAGAGATCAGCTTTCTCCGAGAAAAGCAAATATCCCCATATTTTCCACCGAGCAGACAATTCCCACTGCCTCCAGCTCATTCCAGTCATTTCAGCCAGACGATTTGTCACTTGTGAAATGGCTGAACTGAAACACTAATAGGACACTAAAATCCAAGTTTCTGAAATGAGACGTCACAGCTAAAAGCAGCTGCTTGCTAAAGGTCCGTCCAGAACAGAAGTTTACCGGTGAGAGTGCCTGAAATGTAACCGTTTGTTCCACAGAGAGTCCCGCTCCCAGCATCGTTTCCACACTCAGCCTCATCTGTTCAGCATCATGGCGGCCAGCCAGCAGCCCACCAGCATGGAGGAGCCTCAGCCAATCAGCACGCACGTGGACGCAGACTCCGCCGTGACCTCTCAGCCGCCGAGCTCCGAGCACGCGATCCCGGGGGACGGCGCCGAGGAGGGGCACGGCATGGACCACCTGACGGTGATCGGCGACGCCGCGGACACAAGTAAACCCGTCGCGCCGCGTCCCGCCTCGCGCTGACGCTCGTCTGGCAGCCGCTCACCGGTCTGACTCTTCTCACAGGTAACGGCGCCGCTCCGGGAATGGCCGACTCGTCCCCCACGGCCGCCGCCGTGTCGCCCATGCTGGGGGCCAAGCCGGGCGGCGGTCACGCCAACGGACGGCCCCGCACGGGCAGCCGGTCCGGCTCCATGGCGGCGGGCTCGCCCAGGCCCTCGCTCACCCGCCGGCCCAGCGCCATCACGGAGGCGGCCGCGGACGGCTCCAAGCCCCGAGACTACCTGCTCCTCGCCATCCTGTCCTGCTTCTGCCCCCTTTGGCCCATCAACATCGTCGCCCTCACCTTCTCCGTCATGGTACGTCAGACCACGATCACAGCGTCTTCAGACCGCCGTCACGTTACAGAGGGTTTCACGGTCCAACTCAACTCTGGGTCCTTCATTGTGTTCAGTCCAGAAACAGCCTGCAGCAGGGGAATGTGGACGGCGCCCGCCGTCTGGGCCGCAACGCCATGATTCTGTCCGTCGTCTCCATCTTAGGAGGGATCGCCATCATCGCGGCCGCTATCGCGCTCAACTGGGGACGTGAGTTAAATCATTTTAAGATGAACGTTCCTCCAACGATCATTCAGGATGTATAAACTTGTCTTTGTCTCCTTGCAGTGATCCTGAAGTCCTGATCGGAGCTCCACTCCCCGCCCGACTCTGAACGTCACATCTCTGAAGCACCTGAAAATGAAAAAAAAAAAAAAAAACAGTTTCCTGTTTCTTTGCTGTTGTTTCCTGCTGCACGATGAGCATGCCAACCTCCACCTCCCAACGCCCCACCTCAGACCGTCATGTGGCAGCAGCTTATCTCCTCCTCATCCCTCCCATCCAGGCTCTTCTGTCGCCATGACAACAGACATCTCCATGGAAAAAAGGGATTATCTCTGATGAGTCTCCGTGCCACCAGGGGGCGATGGAGAAACCGTGGATGTGGTTTTCATGTTTTGATGCCAAAAAAGAAGTTTTCAGCTCTGCTGAAGCTGAGATGCTGCTCCTGAAATCGTTCACCACCAACATAAACTTTGTACCGCCGCCGATGGAGACGCAAATCCAAGATGGCCGAATGTTACGCATACACAACGATGAACATGACGATGTTTTTACTCCAGATCGTCCTCCGATTCACAAGTTCCTGTAAAACCATCGCAACATCACAGTCAGCATCGCTGTTGGAAAAAAAAAGACAAAATGAGCTTTCTGTCCAAAGGCAATGGACTGTCCCACATTTATTACAGACAGTGAAGTAACCATTGGCAATGGACTGTCCCACATGTATTTCAGAAAGTAATGCGACAACAGATAATGGACTGTCCCACGATTGTCACAGATGGTGAAGTAACCACAAACAGTGGACTGTCCCACATTCATTACAGACAGTGAAGTAACCACAGACTACGGACTATCCCACATGTATTACAGACAGTGAGGTAACTACAGACAATGGACTGCCCCATATTCATTACAGACTATGAAGCAACCACGACTGTCCCACATGTATTACAGAAAGTAACGTAACCACAGACAATGGATTGTCGAACATGTATTATAGACGGTGAAGCAACCACAGATGATGGACTGTCCCGCGGGTGTCACAGACGGTGAAGCATCCCATGTTTATTACAGACAGTGAAGCAACCATGACCGTCCCACATGTATTCCAGACAGTGAAGTAACCACAGACAATGGACTGTCCCACGGTTTGTTACACACAGTGGATGTAACGCCGAAGTTTACAGGCTGATTACCAGCAATGGAAAACATCTCACCTATTAGCGATTTAGCGTTAGCTGTGAAAAACACCCTACAGACTCTTCATGGACGAAGTTTAGGAGAAACTTTGAGGAAATAAGCTGTTGTTATGAGAGAAAACCCTATACTCTGTGCATGTTTACAGTATTTACTACAGAGGAATGCTTTCACGTGGGGCTTCAGCCTGGTTTCACGGGAGCGCAAACGGAGTAGCAATTTGTAAATATACGAATGGTGAACACACCCTCTGCTTTTCTAAGAAGTTTCCGCTGAAGTTCAAGGTTTTCAAATGTTGTATCAATCAAACGGTAGAACTGAGGTCAGGAAAGGTCAGGATCATAGACTTATATAGGTAGACAGGCAGACATAAAATAGAATCTTCATTGATCTCTTCACTGACAGTAAACGGCTGTCTACCCTGTTATGTGAGTCTACTTATACACATCTATGGTCAGGCTCAGAGGAAAGAGGCGGGGCTTAAAATGCTGCGTTGACATCACGAAGGACCAATGTTAGCATTTATTTCAATGAACGATGTCTCCATTGTGGACCCAATTGTCTGAATGATGTTATTATAATGTTTCTGCATCCTTCGTCGTCCTGGAAACTATTTCGAGGACGATGTTAACATGATGACATCATCGATGCTTTAAATTCATTCATCCCTTTATTGGGCTAATGACCATATATGGTCATTCAACGGTTTTTTAAAGAACACTTTTGAAAACCGACAGGATTTGACAAAATGTAAGATTGTATTTAATCAACCAACAGATACGCTGAAGGCAGCAGTCTTGACTGTAAATAACACAGTACATTTTCGGACGTTAGCACTAAATAGCATTTTATAGACATTTCAAATTCTGAATGATGAATCCTGAACTAAACCCAGTTTTTGAACAAATAAATTGCACACGTTGTTATTATTTTGTTGTTTGTAACTTTAAAAAGCTGAAAAATTCCCTTCAAAAAAGCCCCTACGGTTGAACGCTTCCACTTTTGAGTATTTGAATCCGTTTACTATACAGGATTACTTGTCGGTTTTTTCTGAGGATGCTTTCTAAGAGTTAAATTGAGCTAACTAACACGTAAACTCCCACATCAATTGGTGATGAGACGGAAACTTGGCAGCTTTACAGTGAAATCACTGAGATTAGAACAAAACCGACGGGTCCTGAACGTTGCACAAAGCTCCGCCCACACCTGTTTTGTATGTAGCATGTCTGTTTATTAATCACATTATGCAAAAAAAAAAAAAAAAAAATACAAAAAAGATGAGAGAAAAAAAAAAACTAAACCAATAGGAATGCTAGCTTTCCTGATTTCTGCCCCGGTAGTGAGTTCGTACGAACTTTGCCTGCGCTACCTCTCCGAGTTTATCGAGCGCCTTGTGTGGTTTCACCTTTTTTACTGACTGTTAAACCTTGTGTGCTTCAAATTGTGCTTTTCCACCAATGTCAGCATTATTATTCTGTACTGAAGTGCAGGACGTTGATCACAAACACAGGCTCACAGATCTCTCCCTTCACCACGCACAGCTCAGTGTGAACAGAAAACCCACGAGAAAGAAAAGGTCCTTGGGAAGATTTATGTGTTTGATCATTTTAAATGAGGATTCAAACTGAAAAATCAAATATTTACAGTATTTGTAATGATACCTTCACATCAGTGACCCATTTTACAAATCAATTTTAAAACCACACAGTGCCTTGTTCTATCCTACAGCTAACACTTAAAAATAAATAAAACTGGTAAGCCAGACCGTAAAGGAAACATTTTAGATTAAACAGTGCAGACGGAAATTTAGCTAATGTCAGCAGAAACTGAAACTACTTTGTTTTCTGTGTTTTAAGCCCCGTTTACACAACGGTTCAAGTGAAAACTAGTCATTTTTGGATTTTCATTTTAAACAAGTTTCGTGTTTACACAGAAATGGCAGAAACACTGGAAACGATGTAGTTATCATGCCTGGCCACTGGATGGCGCTGTTGTTTGTTTTTGTATTGAAACCATACTAAACATCCACGAATAACATGGACATTAGTAATTTGGGTTGTTATTATGGTGCTGCTCTGGACGAAGCCCAAACGCAACGAAAATCATCTGTTTTCACTTGAACATGTTTTTGTGTATACAGGCCCTCAATTGTGTAAAATAAGGCAAAAAATATTTTAGCGACAAATCACAAAAATTAGAAAATCTCCAAGCTGACCTTCCCCGTTTGGTCACTGTTTTTAACCCACTGAGCAGGTCGCAGGTTTAATAGAAAACCTGCTGAATCTTTCGGTTTGATTAAAGCAGCCCTCAGTGCGTTTGTGATAAATAAGTTGGTGCTGAAAAATTTACATTTTCAGATGAAAATTTCAAAGACAAAATTTTGCCTTTTTAAGTATTTGGTTTGAAACCAGAATAATCTGATAGTGAAATCGAGTTTTTATTGAGTTGGTTTTGTCAGAAACGAGAAACAAAGACTTTTTCTATTTTCAAACACTGGGAATCTTTGGGAGGACTTTTTGCTTGGAGCTCAGAGGACAGACGAGTGTTGGTCGGTTTGATGTTCACACTGCACTGCTGGATTTCTGTTCTGCTCTTGGTTACAGTTTTCTTTGTTTTGTAAAAGCTCTTTTAACACCCGATTACTGGATCTTTGTATTTTTATATTTCGACGCTCATCCTGGGGATCTTTTGTACGTCCATGTGTACGCTGCTGCCTGCCGGCTCTCTCTCTCTCTCTCTCTCTCTCTCTCTCTCTCTCTCTCTCTCTCTCTCTCTCTCTCAGTATTGATTTCTCTCTCTGACTCTGGACTCTCTGTGCCTGTGCATGCCTTAAACTGACTGCTTCCAGCATAGCCCACCAGTGTGAGTGTACACAGCACATGTATCAGACACACTGTGGATCTTTGCTCGTGTTTGATGGAATAAACTTTGAAATCCTCAAAATAAAATCTGATTCCACATCAGAGATAGAGCGACTCGTTGGATCTGCTTTAAAAAAAAAAACAAAAAACAAAAACAAGTTTTTGAGCTGTTGTCATGGTAACAATGATGGCGTGATGGCACACATGCTGTTTGGACAGCTTGGACAGTCTTTGGTCACCATGGTGACAGAAATGCACAAGAAGCAAACATGAATATAGTTTCATTGAAACTATCCGGCCCATCACACCGCCAGGAAAATAAAAGAAATTCAAAGAAAACGAAGAATTTTTCTTTTAAACAAATTTGATGAGTAGCAGAAATGACGCATCATTGATACCACCACTAGAGGGAGCCATGGAGGCGAGTCATGCTGGTCCACGTCTGCGTAATCAGACCAGTGGATGTTACCGAAGATATGGCGCATACTTTACGAGAAGATAAACAATCAGTCGAAAACATTTCAAACAAACAAAAAAGCTCTTAAAGGAAATTCGTTTTTTCTGAAACTGTCTCATTTTATAACGAGCAGAGAAAAGACACGACCAGCCATCATCTCCTCAACCTGTTTCCAAGGCCAGAGACACCCGGTTGTCACGGCAACCGTTGGCAAGGGAGGGAGATGAGAGGATGATGGGGGGAGGGGGGCCCAGGGAGGAGGGGGGGGGGGGGGGGGGGTGCTGGGGGGGGGGGGTGTAGTTCCTCAATGTTAATAAAAGATTTTTGTATCGAAGCGGCTTCATTTAAATTTTAGATTCTTATCAATTATTCAGAGACTCCACGGCCGAGGAGGAAGAGGAGGAGGAGAGAGAGAGGAGGAGGAGGAGGGAGAGAGGAGGAGGAGGAGGGAGAGAGAGAGTGAGAGAGAGCGAGAGAGGAGGAGGAAGAGGAGGAGAGAGAGAGAGGAAGAGAGAGAGAGAGAGGAATCAAGAGAGAGAGAGAGAGAGAGAGAGAGAGAGAGGAGGAGAAAGAGTAGGAGGAATGAGGAGGACAAGGAGGAGGATGAGAACGATGAGAAGGAGGGAGAGAGAGGAGGAGGAGGGAGAGAGAGGAGGAGGAGGAAAGAGGACAAGGAGGACGAGGAGGAGGACAGAGAGAGAGGAGGTGGAAGAGGAGGAGGAAGAGAGGGAGGAGGAGAAGAAGAAGAGGTGGGGAAGAGAGAGAGGAGGACGATGAGGAGGAAGGAGGAGAGAGAGAGGAGGATGTGAAGGAAGAGGAGGAGAAAGAGAGAAGGAAGAGGAGGTGGGGGAGGAGAGAGAGGAGGGAGAGGAGGAGGACAACAGGGAGGAGCTTCAAGCTGCTCAGACAGAATTTCTCTCAGACAGAACTGAAATATTTATGTAACACTGACCTGTTTCCCAGAAAAGTTGGGACGACGTGTGAAGAGCGAATGAAGAGATGCGGAGGGAAACACAGAGAGCGGACTGTGTTCAGAGTCCCTGAATGCATCACTGAGAGAGAAACAGCAGGAGAAACACTGATTATATGAACATCAGGAGGATGAAGACCAGTGTGTGTGGAAAGTTAATAACATGAGTAAGTTTGTAACAAGTGCATAAATAAACAGGACACACACACACACACACACACACACACACACACACACACACACACACACACACACACACACACATGTCACGCGACCAAGGAGGACATTTTTTTCCTAAAAGCAGCCTGTGGGTGGAGAAGGGGGGCTGGTCCTGGACACCCAGGCGGAGCTGGGACTCTGACAGGACGTCCAGATGAATGATGGCCGAGCTGACCTGCAGAGATTTCATTAGAGCGCCTTCATCTGATTATCCGATCGATTAATTGAGTTAGAGAGGAGCCGCTTCTCTAACCACTGCAGTCTGACCCCAACTTCTGACGGGTCCTCCGGTCCTGAGGAGGATCCTCACACTCGCAGGAGGTTCAGGACCACAGGAGGTTCAGGCTAAAGACTCCAGATCAGCTCCTCAAGCTGCATCTCAAACGCTTCTGGTTGAGTTGGTCTTCAGATCGGGGGGGGGGCTCTCAGGCTGAAGTTACTGCTTTGAGGATTTTTTTCTCGTTTCAGCCTCACAGCAGAGTTTTTGAGAAAACAGCAGCCTGAACTGGAGGAGATGGAGAGTGGCTCCAGGATCAGGAGCAGGAGCGCGGCCGGTTTTCAGGTGTGGCAGTGCCCTCTGCTGGACGGGCTGCGTTCCTACAACAGGGCCAGAAATCCTTCCTAATCAGTCCTGCACAAGTACAGCAGGAGAACGGGGCTGACATGAAGAAAACAGAACTGCAAATTCAGCTGCTTCTCTGAAGATTTTTTGTCAAAGAACAATTAATCAGTATTTGAAGGTTGTGTTGTTTCAAGAGCTTCGTGTATAAGAGCATCTGTCCAGTCAAAAGTTTAGAAAACCCCAGTTTTAATTTTTTTATTGTAATTTAAGTCATTTTTGTTTAAAGGTGCATTAAGGAGTTTGCATGTTTCATGTTAAACAGCGGCCCCTGCAGGCCTCGTGTGTAACTGCAGCTTAGTGAAACACTCGTGCCTGTGGCTTGCGTCCATGTACGTGCATGGAAAAGGGGAACTCCTTCCTTGCTGTTTCTGTAGTGGGGTCCATGCTGGAGCTGTGGCAGTGCTAGAGGTCAGTCTTTTTTTACTTTCTGGAAGATCCTGCTCAGTTGTTGCTCGCTAAGTATCTGGCGGAGTAATGGCGGACAAAAGAAACCTAAGGAAATCAGGCCAGCGGGCCACTACGTCACATCATCTCAAATTCTCCCCCCAAAAAATTCTGGTGCCGGACCGGTGTTCTGTTGAAATGTGCCCGCTCGTGGAAATGTGCCTCCATTAAGTCATCCGATGTGAAGCTGCATGGTACGGTGCTACGCTAGCTTAGTGTCACGGCGCAGTACTAGACCAACGCACTTGTCAAACTTCTTAATGATATAAGTAGATTTCTAGCATTTCTTTCAAGAACATTATTGTGATATTATATGTTTAATCAGTCTTTATTAGCAGTAAAACGGTATAAAATATTGACAAATTAATATAAATCTCCGAGCCATCGATTTGTGTCTCCCCTCCTCACGTCAGTACACTTTTCCCCACTAAATACAGCTGGATGTAATGTTTTTTGTTGGTTATTGTCAATATTTTATACCGTTTTACTGCTAATAAAGACTGATTAAACATATATCACAATAATGTTCTTGAATAAAATGCTTGAAAACTACTTAAATCATTAAGGGCAACAGTAGCTCAGTTGGTACAGCAGGTATAACTGGAAGGTTGGCGGTTCGATCCCCGCTCCCGCAGGCGTAAAACTGTCGTTGTGTCCTTGGGCAAGACACTTCACCCACCTTGCCTAGTATGAAAGTTGTGAGAGTGAATGGTTGGTGGTGGTCGGAGGGGCCGATGGCGCAGATTGGCAGCCTCGCTTCCGTCAGTCTACCCCAGAACGGCTGTGGCTACAGTAGTAGCTTACCACCACCCAGTATGGTGTGAATGAATAATGCTATGTAAAGCGTCTTTGAGTGTCCAGAGAAGCGCTATATAAAAAGCATTATTATTATTAAGATTTATTAGCAGTAAAACGGTATCATAGATTGACAATAACCAACAAAAAAACAACATCCAACTGTATTTAGTGGGGAAAAGGGTACTCACGTGAGGCAGAGAGGCACAAATCGATGGCTGGGAGATTTAAAGGGCAACTCCGGTTTTTTGACGCCTGGACCTTATTTCTAGGTGTGTGCATGCTCATATACTCACTCAGACAAACATGGTGCAGCTCGGAGTCCTCCAGAAGTTATTTAGATCCAACCGATTTAGCGGGGGCCACGGCAAGGGAGCTTCAGCGCGGGACATAATCTCTGCAAATTCGCTCATTTCGGCTATATTTCTTCATCCATCGCCAGTGTTATCTCAAAGTGAGTGAGTGAGTATATGAGCATGCACACACCTAGAAATAAGGTCCAGGTGTCAAAAATCCGGAGCTGCCCTTTAACTCGGCAGTCCTTCATGTGCACATGCGCAGTCTTGACGTTTCAATGAGATGACGTAATGGAGGCACATTTCGACAGAACACCGACACTGCAACTTTCAAATGGCAATTTAGCGCTGTTAGCGGTCCTTACAATGAACATGTCAGGGCACATTGTACACATCACTGGATATTTGTAACATAGGCCTGTTTAGGGTGGAAAATAAGTATTTTTAAAGGAGCACAGCACAAGTCACTAAGTTTAGGCAGTACTACGCCCTCTCTGACGAAAAGCGGTACTGAATGAGAGTTGTGCAAGCTCTTGGAAGTGTGCACGTTGTCGAGCACGAGCAAAGGAGGAAAGCCAGAATCACCCAGCACAACTGACCACACGAGCTTTTTGAAGCGCAATTATGTCCACAGAGGTAAGAAACGTATAAATCTGCAACAGAACATGTATAAGTAATTTACCTCTAAATGACATAACAAATGTTGTAAACACGGAAAAACGATGTTTCTAGAACCCCTCCCCCTCTGCGTTTTTGTCCATTTTACGACAAGTTTCATATGGAAAAGCGTCAATGAATGAATCAATTACAATGTAGCAGAATGTTATATGAAAACTCGAAACTCACAAGCTGTCACAGTGCACTGATGTGACGTTTCCAGTATGTAAAGTGTCAAACTCACGGTCAAAACACTCCCATTCGTATTTCTAACTCTAAGACTATGTGCATTGTTGATATGTTGTAAGTAATGAAATTTTTTAATTGAAAGAATTTGTCAGCTAGCTAGTAATATGAAAAACATAGAGTGAAATGTCACACAAATGATCAGCTCTGATCAGTTTGAGACTCCTGTGGAGACAACCACAGAGGACAGCAGTAACTCGAATACACATTTATCAGACAGGACAGTGTGCGCGCACAGCTCAGAGCGATTCGTACCCGAATCACTCATATCGCTGTGCCTTCAGTGCCCTGCACGGGAAAATAGGAGCGACTGCGATCTTGCAGAAATAGCTCTTGCTGCCCATCAGGAAAAGGTGAAAACGTGTGTGGGTGTGAATAATTGATAGTTTAATGTTTAAAACTGCGCTGTGCTCCTTTAAAGTTGAAAAACTCCTTAATGCACCTGAATAGCTTGAGATGGTACAAAGGTTAGCGATGAAGATCCAGAGCTTTTAGGAAAAAAGGTTAGGGATACTCAAAACCAAAAACTAATGTAAATTTTAGAATTTCACAACAAGCTCTTTCTTAATTGACCAAGAAATTAGTTTAAAACTTAAAAGCTTTTCTGTAGCAGTGGAGGTGGATGAAGCCTTGAGAGTTGCTGCTAGTTCCTACAGCAGTTCCAACTTTTCTGGTTGACCTCCATCTAGGGGTGTGCGATATAACGATATAAGATTGTTAAGGATTATAACGTCGGGATGATCTCATAAATCAGAAAGATCGTTAAACCGTCTATAGGGCACGTTCTCCTCGTTGTTGTTTCACCTATATATAATATTTTTTGGAGTGATGATGTGTCCTGAAAGCTTCAGATAATATCAACTAAATATTCCCTCGAGTGCAGTTATCCACAAGCATACTAGATACATGCAGAGCAACATTAACGATGATTTAAAAAAAACCCAAAAAAAACCTGCAGCCACAGCCAGTGCTGCGTTCAGGGACACAAAGCTAACAACGAGCGGAGCGCTGTGGAGCTTTTCTGACTGGAGCTGCTGCTGGGTGGAGGCTGTGTCAGGCAGAGCTGGTTTACAGCAGCAGTACGGGATCTACAAGAGACCAGCCGCCATAGAAACACCCCGAAAAGCTGGAGGGAGAGACGCTGAAGCTAGCACCGATGCTAACGCTAGCGAGCGAGCTCCCGCTAGCGGTTCACAAGCTAGCATGAGGGATTTTATATACAACAAATCACAGAAATGTGAAAAGACACTTAGTGGACATACCATCAAGTTAACAGCTGAAACGGCCCTTTAGTCTGATAACTAGTGGAACGTCTTTGATTTAATGGGATTATGAGGGGCTGTATGTCAGTGGACACAGAGCCCTCTAGTGGTCATATAGCGCAACTATTAAAACTATATCCTATTAAAACTGCTAAAAAGCTATTTGATATGTTTAGTTTTTTTGTGTTACAAAAGTGTACTTTATTGTTCATTATCTTTTACCTCATTTTTAAAGGGAGATAAAAGTTTAGATCTCTGAACAAAAAATAGTTCTCAAGCAGCTGTATTATTCACTCAGGTTATAGATATTAAAGTTAAATTGTTTTTGTTCTAAACTGTTGCCCTTTAAGAGGTAACCAGCTAAGTTTGCATTTTTATTGACCCTTTTTAATAATCTATTTGGTGTGTTTCGTTTTTGTGTTACAAAAGTGCACTCTATTGCTGTTCATTACTTTTTATGTTTGTGTTCATTACACATTTTGATGAGAAAAAACCTGTACTATTTAAATTAAAGCCAGTTTCTTTAGCTTAAATTGTCTTTTTTTTCTTTTAGGGTTTTACATGTTTAAATACATTTTATATGTTTAACATTGGGGGAAAAATGGTCAAACTTGCAAATTAGTCTAGAAAAATCAATATAAAAAAAGAATTGTGATAAAATCGTGACCGTGATGTTAATTTTAAAAAAATCGTGATATGACATTTTTGCCATATCGCCCACCACTACCTCCAACCCACTCTGTTTATTAAAAAAAAAAAGTAATGCTGGAAACCTCGGTGGCACCATGGCCCTTGAGCATCAGTTGACCAGTTCTGACCTGCAGAAAGAAGGGTGTTGCTATGAAAGCAAGTGAGTAGATTTACAAAGCAAGAAACTGCTAACGTGACAGAATAAGACAAAGATCCGTTCAGCTGTCTCTGTGTGGTCTGGACACTTTAATAATCATTAAGTAGAAGAGACGGGAACTCAGGAGTGAATACCTCAGATTTTATTGCGAGGATAACAGTTACAGCCTTCAGCAGAATCTGCAAGCACACATTTCATGAAGTAAGGCAAAGAAAGGCGGTCCGACCCTTCAGAGGCGGTGTGATTATTAATGTAAACAGTCGAGCGAAGCAGAAACGCAAACTCTCACGACTAAACAAACAGACGTCGTTTGTAGGCACAAAGCTTCGATCAAGCCAGAAATAAACCTCAGCATCTCATTTCCAATGAAGCACCAGTGAAGGCCACACGATGCAGGAGGCGCCCCCTGGTGGCCGCAGGAACCATCAGAACAGCGCGATAGCATCTTTATTACTGTTACCACAGCAACTGAAGCTCTGGAACACAGTGACAAGTCTTTTTTTTCTTTTTTAGAGGAAAAACAAAAAAACTTTCTCTATTCCTTCAGCAACAACAAAAATAAACATTCGAAAGTTGTTTTTCAGACTCACTGTCAGATTTTCCTTCATTTGCTCAAATCTGAGCAGAGAAATTTTTTGACATCAGAAAAATGAGAGCCTGCTGAGGTTTACTCCTGCCCCCGTCTTCTCCCCCTCACTGGCCCTGACCCGGCAGCGCCCCCAGCAGGCCGTTAGCGGTGGTGAAGAGGTTGATGGGCGACGAGCCGTCCGTGATGAGGGTCGATTTAAGGCCGAGCGCCTGGAGCATCTTCACCTGCAGGACAGAGCAGAGACAGGAAGTCAGTGAGTGAAGGTTTGAAGAGCTGATGCAGGATTCTGGGGGGGTATAGGGTTCTGGGCGTACCTGGAGCTCGGGGCCGGCCCGGGCCATCTCGGTCAGCGTGTCGCTGCCCAGACTCTTGACCAGCTGAGCGAAGCGCTCACTCTCGATCTGCGCCAGACGCTCCTGCTTCTCGATGTCCAGACGGTCCATCTCCTTCTTGTAGTTCAGCTCCTGCTCGCGGGCTTTCATCAGACGCTGCAGCTCCGCCTCCTACACACACACAGCGTCCGTACACCATTTGAACACTGAATCAGCCAATCAGAGCACAGAGCTCGAACATCCCGGGTATTTGTGAGCGTCGGACTCACGGCCTCGATCTTCTGAGCCTCGGCCTTCAGCGTGGCCTCGTTGACCGCCGCCTCGCCCTGGATGCGGGCCGCCTCGGCGCGGGACTGAGCCTCGGCTTTGGCGGCTCCGGTGCTCTCCACCGCCGCGCTGCAACACGACACGCTCCCTCAGACCCACAAAGCACTTCAACGCAACAAGGTGTGTCTAAAACAAGTGGGTGTGTGTCACCGACCTCAGGGCCTCCAGCTCCAGCAGCTCCTTCCTCGCTCTCTCCGCCTCGGCCTGATCCGTGATCCTCTGACGCTCCAGCTTCCCCCGAGCCTCCTGCTCCAGGCGCTCCGCCTCGTGTCTGCAGACACACAATCATCTGAGTGAGAGAGAGTGTGTGTGAGGCAGTAGTTTGCCGGTTGCGTGTCCGTGTGGTAGCGACCGAGCGGCGGCCTCCTGGGAGTTGGTGGTGATCTCGATGGCGAGCTGCACGCTCTTCTGCAGGGCGTCTTTGGTCCTCTGGTCCACGGGCTCCACCGACTGGATGTCCACGCTGCTGATCACCAGGTTGTTCTGGCTGAAGCGAAGACTGGAGCGCACCGCCAGCTTCTCATCAAAGCCGAACACGGCCGAGCAAATGATGCGGTTGGAGTTCTGCAGACGCAGGATGAACGATCAGAACACCTTCACATCAGCAAGAGGGAGAGTCAGCATTAGACAGGAAGCTGTTTTCATCATCTCTATGAAAAAGACTACCCTCTGATCGGAAAACTGTTCAGAGATTATGCCTGGCTCGGCCCAAGGCGATATTTTCTGAGATGTGACCTTCTGTGTGTTCACTGCTTGCAGAAAGAAAAGTTTCTGCTTTCACTGAACACTGTGGGATTTTTTCTTTCGACAGCTGACAAACAAACCTTGTGGAAATCATCGAACTGCACGGAGGCCACGGCTCCTCTGATTCTCGAGGCGATGGCTTTACAGGCATCTCCCACGAAGTCCGGAACGGAAAACAGAACAGCTGCCTCGGCGAGGTCAGTTCGAGACTTCACTTCAAAGTGCCTGTGGAGGAAGAGGAGTTCGATTCTCAGTGTTTTCTGACGGTGCGCTGAAGGTCGGCGAGGAGCTGGTTACCAGTTGTAGGAGAGCTGCAGCTGCAGGCGGGCGTGGTCGGCGGTCTCGATGGTGATGATGTCCGTGAAGAAGTCGGGTCCCAGCAGCAGGCAGATGGCTTTGATCACGTTGGGCCTCTTGGGTTTGCTCCCGGACAGAGAGAGCACCGTGAACTGCTCGTCGGGTCCCAGCATCACCATCTCCGGTCCGAACGCCACCCTGCGGACGAGACGCCACCGGTCAGCAGCATGCTACCCCTCCACGCCGCCCCACGTCATCACGGCTCCGCCCACCTGGCTTTCTTCTCCCTGTAGTCGTACACCTGCACAGCGGCGTTGTGGGGGACCCTGTAGGACACCACCCGTGTCTTGTCCCTTTGCTCCGCCCCCCCGCCCTGGCCGCGGTCCGAGCGGTCGGCCAGCGGGTCGCGGCGAGACGTCAGCAGCGCCTCGACGTTGGGAGGGAGCTCCTTCTGCCACAGCTCCTCGTCCTGCGTCAGCATGTAGGTGTGACCGATGACCGCTCGCACCTGCAGACCCCACCAGGACCCCCGGGTTAGGAGTCACCGCCGTACCAGGAACTCGGTACCACGAGGAGCCACGGCGGAATTCACAGCACCTTGCCGGTCTTCATGTCGCGGACGTAGATGCCCTCGTTCTCGTCCAGCGGGATGGCCTGGCGGCGCAGCACCACCTCCACGGTGGCCGGCGGGACGTACTCGATGGGGCCTCGCAGCATCCAGCGGTCTCCGGGGCGACGGAGCACGCCGCTCCTGCGGGAGCGCTTGGCCCGCTCCTGCTCCTCCCCGAGCTCCGCCTCCTCCTCCTCGTCGCGCTGGCAGAGAGAGCGGGGGAGAGAGAGGAGGAGGACGGAGAGAAGGGTTAACGTGGCGATGCATTGGAGCGGAGTAGCAGGAGGAGAGGGAGAAGAGGGAGGAGAGGGAGGAGAGGGGGGTGGGGGGGCGGGAGGGAGCCGCTAAATAAAAACAATGAGAACATGAGAGGAAGATCAACAGAAGAAATTAAGAGGAGAGGGGAGTGGTCGATTCAATGAAAGAGGAGGAGGAGGAGGAGGAGGAGGAGGAGGAAGAGAAGGAGAGCGGGGTCAGATGGGTCAGCCGGTCAGGAGGGAGGATGAAGAAGAAAACAGCCGATCTGTGCTTCTGAAGAAATATACAACAGAATCACATCGGTGCAAAAGCTGTAGATTATTTTGTTCTCGGAGATATTTATTCACACACCGCTGTGTGATGAGCTCCAAGTGTCCCACACTCACACCTGCACCTGAACGGCTCGTGTTACACTCACTGAACTTAATACTTGATCGAACCGAAGCCAAAACCTGATCAGCTTCATGTTGCAGTCACTGAGGAGCCTCGAGGTTGATTAGCCCAAAGCTGCCAAAGCTCTGAAGAGCAGTCAGGAAAGAGCAGCGTGAATACTCCGAAGATTTTTGACCCACGCCTAGGAGTGTAACGGTATTTGTATTCGTCCCGTACCGTCACGGTACGGGGGTCACGGTTCGGCACACACAATCACATGACGAATACACCAGTGAGTTAAAAAAAAAAAAAAAAATTCCAACCTTAGATGGCGGTAATGAGCCTAAAAGCTGCCGGCAACCACCATTGTCACAGAAGAAGAAGAAGTAGAACAAGCAGGTCCAAACATGAACAAACAAAGAAGAAAGTACAAGCGGAATGAGAGCTGCAGCGTGTGGCGGAGCGGATTAAACGAGAGAGTATTTGTTCTGCATGCGTTCCCTCATACGG
Organism: Salarias fasciatus; assembly: GCF_902148845.1. Taxonomy (NCBI): domain Eukaryota; kingdom Metazoa; phylum Chordata; class Actinopteri; order Blenniiformes; family Blenniidae; genus Salarias; species Salarias fasciatus. Next base: position 19,875,508 of record NC_043748.1, on the reverse strand, counting down.
AGTGACGTGTGAAGTGCCAGTAAACGGGAAGCAGCACAGTCAAAAAACCAGCAGAGAATGCCACGGTGGTGGAAAAACACTTTTTTAATACAAAACCCCGACATAAAAAAACATTGGAGAGGCGAGATGGAACCAAATCGCGCAACAGCGAGTTGTATAAAGAGCTCTATAGCAGAATACGAGCGATCGCCGGCTGGTGTTATGGATTAACTGGTTCCCGTGTTAACGAATGACAGCGGAGGTCTGTGTAAACACATGCTGATTACAGCAGTTGTTAAAGTAAGACTCACAAAAGACTTTAAACGTATACACTCACTGTAACTGTCGATAACCGACGTTCGCCAGAACGACTAGATGTTTCAGTCATTATTGGTCACAAGTTAACACGGGCACCAGTTAATTCGAAACATCGGCATGCGGCGCAGAGCTCACACCGAGACGTGCTGCTCCGCACGGCGGTGCTGCGGTCAGGGGAGCAGCCGCTCCTTCAGCAGCATATCATGGAGATTTTGGGACATTATTTGAGCAGATATCAGCAGATAAAAACTCTCTGCTTGGCGCTGAGGACTGCTGCTGCAGAGAGGAAGACCTGCAAGTTCCTCGTGAGACTTTGTGCGCATGGATGCTTTGTATGCTGTACATGAATACACTCGCGTTTAATACTATTGTTTACAATCGGATTGAAAAAACACCATGCAAACTGGGCCAATAATGTGTCGCATGGGAAAGCTTAGGAAAAATGTTCTGGTACATTTGTGAGCTTTTTTTACTTTTTCCCCACTGTACCGAAAAACGTACCGAACCGTGACCCTTACACCGAGGTAGATACCGTACCGTGGCTTTTGTGTACCGTTACACCCCTACCCACGCCCTATCCCTGTCATTGACAAAGTTAGACAAGCTCATAAATACCTTTTTTGTGTCTGTGTGTCCAGCGGCTGGACGGTGTGTTCAGGAAGGTGTGTCGGCGCGAAGACAGGCAGGTGACATGACGGGTGTGTCTGAGGAGCATCGCTGTTAGCTGTTAGCATCGCAGTTAGCTTAGCTCAATTGTTGGAAGTCAATAGGAAACAGAGCCAGACTGACGAAAGTGGACAAAATACTCCTTACGGTGGTCCAGGGGACGGCGTATTAGCTCGTGAAGTAAATCTGAATGGTTATAAAACATTTTAAAAGACGTATTTTCTTTTCAATCGGTTAAAATAACGTTTTGATACACACAGATCTGCACAAGCATAGTGCTCAACGGAAGGATATCGGCGCACAGTGGCTGAGTCTATGGCTTCTACTGCTGTGCTCCGGTAAATCCTTACGCGGACAGCCGCTGGACGCACAGACACAAAAAACGTATTTATGAGCATTTCTAACTTTGTCAAAGACAGGGGCAGGGCGTGAGTCAAAAATCTTCGGAGTATTCCTTTAACATGTTTTCACAAGATTGATCATCGGACTCTGAACCTGCCGACCGCACTTCCTTTATCTCCTCAGACACACCCGTCCTGTCACCTGCCTGTCTTCGCGCCGACACACCTTCCTGAACACACCGCCTTGTGTTAACTCGGCTTTTCTCTTTTGTGCAGTGAACTGGTTGCACAGGAGCGGCAGGGAGGGACGGGACCGAGTCGTGGCACCATCGCCCCCGGACCTCATTCCTCCCCGCTCAGACACAAAGTCTGAGGAGGAGGAGCTGGGTGGAGGTCCAAGGGGCAGCAGGTCCACGAAGGAGGGCTTTATTTGATCTCCGATCCAGATAAGCTCAGACAGGAGCCTCAGAGGGAACCAATCAGAGCAAAGCTCGCAAATCTGCACAGGTTTCTTCATTAAATCAGATTTAACTAAAACTATTGCAGTGAAAAAGAGTTAAAAGTGGTTAAATTAAATTATTGGATGGGATCGTTTAACAGGACGGTCGTATTTAAATAACGTGTAGATGGAGGTCAGCACCTGAGTGAAATTGAAGTTGTTTTTTTTAATTAATTCTCTTATCAAGACCATAGCAGCAACTGCTGGTGACCATGAGGAAGTAATTGAAAAAAGAAGAACAAGAGGTGAGCGTGTGGGCGGAGTCCTCGGCGGCGCCTCACCTCGGTGTCGGTGAACGCCTCCACCGCTCGCAGCACCAGCCCCTCCTCCTCCGACAGCACGTACACGTCCTGGATGCCCTGTTCCAGCTGCTCGCCCGGCTGCAGGAAGAAGGAGCACTCGCCCTGACAGAGGAGGAGCAGAGAAACGTTCGAATCACATTCACGAATTAAACCTTAACAACCCAGAACAAAGAAATCACACCTCCCTGAACCATTTTCCAGTGAGCTGCTGTAGGTTTAGACTGTTTCTTCCTCTGTCTATGAAGAAGTGGCTTCTGCATCCGTCCTCACCTTCACCACCCTCTTCTGGCCCAGCTGGGGCTTCCCGTCGGCCCCGACCGGGTCCAGGACCACGCAGTACTGCCGGCTGCTCAGCGTGGTCACCTCCACCACGCCCACCACCTCCTCCGCCACCGACGGGATGTGCGCCTCGCGGTCCGCCTTGGTCACCAGCCACTCCTCCCCCGTACGGCGGTCCCGCCGGCCCGCGTCCTTGAACGGTCGCAGGGCGCGGACGTGGAGAGCTTTCTGAGGCCGGACGAGGAAGACGAAGAGGAGGAGGAGGAAGAGGAGGTGAGGACGGGATCATCACGGAAGAAGAAGGTCGGATCTTCAGGAAGAAGACTCACTTTATCGGTGAGGATGAAGGCATTCACGATGTCGATGACCTCTTCATGAGCGCCGGGAAGATACGCTCCGACCTTACTGACCAGCCACTCCTCACCTGAGAGAAAGAGAGAGAGAGAGACAGAGAGACAGAGAGAGAGAGAGAGAGACACAGACAGACAAACAGACAGACACAAAAAAGGGATGAATTGACTAGATCATTAACAGAAAACAGAAATGATCCTCAGGTGTTTGAAGGTGTTCCAGCTCAGAAACGGTCTGTGGTCTGACTTCAGAGTGTGTGTGTGTGTGTGTGTGTGTGTGTGTGTGTGTGTGTGTGAGTGAGAGACCCACCTGTGACCCGGTGGACTCCTCCCCGGTCCTCGCCCTCCTTGCGGGCCCTCAGCCTGATCGCCTGGTTCTCCCGGATCACCGTGGCTTTGATGGTTTCCACCACCACCACCTCCTTCCTGGGGATGTAGGTCCCTGAAACCAGCAGACAGCCGGTCCAGGTCAGCGGCTCCCAGCCTTCACAGTGTCTCGGGTGTGTGTGTGTGCGCGTGTGTGTGTGTTGTACCTGGTCCTTCAAACAGCCACTCGTCTCCGGCTACTCGACGCTCTCCTCCTTCCTCCTCGAAGTCCAGGAGAGCCTGCAGCCGCAGCGCCGTGTCCGGATACACGATTTGCAGCGGGGTCACCCCCTGCAGCCACACAGGAAGTACCATGTCTCACACACACACACACTCTACAAGTACAACCGCACACACCCCTCGGTGCGCCTCTCTCACCTCCTGCACCTCCTCCCCGGGGTAGAGGGGGAACGGCTCCTGCGTCAGCCGGATCTCCAGGTCGGCGTGCCGCAGCTTGGCCTGCCCCGATTGGTCGAAGAGCACCTGGCCGTTGTCGTCGCGGGCAGCGGGGTTCTTGATCACGCAGTAGTGCCGCGGCGGCACCATGATCATCTTCATCGGTCTGAAGAGCACCCTGAGGAAAGAAACCAGAGGTCAGAGGTCAGGGACGGAGTGGTCATGCGGTCAGTGATGTGTGTGTGTGTGTGGGGTGGTGTGGTGTGGTGTGGTGTGGTGTGGTGTGGTGTGTGTGTGTGTGTGTGGTTGGGGGGGGGGGGGGGGGGGGGGGGGGGGTCCTTACCTCTCATTGTCCTGCCGGATGTAGGTGAGCGGGCCGATCTCCACGCGGGCGATGTTGGTGTTCTGGTCCAGGACGTGGATGTAGAAGTGAGGCGGGATCCGGATGATGGACGCCTCCTGGATCACCTCCGACCCCTGCTGTCCAAGCTTACTCATGATGGCAGCTCTGCGAGCAAGAGAGGGGGGGGTCAGCGAGGAGCAGGCCGCCTTCATATCACAGGAGGAGTTTATCATCAGAGACATAATGTGATGACAGAGAGCTCCGCCTCCCAGACGCTGTTTTGCAGCAATACAAATATCATAATGCAGCTGCAGAAACCCTCCTCTCTCCTGTAATTAAACTACCTGAAACACATGGGGAGCGCAAAGGGAGGGGGAGTCACTTGGCTCCATGTCATGGAAATAACCACTAAATGTAAACAGACTGAACAAAACACCTTCTTGATTGGAGGAATGGTTTTCACTTTCATGAGATTGTCCTCTTTCTCTTCCTCCGGATAAGAAAAGCAGTGACACACTCTGATATGTCTGAAACCTTCTCTGATCAATAATTCACCTTAAAAACTGCAGAGCAGCCATTAAAGAGGAGATCTTTTGGCAAGCTGAGTCACAAACGACGAAGAGGAGGGATAGAGGAGGAAAAGAAGGAGGAGGAGGCACTAGCTCTGGATGAGGCTGAGTCACTGAAAGAATGGACGGAAGGAAGAGTTTAAACTGGGTCAACTGCAGATTTCTGAAGCCTCTCTGAAGATAAACAGAACCAGCAGAAACCATGTGAGCCCACTACTGTAGTCTGGCGAGTCTGACCTGAAATAACCTGAACAGAGGAACAGGGGGGAGCAGGGGGGGTCCTGCAGGGGGAGGAGCAGGAAGCTCACACAGCTGCTGCACCTCTGATCAGGACTGACAGGTCCAGCTGCAGCCGATCAAAGCATGAAGTTGAAGTTCAGTCGCGTCTGTTTGAGTTAAAGTCCGGAAGCGACTGATAAGACGATCCGGGACTCCCACCTGCTTTCCGGTCTGCTCTGCTCTGCTCGGCTCGGCTCGGTCCGGTTCGGGTCGGTTCGCTCTGGTCGTCTCCGGCTGAAGCTGCAGGACTCTTATCCAGACCAGGACTGACAGGCAGGCAGAACCAGCTCGGCACGTCACTGCCGCGAACTGATCCCGGAAGATGCCGACCAGAAGTCACGTGGTTTACCAAACTTGACTGATGCAGAGCCGCCATAGGCCACGCCCCTTATCAGCTGTTTTTTCATTCACACGCTCAGTCAACCTCTCCCACCACACACACACACACACACACACACACACACACACACACACACACACACACACACTCCTTTTTAACGTGTATTTCGACTTTCTGTGCAGACATGACTGAGAACAGCGGAGAAAACTGGATGAATATTTATTGGTTATAAACAGGAGACGAACAACAACAAAGAAGCAGGAGAGAAAACAGCACAAACATTTCATCCAATCTCTGCAAATTTACTATTTAAAAAAATAAAAAGTTTTTATTTTGAATATTCAGCTTGTCTGACTTCAGGAAAACAGAAGACAAAACGTGCAATTTAGAAACATTTAAGAACAATGTTTTACGTCCTGTTGGCGCCTCCCTCAGGACAACACTGACAGAGAGCAGAGTCGATATTCTTCAGATAAGCTCTACTTCAAAGTTAGAATTCATAACGATTTGGTCGATTTGAAGCTGAACAAATAGTTTCATGTAAAAAAAAAAAAAAAATGTGTCTGAAGACCTGTTTTTTATGTGATGTGTTCAGGTTGTGTGGGATTTTCCTGAGACAAACATTCACACATTCACAGAGAGGAACATGCTGCAGGAAATACTCAGATACATACTTAGATTACTCTCACTTAAATACTCATCTGGCTAGCATGAAAAAATAACTTTGTATATAAGTGTGCATCTCTTCCCTTCATAAGAATATCGGAGAGCTCTGATTGGCTGATTTACTTCCGAGCAGGAAGACGGACACACAGGTAGAAAATAACTTTTCTTTAAATATTTCCAAGTCTGAAAAGAGTTGGTTTCAGAGTTATAAACAAAGTTTAAAGGAGAACAGAAGCAGTTCAGATCCTGACGATTCAGATCTGAAAATGGGACATCGACAGTTTGTGCTTTTCCTCTGTAGGAACGTTTGATTGGTCGGCATGTTGGCGCCGTGACGACTGAGAGTGAAGAACGCTGAAGCCTGCAGCCTGGAGACGAATCTGCGGGTGAAAAGCTGCAGGAACACGAACTTCGGCTCGATACGTCCCTCCATCAGCCCGAGGGGTTGGAGTTCTGTACGTCACAGTGAGAGCCAGGCTCTGATGTAGCGTAGGCCACTCCGTCAGAATGAGGGTCCAACGTCACGACGTGAGCACGAAGGTCCCATGATGTGTAAGTTACACCGTCAGAACGAGTGAGTCTGAGGCTCTGCTACTCCGTATATGTTCATTGTGTTCCACATCGGGTACGAGAGCCTCGCCTCTCCACTGTCTTTGTTTTCATTGACCCCGTTTGTGCCGAACAAACGTGAAAAAGGATTCAGAGACTGTCGGACTCTTTCTCGTTCACTTCCTGAGCATGAATAGCGTTGTGTGGCTTCAGTCCAACATGGCGTCCAGCTGGTCGGCCAGGTCGTCGAACATGTTGCCGATGTCGTCCAGGATGGTTCCGGCGGACTTCACTGAGCTCGCTCTGCTGAGAGACAAAACGGGACACACATCGACGATATGAGCAACGAGCTGACAGGAAATGAACCCGACCGTGACCTTCGACCTCTGCCTCACCCCTCAGAGGGATCCTGCTGGTTCAGTTTGGTCTCCACGGCCTTCAGGGCTGCTGCCAGAGAAGTGCTGGTCTGATCCAGTCTCTGCTGAACCACCTCGGTGTCACAAGACGACTCCGGAGGAGGAGGAGTTGGAGGGGGGACCCATCGTGGACGCCTGAGTCCGGTGCGCTGAGAGGGAGGGGCTGCGAGCGGCCGGGGGGGGCGGGGTCGCTGGGGGTGAGGCGAGGGGCAATGGGCGGGCGGAGACTGAGAGCCGAAGGCCACGCTCTGAACCACGCTGACGGTCACGGTGGGAGAGGACAGCCCTGTGAAGAGACACGAAACGGACAAGTGAGACCGGGCTGGTCCAGAGTCAAACCACCAGCCCAGAGTCCAAACCGACAAGTCCAAAGGCGAGCGGACACGAGAAACGGTCTGAGCTGCTCACCCTGCGCAGCCAGCAGACTGTGGCGGACTGGCTTTGGGGCGACAGCCGGAGGCTTTGGGGAGAGAGGAGGTCTGACGGGCGACCCTGTAGCCGGACTGGCCGGCCTCTCCAGAGCCGCCTCGCTGACCCTCAGACCGGCCGCGTCGTGGTTCAGAGACGACGGCCGGCTGGTCCGGGGAGACTGGGACTCTGCTCCCTCCCTGCAGGGGGAGCCCTCCTTGTCTTTGGGCTTGTGTCTGCGCTTCACCGTGTCCGACTCCTTCAGATTGAACTCGGGCACGCCTGAGTTCTTGGCTTTGTCCGGAGGCTCCAGCACGGCCTCGGCCCTCGGCGGACCCGGGGCCTTGGGCCTCTGCTTGATGGTCAGGTTGCCCTCCTCGGCGAAGGGGATGCACTCGCTGGAGCTGTTCTGAGGGGACGAGGACCCGTCCAGTCCACCGCCTTTAGATTCCTCCTCCTCCGAGTCAGACTTCACCCCTCGGTCCAGCTCGGTGCTGCTGCCGCTCCGACCGTTGACGTATTCGCTCTGAACCTTCTTTCTTGCGACCGCAGCCTCGTGAGACTCCGTGGAAGTGAGAGGCAGCGGCGGCGACTCCGGTTGAGCGGCTTTGGGTTTCGACCCCGGTTGGTTCTTCCCCTCGGCGCCGCCCTCCAGAGAGGCTGCGATGCTCCTCACGCTGCCCGGGCTGTCGGTGACCACGCCGCCGGAGGACGTGGAGCTGCTGTCGCTCAGCTCTCCGCTGGTGGTGCTGCTCACCGAGCTCAGTCTTTTGGGGGGTGGCGGCGGCGGACCCTTTTTCCTGGCACGCACTGCAAACGACTGGCTGCGCCCCACGTTCTTCTCCGGGCTGGACTGTAGCCGGGCCAGCTGGCCACAGCCCGGTTTGCGGGTCAGGGTGGCGTAGGACGGGACGTTCCCCGAGGAAACGCTGGGCTCTTCGTCGTCCTCATCCGGCTCCCCGTCCGACAGGGCGTAACGGGTCTGCGAGCGTTTTGTGGGCGGGGCCAGGGTTGTGGAGTGGTTCTCGTGGCGGGGGGATGAGTTGGGGTCGGCGGAGCCGCAGTGAGAGTGCAGGTAGCTGAAACCTTTCAGCACCGGCGAGCCGTGAGGAGGCGTCCCGGGATGTCCGGGCAGTTTGGGCTTGGCGGGGATTGCTGGGTACTTGAACACCGTCGCTGTACCCAGAGGCACCTGTTTGGCCCTGCTCTGGTCCCAGCCTTCAGGGAGGTTCCTCTCCCTGGCCGGGCTGCCCTCCAGGCTCTCCTGGGACCAGCTGTGAGGGGTGATGGAGGCCGTGGGCGGTTCTTGCGAGCGTCCAGACCCTCTGGACCGGGCGTCGATGCTCTCTTGGCTTTGGGACATCCTGACCACGTTCTTGATGGCCAAGCCGTCCTCGCAGCCGCCGTCGTGGCCGGACATGGCCGTCTGCAGCTCGGCGCTCAGATCGCTGTCTTGGAAAGTCAGCATCTTGGGGGTGAGTGGCGAGGAGCACTCGCCGCTGGCGTCTGACTGCTCGATGGCGACCAGGTGGAGGGCGGCGGGAGCTCTGCGGCGCAGGGTCCCCTGGCCTGATTCGGCCTGAAGGATGGCTCTCTGGATGTCACTCAGCTTCTTCACCGCCAACATCAGCTTCTTCTGATGTCCTGAAGGGAAAAAAACACATCGTCACTCTAAATCTGAACACCAACTCATGAACGGTCTGAAGATCGAGGGCCTCCTCACCCAGCTTGGTGATTCCGATCTCCTGCAGGTCCTCCCAGGTCAGGTCTTTGACGATGCTGATGGAGTCGTAGCCGTTCTCAGACAGTTTCTTGTGGTACTGAGGGAGGCCGATGGCACACAGCCACTCACTGAAGTCCGACTGAGAGGTAAACCAGACGGCAGTCAGAGTCAGGGTCTCATTCTTTTCTGCTTTGTTTCATTTTTTCCCCCCAATACTTTTATTGATTTTCAAGTTTTATAGTGAAAGATAAACAAAAGATAGCATAAGAACAAAGCTCAAAACACAGACACACCCATTCGCACCTGGTAGACCTGCACCAATGACTCATATATGCACATACATGTACACACACACACACACACACACACACACACACACACACACACACACACACACAAAACCAAGTGGCATGCACTGAACACTGATAATGGCAAGAAGGAAAATAGTAGTAGTTTGAATGTCATGTCCAGTTCTACTTCGTAAGTGCTTAGCCCGCCTACGGGCTTCGCTAGTGGCACACCTCCAATCTCTGTCCAATCCACTGAGACTATACAAAGCTCGACGCACCAATCCCCCGCACGCGATGGCGCAGCGCCACGCCCCACACCGAGGGTACATAACCTCGGATGGCGCTAAGCAAACCCTTTCTTCTTTCTCAGCATCTCCATGAGACTTAGAAGCCTCTTCTACGGATCAAGATTCGACTTGAATGGATTCTGCAGCCAGGGACCAGTCGCCATCGGGCGTCGGGCCGTTCTCCTGCCGCTCCTGCGGCATTCCGCTCATCGTACAGGACTGTCACGAGCTCTGCTTCCTCTGCCTTGGCTGGCAGCATCACCGCCAGCGGACCTCCTGCCCGGCCTGCCTCGCGCTGCCGCTCGAAGAGAGCCAGCGGCGAGCAGCCTTCATGGGCACAAACTCCCCGGCTCCTGCCGGTGAGGACGACGCCGAGGAGACCACCGCCGCCGCCTACGACTGGGCCGAGATCCGCGGCAGCGTCAGCAGCAGCAGCAGCAGCAGCGTGTCTGTGTCACGGAGTTCGACTCGGTTCGACTCCGCCTCCACCGCATCCCGTCTCCCCCGTGAGCCTGTGGAGCACCTCGCGGGGCTCTTCACTTCAGCCGCCGAGCGCACCGGCCTCGCGCTGCCGCCGCAGCCTCCGGAGCCGGTGCAGCGTGATTTTGCACTCGGGCTGGCAACCCAGTCACGGGCTCGGTCCCGGACTGCGGTCCTATGTCCCGCCGTGCCGTCGTTTCAAGCTCACGTGCAGCGGGACTGGGGTACGCCACTTGCCGCCAAGGGTACGGTGAAGGGCTACCGAGAGTATTCTTGTGTGGAGGGCTGGCCGCCGGTCTCCGGAGTGCCTGCCATTGAGGACTCCGTTCGGCTGTGCCTCCTCCCCCGATCCTCCGCCTGGCCCGGCGGAAAGCCCGTGCTGCCGTCTGAAAGGGACAGGCGCATGGCGAGCTTCCTGGATCGTGGCTACGCTAGCGGCAACCTGACGTTCGCCCAAGCCAATAACATGACCTTCCTCCTGGGCTCTGTGGACAAGATCTGCCACGAGAAGTCCCAGCTTTCCCCCGAAGACATCGTGGAAGTCCAAAATACGGCCGAAGTCCTGATGCGCATGTGCAGAGCCATCGCCGTCAGTGGAGGCCGCGTCATGGCCAACGCACAGCTCGCCATGAGGCACCTGTGGCTTGGTCTGTCTTCTTTATCTGAGCGGGACCAGCGGGGCGTCCTGGGACTCCCCTTGTTCACCTCTTCTCTTTTTGGGCCCGATATACAGGTGATCATCGAGCGCCTGGAGGCAGCAGCACGAGGCTCGCAGCAGCTCGCCCCGCACCTCCAGCCCCGCCGTGAGCCGCCGCCGCTCCGCGGACCAGCGGCGTCCCGCTCCTTGGAGCACCTCGGCACCTGGGCAGACCGGACCGTCTTCCCGCCGATCCTCCCGGGGCGCCGATCAGCCCAGACGGTCCCGCGCTCCCGAGACACGGAGCGCCCCGTCCGCTCGACCCGCACCTGCCAGCAAACATGCAAATAAAGGCCGTCAGGCCCGTTACATCTTCCAAAGAGCAGCAGTCCCTCCTCTCCCCGTGTTAGCATGATCGAAAAGTGCAAAACCCGGCTGGGCCCTTCTCCCTCCCTCCTCCCGCTCCGCGATAAGGCGGCTGAGGATGGTGAGCGGAATGCGCACGGAACCGCCTCTTCACCGGCGCTTTCTTCGCGCTCTGGCCGCAATGCGGCTGCGGACGCGGGGCATAGCAGCGCGCTGGAGCCGCTAGCTTTCCCGCTGTGTGCGTCACGCAAGCGGTGCGCTGCTGATGTCTTTTCAGCGCCCCGCAAACGCTTCAGGCTGCACTCTCCACCGGCTTCGGCTCGAGTGAGCATTTCGAAACGTCAGAGCGACGGCTCCGGCCCGGCCCGGATCCCCGCCGTGGGGTATCCCGGCCCCGGCCGCACCCATAGCGCTCTCAGCAGCGTCTGTCCGCCGACCTCCGCTCGTGTTAGCATGACGAGGCGTCAGAGCAGCGGTGCCGTTACGCCCCGGGCTGCCGACGTGCAGCGCCCCAGCCCCGGCGCCACTCATGCCGCTCCCAGCGGAGTTTCTCCGCCGAGCGGCGGACTCACGCCGGCCCGGGTGTCCGCCGTAAAGCGCCCCGATCCCGGCCTTATTGGTGTTGCTCCCGGCAGCGCTCCCTCGGCTTCCCCGTGTGTTGTCACAGCGGAGCCTCGGAGCAGCGGAGCTCTGCCGTCCCGGGCTCCCGCTATTGAGCGTCCCGGCTCCGGCTTCAGCATCACGGCCAGCGATCCGGAAGGCTCCGACATCAGCACCGAGGACAGCGACCCGGAAAACTCCGGGATCGCGCTGCCTCTGCTCGGGTTGTCCCCAGCAAAGCGCCGGTCCGCGGCCGCCTGGCGGCCGCCCGCTCTCATTCAGGGGACGCCTGCTCCACAGCCCTTTCGCCGGGGGCCCCCGTCTCCCGAGGCCGGGAGGACGGGTGGGCCGTCCCCGCTGGCCGTGGTACAGCCACTCACGCTCCGGTTTCACACGTGGCGTGTTATGTTGGGACCGCTTTCTCCCTGGCTGTCCAGGACGCTGAGAAACGGTTATGCCCTGCAGTTCGCCTGTCGTCCGCCTCTCTTCAACGGCATCCTTCGTACGCGGCTCGCATGCCCTGCGGGGACGGCCGCTCTCGAGGCAGAAGTAGCCTCACTCCTCCGCCGGGGTGCAGTCACGGAGCTGACCGCGACAGAGGCGCACTCGGGTTTTTATTCCCCCTACTTCTTGGTCCCCAAGAAAAGCGGGGGTGTAAGACCCATTCTGGACCTGAGGGTCCTCAACACTCACATAGCCACCAGGAGGTTCCGCATGCTGACGGTCAAACACCTCCTGGAGAGCATTCGACCTGGGGACTGGATGACTTCGATCGACCTGACGGACGCCTACTTCCACATCCCCATTCTCAGAAGGCACAGAGCCTTCCTCCGCTTTGCCGTGGGGACCAGGTATTTTCAATACAACCGGCTCCCCTTCGGCTACTCTCTCGCCCCTCGCACCTTTACCAAGTGTGTCGAAGCAGCGTTGGAGCCCCTCCGTCGTCATGGTCTGAGGATCCTCACTTACATCGACGACTGGCTCATACTGGCGTCCTCTCATCAGGAGGCTGTGCTGCACACGACCCAGGTCCTGCACCACATCGAGCTCCTGGGGTTCACGGTGAACCGACACAAGAGCGCATTCACCCCAGCTCAGAGCATGGCTTATCTGGGGTTGGAGCTGGACTCGCTCTCTATGACTGCCCGCCTCTCCGAGGAGAGACGGACCTCCCTTCTCTCGACCCTGAGGTCTGCAGTGACCACACCCCTGGTCGGGGTTCGTTTGATCAGGACCGTCCTGGGTTTAATGGCCGCGGCCCACCCAGTGGTCCGGCTGGGCCTTCTACACATGCGCAGGCTGCAACGGTGGTTTGCACGCCTCCGCTGCGTGGGAAAGTGGGACGGATGCAAACGGTTCCCGATCCCGCCCCAAGCACGCCAGGATCTCCTTTATTGGATGGATCCTGCTCTCCTAATGCAAGGAGTTCCCCTGGGCTGCGTGTCGCATCACGTCGAAGTGTTCACCGATGCGTCTCTCGCGGGATGGGGAGGCACCCTAGACCACCACGCGGTGGGCGGTGCTTGGGATTTGACTCCCACTCACATCAATGTGCTGGAAATGACGGCGGTGCAGAGGGTCCTGCTCCATTTCCAAGCCAGGCTGAAGGACAGCCATGTGCTCATCAGGACGGACAACACTACGGTGGTCGCGTACCTGAACAGGCAGGGGGGGACCCGGTCTCCCCCTCTTCATCGCATAGCGGCGGAGATCCTCCGGTGGGCGGACCGGCACCTCGCGTCTCTCAGGGCGCGTCACGTGCCCGGAGTCCTCAACGTCGGTGCAGACAGAATGTCCCGGGGAGGCCCACTCCACGACGAGTGGGGCCTGTCCCCGTGGGTCGCAGCCTGACTCTGGCGCAGGTTCGGATGCCCAGTGGCAGACCTTTTCGCCAGTGCAGAGAACGCACAGTGCCCACTCTGGTTCTCGCTCAGGTTGTCAGACGCCCCCCCTCTAGGGGTAGATGCCTTCGCACACAGGAGCTGGCCGTCGGGCATCCTGTACGCGTTCCCTCCAGTCCACCTCTTGACCCCGCTGCTGCGCAGGGTGAGGTTGCACAATCTTCACGTGATCGTGGTGGCTCCGGACACCCCGAGTGCGCGGTGGTTCCCGGACCTGGTTCAGTTGGCAGTCGGGGACCCGTGGCCGATTCCCGACGGGCCCGACGCACTGCAGCAGGCAGGAGGCGCCCTTCGGTCCCGCCCCTTCCTGGGCGGGAGGCTCCTGGCTTGGAGGCTGAGCGGGTGAGGCTGGTGGAACTAGACCTCCCCCCAGCGGTGGTGTCCACCATCCAGAGTGCCAGGGCCCCCTCTACTGTCAAGGCCTACAGGTCTCGGTGGAAGCTCTTCACATCATGGTGCTCGGAGAGGGGCTTGGACCCGGTCTCCTGCACCGTTGGTGGAGTTTTGGAGTTCCTCCAGGCCCTGCTGGACAGCGGTCGCGCTGCATCCACCCTGGCGGTGTTTGCATCGGCCATCACAGCGGGCCACGGCGGTTTCGGCCGCTTTTCTGCACGCAGCCACCCGCTTGTGAAGCGGTTTCTGCGCGGGGCGTGTCGGTTGCGACCGCCCCCCAGGCATGTGGTCTCTCCATGGGACCTCCATGTGGTGTTGGAGGGCCTTAAGGGACCTCCTTTCGAGCCTTTGGAGCAGGCGGAGGACCGCTTTCTCTCCTTTAAGGCCGCCATCTTGTTGGCGCTAGCATCCGCCAAGAGAGTTGGGGATCTCTGCGCATTGTCAGTCCACCCATCCTGCATGGTGTTCAGCCAGGATGGGGGACTCGTGCACCTCTGGCCTAACCCGGCCTTTCATCCCAAGGTGATCACTTCGGACTTCCGGTCGCGAGTGATCCGGGTCAGGACGTTTGACTCCATGCCTGGTTCGTCTGGGGACGACCCACGCCTGCGGTCACTGTGCCCGGTCAGGGCTCTGCGTCTTTATGTCCAGCGCACAGCTGGCTTTCGCACCACGGACCAGCTGTTTGTGAGGTTTGGAGCCCGGGGGCGTGGTTCCCCGCTGACCTCTCAGCGTCTCGCCCACTGGGTGGGGGGGCGCTATTGCAGCTGCCTACGAGGCACAGAATCTCTCGCCACCAGCAGTGATTCGTGCTCATTCCACACGACGTGTGGCTGCCTCTGCGGCCCTGTGCAGAGGGGTCACGGTGAGTGACATCTGCCAGGCTGCCTCCTGGGCCTCTGCGTCCACCTTCGTGCGTTCGTATCTGTTGGATATGTGCACTGACTCTGTGGCCATGTCGGTTTTCGGCGAGAACAGGAGTTCAGTCGTCTAACCGTTTCGGTCCTTCTGGCCTGGCTGCCGCGTCCCGGGTGGGCTCGCGGACCAGGGGTTCCCCACCTGCCGCTCGGCTCTGCCGCGGTCTGCGGATGTTGTTTACGGTGTTGCAGGGGCAGGAGTTCTGCCGCTTGCTGTTTTTGGGTTCGCTGCCGCTCCCCGTGCGTGGGACGCGGGCCAGGGGTCCCCCCCTTCACCGCCTGCCGCTGTGGTTTCCCGGCCGGCGTGTGTGTGTGTCGCTGTGGCGATGCTTTGTACGTCGTGGGCCGCGCTACATCGCTAGGTGCCCGCCTCGTCCTTCGGGAGTTCTACGGCCGTTCTGGACGTACGGTTTGTTTACTTCCGTCTTATGCACCAATCCCGTCAGCAGGCCAGCTGGGAGTACATTCATCGACCTACGGCCTTCGCCTTGGTGAGTACCACTAGCGAAGCCCGTAGGCGGGCTAAGCACTTACGAAGTAGAATTAGTAGTTACTGGATGTAACTCCAGTTCTACGAGTAAGTGCGTGCCCGCCTACCTGCTGGCCCAGCTGTCTGCTTCCCTTGTTTTTGCTACGTCAGAAGAAGGGTTTGCTTAGCGCCATCCGAGGTTATGTACCCTCGGTGTGGGGCGTGGCGCTGCGCCATCGCGTGCGGGGGATTGGTGCGTCGAGCTTTGTATAGTCTCAGTGGATTGGACAGAGATTGGAGGTGTGCCACTAGCGAAGCCCGTAGGCGGGCACGCACTTACTCGTAGAACTGGAGTTACATCCAGTAACTACTAATTCTGCTGTAACATCTCCTTTCATTAACTCACTCACATGCTCACTAACTCACTTTCATTTACTCACATATTCACTTTTATTGACCGACGCCTTGTGTCTGTTTTATTTTACAGAAGGAGCTGGACGTCGTGATGACAATGTGGAACACCGGGATCCAGCCAGGCACTAAAAGATACGATCCGTTCCATGGAAAACATTTCCTCTGTATCGTGTACCAGAACTTTACCAAGCATAGGACGACCTCCAGCCAGTGGACAGAGGGAACATTGTCTTGGAAGAGGACATCTGTCTTTGGAAAACTGACTTTGTCTGTGATCCAGATCTTCACCAGCTCTGCCTTGTGGTCATGAACAAACTGAATCTTGAGGCAGGTCATGATGCTGCTGAGGCAGCCAGACTGTACAGACAGCCGAAGTCTTAATGAGAACACAGCTGTCAGTCAGATTAACCCCCACCTACCAAAACTGTTGCCACAACAGCCAATATTAAAAACTTTAGCCTACTGCTTTGAGCACACTTCCATTTCCAGTGTTTTATACACACCTGTTTTCTGATTTTTTTTTTCTTTTTTTACAGTGTTAGTTTGTATGAAACATATGGATGCACTGAAACAAATAAATGTGTTCAATTTTAATGTGGGATGTTTGCATGTCCTGTAGGTCCAACTATGCTTCACAAATTTCCAGTTTCTTAAAGAAAAAATCCATTGTATATGCTTAACTTACACTGCTGTGCTCAGCTGTGGCGTTCTTTAATACTGAAGTAACACTCGAGATCCATGTGTGCTTGTTTATTTTGAAAGGTCAAACCATCATCAGGTCATGTTAAATAATTTATTTTTATAGGACGGTCTCAAAAAAATGCTTGAATGTTAATCATTTTTGTAGATATTTTGATTTTCACATCAAAGCAACCAAGATGCCAGACATGTAGCCTTATAAAGGATGATGTCAGCTGGTTTATCTGAATCTTACACCTGTGTGACGGAACAAATGGTTAACTTGAAACCTAAAACCAGGCATTTCAGTTTATGGTACAGCCAAATCTACACCACGGCCACATTTCAGTTAAGATCTATAAATTTGTGTGAATTGAATCTCTTGTTTCGACTGATTTGTTAAGTCAGTCAGTTTTTATGAAGAATATCTCTTTATAAAGACAAAACTGACCAGAAAAGACTGTTTAATTGTTCTTATATATGCATTTATACCCTGAAATGGAGGCTGAATGTACTCAAATATTTGTGACAATGTCCTCATGCATGACACCCATGTGGGCTCAGGAGCACAGCTGTGATTCATACAATCATAGATAGGAACCAAAATTATTTAACTGGAAGACATTACGAAAAACTGGCTTGAATTTGAAACCGTATAACACAAAAATAGAATCTTTGTTGACAATGATATTCTACAATAAAATTATTCAGGAACTGACAAGAGGTTGTCATGAAAATAAAACTGCATGAAACTGAACAAGAGCAGAAAGTGTAAAGATGACCTCCACACGGCTCCAGAATGAGGAAGAGACTTTGACAAGGTTTCCTCATCCTTCATCCCACCAGCATCTTTGTCCACCTGCCATATGTTGAGACTTGAGCAAAAAACTGAAAAAAGAGTGATTAAAAATGCTTGAAACATTGAAGTCTCTTGCACAGGATCTTTAATTCAGTAGAACGTTGATCAGACAGGGAGATAACCTAATAGCAATAAAAGAAAAACTGGAGTCCTGGACCACGTCCGTGAGATCTGACAGCATCAGAGTCTCCAGCAGAAAATGGCATCGAGCTCTCCTTTGCTCGGGAAGTTAAACCTTCAGTTTGCATGATTCAAGCGGATTGATGGTTACATTTTGATAACACTGGCCGTCACAGGTTGTTTTTCCCGGAGACCAATTGTTTCATGAGACACAGAAGCTTTTTTCTCATGTGGGGAGAGAACAGGGAGTAGATCTACTCCCTGCTCCTAACCTTGAAACCGGCCTGGGACCGTCAGAATGCACACAGAATGAGCTTTCAGTTACAGCCTGTTATACCGAAGGCCTCAAACTCATGAAACAATCACAGAATACGTATATATGAGGTAAAAATATAGTGAACAGTTGAATCAGTACATATTCATTAGAATGTGATTAAAACTGTATATAAACAAGTGAATCTCAGCATAATGATTTAGAATGTGATTAATATGGTAGATTAATGAGTGATCACAGCATAGTGGTTAGAATGTAAATGCATTATACTACAATCCCCTCTCTTGATCGCAGCCAACCTGCGATCACACAGTAGTAGGAAAAATGATACTCCCTCTCTTGAACCCAGTTAAGCTGGGTTCACTACACTCATACGTTTTTACAGCAGTGTGTCCCACCTCACTCTCAGGATACAGCGGAAGCGGTACATCATTAACA
The DNA here is from genome assembly GCF_902148845.1 of Salarias fasciatus. NCBI lineage: Eukaryota > Metazoa > Chordata > Actinopteri > Blenniiformes > Blenniidae > Salarias > Salarias fasciatus. Next base: position 19,857,596 of record NC_043748.1, on the reverse strand, counting down.
GGCAATGTGGCATAAGGTGGAGCATCATCAGTGACCAACATCTGATAGGACAGGGGTGAGTTCTTCTCAATCATGGACGCAATCATTCGAGCAATGAGAGATCTGAGCAAAGGAACACAGCAACAACAACAGGTAATGAGAAGAGCAAGAAAAACACAGATCAATGTGACAGCTGCCAGGAAGAACCCTTTGAATTTCCCAAACCATCGACCAAACAGGTCTCCCAACCACGAGCTCTCTGGTGGCTCCTGAGTGGTCACAGGATCAAGGGCGTCAAAAATTCTAGTTTTACTCCAGTGGTCATCCGACTCCCAGTCCGTGATGCTGTGATGACAGGTATCAACAGAAACAGACAAACCAAACCCTTCAATTTCTGTTACAGCTTTCGATAGTTTGAATAGGGTAGAAGCTTACGACAGTTTCTGGTTGACCTAGCGCCGTCGCACGTGGGGGCCCAGTCCGATCCTGTGTAAGCCACCACTTCGTCCCAGGAGTGGTTGGTGATGGTCAGATAGTACTCTGCATCGTCTCTCATCAGACAAAGAAAGGTAAAGCACAGGTCAATAAAGAATGTGACATGCCGATTACCAGGTTGCATAATGCACGGTCCAGGTTGTCCAGGTGCACAGCTGACATTCAGTGCGATGGAGTTCAGGTCCATGGGGGAACTTCTTCATCTCCTGACTGAGTGAGCTTGATGTGGGGTTTGGGGTGTCAGTTCAAAGTCATGCAGTGTGGGTTCATCAGGAGATAGGAATGGGGTTGGGCGTGTAGTGTGTGGCATCGGGGGTCGTTGTGAGTGGCTGTCAGGACTGCATGTGTGGTGCGTGGCACATACAATGCCCATATCAGTAGGGGTGGGATTGCTGCTAGCAGAAGAAGGCCGCAACAGAGGACACCCGGCGGGTTCCGCCTGTAGCGCCGTCTCCTGCCGTCGGGGAAGATCGGTCTTGCACCGTGTCTCCCCTGGACGAGTGATCCTGGGTAGGTCCAAAGGGCCTCATCATCTCCGGCTCTGGGGTTGGCTCCCTGGTCTGGCGGTCCTCCGTGGCTGCTGGGTGGCTCGGCTCCTCCAGGTCCGGTGCTGGGGCACACTGGGATAAGTAGAACCATGTCGAACCCGTCCCCTCCAGCTGGATCGCATGAAACGTCCTCTTCGTCACCCTGAATGGACCCATCCATCTGGGCTCCGCCCACTTCCGCTTCAGGACCACCAATGCTGGTGGGGACCGTCAAGTCGTCTCCCACGGCTCAGGTTGGATTGGTGGGCCTGGGTTGTTTTTTCTCTGGATCTGGAATCCTGGTGCTAGAGCATGGAGAGACTGGAGATAAGTTTTTGGGAGTACACTCACCTGGTCGTGTAACGGAGACAGGTCTGTTCCTGGTCCCGGAAGAGGTCGTCCGTGTTCCAGCTCGAATGGGGTGGAACCTGTGGTGGACGAGACTGAACAACGAATTAATAACAGAACCATAGGCAGTGCGTCAACCCAGTTCAGATGTTTGTTTTTGAAATGTGAACCATTATCTGATCGAATTCTTTTTGGAAAACCATGTGTTGGAATTTAGTGATTAGCCAATGCTTTGATCACAGACAAAGCGTCCTCTTTTCTAGTGAGATATGCTTCTGGCCATCTGGTGTATGCATCCACCATGACCACAAGATATCTTTTTCCTCCTACCGTGTTGATCATGTCTGTACTTACCTGCGTCGTCGTCTTTCACTGCCTTCCCTAGAGTGCACCAGCCGGCTTTCTCTTCAGGTGAGGCTTTTGCTTGGTCTTTCAGGATGAGGTCAGTAGTGATTTCTTCTGGTTTTTCTTCTGTAGTGACCAGTTGATTTGAAGTTTTGTAGCCTGCAGCCTCCTTAGCTGCAGCGTCAGCTGCACGGTTGCCTAAATCCACATAGGAGGTCCCTCCTGTGTGTGCTTTGCATTTAATGACCGCTACCTGTTTTGGGAGCAGTAGGGCAGCATGCAGATTGGTAATGTCGTCTTGTTGTTTAATGGGGGTTCCGGTTGATGTTACGAACCCATTTCTTAGCCAACATGGGAGTTCCACATGCGCTACGCCTGCAGCGTATGCTGAGTCAGTGTACATTTTGACTCTTTAACCATCCGCCCTCTCTAGAACCCTAGTGAGAGCAATGAGTTCAGCCCGCTGGGCTGACTGTGTACCTCCGATGAGGTCTGCTTCCTGAACATAATAAGTCCGTTGGCCAACGTCTGCCACGACTGCGTAAGCAGATCTGAGGAGTAGTCTGGGTTCTGTATGGGTGTCCATTACAATGTGATTGATTTTGAGTATGACTTTTGTCAGACCTGCAGCATACCTGGCACAGGGCGGCTGTTTAGCCTCCACTGGGTCAAGAGAAAAGCTTACATATGTTAAAATTTGTCTGTCTCCTGTCCCCTCTCTTTTCTGAAAAAGAACGGCAGCAATGGAGCCGGATTTTTCAGAAACATCCATAAAGAATGGTCTAGAATTGTCAGGTCGTGCCAATGAGGCAGCTTAGGCTAGAGCCTGTTTTACAGCAGAAAAAGCGCAGTCAGCCAAAGGAACAAAATTTAGTTTTGCATTCAAATTATGCAACCCTTGTCCAGTCTTTAATCACATGATTAATAAGTTGGAGGTCATGTACCATATTCATATGTCGACTTACAGACTGGTAGAAGTGGTGTGTTCCACTGTTACGTGCCGAGGGCACGATCGGCTGTTGTCAGTGCCGGGTCAGGAGGTTGCGAAAGGATAGACAGCGGAGCTGGGTGTTGAAGTGCTCAAAAAGGTAGTGGTTTATTTACAAAGAAAATAATGGTGAGGTATCCAACAAAGGCAAAAGGACCAAAGAAAACAATGAGCAAAGTAACAAACAAGCTGGCTCAGGACGTGACGGTGCAGGAGGCCAGGAGCCACTGGACACCTCTCTCTACAGGCAGCAGCTTCTTATGCTGCCGGTGATTAGCTGATTGGCTCCACCTGGCATGGCTGCTTCCAACAAGGGAGGCGAGGTGCAGAGCAGGAGAGCACTCAGAACCAAGACGGCTCCAGGGCCGTAACACCCCCCCACTTAAAATCATCACCAACACCTCCCAAAAATAAAATAAAAATGTCTATCAGCACCACCGGTTGACCGCCTTGTTTTCTTCTTGTGATGCATAAGTCCTTTAGCCAATAACGCAGGAAATGGGCAGCTGCGGTTGTCCGATGGGCTTGATGACCAGGACAGCATGAACGACCGGTCCAGGGCAGAAGAAAGGAACCACCGACGGATACGGACCACCAGGAACCACCACTGGGACGGGACACCTGGACACAGGGAGAAGAGGAGGCGCAGCGAGCAGGGGGGCCAGGATCAGAGGAGCAAACACCCCCTGAGCGGAAGCAGTTACCTCAACACCGATGGGACGTGCCCATCGATGTGCCGAAATATCACGCAGCGGGGCTGTACCAGGCGCAGCACCCGACGCACCAATCCTCTGCTTGGTCCGGCGGTTGTCCAGGTTCATGGCGGCTTTTCCATCAAATCGCTTCTTCTTAGCTTGGGAAGAAGACAGCGCCTTCCGAGCTAATACGGTGCCCTGCTGCCGCCGTTTCCTACGCTTTGAAACAAAGTCCGGTGCACCACCTCCAGACAGACTCGAAGACAAAAATCGGCCCTTTAACTCCTTCAGGGGGCCACGAGTTAGAGGTGGGGGAACAACAGGAACACCCTCCGGTTTTTCAGCTTTGGGCTTCACTTTGACACCATTTTCCACGAGACCAGAAGGGGGCACACAATCCCCGGGGAAAACGGGACCACAGACAGGGTCACCCAAGTCAACAACACTCTCCTGAGTCACTTTCTTAGCCTGTGCTCGAGACAGGACACTCACGGAGGAAACATCAGGATGTTGACTAGCCAGATCATCATGTGGACCAACGATTGGCTGGGAGCCCACCTCAGGAGAAGGATAGACCTTCCCATCAGCAATGTCATTTCCTAAAATGACATCCACTCCATCAATCGGAAACCGGTCCCTTACAGCCACCGGAAACACTCCACTCACCAGGTCAGATTCGAAGTGGATGTTATGCAGAGGGGCTGGCACGCAGTCCAGCCCAATACCTCTCACTACCGTGCTCGCTTTACAGTCCGTCTTATGGCCGAGAGGCAGGACACCAGAGAGAATGAATGACTGCGAACCACCTGTGTCACGCAGGACTCTGACTGGAAGCTTGGATTCTCCTGGGACTGAAACGAATGCTTCAAAGATGAATGGCTTGAAGCACTCATCAGGAGAAGTGGCAGGCAGAGGAGACACGGCAGTGGGACCAGCTGGGCAAGTTTTAACCAGAGCAACACCTTTGGGTTTTGGCTCGGTCGACCTGCATCGACGGAGCACATCACAATCTGAAATCAGGTGACCAGTCTTATGACAGTAGAAGCATTGCTTCGGCCTACTTGATTTCGGACTGGTGGATAACTCTGGCTGCACAGGCTCTTCGTCTTGATTGGTGGTTGACACATGATCACGTTTGAAGACGGATTTATGAGTCAGGGCAAACTCATCTGCGGAAATGGCAGCCTGCTGGAGCGTACATACTCTCTGCTCATTTAGATAGATGAGTATACGCTCAGGAAGACAGTTCTTGAAATCTTCGAGCAGGACTAACTCACGCAGAGCATCAAAACTTGTAGTTTTGGTAGCTGAGCACCACCTGTCGAACAACAAGGACTTTTCTCGGGCAAAATCCACGAAACTCTGGGCAAAGGATTTCTTGAGGCCTCTGAATCTCTGCCTGTAAGCTTCCGGGACAAGTTCGTACGCCCTGAGAATAGCGCCTTTTAAGATGTCGTAATTAAGACTGTCCGAGACTGACAGGGATGCACAAGCTTCCAAAGCTTTACCAGCCAGTTTGCACTGTAGCAAAATTGCCCAAACATCCGGTGGCCAGTGCAGCGCGCACGCAATACGCTCGAAGGCCCCGAAGTAAGACTCCACTTCGGCTTCTCTAAATGCAGGGACCAACTGAATATTTTTGGAAACATCGAACGTATCGCGGGACGCAGTAATTGGCTGCTCTGCGCCTCTAACCCGTGCCGCTTGTAGCTCCAGCTGACGTATTTTGAGAGCAGATTCAGCTTCCACTTTCTTGATCTCCACCTCTCTAGCGGTGGCAGCTTCAGCTTCCACTTTCTTGATCTCCACCTCTCTAGTGGTGGCAGCATCCAACTCCAGCCTCTTAAGTTCCAGCTCACGCCTGAGCTGAAACTCCCGCTCTCTCTCCTTCTCCTCTCTCTTGAGTCGAGCAACTCGGACTCCCACCTCCACCCGGGAAATTCCGGTACGCGGGGAGGAAGAAGAACTGGAGCTCGCAGACGATCGGGCTCCGGGCTTCTCCTCAGCGTCACCCGCTAACTTAGGCTGGGAATCGTCGCGCGCCACGGCCCCCTCCGCAACCACGCCAAGAAGCACCGAGGACGCCCCTGCATCTCCCGGTACCGTCACCGCCTCGTCATACTCAGGCAAAACAAGTACACCCTTGCCAACTAGACCGGACAGCACAGCATCCCTCACCTCATTCACCCGCAGGGCCGAGGGTATCACAATGCCATAATGTCGAGCAATGTCCAGCAAATCACATTTCCGGCAATCATAGAAAACTTCAAAGGTGGGGTTAGCCACAAACGCCTGCAAGTCAAACACCATGACTCACCCCCTGACAGATCACGTCAAGGCCTGAACAAAACCACAGCTGACTGTCATCCACAGTCAGCTCATTAGCACCTGACTCCAATCAAGCCACACACAGCGCACACTCCCAATGGAGAAAGCTAAGGAGTGCAGACAACGACCTACCCGCACACACACGTCACACACAAAAACCCGCCATACACATGAGCCCGCTTGGGGGAGGGGAAGAAAAAAACCAACAAAGCAGTGCACAAAACAAAGCAACACCCAGAATCCTAGCCACCCAAAACTCACCTATTCTGTCTTCTGGGGTTTACCAGGCTCGAGTTTTCACCCCACCCGGGATACACCCCAAAAACAACAAACTAAAAAAACAAACAGGTGCCGATGGAATGGCTGTGTGACAGCCAAGCTGAACACCTCTAGTCTCGTCTGGGTACGCAATGTTTAACAAAAAGTGCAAACTGCAAAAGGAACACCCAACTCACCCAAAAATGCACAGTTCCAAACACACCAGCTCGTGCGACCCACAGCAACAACCATGGTTTCCCGGACGAGCCCCCAAATGTTACGTGCCGAGGGCACGATCGGCTGTTGTCAGTGCCGGGTCAGGAGGTTGCGAAAGGATAGACAGCGGAGCTGGGTGTTGAAGTGCTCAAAAAGGTAGTGGTTTATTTACAAAGAAAATAATGGTGAGGTATCCAACAAAGGCAAAAGGACCAAAGAAAACAATGAGCAAAGTAACAAACAAGCTGGCTCAGGACGTGACGGTGCAGGAGGCCAGGAGCCACTGGACACCTCTCTCTACAGGCAGCAGCTTCTTATGCTGCCGGTGATTAGCTGATTGGCTCCACCTGGCATGGCTGCTTCCAACAAGGGAGGCGAGGTGCAGAGCAGGAGAGCACTCAGAACCAAGACGGCTCCAGGGCCGTAACATCCACACATAGTCAGATGCGGGTTCCAGGACTCCTGAGTACAAGAGACCTGTGATTGTGTCAGCAATTCCTAAGCATTCATGTTGTGGGCGAGGATACTGTGGAATGCATATGAATGTGAATGTGAATAGTCAGCAGTTATAGTTACAGGTGTAATTTTATACACTCCAACATCTGTCGGACCTTGTGACCACAGAGAGTTAGGAATGGATTGCAGAAGCGCCGCAGCCCCATCAGAGTCAGACTTTTCACAACCGTGAGAGCGGGTAAACCACTCTTCTTCTGCCACCGCAGAATCAGTGGCAGACTGCTGAATTTTGTACAGTTCGGTTGATGCAGAGTAGGGCAGACCAGAGGTTCCCATTGGAGCCATATCAGTGGCCTCTACTGCTCGTTTCACCATATGGTCCAAATCTCTGGCTTGGTGGTTGGGACTGAGTGCAAGCGAGATGTGTGGGTAAGCTGTGGGTGACGTCATGTACCAACTGAGTGTATCAGGTGTGAGTGTGACAGCTGAACCGACGTCCTGAGGGCCAACACAACGTAGTCAGACTGAACGACATGGCAGGTCCCTGCCAAGTCCTTTTGAAAGGCGTCTTGATAGACTTCATCACCTTCCCTGTCAAAGAATAGAGTACAATGCGGAGAATCAATCGGGGGGTGGTAGGGGTGCAATGTTGAGATCCAGGGCCACCAGTCGCGAAACACCTTAAGTACCGAGAGTTCACCGGGAGTTTCAGCTTCAGGCAGGAGCAGCCAGTAGATGTTGGCTCCTTGGCGAAGATCGGCTGGGTTGGGCTCATCCGGGATGTGACAGAGATCAGTTCCATGTCCCAGAGGGGCAGACACTTGTAGCATCTGTCCTGAGGGAAACACGTTATTTCCAGTCCGTCTGGTGAGCAGAGGATCGAGGCTTTGGCTTTGACGAGTAAGTCTCTTCCCAGGAGGTTCACTGGGCAGGAGGATTGTAGAACAAATTGATGATCACAGCAGGTGGTTCCCAGTTGTGTGGGAAGCAGATTAGTCAGAGGTACGATCATGGGTTCCCCAGAGAAGCCGGTGAGTGTGACGCTGTCACCTGACAGTAGTGCTCCATCAGGGAGACCAGTGAGGGTGGAATAGCGAGTGCCAGTGTCCACCATCATAGGAATAGTGTGGCCGTTCACCTCAATGTTCATCATGGGCTCTGACTGGGTCCCGTGATCAGCTCCTCCTGGGCAGAGTAGTACTGGTTTCCGGATGCCCACGAAAAGGTGGGGCATTGCAGTGCACCTTGATTCGGTGGGAACTGGTTGTGTGGTGCTGGTGCCTGTTGAGGAGGCTGCTGCTGGTGTTGCGGCGGGCCTGTTGGTGGCGCAGCCGTCCTCCCGAGTGGGCATCTGGCAGCCCGGTGGTCCAGAGCACCGCAGTTGAAGCATTCTCCTGAGTATTGTGGAGGTGGGCACTGGTGTTGGCTAGGTGGTGGACCCTAATACCTACCACGCTGTCCCCTGCCCCGACCTCTTCCTCGGCGGGCAAAATATTGCTGGGGGATAGGCTGACTCGGTGGTGGAGGGCCCCAAGATGGGTGTCCAGGCTGCATGTGGTATTGGGGGTTTGGTACATGAGGTAATGGTTGTGGTTGAGATGGTGGTTGTGGTGTTGGAATGTCTGTGACTCCCATCTGTGTGTTCTTTTTTGATGCTTTGTGTGACTCTGATGAGTTGTGTTCCACCTGTTGTAACTGCAGATGAAGTAACTCCTTCTGCAGTTTAGCAGTGTTGTCTGAGTCTTTCTTCTTATCGTCTGCGTATTTGCGGCAGTAAAAAGTGAAACTGTCTCGCCACTCAGTAGAGCTGGCGTTAAGAATGGAGGGTGTTGCTGTCATAGTGTCTTTAATCTGCTGTGGCACTCTCTGAAGCACTTGATGCCTGAAAAGTTGCATGTTCCCTGCAGAGGAAAGTATGGAAAGTCCTGTGATTGTGGTCCACTTAGTGGTGACTTCATCAAGATAGGTAGCCGGGCTGGTGTTAATGTCCCAGTCGAAGCTGAGGGATGACCTGACTCCCAGAGGGGGAGGGAATGTCTGTCGAATGGCATTATTAAGAGCTTCACCAACACTGCAGTAATCGAATGTGTCTGGGTTCTGGATCGTACCAGCTAATTTCTCAATGTCTGCCAGAGTGGAGGTGGAGGTGGCAGTACTGATTAAAGCTCTTACATCACCCAATGCCAGGGCACTGCCAGCAGTCAATGACAAAAGCTTCTTGCTGAGTTGTCCCAGTATGTAGATCCTATTCTGTGGTAGGTTCGAAGATCCACAGGGGTGAGGGTGAGTGCTGAATGGCATCAGGCAACGCTGGTTCATTTCCAGATCTTCAGGTTGATGTTGTAGTGATCGGTTGTCTCCAGCAGATGGAGCCTGTGAGTCTTTAAGAGTTGTAAAGAACTCTTGCCCCCCCTTCCATAGGGGTTGTCTTGTTCGGAGATGGGAGTTGACATGCCAATGGGTGGAGCTCGTGGCTCCTCCCCCTTGGGTTGGGCGGCGAGTTCCACAAATTCACTTTCAGTTGTTTCTTGACGGTCAAGAATGCATGTGCATTCAACAGTGCATGTGAACTCAAATGATTTTTTTTTTTTTTTTTTTTTTTTTTTTAGATAGATTAATCAAATGTCGGCTGTGGTTTCTCATAAAACGTTTTCTTTCTTCATATTACTAAATTATAGTTAAGAGTTTAGAATTTGGCATTTTAACGAATTCCAAGCTGATTTACTTGGTCTGTCTCTGAGCCGAGCTCAGAGACAGACTCACTCACCCCTCCCAACAGCCTCGCTGTGACTGCAGGCAGGGCTCTTTTTTTTTTTTTTTTCCAAACTCATATTTACTTTTCCCATCTCTTCAATTTATGGGTTGACCCAGGTTATGCTTTTACCAAATATTTAGCATCTCCCTCTAATTTTCCTTTCTTTTTACAACAAGTTACCCATTTTTTTCTTATTTTGTCATGTTTTTGAATGCCTTTTTTAACAGATTCCAATTGCACTTGGATGTGCCCATCATCATCCAGCACGTCTTTCAATCAAAATGTTCCAATTCACTGTCAAATTCGCCATCTATTTTTACGCCTCTCTCCTCCTACACAAAATATAACACAGTGATTCCGAATCATGGTCTATGATTTAAGTTAACCCCGCATACAGCCTGACCACTACTCCGATAAGCCAATTATGATCTTAAAACACCTTTCAAAACCCCGCACACAGCCACGAAGATCATAGACTATAATACCACTGCACTGGAGGATTTATACTATAAATTTCCCAAATTTGAACGCCAGCACACAGACAAGGAAATCCTCCAGGCTACGCGATCGCTTTTCACACACACAATCTAGCACCGCGTCTTCCATGTAGTTATACTCCTAAAACTTCACCCGCACACAGCCTGGAACTACATGGGCCAAATGTCGGTTTTCTCCAAGACACCAGTCAATACAGAAACAGGAGTGACCAAAATTTGGATATGTTCAATATGGCAAATTTATCTTTTTCAGAAACAGGCCTGCCTTACCTTCTGTTAATACTGCCGCGGCTCAAGTCACTCTGGTCCTGGTTGACCGGATCGGACACACCGGTCCTGTCTGATAAACGTCCTTGAATCCTGTGTCGTGACGCCAATTGTTGAGACTTGAGCAGAAAACTGAAGAACAAAGTAATTAAAAATGCTCGAAACATTGAAGTCTCTTGCACAGGATCTTTAATTCAGTAGAAAGTTGATCAGACAGGGAGATAACCTAAATGCTAGCAATAAAAGAAAAACAGGAGTCCTGGACCACGTCCGTGGGATCTGACAGCATCAGAGTCTCCAGCAGAAAATGGCATCGAGCTCTCCTTTGCTTGGGAAGTTAAACCTTCAGTTTGCATGACTCTAGCGGATTGATGGTTACATTTTGATAACACTGACCGTCACAGGTTGTTTTTCCCAGAGACCAATACAGACAGCAATTGTTTCATGAGACACAGAAGCTTTTTTCTCATGTGGGGAGAGAACAGGGAGTCGATCTACTCCCTGCTCCTAACCTTGAAACCGGCCTGGGACCGTCAGAATGCACACAGAATGAGCTTTCAGTTACAGCCTGTTATACTGAAGGCCTCAAAATCATGAAACAATCACAGAATACGTATATATGAGGTAAAAATATAGTGAACAGTTGAATCAGTACATATTCATTAGAATGTGATTAAAACTGTGTATAAATAAGTGAATCTCAGCATAATGATTTAGAATGTGGTTATATATGGTGGATTAATGAGTGATCACAGCATAGTGGTTAGAATGTAAATGCATTATACGACAACACACACACACACACACACACACACACACACACACTCTCCCATTAATTTGCACAGAACAGAGGAGACATGGCATGGCACTGAGCATCTTAGGGAAAACGCCACCAGTGGGGCCCCCCACACCAAGGGAAATCGAGGGTCAATTAAAACTGGGGCTCCAGCGCCTGACCCCCGACCCCGACAGACCAAGGGAACTCACACACCAAAGTGTGGAGCCCCCCCAGGCCAGCCAGGACCAGAGGACCCGGGCACAGTAACCCCAGTGTTGGACCAGGACCGACTCCCGGTGTGAAGGACCCCCCTGAGGAAACACTGGAATTAAACAGCTAAAACATGATGAAATATGACACGAAATTAAAATAAGATAATAAGATAGGATTATAAAGTAAAAAAGTAAAACAAGTTGAAAGTGCATCATAAAATAGAATAAAATTACATAAATAAGAATGGAATAACAGGACTATAAAAGGTCAGTTAAAAGCCTGATTAAAAAGGTGTGTTTTCAACCTCCCTTTAAAAATATCAACGGTCTCTGCGGTCCTGAGGTTCTCCGGCAGGCTGTTCCAAAGGCGGGGGCCGTAATGGCCAAAAGCCGCCTCACCATGAGTCATGGTTCTGGCTTTAGGAACACATAATAAGGCTGCCAGAGGACCTCAGGGCCCGCGAGGGTCGATAGGGTAAAAACAGATCAGCTAAATAAGAAGGTTCCAGGCCATTAAGACATTTAAAAACTAATAAGAGAACTTTAAAATCGATCCTGAAGCGGACAGGGAGCCAATGCAGCGACTGTAAAACCGGTGTAATGTGGCTCCGCCCACTGGTCCTCGTCAGCACGCGTGCGGCTGCGTTTTGTAATAGCTGTAGGTTTGAAATATTCTTTTTGGGAAGACCAGAGAGCAAGGCATTACAGTAGTCTAATCTACAGAAGATAAAAGCTGCATTAGCACCTCTGTACTGGCCTGACAGAGAAACGGGCGGACACTGGCTATGTTCTTAAGATGATAAAATCCAATCTTAGTTATGTTTTTAATGTGTGGAATAAAACTTAGCTCAGAGTCAAAAATCACGCCCAGGTTTTTAACCGATTGTGCTGGTTTAAAATCCCGTAATTTTAGTAAAATCTTCTCTCTCTGACCTTCAGGACCGATAACTAAAACCTCAGTCTTGTCCTGGTTGAGCTGTAGGAAATTCACTGCATCCATGACTTGATGTCTGAAATACAGTTAAAAAGGTTTTCTATTGGCCCTGAGTCATCAGGAGACACGGCGATGTACAGCTGAGTATCGTCAGCGTAGCTATGGAAACTGATGCTGTGTCTCCTGATGACGTCCCCAAGTGGAAGCATGTAGAGATTAAAAAGTATGGGACCTAAAATTGAACCTTGGGGAACTCCACACCTAATTTCATGGGTTCCTAAGGAACAAGTATCCAAACTTACATCAGAACATCGATCTGTGAGACAAGAACTGAACCAGTTAAGAACAGTACCAGAGAGGCCCACCAGGTGACTTAATCTTTTTATTAAAATGTGGTGGTCTGCTGTGTCGAAGGCGGCACTCAGGTCCAGTAGAACCAACACTGTGAGCTTTTTATTATCTAAATTCCACCTGATATCATTTAAAATCTTTAAAAGGGCCGTCTCGGTACTGCGGTTCACTCTAAAACCAGACTCATGTCTTTCTAAAATGTCATTAAAAAGTCATTGACTTGGTTAAAAACCAATCTTTCTAAAACTTTACTTAAAAATGGTAAGTTGGATCCTGGTCTGTAGTTATTAAAAACATCTGGGTCTAAATTGCTCTTCTTCAGAAGGGGCTTCACCACCACCGTTTTAAAGGCAGTGGGGAAGACACCCGTCTGAAGAGAGCAGTTCATATTTAAAATCTGTTCCTCAAGGAATCCATAAAGTGATTTAAAAAGTGGTGGGAATGGGATCTAAAAGGCAGGTTGTTGATTTTACTTGGGAGAAAACTCGACCAAGGGTCCTCGCGTCAACCAGGTCAAAACTGTCCAGTGTTTCCTCAGGCATGGACAACGGTTCAGCTGTGTTCACTGATAAAACCTGTTGGGGTAAAAGACTGGACCTGATGTCCATGATTTTAGTTCTGAAGTGGTCTGCAAAGTCTTCACAGAGAGCATCTGTTGGCTCCTTAAAAGCTTTATTAAAATTAGTTCCAGTTAAAATGTTGAAGGTGGAGAAGAGGAACCGGGGGTTGTCTTTATTGTCTGAAATAAGTTTAGAGAAGTGGGAAGTTCGGGCCTGTGTGACTGCATTATTGTAGATTTTGAGTTGTTGACGTAGAGTCTGGTGATGTACAGTCAACTTGGATTTCCTCCACCTTCTTTCATGGATGAAGCCTTGAGAGTTGCTGCCAGTTCCTACAGCAGTTCCAACTTTTCTGGTTGACCTCCAACCCACTCTGTTTATTAAAAAAAAAAAAAAAAAAGTAATGTTGGAACCCTCGGTGGCACCATGGCCCCGTGAGCATCAGTTGACCAGTTCTGACCTGCAGAAAGAAGGGTGTTGCTATGAAAGCCAGTGAGTAGATTCACAAAGCAAGAAACTGCTAACGTGACAGAATAAGACAAAGATCCGTTCAGCTGTCTCTGTGTGGTCTGGACACTTTCATAATCATTAAGTAGAAGAGACGGGAACTCAGGAGTGAAGACCTCAGATTTTATTGCTAGTGTGGCAACGTTGAAATGGAAAATGGAATGAAGATATATTAATGAACCCGACAACGCCACCCTGGGAATTTCACCCAGGGAATTATTCAAAATACAAAGGCACACTGGTTCGCTGCCCGGCAGAATGGCTTGAGACGTGGTTGCACTGATAAGATACAAATTTTGACAAATTGGTAAAAAAAAAGAAAATCACACCGTAAAACTCGGGGGAGGTGAAAGGAAGAATTTACCCTGGCTGAGGCCTAGTTGGTGGGCCCGGGTTCGTGAGGTGGAGGGACCGTCCAAAGAAAAATAAATCAATCAAAATCACCCAACCAGTGGCACACACAAAAAAAATACTTCCACCACCGGGAACACACGAAGAAAATGGAGGGACGCCACCACCGGATCACCAACCACCACCACCACTGGCCTCCAGCCACTGCAAGAAGGGGAAGGGAATAAAACAGTGGGGTTGCAATCAAAAAGAAATCAAAATTAACAAAAGATGCACGTAGCACAAAACACCGTCACATACACAACCCACACATTCACACACTCATGGACTCATTCATGCTAAAAGTGGGGGCGGAGAGCCCCAGTTAAGATGGTGCCCCGGCCAGCACAAGGCAACGGGGGATTTGGCTCAGTCGTAACTGCTGCGCGGTCGTCGTCGGATCTCCTCCGTGGCACAGGCAGACCATGTTATGCAGGTTGGAGGTACCAAAAACAAAGACTTGTGACCAAGCAGCTCAACTCCAGCAGCTGGAGACAATCAGCTGTAGACAAAGCAGCAGCGACACTCCCAGCCAGTCACAGTGGCACCTGGATCAATGAAATACTATTAAAACAGCTAGACGAACTCATGCCGACGAGCTGCAACTATACACATGCATACCTGGGATTTCAGCAGATGCACACACGCACACTCAGAGGAGGGAGAGAGAGAGGACTCCAGCCACCAACGCTTTACCTGTGACCACACTAGCATCAGCCACCTGTGCTAGCATCTACTACACTGTGAATAGAGGACACCTACCAAAGCTGAACAATGCAGCGAAGCCTCAAAACGGAGCACCCAACTGCACACAAACAGTTGCCTGCAAACAAGCACCCATGCTGTAAGCACAATGAGGGAAATAAGCTGAAGCAGCGTGCAGCCGCACCTCTCAGTCGGGCAGCCTCTGACCTGGATATGACATGCCAAGACCAGCTGAAGTGCAAAAGGACGATTGCTGGGAGGAGGGCTGCTTTTATACTGGTCCACCTTATCAGGTGGCCAATCAGCAGCACCCTGCACAGAGCACACACCGACACTGCTACACGAGGATAACAGTTACAGCCTTCAACAGAATCTCCAAGCACGCATTTCATGAAGTAAGGCAAAGAAAGGCGGTCCGACCCTTCAGAGGTGGTGTGATTATTAATGTAAACAGTCGAGCGAAGCAGAAACGCAAACTCTCACGACTAAACAAACAGACGTCGTTTGTAGGCACAAAGCTTCGATCGAGCCAGAAATAAACCTCAGCGTCTCATTTCCAATGAAGCACCAGTGAAGGCCACACGATGCAGGAGGCGCCCCCTAGTGGCCGCGGGAACCATCAGAGCAGCGCGATAGCATCTTTTTTACTGTTACCACAGCAACTAAAGCTCTGGAACACAGTGACAAGTCTTTTTTTCTTTTTTAGAGGAAAAACAAAACAAAAACTTTCTCTATTCCTTCAGCAACAACAAAAATAAACATTCGAAAGTTGTTTTTCAGACTAACTGTCAGATTTTCCTTCATTTGCTCAAATCTGAGCAGAGAAATCTTTTGACATCAGAAAAATGAGAGCCTGCTGAGGTTTACTCCTGCCCCGTCTTCTCCCCCTCACTGGCCCTGACCCGGCAGCGCCCCCAGCAGGCCGTTAGCGGTGGTGAAGAGGTTGATGGGCGACGAGCCGTCCGTGATGAGGGTCGATTTAAGACCGAGCGCCTGGAGCATCTTCACCTGCAGGACAGAGCAGAGACAGGAAGTCAGTGAGTGAAGGTTTGAAGAGCTGATGCAGGATTCTGGGGGGGTATAGGGTTCTGGGCGTACCTGGAGCTCGGGGCCGGCCCGGGCCATCTCGGTCAGCGTGTCGCTGCCCAGAATCTTGACCAGCTGAGCGAAGCGCTCACTCTCGATCTGCGCCAGACGCTCCTGCTTCTCGATGTCCAGACGGTCCATCTCCTTCTTGTAGTTCAGCTCCTGCTCGCGGGCTTTCATCAGACGCTGCAGCTCCGCCTCCTACACACACACAGCGTCCGTACACCATTTGAACATTGAATCAGCCAATCAGAGCACAGAGCTCGAACATCCCGGGTATTTGTGAGCGTCGGACTCACGGCCTCGATCTTCTGAGCCTCGGCCTTCAGCGTGGCCTCGTTGACCGCCGCCTCGCCCTGGATGCGGGCCGCCTCGGCGCGGGACTGAGCCTCGGCTTTGGCGGCTCCGGTGCTCTCCACCGCCGCACTGCAACACGACACGCTCCCTCAGACCCACAAAGCACTTCAACGCAACAAGGTGTGTCTGAAACAAGTGGGTGTGTGTCACCGACCTCAGGGCCTCCAGCTCCAGCAGCTCCTTCCTCGCTCTCTCCGCCTCGGCCTGATCCGTGATCCTCTGACGCTCCAGCTTCCCCCGAGCCTCCTGCTCCAGGCGCTCCGCCTCGTGTCTGCAGACACACAATCATCTGAGTGAGAGAGAGTGTGTGTGAGGCAGTAGTTTGCCGGTTGCGTGTCCGTGTGGTAGCGACCGAGCGGCGGCCTCCTGGGAGTTGGTGGTGATCTCGATGGCGAGCTGCACGCTCTTCTGCAGGGCGTCTTTGGTCCTCTGGTCCACGGGCTCCACCGACTGGATGTTCACGCTGCTGATCACCAGGTTGTTCTGGCTGAAGCGAAGACTGGAGCGCACCGCCAGCTTCTCATCAAAGCCGAACACGGCCGAGCAAATGATGCGGTTTGAGTTCTGCAGACGCAGGATGAACGATCAGAACACCTTCACATCAGCAAGAGGGAGAGTCAGCATTAGACAGGAAGCTGTTTTCATCAGCTCTATGAAAAAGACTACCCTCTGATCGGAAAACTGTTCAGAGATTATGCCTGGCTCGGCCCAAGGCGATATTTTCTGAGATGTGACCTTCTGTGTGTTCACTGCTTACAGAAAGAAAAGTTTCTGCTTTCACTGAACACTGTCGGATTTTTTCTTTCGACAGCTGACAAACAAACCTTGTGGAAATCATCGAACTGCACGGAGGCCACGGCTCCTCTGATTCTCGAGGCGATCGCTTTACAGGCATCACCCACGAAGTCCGGAACGGAAAACAGAACAGCTGCCTCGGCGAGGTCAGTTCGAGACTTCACTTCAAAGTGCCTGTGGAGGAAGAGGAGTTCGATTCTCAGTGTTTTCTGACGGTGCGCTGAAGGTCGGCGAGGAGCTGGTTACCAGTTGTAGGAGAGCTGCAGCTGCAGGCGGGCGTGGTCGGCGGTCTCGATGGTGATGATGTCCGTGAAGAAGTCGGGTCCCAGCAGCAGGCAGATGGCTTTGATCACGTTGGGCCTCTTGGGTTTGCTCCCGGACAGAGAGAGCACCGTGAACTGCTCGTCAGGTCCCAGCATCACCATCTCCGGTCCGAACGCCACCCTGCGGACGAGACGCCACCGGTCAGCGGTACGCTCCCCCTCCACCCAGCCCCGTGCTCTCACGGCTCCGCCCACCTGGCTTTCTTCTCCCTGTAGTCGTACACCTGCACGGCGGCGTTGTGGGGGACCCTGTAGGACACCACCCGGGTCTTGTCCCTTTGCTCCGCCCCCCCGCCCTGGCCGCGGTCCGAGCGGTCGGCCAGCGGGTCGCGGCGAGACGTCAGCAGCGCCTCGACGTTGGGAGGGAGCTCCTTCTGCCACAGCTCCTCGTCCTGCGTCAGCATGTAGGTGTGACCGATGACCGCTCGCACCTGCAGACCCCACCAGGACCCCCCGGGTTAGGAGTCACCGCCGTACCAGGAACTCGGTACCACGAGGAGCCACGGCGGAATTCACAGCACCTTGCCGGTCTTCATGTCGCGGACGTAGATGCCCTCGTTCTCGTCCAGCGGGATGGCCTGGCGGCGCAGCACCACCTCCACGGTGGCCGGCGGGACGTACTCGATGGGGCCTCGCAGCATCCAGCGGTCTCCGGGGCGACGGAGCACGCCGCTCCTGCGGGAGCGCTTGGCCCGCTCCTGCTCCTCCCCGAGCTCCGCCTCCTCCTCCTCCTCGTCACGCTGGCAGAGAGAGCGGGGGAGGAGAGGGAGGAGAGGGGGGCGGGGGGGCGGGAGGGAGCCGCTAAATAAAACCAATGATAACATGAGAGGAAGATCAACAGAAAAAATTAAGCGGAGAGGGGAGTGGTCGATTCAATGAAAGAGGAGGAGGAGGAGGAGGAGGAAGAGAAGGAGAGCGGGGTCAGATGGGTCAGCCGGTCAGGAGGGAGGATGAAGAAGAAAACAGCCGATCTGTGCTTCTGAAGAAATATACAACAGAATCACATCGGTGCAAAAGCTGAAGATTATTTTGTTGTTCACACACCGCTGTGTGATGAGCTCCAAGTGTCCCACACTCACATCTGCACTCGTGGCACCAACGCCCCCGGACCTCATTCCTCCCCGCTCAGACACAAAGTCTGAGGAGGAGGAGCTGGGTGGAGGTCCAAGGCGCAGCAGGTCCACGAAGGAGGGCTTTATTTGATCTCCGATCCAGATAAGCTCAGACAGGAGCCTCAGAGGGAACCAATCAGAGCAAAGCTCGCAAATGTGCACAGGATTCTTCACTAAATCAGATTTAACTAAAACTATTGCAGTGAAAAAGAGTTAAAAGTGGTTAAATTAAATTATTGGATGGGACAGTTTAACAGGACGGTCGTATTTAAATAATGTTGTGTAGATGGAGGTCAGCACCTGAGTGAAATTGAAGTTGTTTTTTTTTTATTAATTCTCTTATCAAGATCTTAGCAGCAGCTGCTGGTGACCATGAGGAAGTAATTGAAAAAAGAAGAACAAGAGGTGAGCGCGTGGGCAGAGTCCTCGGCGGCGCCTCACCTCGGTGTCGGTGAACGCCTCCACCGCTCGCAGCACCAGCCCCTCCTCCTCAGACAGCACGTACACGTCCTGGATGCCCTGTTCCAGCTGCTCGCCCGGCTGCAGGAAGAAGGAGCACTCGCCCTGACAGAGGAGGAGCAGAGAAACGTTCGAATCACATTCACGAATTAAACCTTAACAACCCAGAACAAAGAAATCACACCTCCCTGGACCATTTTCCAGTGAGCTGCTGTAGGTTTAGACTGTTTCTTCCTCTGTATATGAAGAAGTGGCTTCTGCATCCGTCCTCACCTTCACCACCCTCTTCTGGCCCAGCTGGGGCTTCCCGTCGGCCCCGACTGGGTCCAGGACCACGCAGTACTGCCGGCTGCTCAGTGTGGTCACCTCCACCACGCCCACCACCTCCTCCGCCACCGAAGGGATGTGCGCCTCGCGGTCCGCCTTGGTCACCAGCCACTCCTCCCCCGTACGGCGGTCCCGCCGGCCCGCGTCCTTGAACGGTCGCAGGGCGCGGACGTGGAGAGCTTTCTGAGGGCGGAGGAGGAAGAGGAGGAGGAAGAGGAGGTGAGGACAGGATCATCACGGAAGAAGAAGGTCGGATCTTCAGGAAGAAGACTCACTTTATCGGTGAGGATGAAGGCATTCACGATGTCGATGACCTCTTCATGAGCGCCGGGAAGATACGCTCCGACCTTACTGACCAGCCACTCCTCACCTGAGACAGACACACACACACACACACACACACACACACACACACACACACAAAAGGGATGAACAAACCACTGCACCACCGTGACATGTTGACTAGATCATTAACAGAAAACAGAAATGATCCTCAGGTGTTTGAAGGTGTTCCAGCTCAGAAACGGTCTGTGGTCTGACTTCAGAGTGTGTGTGTGTGTGTGTGTGTGTGTGTGTGTGTGTGTGTGTGTGTGTGTGTGAGTGAGAGACCCACCTGTGACCCGGTGGACTCCTCCCCGGTCCTCGCCCTCCTTGCGGGCCCTCAGCCTGATCGCCTGGTTCTCCCGGATCACCGTGGCTTTGATGGTTTCCACCACCACCACCTCCTTCCTGGGGATGTAGGTCCCTGAAACCAGCAGACAGCCGGTCCAGGTCAGCGGCTCCCAGCCTTCACAGTG
This sequence comes from Salarias fasciatus, assembly GCF_902148845.1. NCBI lineage: Eukaryota > Metazoa > Chordata > Actinopteri > Blenniiformes > Blenniidae > Salarias > Salarias fasciatus. The sequence goes on along the minus strand of NC_043748.1, from coordinate 19,837,749 downwards.
TCTCGGGTGTGTGTGTGTGTGCGCGTGTGTGTGTGTTGTACCTGGTCCTTCAAACAGCCACTCGTCTCCGGCTACTCGACGCTCTCCTCCTTCCTCCTCGAAATCCAGAAGAGCCGCAGCGCCGTGTCCGGATACACGATTTGCAGCGGGGTCACCCCCTGCAGCCACACAGGAAGTACCATGTCACACACACACACACACACACACACACACACTCTACAAGTACAACCGCACACACCCCTCGGTGCGCCTCTCTCACCTCCTGCACCTCCTCCCCGGGGTAGAGGGGGAACGGCTCCTGCGTCAGCCGGATCTCCAGGTCGGCGTGCCGCAGCTTGGCCTGCCCCGATTGGTCGAAGAGCACCTGGCCGTTGTCGTCGCGGGCAGCGGGGTTCTTGATCACGCAGTAGTGCCGCGGCGGCACCATGATCATCTTCATCGGTCTGAAGAGCACCCTGAGGAAAGAAACCAGAGGTCAGAGGTCAGGGACGGAGTGGTCATGCGGTCAGTGATGTGTGTGTGTATGTGTGTTGAGGGGGGGGGGGGGTCCTGACCTCTCATTGTCCTGCCGGATGTAGGTGAGCGGGCCGATCTCCACGCGGGCGATGTTGGTGTTCTGGTCCAGGACGTGGATGTAGAAGTGAGGCGGGATCCGGATGATGGACGCCTCCTGGATCACCTCCGACCCCTGCTGTCCAAGCTTACTCATGATGGCAGCTCTGCGAGCAAGAGAGGGGGGGGTCAGCGAGGAGCAGGCCGCCTTCATATCACAGGAGGAGTTTATCATCAGAGACATAATGTGATGACAGAGAGCTCCGCCTCCCAGACGCTGTTTTGCAGCAATACCGAACTACAAATATCATAATGCAGCTGCAGAAACCCTCCTCTCTCCTGTAATTAAACTACCTGAAACACATGGGGAGCACAAAGGGAGGGGGAGTCACTTGACACCATGTCATGGAAATAACCACTAAATGTAAACAGACTGAACAAAACACCTTCTTGATTGGAGGAATGGTTTTCACTTTCATGAGATTGTCCTCTTTCTCTTCCTCCGGATAAGAAAAGCAGTGACGCACTCTGATATGTCTGAAACCTTCTCAGATCGATAATTCACCTTAAAAACTGCAGAGCAGCCATTAAAGAGGAGATCTTTTGGCAAGCTGAGTCACAAACGAGGAAGAGGAGGGATAGAGGAGGAAGAGAAGGAGGAGGCACTAGCTCTGGATGAGGCTGAGTCACTGAAAGAATGGATGGAAGGAAGAGTTTAAACTGAGTCAAGTGCTGATTTCTGAAGCCTCTCTGAAGACAAACAGAACCAGCAGAAAGCATGTGAGCCCACTACTGTAGTCTGGCGAGTCTGACCTGAAATAACCTGAACAGAGGAGCAGGGGGGAGCAGGGGGGGTCCTGCAGGGGGAGGAGCAGGAAGCTCACACATCTGGTGCACCTCTGATCAGGACCGCCAGACCCCCCCGGACCCCCCCTCCCTCTGACAGGTCCAGCTGCAGCCGATCAAAGCATGCAGTTGAAGTTCAGTCGCGTCTGTTTGAGTTAAAGTCCGGAAGCGACTGATAGACGATCCGGGACTCCCACCTGCTTTCCGGTCTGCTCTGCTCTGCTCGGTCCGGCTCGGTCCAGTTCGGGTCGGTTCGCTCTGGTCGTCTCCGGCTGAAGCTGCAGGACTCTTATCCGGACCAGGACTGACAGGCAGGCAGAACCAGCTCGGCACGTCACTGCCGGGAACTGATCCCGGAAGACACCGACCAGAAGTCACGTGGTTTACCAAACTTGACTGATGCAGAGCCGCTGTAGGCCACGCACCTTATCAGCTGCTCTTTCGTTCACACGCTCAGTCAGCCTCTCCCACCACCAGGGCCGGCGATTAGGCTGGGCACTTGCCCAGGGCGCCGAGCCATAGGGGGGCGCTTGATGTGGCCGTGAGGCGCACCGCCCAAGTTGCGCTGCTGTGACGGCTGTTTAAGCAGCGCACTGCTTGGTTCGCTTGCTCGCGCCCCTCGACAAATATTGCCGACTCCCCCCCCCCTTCAACAACTATCGCGGCGCGACTCTCCGCGACACTACCACGAGGCGTCAGGCTTGCCCAGGGTGCCTGAGAAGCCCGCGCCGGCCCTGCCCACCACACACACACACACACACACACACACACACACACGCACAGTCTCGTATTTCTATCCTCGTGGGGACCGTCCATTGACTCCCATTCATGTCTTGCCCCTAACCGGAAAAAGGTCCCCACAAGGCACGTCGTTCCACGTTTTGCTATCCTTATGGGGACATTTGGCCCCAACAAGGATAGAAATACGAGAACGCTCACACACACACGCTCACACACACGCACACACACACACACTCACACACTCCCTTTTAGCGTGTATTTCGACTTTCTGTGCAGACATGACTGAGAACAGCGGAGAAAACTGGATGAATATTTATTGGTTATAAACAGGAGACGAACAACAACAAAGAAGCAGGAGAGAAAACAGCACAGACATTTCATCCAATCTCTCTGCAAATTTACTATTTAAAAAAAAAACAAGTTTTTATTTCGAATATTCAGCTTGTCTGACTTCAGGAAAACAGAAGACAAAACGTGCAATTTGATAGATTTTGAAATGTGGACCCTTAAAAGATAAATAAAAGTATTTTCATGAATTGAATCACTAATAAAAATGAACATTTATGGTTTTTCGTGTCAGTTTTTTTCCATAAACCTCATCTTACATTTCAGTCTTCTTTTTCAGTCCTTTTTCAGTCAACTCCAGTAAAAACATTTCAGAACAATATTTTACGTCCTGTTGGCGCCTCCCTCAGGACAACACTGACAGAGAGCAGAGTCGATATTCTTCAGATAAGCTCTACTTCAAAGTTAGAATTCATAACGATTTGGTCGATTTGAAGCTGAACAAATAGTTTCATGTAAAAAAAAAAAAAAAAAAGTGTCTGAAAACCTGTTTTTTATGTGATGTGTTCAGGTTGTGTGGGATTTTCCTGAGACAAACATTCACACATTCACAGAGAGGAACATGCTACAGGAAATACTCAGATACATACTTAGATTACTCTCACTTAAATACTCATCTGGCTAGCATGAAAAAATAACTTTGTATATAAGTGTGCATCTCTTCCCTTCATAAGAATATCGGAGAGCTCTGATTGGCTGATTTACTTCCGAGCAGGAAGACGGACACACAGGTAGAAAATAACTTTTCTTTAAATATTTCCAAGTCTGAAAAGAGTTGGTTTCAGAGTTATAAACAAAGTTTAAAGGAGAACAGAAGCAGTTCAGATCCTGACGATTCAGATCTGAAAATGGGACATCGACAGTTTGTGCTTTTCCTCTGTAGGAACGTTTGATTGGTCGGCATGTTGGCGCCGTGACGACTGAGAGTGAAGAACGCTGAAGCCTGCAGCCTGGAGACGAATCTGCGGGTGAAAAGCTGCAGGAACACGAACTTCGGCTCGATACGTCCCTCCATCAGCCCGAGGGGTTGGAGTTCTGTACGTCACAGTGAGAGCCAGGCTCTGATGTAGCGTAGGCCACTCCGTCAGAATGAGGGTCCAACGGTCCGTACGTCACGGCGTTAGCACGAAGGTCCCATGATGTGTAAGTTACACCGTCAGAACGAGTGAGTTTGAGGCTCTGCTACTCCGTATATGTTCATTGTGTTCCACATCGGGTACGAGAGCCTCGCCTCTCCACTGTCTTTGTTTTCATTGACCCCCGTTTGTGCCGAACAAACGTGAAAAAGGATTCAGAGACTGTCGGACTCTTTCTCCTTCACTTCCTGAGCATGAATAGCGTTGTGTGGCTTCAGTCCAACATGGCGTCCAGCTGGTCGGCCAGGTCGTCGAACATGTTGCCGATGTCGTCCAGGATGGTTCCGGCGGACTTCACTGAGCTCGCTCTGCTGAGAGACAAAACGGGACACACATCGACGATATGAGCAACGAGCTGACAGGAAATGAACCCGACCGTGACCTTCGACCTCTGCCTCACCCCTCAGAGGGATCCTGCTGGTTCAGTTTGGTCTCCACGGCCTTCAGGGCTGCTGCCAGAGAAGTGCTGGTCTGATCCAGTCTCTGCTGAACCACCTCGGTGTCACAAGACGACTCCGGAGGAGGAGGAGTCGGGGGGGGACCCATCGTGGACGCCTGAGTCCGGTGCGCTGAGAGGGAGGGGCTGCGAGCGGCCGGGGGGGGCGGGGTCGCTGGGGGTGGAGGCGAGGGGCAATGGGCGGGCGGAGACTGAGAGCCGAAGGCCACGCTCTGAACCACGCTGACGGTCACGGTGGGAGAGGACAGCCCTGTGAAGAGACACGAAACGGACAAGTGAGACCGGGCTGGTCCAGAGTCAAACCACCAGCCCAGAGTCCAAACCGACAAGTCCAAAGGCGAGCAGACACGAGAAACGGTCTGAGCTGCTCACCCTGCGCAGCCAGCAGACTGTGGCGGACTGGCTTTGGGGCGACAGCCGGAGGCTTTGGGGAGAGAGGAGGTCTGACGGGCGACCCTGTAGCCGGACTGGCCGGCCTCTCCAGAGCCGCCTCGCTGACCCTCAGACCGGCCGCGTCGTGGTTCAGAGACGACGGCCGGCTGGTCCGGGGAGACTGGGACTCTGCTCCCTCCCTGCAGGGGGAGCCCTCCTTGTCTTTGGGCTTGTGTCTGCGCTTCACCGTGTCCGACTCCTTCAGATTGAACTCGGGCACGTCTGAGTTCTTGGCTTTGTCCGGAGGCTCCAGCACGGCCTCGGCCCTCGGCGGACCCGGGGCCTTGGGCCTCTGCTTGATGGTCAGGTTGCCCTCCTCGGCGAAGGGGATGCACTCGCTGGAGCTGTTCTGAGGGGACGAGGACCCGTCCAGTCCTCCGCCTTTAGATTCCTCCTCCTCCGAGTCGGACTTCACCCCTCGGTCCAGCTCGGTGTTGCTGCCGCTCCGACCGTTGACGTATTCGCTCTGAACCTTCTTTCTTGCGACCGCAGCCTCGTGAGGCTCCGTGGAAGTGAGAGTCAGCGGCGGCGACTCCGGTTGAGCGGCTTCGGGTTTTGACCCCGGTTGGTTCTTCCCCTCGGCGCCGCCCTCCAGAGAGGCTGCGATGCTCCTCACGCTGCCCGGGCTGTCGGTGACCACGCCGCCGGAGGACGTGGAGCTGCTGTCGCTCAGCTCTCCGCTGTTGGTGCTGCTCACCGAGCTCAGTCTTTTGGGGGGTGGCGGCGGCGGACCCTTTTTCCTGGCGCGCACTGCAAACGACTGGCTGCGCCCCACGTTCTTCTCCGGGCTGGACTGTAGCCGGGCCAGCTGGCCGCGGCCCGGTTTGCGGGTCAGGGTGGCGTAGGACGGGACGTTCCCCGAGGAAACGCTGGGCTCGTCGTCGTCCTCGTCCGGCTCCCCGTCTGACAGGGCGTAACGGGTCTGCGAGCGTTTTGTGGGCGGGGCCAGGGTTGTGGAGTGGTTCTCGTGGCGGGGGGATGAGTTGGGATCGGCAGAGCCGCAGTGAGAGTGCAGGTAGCTGAAACCTTTCAGCGCCGGCGAGCCGTGAGGAGGCGTCCCGGGATGTCCGGGCAGTTTGGGCTTGGCGGGGATTGCTGGGTACTTGAACACCGTCGCTGTACCCAGAGGCACCTGCTTGGCCCTGCTCTGGTCCCAGCCTTCAGGGAGGTTCCTCTCCCTGGCCGGGCTGCCCTCCAGGCTCTCCTGGGACCAGCTGTGAGGGGTGATGGAGGCCGTGGGCGGTTCTTGCGAGCGTCCAGACCCTCTGGACCGGGCGTCGATGCTCTCTTGGCTTTGGGACATCCCGACCGCGTTCTTGATGGCCAAGCCGTCCTCGCAGCCGCCGTCGTGGCCGGACATGGCCGTCTGCAGCTCGGCGCTCAGATCGCTGTCTTGGAAAGTCAGCATCTTGGGGGTGAGTGGCGAGGAGCACTCGCCGCTGGCGTCTGACTGCTCGATGGCGACCAGGTGGAGGGCGGCGGGAGCTCTGCGGCGCAGGGTCCCCTGGCCTGATTCGGCCTGAAGGATGGCTCTCTGGATGTCACTCAGCTTCTTCACCGCCAGCATCAGCTTCTTCTGATGTCCTGAAGGGAAAAAAAAACATCGTCACTCTAAATCTGAACGCCAACTCATGAACGGTCTGAAGATCGAGGGCCTCCTCACCCAGCTTGGTGATGCCGATCTCCTGCAGGTCCTCCCAGGTCAGGTCTTTGACGATGCTGATGGAGTCGTAGCCGTTCTCAGACAGTTTCTTGTGGTACTGAGGGAGGCCGATGGCACACAGCCACTCACTGAGGTCCGACTGAGAGGTAAACCAGACGGCAGTCAGATCGGTATCTATATCGGTACCTGCAGCAGCAGGAACCGGCGCGGCTCTTACCGGGATGTATTCTGGCAGCCACTCAGGAATGTTCAGGTTGTTGATCTCCAGGGAGATCTTTTTGCGGTGCCCTGGTTTAGTCACGCCGATGGCCGTCAGATCCTGCAGACGCCAGATGCTCACAGGTCAGAGATGCTTTACAGTGCAGGCCATCACAATACAAACACTCGAATAATCTGAAGCACAGCGACAGACACGAGTCAGACCCAGAAAAACATCAGGGCTGAAGCAGTCTCAATCGCATAGACAACAACATTGGAAATGTATGTCACTTGAGGGGTGCTGTGAGTTTCAGTTTGCTGAGATTTAATGTAAAAAGAACTGATTTTAATAGAAGATTAATCGAATAAATGTTTTCAAGTCATGAATAGTGAATGACCGTATTTTTAATTCATTTGAAATTCTGTCATTTTTGCATTTCAAATTTTATCGAGGAGTCTATTTTGACATCAAAAGTTCTTCCCAGTGACCAAAATAAAGCTGAATCTGGAGCTTAACAGGAAAAATCCCCGGAAAATATAAACAACTTTTTGTTTTGTCAAAAAAATGTGCTGCAATGCAATAAAAGTGCTGTTAGCTTGTAACTGTTAGCTCTTCTGTAAGGAACCAAAAAAGCTAATAACAGACGAGTCAAGATTGATATCTCACCAGGCAAACATTATTATTATACATTATTATGTTCTGAAGTTTTATTCATCAAAGCTGAAGATGTTAAAGCACCCTACGTCCACCAGAGGGTGGTGCTGCACCCTTCATAGTTTTACTCTTCAAAGCCTTGGATTCTGAACCTCTTCATGATTTTGTCGTGAAGACTCAACTGTGACACACTGCAGGTCTGTTCTGAAGGTCTGACCTAAATCAGTCCGACTGGTTCGGCTCTAAACTTGTGAGGTTTGATAATAAGATTTCACGCGTTTGGTCACATGGTGACAGTGAAGAGTCAAATCTACTGGAAACACAGGCTCTCTGTTCTCTTCCTCAGGCTCAGGCCAGATGAAAGACAGACCGCCGACGACAGATCAGACACACGAGGCGTTCAGGTACCCCGCTGACTGTGGAAATACCAGCTTCAGGCCTGAGTTGAGTGAGTCTGGGGGTCTGTGGTCACCTCTGGCGTCATCCTGCTGATGGTGGGAACGTCGTATCCGTTGTTCAGGAAGTTGCCGGTGTACTGCTCCAGCTGGAAGTCGCTCAGCCACTCGTAGATGGCCTCCGCGTCCTGTGGCGGGCACACGACAGGAGGTCAGAGGTGGAGGCCGGCTCCGAGGCAAGCGCACTGTCGCAGGTGCTTACTGGGAGGGAGCGGAGCGTTACCTTCCCCTCCAGCAGCTGCTGAGGATGAACGAACTGCTGAGAGAAGCTCTGCTCGGTGGGCCTCTGCACCGTCACCGTCTGCCGGCGCACCGCCACACCTGTTCAGCCAGAGCACAGACCATGAACCCAGAAGCAACCCAGAACCAACCCAGAACCAACCCAGAACCAACCCAGAACCAACCCAGAGCCACTCGACAGCATCTGGACTTCTGAATTTTTATTTAAGCTCAGTGTCAAACCTAAACGATTCTCTGGCTGATCTGATCTGAGCTTGTTGTCTGAGTGCTGACAGTCTGAGTCTGAGTCGTACCTGCAGGATGATCGGCAGCGTTGAGCTCTGCTGACGTCCCGGGCTCGACAGCAGGGGGCGCCACCTGTGCACAGAGCCAGCAGGGAGTCACGGACCACATTCACCGGTAAATACATTAATACTGCCCGATGCTGCTGAGGGGGGACAGTCGTGTTTTCCCTCTCTGGCACCTTGTTGTCATGGTGACCGGTGTGGTGTTGCAGCCCGTTGGTGGCGCTGTTGCTCTCGGTGCTCTGTCCACTGCCGGCGCTGCGGGTGCTGCCCACGCTGCCGGTGCTGCCCACGCTGTTCCTGTCTCCAGCTGCAACACACACACAAACATCAGCCTCTGAGCCCCTGTGGGGGGCAGGGCGGGGGTGGGGGGCGGGGCCACAGGTGGAGGATGATGCACAGGAGCACAGCTGCAGCTCAGCGAGCAGAAAGGAAAGTCTGGATCAACAATTATCCAGCAGACAGGCTGTGAAACTAGTTCCTCTAAAATCTCTACAACAACAACAACACGGCTCGGGTCGAACGCAACCTGCTGCCTCCCGACGGAGACCGACCCCCCCTCCAAAACCACGCCCACCCCGACCCGACCCGACGCGTGGCAGCAGAGAGCAGGACAGCCTCTGACCTGGAGGTCAGGCTTTAGCGGTGTTCGAACCTGACACACCGAGACCACCGTCCTTCATCCTCACCCGAGCTCCTGTCTGCTGAGTCAACAAAAACCAAGCCGACATCGCTTCCCCTCGCCCCTCCTACCTCACTTCCTCCCTCCTGACATCACTTCCTGGAGGAAGCTGATGGGGCAGGAAGAGCTGCGACAGGAAGTGAGATTGTATTTAAGTGACGGTCCTTGTGGTTCTGGTTCTGGTTCTGGCTTTGGCGGTCTGAGTGCCTCTGGTCTTCGGTGGTCTTTGTGTGTTCTTCTGGTCTCTGGTGGTCTCGGTGTGTGTGGTCAGGTGCAGAGCGTTGAGCGGGCCAGCGGTGCAGCTTCAGAACAGCCGAGGCAGGAGGAGCTAATGCTGGGGGTCTCTTACCATGACACGAGTCCCTGAGGACCCAGATGTCCTCAAAGGGACAGCCGGACTGAGACAGGCCGCCGGGAGACAGACCTATCGGACACAAACACTCTGATGGGCCCGGTTGTGCATGTAGGTCTCGTTCTGACCGTGGTCCGCACTGTGGGTGCAGCTCCGGTGCGGTCCCGGGTGCGGTCCCGGGTGCGGCCCCGGGTGCGGTCCCGGGTGCGGTCCCGGGTGCGGCCCCGGGTGCGGTCCCGGGTGCGGTCCCGGGTGCGGTCCCGGGTGCGGCTGCAGGTCGGGTTCTATCTCTGGGTGTGAGTCCGTGGCTCTGGGTGAGTGGGTGAGTGGAGTTACTCTGCTCTACGTCTGGCTGAAGTCCCGCCCAGTTAGAGAACAGATCGGACGCCACGGCGTGTGAGCGAGTACCTGAGGAGGCGGAGAGCCCGGCGGAGAGCCCGGGAGGGGGCGGGGCATACAGGGTGTAGGAGTCGTCTGTGTGGGGGGCGGAGCTCAGGCTGGAGGACAGGGGGGCTCTGGAAAGGAGCTGCTGGCGCTGGGTGGGCAGGGAGGCGTGCCGGGACAGAGTGCCCCCTACAGGGTGAGAGGGGGAGGAGGGGGGAGGTTAGCAAGCCGATGGTTAGAGAGGGGGGGGTCAATGGTTATGTGGTGTGGAGGACAGATGGAGGCAGGAGGAGGGAGGGGCAGCATGGGATGGAACGCCTGCAGGCAGTTAGTTCCTGAATCAACAAAGGTCTTTGAATGCAGCATTCCAGTCCTGAACAGCAGGGGGCAGCAGAGACACCAGAGCAGCCCTCCTGACTGTCTCACCCTGAAGAGGACAGACTGGACGCTACATGATGAGGAGAAACTGTCGACGTGTCACGTTCAGTGTGAAATGTCCAGTCTGTCCTCAGTCTGTCTTCGGTGTGGGTCTGAGGGGGACTGACCGTTTCTCCTGCTGATCACCTCCACGATGGACGGAGGGAAGAACCCAACTCTGTCTGTCCCCGACTGGCTGTCGTGGATGTGTCCTTTCCACCGGCCGTCCACATGCTGCTCCATCACCTGCAGGACGAGACGGAAAGGAGAACCAGAATGCAACGCTGCCTCTCAAACTGCCGACGCGTCCACCCGGCGGCGTCTCACCGTGATCACGTCTCCGGCCCGGATGTTGAGGGCCGTGGGGTCGTGCAGGTTCCAGTAATCCTTCAGCGCTCGGACCTGCAGGACGCCAGTGGCGTCTGAACAGACGACCAACAGGTCAAGACGGGTAAAACGAGAAACACCGGTGGAACCGGTGAACATGTCCGACCTCTGAGCAGCTGCTTGATGTCCCGGCTGGCGTGTGACGTGGTGAACTGGTTGACGATGTCCAGCGCCGTCTGATTGTAAGTGTTCCGGATGTTCACGTCCACGCCGGCCTGAAACCAGGTGGAGGGTCATTTTCTGAATCCACTTTCAGTTCAGTCTGTTTTTATATGTGAACCAGGCTGATGACTGTCCACAGACATAAAGACATAAATCAGTTTCCTGGCAGTAAAGTCGCACAAACAGAACCAAACAAAACGTTTCTTAGCTAAACTGAACACGCTGTTCCTCCTGAGAGTGAACTCACATCCAGCAGCAGTCGGACCACCTCGGTTTTCCCGTACAGCGACGCTTCGTGCAGCGCAGTGCCGGACTTGGTGGTTTTGTTGATGTCGATGCCGGCCTTCAGCAGCAGCCTGAAACCAACACACCGTTCACACTGCCGTCCTGAAACCAGATCGAAGCCGAACTAAAGCCTGCACATGCTGTACGTATCGTGCGCGGTGGAGCAGTGTAAAGCACGGCCTCGCCCTCACCGGATGATGTCCTTGTGGCCGTTGCGGGCGGCGAGGTGCAGCGGGGTGGTGAAGGCGGAGTCGGACGGCTCCTTCCTGTCTCCCTCCAACAGAGACGCTGCCATGTTGCTGCTGAGCAGCAGCTGGGACACCTGCAACACACACACATTCACACACACACACGCGGCTTTGTGTTTTCTCTCTGTTTGTAGGGTTTCTCGTTCTACTCGTCTTTCTCATCCTCTTGTTCGATCACTGACCTTCACTCGTCCGAACTCACAGGCGAGGTCCAGCGGAGTTTTCTTGGCTTTGTTCAACACGCACGGGTTGGACTGGTGCTGCAGCAACATCTCCGACTGAAACACGCACACACACGCACGCACGCACGCACACACGCACACACACACAGCGTTATCCTGGAGGAGACAGGGAGGAACAGCCTGTCTGTCCATAACAAACACCATCAGACGTGAGGATGCTGGTGAAGGTACTTGGGTACCAGAGCTGGTTTGGACAAAGTCTGATGATCGCCTTGAATCATCTGACCTGAGACCAGCTGTTCTGGACCCGGGGGGGGGGGGGGGGGGGGGGGGAGGAAAGGTTTGGACTGATCACAGTCTTGAGGCGAGTTGGATCAAACGGTGGGAAGACTGTGGGTCAGACTCTCCAGACCAGGGGCCTCCTTTATAAACCTTTAAGTATAAGTTTCCTAGACCGTGGTTTATAAATGAGGCCCCAGGGCACAATGAGACCATGTGATTGGAAAGTCTTTCAGAGGACCCTGTTTGGAAGTATGTGACCTTCAACCCCCATGTCAAGTTCTCCCAGGGACCAGAGGTGGTGGAGGACTGACGGCCAAGGTATCTGTGAAGGTGACAACCCAACAACGCACTGGTGAAGCCAGAGGAGGAGTTCTGGTTGTGGTACCAGGACCGCCGAGCAGGCCAGATGTGTCGGAGTGAGGTGTGTGCGGTGCCGCGAGCGGTGCCGTGCGTCTCTCACCACTTGGTAGTGTCCGTACTGGGCGGCGAGGTGCAGTGGGATGTGTCCGTCCTGAGAGACGCCGTTCACCGACGCCCCGGAGCGGAGCAGCGTCAGGACCGACTCCGACTTCCCCTGCCAGGCGGCGTAGTGCAGCGGCCGCATTCCTGCAGACACACGACCGACTCTTCCTCAGAACGGCCCAACGCAACCGCGCAAATCCAGGAACTGCACAACGAGCTGCGGTTCAACCCGCAGCTGCTGAGGACCAACCGACGATGATGAAGACGATAAAGGTCAAGATGAAGAGGATTCAGACAGGCAGGGATGAAGACGAAGTCAAGGATGGTGATGAAGAAGAAGAAGGAAATGAGGATGACGAGGATGAAGATTAGGATGTACAAGAAGATAACTGAGGAAGATGAGTTTGATGAAGACGAGGGTGATGAAGACGAGGCTCACCGTTGCTGTCCTTGATGTCCACGGTGGCCTGAGCCTCCAGCAGAGCCGACAGCAGCTCCGTGGTTCCGGTCAGAGCGGCATGGTGCAGCGCCGAGAACCTGCCGGGTCAGAGGTCACAGCAGAGGGTGAGGCCGTGGGCCGAGGCCGAGGCCCCGCCCGCCCGCCCGCCCCCGTCGGCCAATGGGAACGCCGCGGCCGAGAGTGCATTTACAGAACCTAAATTGACGGCTGCGTCGCGAGCTGAGAGCAAACGGAGCTGCAGGCTGCAGAGGAGAGTGCAGCGCGAGGAGGAGGCGCGAGAGGGGAGGAGAAAAGAGGAGGACAAAGGAGGAGGGGCGGCTTTTAGAGCACTGTTGTGTAATGAGGGAGGGAGAGAGAGAGAGAGAGAGAGAGAGAGAGAGAGAGAGAGAGAGAGAGAGAGAGACTGAGGTTCTGTTATATCAAAACTCATCTGCTGGAATCAATTCTGGCCCAGAAACGTTTGACGTGCAGACACCAGTGTTTTAGTTTCCCTCCATTGGTTTGGCTCATTTCTTGAAACAGAAATCACATTTTCAAAACTCTTAAGATCATTTGGCAAAACGGTCTCACAGTTCAGCTCAACACCGTAGTTCACTTTTACACCTCACATCTCTCCCAAAACGGTTCACTCATGTTTCAAAGCTACATTTCTCAAAGATCCTTCTCAACAGCTTTGGCTCATTTCTCCAAACAGACCGGATGTTCGCAACACTACCGGGTCGCTAAACAAAAAACAGCCTGGACGGTTCAGCAGAACCACACGGTTCACCTGTCAGAGATCACATCTCTTCCAAAACTGTTCACTCAGGTGGCAAAACTACATTTCTTTCTCAAGTGTCCTCAAAATGCTTCGTCTTTTTGGCATCGTGTGGCACTGCAGGTCAAAATGTTCCGATGTTTTTTCATTAAGGCAGAGGAACATTGAAATATTCCTCCTCTACCTTTCAGTCTGAGTCCAGTCCTTCATTCACAACGGTGACTGTGATAGTCTTTTTTTTTTCTTTTTTGGTTTGTTTGGCTAACAGAAAAGATACTGTATAAGAAAATGAAAAAAAAAAAATTTACAGTAAGAAGAACCTTCAAGTTTTCGCTCACATATTGCACTCATGCTTCCAAGGAAATTGTTATCATTTATCATTTTTATTCACACACAAAGTAACTTCCACCCATCAGAGCTCAACATACTATAAAATGAACACAAAGAAACAAAACAAAAAAAATAAATAAATAAAATTGTATGTAGCCCACGGTGCTGTAAATGAAGCTGGATTCTCACTGGCCACTCTCCTCCTCCCCCTCATGTAAACAGATCCTTGTCTGGTCTTCACGGTACAGAAATTCTTGACTAATTTTCACAGCTGAACAGATGATTTTGCAGGTGATGACTGATGTAATGAAATGATGCCGATATATTTTGGAGAGAACAACCATTAGACTGAGAATCAATCGATCAGTTTAGATCATCATGATATATTCACTTAGAAATCGAGCTAAATCTCGCCTTACTGTGCCTAATCATTTGCAAAGATGTTCTCAGACATTGAGACATCCACCATAAATGAATGAGAAACACGGTTCTGTTGTGAGCAGTTACAGAGCAGTTTGGAGATTTGTCCATGTTGTTTAGAGAATGTCATTTCTGTTTCAAGAAATGAGCCAAACCAACGGAGGGAAACTAAAAATCACTGCTGTGAAGGACTGAAGAGGCTGCAGTTGCCTGTCAGGCCACTAGATGGAGCAACTGCAGGATGTAAACATGTCAGTTCCTTTTAGCTGCTGCTGATCATCAGATTTATGTCACTATCTGTACTGGAGAAGTTGATGAACTATCTCCTAGTGTGTGTGTGTGTGTGTGTGTGTGTGTGTGTGTGTGTGTGTGTGTGTGTGTGTGTGTGTGTGCGCTCTCACCCGTCTGAGTCCTGGTAGTTGACGTTGAGTCTCTTGGTGGAGCCCAGCAGCTCTGAAACAGAGAACACGACATCATTTGGACTTTTATTTTGAAGGAAGAAAATGCTGATTAAGCAGTTTTGAAGTCGGTCACGTAAAAAACCCCAAAAATCAACGTCTTGCCGTTTCTGATCGGCGGCACTGGCCGGGTCAAAGGTCAAACAGCAGATGCGGGCCTCCCCTCGCCTCACCCTGTCTCACCCCGTCTCACCCCGCTTCCCTCCCCCGCCACAATAAGAGTGTTTGAAGTGTGGAGGCGGCCCTACGGGGACGAGGCGCCGCTTTGATAATGACCTGATTTCATAATGAAGGAGAATAAATGAAGCGCTCCTCAAAGCCGGGAAGTCTCCGAGCAGGAAATGGAGAGAGAGAGAGAGTCTGATCCAACACCAGGGGGTCACTGTGGGGGGGTCACGGCCATCAACCCCCCACCCCCCCCACCCCCCCACCCCCATGGTGGTGTGAGTCGTTTCCCTTTCTACACTCGCTCTGTGGACTCTCGTCAAAGCTCGGCCATGTTTAGTTTGTGAGGCCAGCTAAGTAAAGTTTGTCTGAGGAACTCAAACAGAGAGAGAGCGAGAGAGCGAGCGAGAGAGAGAGCGAGAGAGAGAGAGGCCGCCGCCCCGACCGGCTCGACCACAGCAGCTCTTTTTATACTCCGAGCTGAAAGTTAGAAGTTCTGCTGCCACAAAAATGCCCCAGTAGGAGGAGGAGGAGGAGGAAGAGGAGGAAGAGGAGGAGGAGGAGGAGGAAGAGGAGGAGGAGGAGGAGGAGGAGGAAGAGGAGGAGGAGGAGGAGGAGGAGGAGGAGGAGGAGGACGAGGAGGAGGAAGAGGAAGAGGAGGAGGAGGAGGAGGAGGAGGAAGAGGAGGAGGAGGAAGTGGAGGAGAGGAAGAGGAGGAGGAGGAGGAGGAGGAGGAGGAGGAGGAAGAGGAGGAGGAGGACGAGGAGGAGGAGGACGAGGAGGAGGAGGACGAGGAGGAGGAGGAGGAGGAGGAGGAAGAGGAGGAGGAGGAAGTGGAGGGAGGAAGAGGAGGAGGAGGAGGAGGAGGAGGAGGAGGAGTAGGAGGAGGAAGAGGAGGAGGAGGAAGAGGAGGAGGAGGACGAGGACGAGGAGGAAGAGGACGAGGAGGAAGAGGAGGAGGAGGAGGAGGAGGAGGAAGAGAAGGAGGAGGAAGAGGAGGAGGAGGAGGACGAGGAAGAGGAGGAGAAGGAGGAAGAGGAGGAGGAGGAGGAGGAGGAAGAGGAGGAGGAGGAGGAGGAGGAAGAGGAGGAGGAGGAGGAGGAGGAAGAGGAGGAAGAGGAGGAGGAGGAGGAGGAGGAGGAGGAGGAAGAGGAGGAGGAGGAGGAGGACGAGGAGGAGGAGGAAGAGGAGGAGGAAGAGGAGGAAGAGGAGGAGGAGGAGGAGGAAGATGAGGAGGAAGAGGAGGAGGAGGAGGAAGAGGAGAAGGAAGAGGAGGAGGAGGAAGAGGAGGAGGTTGAAGGAGCGATCTGCATTAAAGATTGAGATTCAGGTGATCTAAGAGTCAGAAACGGATCACTGGAACACACACACACACACACACACACACACACACACACACACACACACACACACATACACACACGCTTATTCAAATGAGCTCATTATGGAACTTCCACTTCCAGTTTGCAGAGTTTCTAATGAAGCGGAGGATTTGAGGATGTTGTGTTTCTGCTGCCTTACATCATCGTCTCATTATTTCCTTCTTGCAGGATGGAATCATTATTCCGACCACCTGAATGCTGCTTTTCACACTTTTGATTTTTTTTTTTTAAAAGATGTGTTCGTGGAGAGTTTCCAAATCTCCTGATGTGAAATCTGAGCCCGTCCTCCAGCTGCTCCTCGCTCCCGGCGTGTCCTCGGCCGCTGGGCCCCGCCCCTTTCCTGCTGGAGCTGAACCTCCACAGGAATGTAAACATCACTCAGACGGCGAATGTGCGGAGGGCACGGAGAGGTTAACCCCGCACAGCCTGGGCACGCCAGAGGAGCAGCCCTACTTCCTGTGCAAACAGGAAGCACTCTTCCTCCTCCTGATGCGGGGAGTCAGCAGCTCGTCATGAGGAGGCGCGCATGTTGATCCAGCTGTACTGTGATTGGCTGACAGGCGTCTGTGTGTTGGTAAACATTCAGCGACAACGCCGGCCTGCTAATGAGAGCCGAGTTTCCTCAGGCTGTCAACGAACCAGGAGCTGCTGCTGAGAACCCGGGTCTGAACACGGGTCTGAACCCAGGTCCATGTCTGGATCTGAGCCCGGGGTCTGAACCTGGGTCTGAACCCGGGTCTGATTCCGGGTCTGAACCCGGGTCTGAACCCGGGTCCGTGTCTGGATCCGAGCCCGGGTCTGAACCCGGTTATTATTCACCTGCTTTAGTTCGGGCCAGACGGCCATGTTGTCAAATCCTCCCAGAAAACAAAAAAAACAAAAAACAAACAAACCCTCCAGCATAAATGAGATTCACATGCACGGATGTGGGGGAGACGTGCACGTGGATCTCATTCAGATATTTTCCATCACACACACACACACACACACACACACACACACACACACACTGAGGTCATGCTTTCTTCTTCTTTGATCTAACAGCCTACTTTACGTAATGAATTGGTCCTTATTGTTGGAACTCTGGGTTTCAGGGCGGCGACTTCCTGTTTCTCCACAACAACAATCCTCTGAGCGGAGCCGAGCTCCACACCTCTTCCTCCTCATGATGGACCTCTTCCTCCTCCCTTCCTGGCTGCGGCTCCCTGGACTCGGCAGCGTGACTAAAGAGACGCTAAGACCCATTCAGGGATTCAGACGTACAGATCCCCCCTCCCCCCCACTCCCCCCTCCCACTCCCCCCGCCGCCCCCGCCGCCCCCCAGGAGCTGAATTCCTGCCCCGGGGAGACGAGTGAAGCGTTGTGCTGCACATACCACAGCCATGACATCATGGCCTCTATTCTTCTCTGAGCGCGTTTGCTGCTAACGCTGCGGCTAACGGTCCTGCTGCTGCCGCTGTGTCCACAGTCTGCAGAGAGACGCCTTCTCACCTGGAAGCTCTGTGTCCACGGCGAAGCAGTTCGCCGCCGTCACGCTAGGGGGCGTACGTAGAACCATCGGGTGTGAAACTGCACGAAAATCTGGGATTTTTCCAGTCACAGTGGCCAGTTTCGCAAAACGATTGACAACAGTGCTGGAAATTTCAGCTTCAGGTGCAAACCAGCAAGCTGGCTTCCTGCAGGGCGTCACCTGTTTTACCAGAGGCGTGCAAAGCGTGCACGGCCACCAGAACTACCACTGATGCTAATGCTTCGCGCTAATGCTGTTATGAAAGTGACAGGAAGTGAAACCAGCAGTGGATTCAACCATTTTTACTAAAGAGAGAAGTTCCTCAGAGAGATGATCAGCTCTAAACCCAATCTACTGATTAAACCTTGGGGGGGGGGGGAGCCTCCTGGCGCTGACACACACACACACACACACACACACACACACACACGCACACACACGCCTCGGTGTCGGCCTCCAGCTCTACTCACTGTTCCTGTTGGTCTTCAGTTTGGACAGCAGCTTCTGGGTGGACGGCAGGTCTCCGCTCTTCACCGCCTGCAGGAGCTCCTGCTCCTTCCCCATCCTTCGCCTCTTCGCCTCCTCCCTCGCCTCCTCCTCAGCGTCACTGAAACCCGGCGCCGCCTCAGAGGCTCATCCTGAACGCCGCGGCATGGACCTCCCTCAGGTGAGACGATCCACCTCCTCCTCAGGCGATGCAGAGCTTCTCCCTCGAGCCGTAAGAGGCAGAGACACTCTTCCTCCTCCTCCTCCTCCTCCTCCTCTGCGGGAGTTCAGACTGAAGTTCCTCTGAGCCTGGTGATGTCTCCACGGTTGGCTTGAGGGGTTCAGGTCTGAGGAGGCGCCGGAGGAGGAGCAGGAGGAGCAGGAGCAGGAGGTGTGAAGGCCTGAGAGCAGCAGAAAGGACAAACGCAGATCAGAAAACACACCGGCGCTCACTTCAGCCTCAGCTACTACGTGCACGTGCACTACAGCCGTGCACATGGTAAATGGACTTCACTTATACGGACGTTACTTCAGCTTCAGTGGCCTCACAGTGCTGCACACAATCAGGATCGCTCCGTCTCTCACACACACACACACACACACACACACACACACTGTACGAAGCTTGTTCGCCAGGAGTCGGCTGCAGTTCAGCGTTTTGCTCAATTCAAAAGACACTTCCACTTCCTCCCTCCCTCCTTAGGAGGTCGGAGGAGGTGGGAATCGAACCACCAACGATTAGTCTGGAACACCACCGACCCACTGCTCCACCGCACCGCGCTCCTGTTTCTGGCGCTTTTACGGTGTTTATATTCTGTCATGTTCTCAACTTCTGTTTTCAGTCAACACAGCGTTTTGTTTTGGCTCCAAGAAAATATGGACAAGCGCGTACGTGCGTGCGTGCGCACGTGCATAACCGAGCATACGCCAAGAGGATTAAAGGTCAACAGTTGCTCTCTGCAGCAGCTATTAAAGTAAAAATACGACTTGTTAAAGGAGTAAACAGTAGACTGCATCACACGGGTCAATGCACTCATATAGATCTGGAGGAGGAGGAGGAAGAGGAAGAGGAAGAGGAGGAAGAGGAGGATAAGATGCAGGAGGTGCAACAGGGCTGAGCGCTTCACCTGAGCGTGCTCAGTGACAGCTCTGTGAGATCACATCCTCACTCAGCACCACTACTTAAACTCTTCCAGCTCAGTGACCAATCAGAGCGCAGGACTACAGGAGGAGGAGGAGGAGGAGGAGGAGGAGGAGGAGGAGGAGGACCAGGACCCTCTGAGCTTCATCTCTGCTCCAGTTTCTTCACATACAAGATCCCAGCTGACAGACAGGCAGCGGGACAGAGAGCCTCCAGCACCACTGCAGACCTGATCCTGTTTACACCACAACTTTTTCCACTCGAACAACCGGAAAACTTCCGCTGCGTTTCGGGTGTCCGTTTACATGACAACCGGGCTCGGAGCCACTGATGGCACAAGTTTTTGAAAATGCACAGCTGCAGTAAATAGTTCCTATTTCTTTTTTATGCTTAAAAAGGATGTCCATAGAATGCAACGTTGTGAAATTGGCTCAAGCTCCATCTCAGACCACAGCCCAATATATATTTATCTTCTTCTGAATGAAAATAGGAGATCCACTTTGTGGAGTTTGAATACAAACGTATTAAACAATACAATTATTAAAGAAAATATGAAAAATGAGATCAATAGATATTTGGTAGAGAATGACAACAGAGAGGTGGGGCCAACAATACTTTGGGATGCTCTGAAAGCAGTAATTAGAGGGAAAATAATCACTATCTCTTCCAATGAAAAGAAAATCAGACAACAAAAACAAAAGAACTTGGAAGAAGAATTAAAGAAGCTTCAAAAAAAACACTCCAAAACACTCCAAGAGGCAACAAGAACTAGAATTAAGGTACTAAAACGGGAATTAGATGAATTAAACACACAAGACATACAAAAGAAACTTCTCTTCACAAAACAGAAATACTATGAAGCAGGTGGAAGATCACTGAAGCTCCTGGCTTTTAAAATGTGAAAACAACAAGCAGAGAGAAATGTTCATAAAATTCACAACATACATACAAATAGAGTGGAAACAGGATTGGAAAATATTAAGTAAACAGTTCCTCCTCATGCGTGCATCGATAAGAACGTTTGAGAAAAATATCACGCTTTTCTTTAGTGCTGCGTTCAAGTGCATCCAGAAAACTGAAATCCATCCATGTAAAACTTACTAAAGTGCCACTTTGACCCAGAAACGTGAAGCCGGTTTAACAGTGACTGACTCCACCGGGTCACAAACTCACTTCGTGAACTCCGCGAGTCGCTCATCCCGACACACACAAAGCGCGCGCCTCCGTTTCCCTCCGTTATGTAACCGACAGAGCTGTCAGCCCCCATCTCAACCGGCCCGAGCCTCAGGCCCTCTCCATCCGTCCTCACCGCTTTCATGACAGCACGCACACACACACACACACACACACACACACACACACACACACACACACACACACACACACACACACACACAAAGTTATACATAGAGGGGGAAAACACGCACACACAGTTATACACAGAATATAACGCAAATTAAGAACACACACGCACGCACGCACACACACACACACACACACACACACAAAGTTATACATAGAGGGGGAAAACACGCACACACAGTTATACACAGAATATAACGGAAATTAAGAACACACACACACACACACGCACACACACACACAATAACAGAGAAATACACTCACAGTTTTACACAGGAGAAGAAACACACACACTGATATACACACACACACACACACACACACACACACACACACACACACACACACACACACAGTGTTACCCATAGAATAACAGACACAGAATGCAACAGACAGACTAACACACAAACACGCCAGAGTGTACACACACACACACACACACACACACAGAGTTCTACACACTGAAAAATCACAGAAGAGCAGTGCTGCAGTCTGTATGTGTTTAAATAAAAATGATAAAGAAAAAAGTTTGAAAACTTTGAATCTTCTGTATACTTTCAGAAACTGTTTCTGATGTTTTCATGGCACCAGATAAAAGCACGACTTTACGCAATAAAATACAGAAGAAAAGGGAGACGGTTTCGCTTTAAACCCTGAAAGCATTTAATGTTTTATGGACGACGTTAAACTTCACATGAAGTAAAAGAACCACACGAGAAGAGCTCTCTACATTTAATCTATGTGTGTGTGTGTGTGTGTGTGTGTGTGTGTGTGTGTGTGTGTGTGTGTGTGTGTGTGTGTGTGTTTTGTGATGAAGAGTAGTTTTTTTTTTTTTTTTTTAATGTCAAGAGACGTTTCTTTTTTCCGGCTGCACTCTGGTCCGTGAACACAGCGCGGAGCTCCAACACACTTTTAACTTCATGTGAAACAATAAACTCTTTTTTTCCTCGTTCTAAGTCCATCTTAATCCTCTGAACTCAGGCCGGGGAGGACTCACCTGTCCCGGGGGGAGTCTGTCCGGGCCTCGGCCACTTGGTTTTAACGGACCACGGTGGCAACTTCACCGTCGAAGGGAAAGTGACGTTTTTCCCGGAGTGAAGATTCCCAAAAAGTCTCTTTTCCAGACGACTTTAAACGCCCCCCCCCCCGCAGGCGTGTCGCGACACTTTGGGTCCCCCGCGCGGGACGGTCACGCAGATTCCATGTATTTCCCCGCACTTTGTGACTTTGAGGGGCTCCGTGCTCGGTGCGGGTCCTCCGTTTTCTCCCTCCGGTTTCTCCCTCCTCTCCCTGAATGCCTCATTCCCTCCGCTGGATTCTCTCCGAGCGGCGTCAAGTTCCGTGAACGCACCGCGGAGCAAACAGGAAATGAGGGTTGATTCTCCAAAATAAACGTTTAACTAGGAAAATAAAAGCCTCAGAAATTATTTTCTTCAAATAAAGTATTTCTGTGTAAAACGTCGAGGACGTTTGAATAGAAGTCTCAGCTCAAAGCAATAAGTAAAAATTATGATCTTCAACTAATTCAAACGTTTTGAACATGTTTTCTGGTCATCACTAAACAGCTGGTTAACCTGAGCTCTGTTCCACAGTCAGAAGAAACAAGGTGAAGCAGATCTTAGTTCCTCGCCTGTGGAGCAAACTTCCTTCCGACACACTCACTTCTTTTAAATCAAGATTTAAAACAATATTATCTGCTCAGGACTTCCATTAAACTGTAGATTTATTTTATCCTTTTTTTCTTAGTAGATATTTGACTTTATCATGGCCTTCTTAATCCTACAGTTTGAATGTTTTTCGTATTCTTAATCACCTTGTTTTAATGCTTTTTTTTTGGGGGGGGGGGATGATTCTTTGCAAAGCAATGTGATTTTTCTCTATGTCTGAACGCCTCCAGGGAAACTTTTGCCTTTACTTCTGCTGAAGGTGAATGCTGCCGTTTGCAGGCTGACAGCAGTATTACATACAGACTCCGTACACAGAACAGTCTCTGTGAACCGATTTCCAGTGTTGACGGCCTCTCTTGATCTGTTTTCACATATTGTTTGTAGCTTCAGAATATGACTGAGTCTCTCCATTATGTGCATCAGGGAGTCTTTTTGTCTCTGGGATGCTTTCTGAAGTTTTGTGCCGGTTTTGGGTATTTCATAGTCTAATATCTTTTTAATTTCTTTCCACACATCTTCCCAGGGTTTGGTAATGTTAATACAGTGTCAGAAACACGTGTGATCCACATTTTGTTCCCCACAAAGCCTCGACCAGCCCTCTCACTGCCTGACGGGTGAAAGATTAAAAACTTCACTTTGACTTTTTTGTTGGATATTTAGGAAACCAACAGTTCAAAATGAATCCCATAATGCACCCGAAAGGAGGGTTCGGGTTTTTACACAAAATTCCTGTCACATTTACATATGTTATACCCCATACTTTTTAAATATTCCTTTCTTTCATTCTTTTCCCCACTTATCTCTTAAGTATAAAGTTAAAGTTTTCTTATTTTTTTATTTTCCAAATTTTGTTCTTGCATACATTACAAAAAAGTTTCACCCACTTTATTAAGTTCACAAGACAGTCTTTTTTCTTGAGAGGCCTCTGGTGTGGAAGACTATATTGCTGCGTTATGGTCTTGGATTTCTTTGACAACCCTGATTTGTATGCAAATACATTAAAAACATTTCTAAAATAGAAAAAAAATAGAAAATAGAAAAAAAATAGAAAAAAAAAACTTTTCTGTTGTTCAGATTTTTATTCTAAACCATGACAACAATCTCCACTTTTCTCTTCAGTAATTTAATATACTGATAGAAATTACAGAGGAAATGGAAAAATGTACATAAATACAACTTTAGCTACAATAAACAACAGTGAGGAAACACTACATTACCCAGAATGCAGCACCTTTTTAAAAAATTATAAAAAGTGTCTTTTTGAATAACAAAAGTGAGTGAATATTCCAAAACAAATAATAGCGACAAAAAACGTGTCTAGTTCTGGAAAAACGAATCACAACAAAGAGACATGTTTTTTAATTCATCGAAAAAGTGATTTACTACAAAACTTAGAAATTTTACTCATAAATTCACAAAACAAGGGGTTAAATTTTAACATTTTGAAAGTGTCAGCATTTCCTCAGGAGTTTTTCCTTTTTCAATTAATCTTATGTATTTATGTATTTATTTATTTATTTATTTACAGCTTATTTAAAAAACGCAGTGACACTCGGGAATCGAACCGGCGTCGTCTGAGTTAAAGTCCTGCTTCATTCTACCACCACTAGAGGGAGACATTACACTGTTGAACGCTACTGATCTGCGTGAGAGCTCCAGCAGGTCACTGTTAGTCCGTATCTATGGTAACGGTGTTGATGATGATGATGATGATGATGGCGGGAGGAAGGCTCTGAGCTGCCGGGACTCTCACAGTGAGTAAAGCTTCATCTGCTCCTCCATCTCTCCTTCTGTCACCTCCCCGAGAGCCTCCTGGTTCTCCCTCAGGAGGAGAAAGATGGCCGCCAGCTGCTCCTGCTGCACCCT
This sequence comes from Salarias fasciatus, assembly GCF_902148845.1. NCBI lineage: Eukaryota > Metazoa > Chordata > Actinopteri > Blenniiformes > Blenniidae > Salarias > Salarias fasciatus. The sequence goes on along the minus strand of NC_043748.1, from coordinate 19,813,898 downwards.
GAGAGGTGAACACACACACACACACACACACACACACACACACACACACACACACACACACACACACACACACACACACACACACACACACACACACACAGTTATAAACAAGCATACAGAATAACAAAAAGTTATACACACAAATAATACACACACATAATAACATTCACAGAATAACAGTCAAAAGCAAAATGATTCACACAAACAGGGAGAATAAACGCACAAACAAAGTTATACACACATATACACACCTAGATCCACATAACACACAGAGAATAACACACACAAGTGAAGATACTTGTGATTGGGATGTAAACAATCCTGACCAGGATGGAGGAGAAGTTTGAAGCAAGTTTTTTGTGGTGTTCCTTATAGCAGATACCCACCATCATCATCATTCACATCATCATCGTCACCACCACCATCATCATCTTCGCCATCATCATCACCATCACCACATCATCACCATCATCATCTTCACCATCATCACGACCACCACCATCATCATCATCACCATTATCCCCATCATCATCACCGTCATCATCACCACCATCATTATCCCCATCATCATCATCATCACCACCACCACCATCATCATCTTCACCATCATCATCATCATCATCATCACCACCATCATTATCCCCATCATCATCATCACCATCATCACCACCACCATCATCATCATCATCACCACCGCCATCATCATCGTCATCTTCACCATCATCATCATCACCACCATCATCATCATCATCATCATCACATCATCATCATCACATCATCATCATCACCATGTCCCTCTGGTCTTCTGGATCAGCCTCCAGGCACCAGGAGGTTTATCAGTTTGGACAAAGTCTTGCTGAACCCTTCAGATGTGTCACCACCACACAGAGAACATGATCCACTGCCGTCTCCATGTTTTCTCCCTGTTTCACTAAAAGCCAAACCGCTTCACCGATTCAGACGTCGGGTTTGAATCCCGGTAGACGCCGAGAGTCGAATGTGATCTGGACGTTCTGGATGTTCCAGAAAACTCCACGTTTCTTGCTGTGTTCCTCAGGCTGGTCCACAGGCGTGCTGTGGCCTCCTCTCTCCTTCCTCCAGGTGAAGGTTGAAGACGATGAGAGAGAAGTGAAACTGTGGCGCAGTCATGTTTCTGTCAGTAAAACAGAAACTCTACAAACTTAACCCCAACTCTGGATCTCTCCGTCACGTGACAGTCTGGTGTGGATTCATCAGTCAGGCCTGTTTCCTGTCCCAGGACTCAGACTGAGGACGGTCTCTGGATGAAGTCCTTCGACAATGAGGACGTTCAGAGTGAAACTTTGTGTTGTGAATAACGAAGGGAGGCTGCTGGTGTGATAAACGTCTCTTTAATGATCAGAACAGGAAAATCTGAGTGGAGCAGAAAAACAAAAAACATGCAAACGGCTCCACGCTGTAATTCCAAAACACACACACACAGACACACAGATGCGTCAGCACGCAACAAACACGCACACACACACACACGAATACACACACAGGTCACACCTGAGCACGGGGCGACAGTGGACAGGCTGGGTGAGGCGTGCCCTGAGTGTGACATGTGATGTGTGTGTGAACCTCAAGACAGTTTAATGGCTTCAGAGTAATCACTGGAGTAATCAGAGTAAAAACACACTGCTCCTCTGCAGTCAGACATTAAAAAAAAAAAAATAACAATAATTCTGAAAACACAGAGACGCCGGTTCGATCTCCGAACTACACATCTTCATCCTCACTGATCAGCTGTAAGAGAAGCAAGAAGAAATGGGTTCAAGTCATGTTACATCACATCTAAACTTTATTCACTGTAATAAACAAACAAACTGAGTGTTGCGGCTGAACACACTCAGCTGAGAGACTCACCTCAGGGTACATTCAGGTGTTAGAGGGCAGCATGCAGGGAGAGCAGCTCCAAATCTGATCCAGGACCTGATCCCAGTCCAGGATCGATCGATGGATTTGGGCTGTTAGGTGTTATTGTGTGCAGTAGCAGGGTTTGACCAGCAGAGGGAGATCACACTCTGTTAGGCACGCAGTTAGTGCAGCGACGAAGACGAAGAAGCAGAAGAAGATGAAGATGAACCTCCCAACAGGTGCTGGGGAGCGTTCATGATCTGCACTTGAGAGAAAATATGTTTCTCACATGTCTCATTTGAGACTGTGAAACTTCCTTGAATCATTCTGAGGCCCCGTCCCGCCGGTCCAGTTAGGAGGCAAGTCCAAGAGGTCAGCCGGCGCTGGTCACATGTGTTCCAGTTCTCAGTTGTTTCTCTCCTTATCTCAAGTCTTGTGAACATCATGAGCCGATGAAGCCTTTTGGATGAGGAGAGAAACTTCTGACAGCACGTGAACAAACCCCGGAGATCTGACTCAGTTTGCACCGAGATATTCTGAGTTCAGTTTTTAAAACCCGTGTAAAACCGCTACGGGTGAAAAACTCGCCACCCGCCGTTTACCGTGGCGACAGTGTCAAACACACCTGTCATAGTTACACAGTTTTTTGCTTTATTTAAGAAATATTTGATACTTTTAGTTCACTCAACTGTCCAACAAATACCCGAAGAGGTCTGTCTTCACTTCACCTCAATCTGATGCAATTTTAGGGCGGAAGCTGAGAAAAGAAAGATTGCAATGAAATAATGCAGGTTATTGGTTAAAAAAGCTTGTGTCCTGTTGGTGTCAATTGGGAATCGAACAGAGTATTTTGCCGTCCCCTGACACACTCTTTCTCCATCCCTGTACTTCACCACCAGCCTCACTACGTTGTTTCTGTCATCACTGCTACCACCACTAGAGGGCCACAGAGAGCTCAGCTTAGGGTTGTGGGACAGGGGGGGTTCCTTACCGTCTGACTGGATTGAGATTTTTACACAGACGTAACGTCAGAAGTAAACTCTATCCTGCAGACACATACAGGAGGAGCACGTCAGACACACACACACACACACACACACACACACACACACACACACACACACACACACACACACACACACACACACACACACACACACACACACACACACACACACACACACACACACACACACACACACACACACACACACACACACACACACACACACACACACACACACACACACACACACACACACACGGTGTGTGCTGAAAACAAGCCCTCAGTGCTTAAAACAAACCCTCTCTGCTCGCATTAGCGCCACCTGCTGCGTAAATCAACAGCTACAGAGCGTTTGTGTGCAGACTGCTGGAGTTGGACACGAGGCCGAGGAAGTCTGAAACACTCATGCAGGAAAACAGAAGCTCAGCCCAACATGCGGCGACATCGTCTCGTCTCAGCGCGTCTCACCTCTGCTCCTCCTCGATCTCCTCCTTCGTCATCATGGCCTCGAACTTGCTCTGTTTCTTACCGGGGACGAATGTCACTTGTTCTTCAGCCGCAGCCACGTCTGAAACGGCACGTGTTGGAAAACCGTGTGAGAAGCATTCCCAAAACAAGTCAGGAACTCTCACACACGTTCCAGCTCCTGTCTCACTCATGTTGTTCTGCCGTTTTTAACCTTCTTGCAACAAGTCAAACATGTCGCTGACAGCAACACGCCGAATGTGTGCAGAAGCTAAACACTTCATCTGCCCCCCCCCCCCCACACACACACACGATCCATTTCTCCTGCTACAGTTTGACAGGTCATCACATCAAGTGAACCTGTGGTGAGTTAAGATCCAGAACACCGAGACCAGAAGCTCACCGAGCCTCACAGGTCTGACAATAACACAATAAAGGCCCGTTCCAGGTCTCACCATCATTCAGGATGGTTTCCGGTTCCAGTTCTGGTTCTGGTTCCAGCACCTCTTCAGCATCCTCAGCTGATCCGGGGACCAGCTCAGGTAAGGACTCCTCCACCGGTACAGGCTCAGGTTGCGACTCCAGGATCTCCACAGGCTCGGGTTCAGGCTCCGCCACAGGTTCTGGGACAGGTTCGGGTTCTGGCTCCGGCTCTGGGACTACAACTGGTTCTGGAACAGGCTCGGGTTCTGGGACAGGTTCCGGTTCTGCAGCTACTTCCAGTACTTCAACTGGTTGTACAACAGGTTCTGGTTCTGGCTCTGGTTCTTTCACAGGCTCTGGTGCTGGTTCAGGTTCTTTCACTGGTTCCGGTTCGGGTTCTTTCACTGGCTCTGGGACAGGTTCTGGTTTTCTCATACATTCAAGGACAGGTTCTGGTTCTGGCTGTGAAACGACCTGGAAGAGTCAGAAAGTTTGAAAACAGTTAATCGACGTGACGATGTGACAGGAGCAGACCTGTTAGGGTTTCAGTGATTGTTTTAGTGTTCCTGTCATTGTCCTCTACAGTCAGAGTTACTGTCATTTTCACTTCTTCTGCTGGTGCTCAGGAACACCCAAACTGTCCACAGCAAAGGTAAACTGGAGGCTTTGTTGGGGGTTTTGTGGGAGGTCTGGAGGCCGCCTGTCTCCTGCAGCAGCTGGTGGAGGACCGGCGGCCTCCTGCCTCTGACAGCAGGACAAATGAAAGCCTCCTCGTGTCGTCCGACGCCTGACGGCTCCGACACGTTGTCCGCGAGCAGGTCTAAATAAAAGTGCCTCTCGAAGCACCTGCTGGGCCGAGTCTCCGCAGCAGCTTTCCTTCTGAGAGACCAGCAGCGCAACCCCAAAAGACCAGACCGGCCCTTGAAATCGCTTTCCTGTTGCCGTGACAACCACACCATCACCCGTACGCGCAAACGTTCAACTGCATCGTGGGCCTACAGCAACACGTACGCAGTGATTACAGAGAACTTTCAGATTATGAACCAACATGGATGATAAGTTCTAACATCAGCCTGTTGAAACTACTGAATCTGAAATCAGTGACATATCAGAGGAGTTCTCAAAGCTAAGATGTGGACAAGAGTCAGATGTCTCAATTAACGCCTGGGAGGTGAGTGGGCGGAGCTTAAAGTCCATCCCACCCTGTGATTCGTCTCCTAACAGCTGTTTGGGCCGTCCCTCTTTTACAGTCCTCTCAGATTCTGATGGAGCGGCAGTTTGTTGACATCGCACTGAGGATGTGTTTGGGGCCACCAGGAGGTGGAGTACACCCTGAAACACAGGAATCAGACCAGAGTTACTTTTAAGGGGCTGTATCATGCAAAATTCACTTTTTGTACATTTTAACCTTGTTATATAGTTATGTTCTCACCAAAAACACCCCCAAAGCATTTTTTTTCCCTTCGTGCCTGTGTGTTTGAGCTTTCCTCGTGTTTCTGCTGCTCAGAGAGGCAGCCCCTCCCGCACCCGTGAAAACGCTCTGTTTCCCACGTTGACGTCACACAGAGAAGATGGCTCCCCTGAGCCCCCCTCCCGCAGGCCATCGGCAATCAGCGTTGCCGCTTTTTGTAACTTCGATTACAGAGATAAACTTTAACCATCGTCTGAAAGCAACAGTCAAGCAAGAGCAAGTGTCTGAAGGGTCTGAAGGGTCTGTGCTTGGTGAGTTTCTAACAGGAAAAGCCGTTTTCGCGTGTCTTTGCGTGTAGAGAAGCTAGAGCTAAAGCTAGCCAGCGTATTTGTTTTGAAGCGCTGATTGGTTGAAGTACGCTGTCAGTCAAAGTCCACAGGGGGAGAGGCGGGATTTTCAGGGAATCAGAGCATTTTCTCTTCCAGGTTTCAGAATTAGCCCCAGAAAATCTTTTATTTCACACAAAATGACTTTTCCTTAGCGACAAAAATAAACTATTACCATGTTAATGCCATTTCTAGGGTTTGGACTAGCTAAAAAAGCATGATACAGCCCCTTTAACTGGACTGATAGAACGTGAACGGCATGCAGTGAGCAGTTTCAGGCCTGTCAGGGCGGGAACAATAAAGAAATATACTCCTAAGATACATTAAAATGCGAAGTAGTTGGAAATACTGGGTACTTCCAAGTTGTTCTGAGCATTTCCAAGGACTAACTTACCACTGGGTACTACTGAGTCCTACTGTCTTCCATTACGGTGTGTGTTTTTTTTTTATTATTATTTGGAAAAATATCCCTACAGCAGGAACTTCTCCCAAATACCAGGAACCATCACAGCAACTCAGTGCATTCCTCCTGCTGGACCCAGAGTCTAAATTTAATCCTGAGATCATTTTTAAGGCTAAAAAAGCCCCTGTCTGGGGGATAAACTGTGAAAAGTGCATAAACTATGAGGGTGTGGTCTGCTTGGATGACTTATCACATTTCAGCCACTAGGTTTTAGTGTGTTTTACATTTTGGCTTTTTTTTTTTCCATCCTTGGCTTTGATCGGATGAAGAACTGGAACATTTCTGCTTTTTGGATCCGTCTTCTTTGTCTCCTTTGCACTGTCGTCTCAAAATCAACTGTTTTCAATAAAGCTCCATCGGAAACCTCCATGTAGCAGGAAGTCCACTTCCGCTTCACTTTATGGCCTTGTTGTTGTTTCACTGGTTTTTCTTATCGCTCCCTCCTGGATTGGAGGTGCAGTACTTTTACAGTCATGTCTTTTCTTTCTGGACTCAAGGAATTTCAGGCTAAGAACGGACACTAGAACCATTGTAGTTTCCTGAAGAGAAATACCTGGAACAATAAAGTCGTCTTTAAGATGAGAGACTGAGTGAAAGTTGAAAAACTGGTTGTTGGCTCTGATGTTCAAGATCTATTGTGGGGTTTTTTTCTGTTCGTATTTCAAAATAAAAACGTGAATGAATACAGAGTGTTGTCATTGTAAAGAAACTAATGTTGGTTTGGAGGAAACGGGAAGTTGCCAAATATGGTCTCCTGTCCTGTGAAGGGCTGTACCCAATAAAGGGTAAATATATAGGTGTTGAGTACTGTAGAGGCCTGAAAGTAACTGAGTAAAGGCTTCAGCTGAGGCAGGATGAATGTTTGATTTATCCTCCCAGAAGCTTTAGGTAAATTTATCTCTCCCTGTAACGTGAGGACGTTCCTCCCTCGTAAAGCTGCCACACAGGACATGCCGACCCGCGACTGGAGGACGCCTCGGACCTGGGCGGACACGTGAGCGCCACCCACTGACACCTAGCAGAAGACCCGCCTCCCTCAGACGATGGACGCCCTCAGGTGTCAGCTCGTGTTCGAATCTGATTGGGGTAAAGTTGCGTTGACAGTTTTGTGACTTCAGCCTCAGCAGCTCAGTTATGTGGTAAACACAAACAGATGATGATACGGTTGTTAGCTTCAGGAAAACATTTGAGTGGTTATCATTACCTACTGGTTGCCATGGTGATGATGGTAAACATTCATTCAACTTCAGTTTTTCTCACCGATTTCTTAGCTCCACTAAAATTTGGTACATCTGGATGATGTTGAATAACTTATACTGAGTTCGAGCAAGCTGAACTATCGGCTGTTACTTCAGACTCTGTGACAGACAGACTCCTTGTTCAATATGGTTCAATGCAGATCGTCTGTCCTTTGCGGTCATGGATCTTTTGGCCTTCTTGGTCCTCTTGGCCCTCTAGATAGCTTTGGTTCTCTTGGCCTTTTGGCCCCCTAGATATTCTTGGCCCTCTTGGCCCTTTTGATCATCTTGGTTTGCTAGGTACTATAGATATTCTTGACCCTTTTGGCCCTTTTGATCATCAGTTCTCTATGTCCTTGAGGTCCTCTTGGCACCCCTGGTACTCATGGTCTTCCTGGTCCTGTTTTCACCCGGCGGTGGATGTCTGAACCAGAATTGAGGTCCGATCTGGACCAGCAGCGATAGTGACTGTCCTCAGAGGAGGAGCAGGGTGAACACCGACCACGGACAGTCACCATCGCTGCTGGTCCAGATCGGACCACATCAGGCCTGATCGGATCAGGGCTGTATTGAACTGGATTTGCTTGCTTCTTGCAGCTCCTGATCAGCGTAAGGGTCAACAGGATGTGATGTCAGGGTGAGCTGAGGGAGTTGTAAACGCTCCCGGTCTCTTTATAAGGAGATCAGTGTGTGAGACGGATGTTGTGCCAACGTCAGCAGCTGCTTCAGCTCCTCTTTAATGGCAGCAGGTCGGGGGGTTAAACACGTTAGAACACACATGGGACGGCACATGCTGCACCGCAGGGGGCCAAGAGGTGGGCTGGGTGTTCGCTGCTGAGTCATGTCTGAACTTTTCAGCACAGCACAGAACACAGAGCAGCCGATACTCATACTGAAGCTAACACAGTGCTAAGGAGGCTAACAGACTAACTGTAAAGCTAAATGGCGTTGAAGCTAACCACACTGACGAAAAAAGCTGAATGGCACTGAAGTGGAATCTTGAATGCAAGCAAAAGCTTTTTCTGATTGATGTTTCAGTCTTGAGCGGGAGGACAGTGACAGAAAGGTTGTGGGTTTGATTCCTGACACTGTCTCATTGTTCCCAACAAACAGCTCAAAGTCTAACACAAACTAAACATCTTTGTGATTTTCCTTTTTTTTTAAAAAAAACAACAAGAAACATTTTGTGTGCGTGAACAGATGCCCTTTGTGTATCTGTCTCTGCTCCCATTATGCACTGCAGCCAGCGGAGGCCATGCAGCGCAGCTCTCAGAGAGCTCGTTATCAGACACACAACATACACTAACTGTACTGATAGTGTTTATGTCAGAGTGTGACGTCACATCAGCACACGAGGCGACACACACACCAAAACACTCCGTCTGCCCAAACCGAGATCAAAGGAAGGCTGGAACCACAAAAGTGTTTACACGGGGCTGCAGACAGCCGTCCATAGGTACACACTATCCAGATTCGACTCTGTTTGGAGATTAGATAGAAACAGAGAAAAGGAGTACAGAGAGAGAGAGAGAGAGAAAGAGGGAGTAAAGGTCTCCCAGCAGTCTAAACCTACAGCAGCTTCATTTGAAAATGGTCCCAGGTGGCCTGAAGCAGCCATAACTGTGGCTTTATTTAATAGAAAAGTCTGAAGTCAGTCTGACTGAATGAAGCTGGGAGCTGATTCCACATGAGGAACGCAGGAACCTCCAGTGAGCAGAACTCTGAGAACAAAGTGTTCTGATGTTGGACTAACAGCTCCCGAAGATATCATGAAGCCTGGTTGTTGAAAGCTTTATAAGTTAAAACAAGAACTTTACATTCTATTCCAGATTTCACAAGAAACAAAGTCACAAGTCAAACGTTCATCCTGCCTCGGCTGAAGCGTTAACTCGGTTACTTTCAAGTTCTGGTCAAAAATAACTCCCGGGTCCCCGACAGTGAGACAGGAGCTCAAAGTAAAACCATCAAGTGTTATTATATTGTATCATTTGTCTCTCAGATATTTCGAGTGGAATTTAATAACTTCTCTGCGATCTGAGTTCAGAAGCAAACAATTTCATCTCGTCAAGGTTTTCGTGTGTTTCGGACAAGCCAGGCGTTGAACCGTTCTTCATGCTGCTGGACGAGTCAGCAGAAATATCACAGTAGGTGTCAAGGTTCACAGGGACCACGGCTCCTCCTGCACCCCCTTCTGCTGTCCCAGACCGTGTTTCAGACATGTGACACCATGAACACAGGTGTAAATATAGGATTCATACATGGTACCAAATATAGTCGTCGCATGTTGCTGCTGTACATTCTTCAGACCGCTTAAAGGTCGCCGAGACGCTCGGCACCGCTCGCCAACCTGCGTAACATCTCCTCCCGCGAACGCCGAACACAAAGCTATGCTCTGTGTGCGTCCGACACCAACGTAACCAGATGCCGTCAACGAGAAAACAGGCAGATCCAAGCAATCAGCATCACGAGGAAGTCTGCTTCATCGATCACTCGATCCGTTCAACGAGTGCAGAAACTTCTACAACCACCAAATTCTATTAGATATACAGAGAATGAAGACATGTTGTCACTGACTGATCAACCACATCTGCAGATTTGACAGAATCCGATTTGCAGCTATGCAGCTTCAGTCCTGTCCAGCTCTCTGAGTTCTCCTCAGCTGTGGCGTCGTCTAAACCAATAATGTGACTGTTAGATCCAATCTCGGCTGGACGCTTTAAACGCATTTTCCCCATAATTGGTGCTTGAATGCCAGATCAGATCAATTTATCTTTAGTAACAGAAGATGAACAACAGGCCATAAAGGTTTCTGGTAGCAAAAGACCAGTCTTGATCCAGGTGTTCGAATACATTACAGACCAATATACAACATTCCCTCTATTTCTGAAATCCTGGAAAAGGTTAAGTCAGCTGTGTGAACATTTACACGCAAACTGTCTCATTGTCTTTCGGTCAGTGAGTTCGTCAGAGCGCAGAGACAGCTCTAATCAGATTTGCCCATGATCTTTTCTTGGCCTCAGACAAAGGACTGGTCTCTGTTCTGGTCCTGATAGGTCTCAGACCTGTCTCATGTTGACTAAAGCGATGCTAACGAAGTAATCCATGCGTGTTACTTCTGGACTAGAGTCTTGTAATTCACTATTATCAGAGTGTGTATTCAATACGAGAACTGACAGGATCACGTCACTCCAATATCAACTTCTCTTCCTTATTTTAAAGTATAAAGATTTCAACAACCAGGCTTTGTTATATCTTAAAGAGAGCCATGTTAACCAACAGAACACTTTGTTCCCAGAGTGCCGCTTGCTGGGGGTTCCTGGGTTTTCTAAAAGTAGAATGGGAGGCAGAGCTTTCAGCTATCAGGATCCTCTCATGTGGAACAAGCTCCCAGTTCCAGTTAGGATGGCCGACACAGTCTCTACTTTCAAAATCAGGTCTCCAACCTCAATATTTAATAAATTGTGAGATTAGAACTGGTTCTTGGAACATTTTCAAGTGAAGCTGCTGTAGGTCGAGACTGCTGGGAGATTTTTGATGAACTGAAGTTCATTCGTTACAGACACATTCCACCATCACCCGTCATAAACATTCTCTCTCCCTCTCACCCCATGAAGCCGCAAAAACAAAAGTTTTATTGCTAAATGTAAAAAAAAAAAAAAAAAAAAAAAAAAAAAAAACCTGCTCAAAGCAGATGACCCGCCCCCTGGTGGCGGGACGCAGAACTACAGCAGCACGTTTCAGCCTTGGTCCTGATCAATCTGTCCTGCACAGTTCAGCCAATCATCATCAAGAAATCACCAGCAGGAGTCCTCTGAGGCACAACACGTCCTCAGAGATATTCAGCATTTCATTGTCAGCTGCAACTCCAACAGGTTTTATTCACTCTAACATAGCTGCTATTCATTAAGTCGTGATTGTGTATGAAAATGTTATTTAGGAAAATCAACTTTTTTTTGACCATCTTCAGCAAAAAAGTGAAGAAAAAATCAATTTCTTGTAAATTCCTTGGAATCAGTCAGGTGATAGGACTGCATACAACAATACAGTGCTTCAGTAAAATGTCATTTATTCCCTGTTAGTGCGCCTAATGATGTATTTATCCTAAAAATGTTAGAAAATCAAAATGCAATATGCACTTTTTTTTTTTTTAAATATATTTGCGTGAGCGTGCACTGAAAGTTGTGAATTTTCCGGGAACTCACTGCGGGCTTCGGGACCTCCGGGACCTGGACAGCCGGGGCCGGGGGCTCCGTCCTGGGGGGAGCCAGGGCTCTGGACGGGGGGATCTCGTCTCCATAGCCGACTTTAGGCTTCTTGCTGGCGGCGGCGGAGGCGGAGGAGGCGTCGGGCTTCTTGTTGAGGAAGGAGGAGGCGAAGTAGATGGCCACCACGGTGAAGAGCAGGGCCGGCAGCAGCACGGCGGGGTCCAGGTCCATGGCGGGGCGGCAGGAGGAGCAGGACGGAGTGTGTTTATCAGGCTGCGGTCACACACACTCTGAGCCGCAGGCAGATCAACACACACACACGCACACATGCACAGCTGAAGACACGCCCATTGAGAGGATGGAATACATACACACAGGGACACGAATGCACACGTTATACACACACTGGAACACACGGTAACAGAAATATTTTATTAATCCCAGAGAGAAATTCCTTTACGCACACTCTCTCTCACACACACCCAGGGAAGGCATGCAGAGAAACACAAAAAATTAAACACATGGTCCGGACATGCCACCCACACAAGGACAAACACCCACACACACACACACACACACACACAGGGAAACACATGCAATCCTGACATGCCACAGGTGTTCATGTGAGGATTAACTATCAGACTTCATTAATCCTGTTTGACTTTAATCTTTTTAACCCACTTTTCTTTGTCCTCCTTGACTTGCGATCCACCGCTGACTGACCGCTCCCTGACTACCATAACTACTCCCGGTTAACTTCCTGAGGCGAGTCTTCGGAAAAAGACAGGAAGAGCAGAAATGTGGAAAAAAAGGTTTTATTCAACAACACAAACACAGTCATTACATCACAGTCAGAGGCTCCTCCCACAACCCAAAAGGCCCCTCCCACCACCGGAAGGCACCGCCCACACGCGCAGACACTGGGCTTTTTGGAGGCACTTTATTCTGAAAGCTCAGGTGGACACCCGCTCACTTACTGCCATTTCAGGAAGTGGTGAAAAGCGTGGCGTGCACCGAGCGGCAGCAGCAGCAGCAGCGGCAGCAGCAGCTGCACCTCCTCCTCCTCACGCTGCACCTCCTCTCGGAGGAGACCCAAAAGCCAGAAAACCTGTTAAAGCTGAATTAACAAGAAAATTTGTGCACTTCCTCCTCACTGTGATGTCACTTCCTGTGTGTGCGCTCAGCAATCGGACAGGATATTAACAGTTTGTTAAAAGAAGAACTAATCGGAACGCTGGACAGCTGCAGCGGGAGGCGAGTCTGGAGGAGTCCCGCCGCCTCGTGGCGAGCACAGTGATGACTGGTCTCCCCCTCCGGGTTCAGACGTCTGAGGGAGGAGGTGCGGCGTGCGGACGTCACCGAGACGAGCTCCTCTCCTTACTGACGCAGTCGTCCTGGCCGCTCGTGTCTCCGTTCGCCGACATGCCGCACGTCCGCCGCTTCTTCCTGCGGTGGGAGACGGCGTCGCCCTCGGAGCCCGAGCCAGCCTGGAGGAGGAGGAGGAGGAGGAGGAAGAATAGGACGTCGTTAGAGCAGGAAACAAATTCAGCACAATGCTGCACAAAACAACTGAATCAAGCCAAACGGACCGGGTCACGTTTTTCTACACGAGCGTGTGTGTGAGTGCGTGTGTGTGTGTGTGTGTGTGTGTGTGTGTGTCCCGTACCTCCGAGTCAGAGTCGGAGTCCGACGAGGAGGAGGATGATGATGATGAAGAGTCACTGGAGCTGTCTGAGGCGATGCCTGTGGACTCCTGCAGGTCCACTTTGTCCGCCAGCGCTGCCAGGTCAGGACGCTCCTGCTTCAAGATGCTGCAACACACACACACACACACACACACAGGGACACTCTCAGCTTCTGAACACAGTGAGTGTGTCTGCGTGTGTGTGTGGCTGTGTGACTTCTTACCGGTACCACTTCCTGGACAGTTTGGGCCGCCCGCGCACCGTTTTGTGCCACACGATGGGAAAGTTGGTGGAGCTGGCAAAGTTCTGAGTGACTGCGATGGTGGTGTCCAGGTTCAAGACCACGTGCCACCAACCACCTACACACACACACAACACAAACACGCACACAATTGTAACAGTTTGTTGTTGTTTACATGCCTGTAGTTGTCCTACTGGTTCGTGTGTGTGTGTGTCTCTCAGGTATAAACCCTGGAGTGCTGCCAGGAGAGCAGCTGAGGCATTAATCCGCCCTGCGTGAGCATGTAGGTCACCTGGACCGCCTGCTCACACACACTCGTCCTCACATGTACCGCTGAAGCACAGACACACGCAGATGATGCTTCGTTCTCCCTGGACAGAGACCCTGAAGGCCTCGCAGGTCTGAGGAACGGCGTGCAGACTCACCAGGCACAAACACGGTCTCCCCGGGCCTCTGCAGGATCTCCAGGGGTCTGAACTCGGCGGGCCAGGTGGGCTGCTGCGTGCGGGGGTACACCACGCTGAACCAGGTGATGGCCTCGTCCTGCTGGTTGCCTCCTTCTTCCCGGCTCACCTTGATGAGCTCCCGCGGAGTGTTGGTGGGGAACAGGCACCACCTCTTGTGGCCCTGAACCAGGGCATTCCAGGCACTGGTACCCAGAGGGTCGATGTGGATCCCGGTTCCAGAGCGGGCCGGGCCCATCACGAACCACCTGGAGAGGGGGCAGAGCCGAAAGGACAACATTTATAAGAGCTGCAGTTTGACTTTTGACCCTCAGAGTGCATGATTTACCACTGAAGGGCTCCATCTGCTGGTCACACCTGGCACTACAAATGGCCTGTACCATTAACACGTTTTCATAAACACACACGTTCATCATTACTCCTTCTCAATGCACATCTGAGATTTACAAAAATGTGAAATGCATTGTAAGTGATCAACTAACAAACCAATCAATCAAATAACTGACAAAGCAACTATCCAACGACAGAGGCAGACAGTTTGTGAAGCTAAATCTGTTGCTCTAAATCTGTGTTTGTGTATGATCATGGTTAAAACTGCTGATGGGACGGCAGCTTTCAATAACTTGTTGACAATGTTTAGATTTCATCTGTGTAAACAGGGGAAAGTACAACTTTGCTACTGGCCATGCACACCACAGCTGTACTAAGTTCTTCTGTACATGATCAGTAGATGGACAATAACAACAGCGACAGTGTCCAGAGATCATGATTCCTAGTCCCAGAAATGTCTCCCAGGATAGTAATCCAACTTTACTGTCTGTATATGTGAATGTCTCCTATTGTTAATATTTATAGCTGTTGTTCTCTGAGTAAACGTGGTTTCATTACAAGAGAACACATCAGCACCCCCTAGTGGCCCTACATCACCTTCAGCAGCTTCGTTTTCAGAGGCTGTAAATGCAAAACTTGTCTGGAATGGAAAATCAAAAACTATGTGTTTGCACTTGAAGCACTGTCATCTAAACGGAGCCTTAAAATGTTGAATCGTATGAGTCCATGAAAAGCAGATGGACTGTAACTATTCGATCTGCAGTCAGATTTTGAGATTCTGCCCATCAGAGCCTCCAAGGAGTTGCTCGCTCCATCAGCAGGTGGAGGGTTAATGAGGCCTCACCTGTACGGCGGGCGACGCTTCTCCCCGGCGAACTGGAACAGGTCGTCCCTGAAGAAGACGGGCACCTGGTAGTCCTCCAGCAGCTTGCGGCGTTTGGCGTGCTCACCGTAGCTGCTATCGAAGATGTACAGTGGACTGTCGTCGCGCGTGGACTCCAGGTACTCCACATAGTACTTCATCTTCATCTTCACCGAGTAGCCGTCGTTGTCCTCCCCGCACTTGAACTTCTGGTTGCGATATTTGCGTTTAAGGCGCTCCAGAGTCCATTTTTCACGGGCGGGCCAGGTGTCCTGACAGCCCTGGAGCACCACGGGCCGGTACGGGCGCTCAAAGCGCTTGATGAAGTCCTCTGGACTGAGCAGGACGGCGTCCACCCGCTCCACATTGTCCTGAAACAGGAAGAGACAGGTTTCATAACTCTGATCCTGATCACTTCAATCAGGAGAGAGAAAACAACAACCTGAAACTTTCTAACAATACACTTTAAAAAAGGGAGAACACTCGAAACCTGAATTTCTTAGAAGCAGCTCCTCCTTACTGTCAACCTGCAGAACCACATTCTCTAATGAGCCTTTCACACTCCTGCGGGAGATGAGAAACACACTCCTGGACTGAAGTCAGAGTACAGTACTGGGTGTTAATGAGCCCTGGCTGGATTGAGACGTTTCAAGTGTTATTGGGAGATGGGCTCAACCAAGCTACCAAGTACGCTGCGCAACTGATGGATCCTTAATAAGTGTGATGGAAAGATTTCTATCAATACATCCTAAATTGGAAAAATAAGTCTTTGCGCAACTAGTGGATCCACTGTTTGCGCAGCGCAATCGTTGGATCGTCCAAAAGTGCTTTAAAGACACATTGTTTAGTGTTGAACCGGGTTACTTGTTGCTGTCCCCGAGACAGAAGTCGTACATCCCAGTACCGGGTGCCGAAGAGCCCGGGCCGTATGGAGAGGAAGTTTCGAGAACGTGTCACTCCGTGCTGCTTCTGTACCGGGTCTCCGGTAAGAACCAGCCCCGACCCGCCTCCTCCGCGGTGTACGTGACCAGCAGCACGGCCTGGCAGCCAGGCGACAGCAGCGGGTCGCTATTGCTCACCTTGACGGTGGAGTGTGACACGTCGAAGGCGTCATGGTATCCGTGTTTGGTCCAGTCCACCGAGTCTTTGAGCTCCGGCCTGGCGCTGCGTTTCGCCTCTTTGATCCTCTTCTTGCTCTTATGGTTCATTCCTCCCCCCGGCTTCTGCTCTGCTAGCTTCCAGCTAACCCGGGGCTGCCGCGCGGACACATCCAACGGCCCCGCTCCGCTCCCACGCTGCGTCCCCCGCTTGTCCGCGGCTCCACGCACTCCCGCTGCGGTGGGGTGATCCAACCGATGGTTCCGTGAGCGGCTTCCTGCCCGGGGAACTGCGGTAAACGCCGACGAGGACAACCGGAGCCGCTAGCTAGCAGCAGTGAACACAATGCTTCTGTGAATGACTGACACACAGAGGGCCCGCCCCTCAAGGTGGTATCAGTATTTCATTGGCTGAAGCGTTTACGCAACCCAAACGCTGATTGGCTGAACGCTCTCTGAACCTTCCCGCCCAGGGAATTCATTGGCTGTCGAAGTGTCCTTCTTGCGCATGATGCGGAAGTTGTGCGACACGCTTTAAAAGGCGGCATGTCAGTCCACAGTGAGCTGTGCAAACTCGTGATTCACTTTTATTGTTATATAGAGGACGACGCGATGAGGAGATCGTGAAAGAGTGAGGCCGTACAATGGAGCAGAGTAGAACTTACAAACTGTTCACCTTCAAAGATGACAACAGCCAGGAAAGCCTGTCCGTGACCATCCCAGAGGTGTGATTATTCTCAACAACACACACTACAGCTGCACACACACTCGTGACATATGAAGCGGTTTTGGGAGATTTGCGCGATGTACCGACTGCACTGCGCAAATAGTGGATCCGCTCTTTGCACAAAGATCAATTTATTGCGCTGTGTATTTTATCAATATAAATAAGCATGCAGTGAACACACCTTGGTTTAAAATTGGGCAAACCCACAATCATGCGCATTTTGGTTAAATGTATATGGATGGAATGTTCCCTAACCTTATATCAGTGTAGCACATCGAAAAGTCACTAAAGGTGCAGCACACAAGCCTGAAACGCAGTCTCAGACACACCTGAAATTTAATGTATGATTAAAGCTGCAGTCTGGAATATGTCAGCAGTGCCTCTCCTGGACACTCGGTGGCAGCAGTGAGTCAGTGTAGTTTGCATTTCACTGAGTGTGTGTGTGTACTTGTGTTCAGGTTTTGGACCCTCAGTTTGGCATGTATGTGTGGCCCTCTGCAGTGGTGCTGGCTCAGTATGTGTGGACCCACAGGGAGGAGCTGAGGGGCCGCACGGTGCTGGAGGTGAGTGAACGCTGCACCACAGGGGCGTGGTACCGGTGGTCACTCTGTACCAGCGGTCTCCTGCACAGTTATTTTTCTGCATGTCATTTCTGTGTTGGTGCGACATCATGGTTCTCTGTGTGTTCAGCTGGGTGCAGGTGTGAGCCTTCCAGGTGTGGTAGCGGCTCGCTGCGGTGCTCGCGTGACCCTGACGGACGACTCGGATTGGCCGCTGTGCCTGCAGAACTGCAGACGGAGCTGTGAGGCTAACGGCCTGCAGGGGGTGGGGGTGTTGGGCCTGACATGGGGGGAGGTCTCCCCGGACCTCCTCCTGCTTCCTGCGGTGGATGTCATCCTGGGGTCAGACGTCTTCTACGAGCCTGAAGGTGGGTCAGAGGTCAAATGCATGCTTGATTGGCAGACTACATTGAGCAGCAGAATATTGACTCTGTTCTGAGGTTTTGTGGTGTGTTTTCTTGTTGATTGGCACAATTTTTCAATGTTTGAGATTTTTTTTTCAAATGGTGTATTTTCCATCTCCATGAATGCGTCATAAGCTCTGCAGCATCTGTTACCATGGTGATTTGCTGTGGTGATTTATGCTTGAACCAAGAATCCTTCCACAACAAATGCAACTGTGAATACATTATGAAGACTCACATGGAGGAATAACTGAGATCTGTGTTGCGCTGCTGTTGTGTTTCAGATTTTGAGGATGTCCTGCTGACGGTCTCCTTCCTGCTGAGGAGAAGCCCCCACGCTGAGTTCTGGACCTCCTACCAGCTGCGCAGGTTTCACTGTTTCTGTGCTGTGTGGTTGAAATCTGCTCCTCCTGCAGGGGGCGCTCCTCTCAGTGGTTCACAGGCTGCAGACCACTGAGGAGGTTTGTTGCCTCCTGTAGGTGAAGAGAGGAACAGCAGCTCCATGCTCATCCTCGGCTTCTTCTTCCTCTGTGGTGTTTCAGTGCAGACTGGTCGTTGGAGGCGCTGCTGCACCGCTGGAAGCTGCGCTGCGTCCACGTCCCGCTGAGCGGCTTCGGTGCCGACGAGCCGGAGCTGGCCGGCTCCAACCTGCCGGGACGCCACAGCGTGCAGATGATGGTGATCAGTCTGAGGACGGACCACTGAAACAGGAAGTGCATCACTTCCAGTCCATCTCTTGAATGTTTGTTTGTCGTTTCTTGCAAGGAGCTGCTCGCCTCGGGAGCTCCGAATCAACCCCATGGACACTGGAGGCTGCCTGTGTTTTTATCAGCATGGCAACAGTGGACAGGCAGAGTTACGTTCTTCATTAACTTTGGGAGAAGAGTTCATGTAGTTTGGTAGCAGTTACCATGGTGATGGTAAATAAGCCAAGTTATTGTCACATATAGAGGAGATTTATTTTATTATTAAACATACATGTTAATATTCATAATATATGAATAATCATGTTTACATTCAGCCACTGTTGGGTCTGTTTCAGTTTATTTATATAAAGTTTTTATATATATGTATATGTTATATGAGGACAGACTGATAGGATTGGAGCATTTTGCTGCTGCTGTGTTTCAGCTTGATCTTTGTCACAAACCTGCCACAGGGAGAGACAAACTGCACTGCTGGTTTTTATGAAGTGTGTATTTGTGCTGTGAAAGTGTGAAATAAATGTCCCAATCCGAGTTTAGGCTGATTAGCCAAGAACGTTTTTGTGACTATTCGTTTTGATTCCCACAACACATCCCGTAGGAACCAGTGATCTGTGGTGAGCTTCATCACATGGAAAAAAACACAGATGTTAGTTTAACATCTTCATTGCTGAAGTCCTGCAGGGTGCTGCTGCCCATCAAGGTGGAAAAACTCCCAGCAAAAACACTCTGTGGTGCAGGTGTAAATGTTCCTGAGCACCTTGAGAGGGAGCTTCAAGTCCCTGAGCTGTCTGAGGTGGTGGAGAGACTGTCGAGGTTTCTTTACCAGGGTGTTGATGTGCCAGGTCCTGTGTGGTCCTGAGACATCAGCACCCTGCAGGAGTGATATTTAGCTGCAGATATAATATTTTTTTAGAATTCCTTTCTCCACTTTCTGCTTTTTCAGTTTTATTTTGATTTTTTTTTAGAATCAGGAGTGGTTAATTTTAAATGTGTGATCAAATACTGAAATGCACTACAGTTTCTCTTGGGAGTGAGGACTTATAATAAACTGTCTATAAACATCAACGCTCAGAAAATGCAAAGCTCATGCGTTCGTGTACAAATATGAACATTTGTTTGGCCATGGGTGAATGAACGGGAGAAAGGTCGTGAGTGGATTTATAATCCACCGCTTGGAATAACTTCCAGCAGGTGGCGGTAGTGAGCGGCGCTGCGTCTGGCGGCGCTGAAACGACAGCACGAGGAAGAAGCCCGCCACTTCCGCCTCCACCACTGGCATTCTAAGATGGCGGACCGGCGGCGAAGGAGGAGGCGCGCGTCCCAGGACAGCGAGGACGACGACGAGTCCGGCTCGGGTTCGGACAGCGGGCGGTCCGGCTCTCCCTCTACCAAGGCCCGGGGCCGAGAGCCGGACCCGGTGGAGCCCGTGGATCGGGCCCGGACCGAAGCCAAGAGCGACGTGGAGTCCGAGTGTGTGAGTGGCTAAGAGGGGTCAGGCTAGCGTTAGCTCCACGGACTCCGGGCTTCGTGTCCCGGCCGGGAGCCGCGTTTCTTCCCGCGGCTTCGCACGTCTTCGGCGGGGGGTCTCCGTCCCCGCCGCGGAAAGTTTCTGAGAACGTGCGGTGGATGTATTTCTTTCTCCGCACAAACGAGAGCGATCCATCGGGTTGTGTTCAACAAGTTAATCGTTAGCGCGGTTCTCAGCCTCGTTATTCCAGCCTGACCCGAGTAAAAGGCGACACGGTAAACCGATGTGACCCGAGTCGATTAAACCCAGCCTGATCCGGGTCAAGTCGAAACTGTTTTGTGTTTGTAATGAACCTGTCGTTACTTATGTTTAAGTCATTAGCCAGGACTGGAATGTAATAAATCAGTGATCAGTGGGTCATCTGGGGATGTTTGATTGTTCTGGTTTTGCTTCAGTTATGAGAACTGACTCCAGCTGACAGGATAACAGTCAGCAGTTTGAGTATTGACCTGTTGTCGATCATCAGTTCCCTCTCAGAGAGGACCTGTTCGACGAGAGCAGCTCTCATCGACCCTGATAAACTGACTGGTGGGTTTGTGTTTCTAATCTCTGTGTGTCTGTTGCAGGAGAGTGAAGACGGCGTAGGAGAAGGTGAGCTAAACTAAGCTTTCTTTCTTGTTTTGGCACATGAGTTAATATTTTAGACATCATTAAAAGATGCTTGTATCTAAAATAAACAAAGTAAATGGAAGCTAATCCAAATAAATCACGACCAGTCAGATCCATTTAGACCAAATAAATAACTCACTGGAATGAAGAGCTTCAGTTTATTTACAGAAAGAATTAACAGAGTAAACACAGCAGTGAACCTCAGAGTGAACTTTCAAAGATGGTTTTGATAATCAGGGTAAAGAATCACTCGAATAGTTGAACCTTTTAACAAACATTCGATGATAAAACCCTTCACATTGTTCAGTATGCTAACGTTTCTCTCTCTCTGCAGCTGTGCTCTCGGACTACGACAGTGCCGATCCCGAGGAAAATGCTTCTCACTCAGAGGTAAGCGTGCACGTGTGTGTGAGGGAAAAAAAAGGAGTGTGATCGCTGTGCAGTGTATTGTTTGAGCATTGCCATCGTTACGTACACGTCTGCAGTCGTCACATCGCAGGTCGCTGCAGCGCTGGAAACAGATTAACTCAAGATTCCTGAGAAACACAGTGTGTGGAGCGATCCACCAATCGCAGTGGATCTTATTCAGTTATCCAGCAGGCCACGCCCCTGCACATGGAGTGAGTTGCTGGTAACAACATTAAGAAATGAGCAACGGATGGGTTAATCGTCAACGAGGTGGCTGGACTGCCGCATAACTTAAAATGCTATTCAGGTCATTTGTTGAATTACTGTATTTTTTTGATATTGCAGGGGTAGAAAAAAATGGCTTTTTTTTTTTTCTCATCTTGCAGTCCTAACTCTATGGAAGTTCTCGTGAAGATCAATTAATTTTTTGGTGAAGACATGGTTGCTTTCAGAGAAACATAAATACATGGTCTCCTTAGTGACATACCGTGTGTGTGTGTGTTCCTCAGGGAGGAGAGGAAGAGGAGGAGGAGGAAGAGGCCGAGCGGTACGCCGATGAAGAAGTTCCAGCTGCAGCCGACCAGCCGGCACAGCCTGCCGCTGATGAACTGACGGAGCAACCGGAGGAGCAGCAGGATGGAGGAGGAGAGGAAGAAGAAGAAGAAGAAGAAGAAGGAGGAGGAGGAGGGGAAGAAGAAGAAGGAGGGCACAAAGAGGAGGGCAAAGCAGAGGAGAAAGGAAACCTGGCCGGTGAGCGGCAGAGTGGAGACGGACAGGTGAGGCACCCCCAGGAAACATCGTGCTGACTCTCCGGAAGTCTCCGCAGAGGGGTGACGTGATCTGTCCTCCTGCAGGAGTCCACCGACGACCCAGAGACCAAAGCAGGAGGGAGACAGCAGCTGGACGACGACGAGGACCGCAAGAACCCGGCCTACATCCCCAGGAAGGGTCTGTTCTTTGAGCACGACGTGAGGGGCCACCCGCAGGAGGAGGAGAGGTACTGCGGCACGCCACGCAGCGCTTCTGCATTGATTCAACACGCCTTTGGTTGTGTGATTGATGAATTTGATCATCTCTTCAGGCCCAAAGGCAGGAACAGGAAGTTGTGGAAGGACGAAGGTCGCTGGGAGCATGACAAGTTCAGGGAGGAGGAGCAGGCGCCGAAAAGCCGCGAGGAGCTCATCGCCATCTATGGCTATGACATCCGGAACGGCGGCGGCCCGGGCGAGCGGACTTACCGGCAGCGCAGGCCCAGGTAGGAAACGATGCCCTCTGGTGGTGGAGAAGATGACAGCAGCAGACTGACAGTTTGAAATGTTACACACCAAAATACAGACGGCGGACAGATGCGCCAGTTGTTGATACGACTGTTCGATATGAGCAATATCAATTTCCAGGAGACTGCAGCAGCTGTGTGTGTGTGTGTGTGTGTGTGTGTGCGCAGGCAGAGCTCATCTCCCGGGAGAGACAAGCGATGGAGGGATGGAGGAGGGGGAGGAGGGGAGCGGCCTGTCCGGTCCTGGCACAGCTCCGGAGGGGGCGGTTTCAACCGAGGAGGAGCTCCGCCTCCTTCCTCCATCCCCCCCTCGTCCTCCCTCCCTCCTGCAGCCCCCCAGCGCAGCGGTAACCCCTCCAGACCTCCTCCGACCCGCAGCAGACCCCCCCACCAGGGCCAGGTGCACCTCCCGCCCGCCTCTCAGTACAGGAACGTCGAAACAAACGCACCTCACATGCATTCCCGAGAGCGCCCCGGCCCCAAAGGTCCGCCGGAGCCCGACAGGGGCGTGTCGGGCAGAGGAGGGCGCGGCGGTGCGGCCGGCAGAGGGGGCCCCCCGGTGGTCATTGAGGACATTTCGGTGAGTCCGGGAGGAGCCGTCGAACCGGAGCAGACGGCGGCTCCCCAGCCGGGCGGGTACTCGTCGGCCTCGCCGAGGCGGCAGCAGGATCAGCGAGGAGAGCGTCCCGCCTCCTCTGACTCCGCCCCACAGCCTTCTGCAACCAACCGCGAGGCGTCTCCTCCCACTGAACGCCCCGTGGAGAGGAAGTCGTACTCACTCGCTCGCAGGACTCGATCCCGACCTGCAGACCTGGGCAGCAAACAGGCGTCCGTGGAGGAGTCTGCAGCCCCCAGCAGCTCGGGAGGCAAGAACTGGCCAGCAGGAGACGGGGGGAGTCAGCCAGGAGGAGGAGGAGGAGGGGGGGGAGGGAGCAACGGCAGTGGCAGTGGCGGCGCCCTCACGGATCTGGACCAGGACGTGGCTCGGCTCAGTCTGAGCGGGGGACAGAACTGGAGTCCAAATCCGACAAACTTCATGCGGTCTGAGCTCAGAGGTCAGTGTGACGCACGGCGGCGGCTGCAGCGTCTTCCATCTGAGCTGAGGAGAGACTGACGGTGTGTCTCTGCAGGCCTGCCCAACCCGCTGCACCTCCCCGGGGCCCCGCCGCAGTTCTCCAGCATGGAGGAGATGAATGTGGCGTCCGGTCGGGCCAAGAGGTACTCCTCCCAGCGGCAGCGCACGGTTCCGGAGCCTGCTCCGCCCCTCCACCTGGGAGTGATGGAGGGGCACTACTACGAACCCAGTGAGTCGTGTGTCGCAGGTGCTGAGGCCGACCAGCAGAGGGCAGCAGCGTGTGGCTGAGCTCCATTAAATCCATCCATCACATAAAGCTGCTGCTGCTGCGTCATGGCGAGCCTGACTAACCCGTCCCTCCTCTCCAGTGTCATATCAGGGACCAATCTACACTCACGGCGAAGGCCCCGCCCCCCTCCCGCCGCAGGGCATGCTGGTCCAGCCTGAGATGCACCTGCCCCACCCAGGTCAGTACACCGTCTGTGTGCTGATTGAGAGCCTCGGCGACCCGCCGCTCACCTGCTTCCCCTGCTGCAGGTCTGCATCCCCACCAATCACCGGCCGGCCCCATCGCTAACCCCGCCCTCTACGGAGGCCCTCCGGTGTCCCTGTCGCCGGGGCAACCACAGCAGCTGCTACCGCCGCCGTTCTACCCTCCGCCAGGGGTCATGACCTTCCCGTACCCCACGATGTACCCCAACCCCCAGGTATTCCGTCCGTCCGGTTGTTGTGCGGCGGCGTGTGTAGCGTGACGGTGTAACAGCCCCCCCCCCCCCCCCCCCCCCCCCCCCCCCGCCCCCCTGCTGTGCCTCAGGGTCAGTCCGGCCAGGTGACGTACGGTGGCGTGACGTACTACGACACGGTGCAGCAGCAGGCCCAGCCCAAACCGTCGCCCCCCCCGACGCACCTCCCAGCCCGTCACTGTAAAACCCCCCCCTCCAGAGGTGCCCTATGCCTCCGAGTGACCCCACCCCCTCGGCCCCCCCACCACCAACACCCAGTACCAGCCCCTTTGCGACCCCAGCAGCACAGGTGAGTCTAAACACACACACACACGCACACACACACACACACTCCCAGTGACACACACAGGTTTTTATGTGTGTTTTCCTCTTTGTAGTAGCAGGTGGGGGGGCGGTGAGGTGCTGCAGTCCCCAACAACAGCCACAGAGGATGGAGTCAGACGGTGGAGCTTCCCTGCTGAAAGACTTTTTTTTTTTTTCCTTGTTTAACTTTCTTTGTTTGGACTTTGCACATCGATTTCTGTCAACGGTTCGATTCCCTCACCGCATCTCGGCGTGTGCTGCAGTTCAGAGCTTCTGGATCGAATTCCGTGACTGAACTGTCGACGTCACTTCCTGTTCGTCTGTGAAGCTCCGCCTCCGTGAGCGGCGGCAGCCCGAGAGCGGCTGAGAGCGGCGAGCCGGTCGGAAATCGGCCGCAGATGCAAAGTGTTTGTCATTGAGACGTTTCACGAAAGTTAGGAAACACAAACTCTCCTATTATGAGAAGAAAGTGCTGAAAGCTGTTTATATATACAGTCATATATAACTGTTACTGAGAGCAGAGTTTTAGGAACATGAGTATACGAAGCAGGAGTTTGACTGTAACAGAGATTAAATGGTTTATTTTGACCTGTTTTTTTCTTTCTTAACTCGTTTCCTTTGTTGTCCTGAACTAAAGCCGTTTCTGTTGTGCATAAACATTTAAACAGGAAGCTGTTTGGACCTTTCTGGGTTTTTCTTTTTCACTTCGTTTCGTTTAAAGTTTCTAATGAGAAATTGGAGTCAAATTAAAGTTGAGTTGTTTTTTCTTTTCTGTTGAACTCAGTGCCTGGTTTCTATGGAGACAGATGTTTGAGTGGCTGTGGTGTTTGTGTGCTCTCCCCCCTGGTGGCCGTGAGATTTCTTTGCGTTTCAGTACTCGGTGTTCCTCTTCTGCAGGGTTCTGACGCTTTGGCCAATCACAGCTCGGCACCGAGGAGCAACACAATAATCCATTTCTGTCTGATTTTCTGAGAGACTGAGCCTCCACACCGGAGCATGTGTGGTGGTGGTGCAGTGGGAAGCTCTGCTCTCACATTTCGGCGTGTCTGTTCGGGGACAGGAAGTACCCCAGAACATGAATATTCATCAGCTGCAGGTGGGTGGGGCGGTCTTATGTAAAGTGTGACTGACAGGCGGCGGCAGCCACTCAGGCCGCCGGGGGAAGGTGCTCATGAATATTAATGAGGCTGAAGCATGAAGAGGAGCAGATGCTCTATTCACCCACTTCTCCTCCTGCATCTGAACACTGACGGAGAAAGGGGGCTGTGTGCCTCTGTAACCACGGCAACGGGTTCACTGGCTGTGACTGGCAGCTGACGAGGACCGCTCTCCCCGTCCAATCGAATCGGTGATGAGGCCTTTTCGATATGATCAATTTCCGATGTGGAGAAGTCGGGACCGCCTCCACCTGCCGCGTCGTCGTCATGGCGACACAGTTCAAGACCTCATCCATCAGTCAGTACCAGTTAGGAGGTCAGCGTTTTCCTCCTGGACACTTTGACATACGGACAAGGGGGATCCGATCTGAAGAAACAGGAAACCCGCGGTGGCCGTCGGAGCAGTGTCAGTTTACAATAACTTTAAGCGGGATCTCCGGGTCAGGTTACTCCTTCGGGAGGAGCAGTGGGCGTGTGTGTGTGTGTGTGTGTGTTTGTGTGTGGTGGAGTTTCTCGGTATTGAAGCTGTGACTCACCTGTTCAGGTTTCAGCAGGTCAGATCGATGGGAGGAGACACATGATGAAATCACCTTTCTGCTCAGACCAGTCAGGAAGAGAAATTATCAAAACAACAATGAAATCACAGAGAAAGAATGAAAGAGAAACAGAATAAAACTAAAAAAAGATCGATATTTGGCTTCCAGCAGCCAGTGTTACCGTTACAACATGTAATCAGAGTACTATTTCAGTACTGCAGAGAAGTCTCGCGGTGTTTCGTGGAGGCAGGCAGGGACGTGCGAGCCTGGCTGACGTGAACGTGCCCGCGCGCGCCCGCCGCCAGTGCCGTGAGCGCGCAACTGCAGCAGAACGGCTGGAAGGGAGCGCGCATGTTCCCAGTCACTTCTCCGCGCTCCGCTCGAGCAGGAGGGGGGACAGAGGGGAGGACAGAGGGGGACAGAGCCGGGGGGACGGAGCGCCAGCAGCCGCCGAGCCTCTGCAGAGAGCGAGCGTGAGGAAACCCGCAGCGGCCGCACGCAGCCCGCAGCCCGCCGCCCGCCGCCGCGGCGCGGAGCTTCCTCCTCCAGGTGTGGAGGAGCAGGGAGGAGCAGCAGCAGCAGCGGCGGCGTCGAGGAGCGGCTCCGGACGGCGGGACTCAGACTCTCCCTGTCTGAGCTGCAGCAGCCGCGGAGGGTCGGGGGGGCCGCGGCCGACACTCGGAGACCCGAAGGAGGAGGGGGGTGGGACGCAGACGGAGCCTCGCGCGCCTCCTCCTCCTCCATGGGGTAGGAGCGGGCTGCTGCTGCTCCACAGCCGCGTGCAGAAGAGCCTCGGAGGGTCCGCTCTCACCTGCGCACACCTGCCCCCCCGCACCGCCCCGGCCCGCCGGGGCCGGATGATGTAGGAGCCGCTGCGCCCTCCGCCTCCGCATCCCGTCAGACCGCCGCCGCCGCCGCCGCCTCCTCCGCCGCCTCCGCCCAGCCTCGCGCCCCCTCCTCCCACCCAGCGGCCCACCATGCCGGCGGGGATGAAGCCGCTGGAGAAGTTCCTGAAGAAGCAGACCACCGCGCTCAGCCGGGCCGGGGGCTTCGGCGGGGTGACGGACAAGGCCGTGGGGGGGACCGGGGCGTCCCGCCGCCGCGCCAGCCTGTCCCGGGTGGTCCCGTTCTTCAGGGAGACGTCCCCGGAGAGCGGCCAGGCCCGGGAGGTGTTCAGGTGAGGAGGAGCCCTACAGGGCCGGAGGAGGGGGGGCGGGGGGGGGGGGGGGGGGGGGGGGGGGGTCTGCTGGCGGTCAGGAGGGTTATACAGCAGGTATGGCGCAGTGGAGCAGTGGACTGACAGTCCTCGAGCCGCACGTCACTCTGTTCCAGCTGAAAAATCTATTTAAAGTTGAACCGTCGTCATGGCAACGCCGGGTCCAGCTGCTGCTCAGAGTCACCAAAACATCTGAGACACGTTTCCCCGAAGCCTCTCACCTGGTCAGAACCGGGCGCTGGTCTGATATGTGGTCCGATAGATGGAGGTCACTGGTCTGGTTCTGGTTTGGGTTCAGATTCTGGTTTTGGTTTCGGTTCAGGTTCATCTGGACTTCGGGATGAAGTCTGGTCCGAATATTTCAAATGAGGTTTACGGAACGGAACGCAAGGTTTATAGATTAAACTATAGAGGAAGTGTGAACGAGCTGTTATGGTTTCTCATGCTGAAAGCTGATGTTTCCGACCCCCAGATAACCGCGTTACTTCCAGGTTTCTACTGAATTACCGGCAGGACGAAGACCAGAGGTCATCTTCATCACAACGCCTGGAATGATTCTTCATTGTTCCTGTTATATTCACGTCGGCCACTAGATGGTGCTTTCAAACGTGACTTTTCTACTGGTTTTGGGACTGGGTCTGGACCGGTTAAACAAATAGTTCTGGACTGGTTAGTGGAATGAATCTGGACTGGTTCTGGACTGGTCTCGGACGAGTCCCCCCTCCCGGCCTGGGGAGGCTGTTCTCAGAGCTTGCGGACGGACCCGTCTCTGGTATTTTCCAGCTCTCTCTCGTGGCCGGAGCGGCAGAGGTGACTGAGCCTGCAGTGTGACTGGTCCTGAAGGGGAGGTCGTGTCGCTGGCTGTTAGCTTAGTATTATCTCCTCGCTGCTATTGTTTGTATTCAGGAGGTTCATGAATAATAGACGTGCTGGTCATCTGTCGGAACTGAGCCTTCTGATTGGCTGTTTTGACCAGCAGGGTGACGCTCCCATAGACACGACTGAATACATTTAAAGCTTCACATTCTCAGGTTTAATGAGGAACACAAAGTAGTTTTCTGGTTGTTTTTTGTGTCTTTTTAAAGATTTTCCTTTTCAAACTGTGTGACTGTTGCCCTTTGACCCTGCAGCCCCGACAGTGAGGACCCGCCCCCGTGGCCGTCCGCCACCGGGCCCCCCCTGGTGACGGTGCCCAGCAGCGCCAACGGGTCCGGCTCCGGATCGGGATCCGGATCCGGGTCGGGGTCGGGGTCCGGATCGGGAGGGGGCGACGTCCGCAGCCCGTCTCTGTCCAGCGACGAGCAGAGCTCCGAGGCCAGCCTCATCACTGACCCCCCCGCCGGAGGGGGAGGCGGGGCGGGGACGCCGCTCCACCCCGACACACCCGACAACCTGACGCTTGCCATCCTTTACAGCGTGGCCGGGAAGCGCTTCACACACTGCACAGGTGAGACCGAACATCTCACAGTGAGTCAGAGATCAGTGAGAGATTCACCTGTAATACCAATATAATACCAAACCAGATGGAGGGATGGAGGGATGGAGGGATGGAGGGATGGAGGGATGGACGTTACAGTAGTTTACAGCACTTCTGTGGATGATATATATGACGATAAATGAGTGATTTATTAAAAAACCGTTTCTGATGTTAGAAGCTTCGGCTCTCTGAGAGAAAATCTGTCCTCACTGCTGCTTTCATTTCATTTCACACTCCACTGCAGCCTCAGCTGTGTGTGTGTGTGTGTGTGTGTGTGTGTGTGTGTGATTCAGTAGTTACATAATCACTGCCGTCCTCTTTCAGAAACACAGCCTGCTTATTACAGTTGAAGTGGGAGTGCAGGAATTTGTGTGTGGGTGTGTGTGTGTGTGTGTGTGTGTGTGTGTGTGTGTGTGTGTGTGTGTGTGTGTGAGCGTGTGTGTGTGTGTGTGTGTCTGTGTGTGTCTGTGTGTGTGTGTGTATTTCCTTATCCAGAAACATAAAACCATTTTTTGTCCAAACTGTAAAAATGAAATAGAAATACAGAAGTAACAAATATCTCATGAATAAAGCTGTAACCAGAACCTCCGGGCTCATCAGCAAAAACAAACTGAAAGTGTGAATCTGTATCATCAAACCAGCCGCTCGGTAATCAGCCACAACATTATGACCCCTGACTCTGTGTGGAGTCAGAGCATCACGGAGGGACAGAAGAAGGTGGATCATCTAGGAGCTGGTTCAAGGTTTATATTTGACCACTTATGGACTGGTTTATTGTTGAAATTCCACTAATGACTGGTTTATGATTATTATTGAATCAGTTATGAACAGGACTCTGGTTTGTAATTGACCTCTTCTGGACTAGTTCACAGTTTGTATGTGGCCAGTTGTCGACTGGTTTGTGGTTTATCTTTCATCAGATTGGTTGAACTCACGGATTAGTTCATCCTGGTTTATATTTGACCGGCTATGGACTAGTTCATTGTTTGTATTTGACTACTCATGGACCAGTTTCTGGACTGCTTCTTGATGTTTGAAGAGACTCCTCACAGAGTGTGGTTTGAGCAAGGCAGCAGTGGCTTCGGGTTTGGCTGCAGTGGTGGAGAGTGTTCAGGGATCCGCGCAGACCGAAGTGTGATCAAAGAGATGTTCGCTTTCATCTGCAGTTCCAGGGAAACAAATGAACTGATATCATGCTGCGTATACAACCAGCCCGTGTGTGTGTGTGACAGTGTGTGTGTGTGTGTGTGTGTGTGTGTGTGTGTTACAGAGGTAGAGCTTATCTGGATAATCCAGGTTTAAAGTTCAATCTCACTTCATTCACAGTGACAATGATTGCTGGATTATCGTCCGATTGTGTGTGTGTGTTACTGGTGTCTTTGTGTGTTCCGAGTGTCTGTGTGTGTGTGTGTGTGCGCGTGTGAGGAGATTTCACAAAAATGATTAGCGTGCGGCGCGCCGCGCCCCCAGCCGTCACTGATGACATCACGCACTGTGATTGGCTGAGGGCGTTTCCTCCTTCCCGAGAACAGAACGTCACCTGGAAAAAATGTTCTTAATCTTTTGTGACTGGCTGCCATAACACAGGTACACACACACACCCACACGTACACACACGTACACGCACATACACGCACGTACACACACTCTGACCTGAGCTTCAGCGGTCACTATGTCAAACAGCTGGGGCCCATCTGATAATGGTGTGTGTGCGTGTGTGTCTGTGTGCGTGCGTGTGTGTCTGTGTGCGTGCGTGTGTGTGTGTGTGTGTGTGTGTGTGTGTGTGTGTGTGTGTGTGCACTAATGGGCGGTAAGTTCCCTGGCAGTTTGAGAAAAGGAACAAACCTACAAAATCCCCTTACATAACACACGCACACACACTCATACACTGAGGTGCGGACGTGTCGAGGCAGGTGTGTTCAGGTGTGTTCAGGTGTGTTGTTTTAGTTTCTGTCTGTCTGAGAGCAGAGTGTGTGTTGTGAGCTGAGAGATGGGATGTTTCAGTACTTCCTATTTGGTTTTTCATCCGCACACACACACACACACACACACACACACACACACTCACACTGAAAGGAACTTTTTTTTCCCTTGTTGCTTTGATCGGAAATCTGCCCACTCACTACGA
Source organism: Salarias fasciatus (assembly GCF_902148845.1). NCBI lineage: Eukaryota > Metazoa > Chordata > Actinopteri > Blenniiformes > Blenniidae > Salarias > Salarias fasciatus. The sequence continues at coordinate 19,782,890 of NC_043748.1, read as the reverse complement.
CCTTCATCCTCCCCTCCTCCTCCTCTTCACCATTTTCATCCTCCTCCTCATCCTCCTCTTCATCATCATCCTTCCTCTCTTCCTCGTGCGTGTGTGCGTGTGTGTGTGTGTGTGTGTGTGTGTTTGTGTGTGTGTGTGTACACATAAGAGGCTCTTTAGCACCTGTTCACATGGCAACCAGCTCTCAACACGACATTTGGATGAGAGGAGGTGGGAGAATGGAGGGGGGGGGGACTGGTGGGTGGAAGAAAGATGGAGGGGGGGGGCAGAGAGAGAGAGAAACAGAAGCAGAGAGGTTGGAGGAAGTGAGAGAAAAGAAAGATCGATGGTGAGTCAAGAAAAAGTTGTTTCACACACAGCAGCCCGGTTCCTCTGCTCCCCTCCTCATATCTGGAGAACAGCTGCGAGCAGCTCAGCGCAGCATCGCAGCGTCTCGATGTTTTCTCCTCCGTTAAGTAGGTCACACATGGATCCGTCTTCTGTACCGCTTCATCCCGTTCAGGGTCACCGGGCGCCGGAGGCCATGCCAGCTCAGCGTGCAGGATTGATTAAAAATAGGTTGATGCTGGAGGGTCTCAGTGATTCTCGGCTTATAGAAACGTCTCTGACTGCAGGTGAATGCCACGGTGCCTTCAAGACAGTCCGTAAATCTGAACTTCTGCTCTGCTCCCTACAGAAACTCTGCTGGACGACTTCATGTTGACGCATCCCATCTTCCTGACGGCCGACAGGCTCCAACAAGTCCTGCTGCAGCAGTATCCTTACCCTGTGTGTGCGTGTGTGTGTGTGTGTGTGTGTACGTGTGTGTGCAGCGGTTCGCCGATCACCATGAATGAAACTGTTAATTAGGTCAGATGTTTTCATTTGTATCACACAAACCACCTAACAGTGATTTATACCGAGGATGAATGAAGATAATGAGCAGCAGGCCGGGAGGCTCTGATGACTGGATCAGAATAAATCTGTTCTTGATCACAGCTCCTGCAAGACGAGCTCAGAACCCTGAGTCGGTGCCGTGCACTCAAGGCAACGGTGAGCTTCTTTAACTCCGCGTCTTCAGATTCTCACTGGAAGGAGACCGGGTAGACCGGAGGGATGGCGGAGGAGGAGGAGGGAGGGATGGAGAGATGGAGGGGGAGAGCGACGGAGCGATGGATGCCGCAGAGAGAAAACAAGCCGTCCTGAACGTGGCGTTTCGGTATCTGGACACGTACAGAGAGCTGCTGCAGGAGGAAGGAGAGAGGAGCAACAACTTCCCCAAGGTAACACAGCCTCGCCAAAATTCACCACACAACACCGAAAATCTACACAGGGCTACAGAAAAAGCTGCAACTGCTGTGGTTGTTGTGTTTCGCAGGAGCTGTACCTGTGTGCAGTGCAGGAGCTGACCCGATATCCCGAACTGGTCGAAGACGTCCTCAAACTGCAGAGATGGACCGAGATCCTACACTGCCCGTAAGAAACTCACACACACACACATTCCAAATGAGGTCAGAGGCCTTTTGTCATTGTATTCTGAGCGTGTGTGTATTGGTGTGTGTGTGTGTGTGTGTGCAGCTCTGATGAGGAGAAAGAGAGCAGGAAGAAGCAGGTCCGGCCTCTGTTCAGACACTTCAGACGCATCGACGCCTGCCTGCAGCCCCGCGAGGCGTTCAGGGGCTCTGACGAAAGTAAGAAATACAACACACACACACACACACACACACACACACACACACACACACGCTCAGTCTTGTATTTCTATCCTTGTGGGGACCGTCCATTGACTCCCATTCATGTCTAGCCCCTAACCCTGACCCTTACCCTAACCCTAACCCACACCACAACAAAGCCTAACCCTAAAGAAATGTTTTTGCACTTTTACTTTTTTCAGTAACAACAACATGGTCAAGAAAACACTGTTTCTCCTACTTAGGACCGGAAAAAGGTCCCACAAGGCACGTCGTTTCACGTTTTGCTATCCTTGTGGGGACATTTGGCCCCAACAAGGATAGAAATACAAGAACACACACACACACACACACACACACACACACACACACGCTCACACACACACACACACACACACACACACACACACACACACACACACACACACACACACACACACATTTTAACTCCTGTAGGGAGACAGTGTTAGTGATGTGTAATGATAGAAAAAAACTCTTCTGGAGAGAAGAAGAAGAAGAAAGCAGAGAGGCTGAATGCATTAAAGCTCACCTCTTGTGTGTGTAGTCTTCTGCAGGGTGTACACTCCGGACCACTCGTACGTCACCATCAGGAGTCGCCTGTCCTGCCGGGTCGGGGAGATTCTGGCTCTGGTCCGGGAGAAGCTGCAGTACAGCGAGGACCAGCCGGTTCTGCCGGGGAACCTCATCCTGGTGGCCGTCACGTCCGCCGGAGGTCAGGGCACACAGCAAACACAACCGCAACACACACAAGAGCCACACTGACACCGTGTGTGTGTGTGTGTTTGTGTGTTCAGAGAAAGCCGTGTTCCGGCCCAGCGACGAGGCCGTCTTCACCACGCTGGGAGTCAACACACACCTGTTCGCCTGCGAGCCGTCCGAGCTGGAATCTCTGGTGAGGAGCGAGAAACTGGACCGACACACAGCAGCTGGCTTCGCTGTGACTGAGGCCGCAGCAGCGCCCCCTGCTGGTGTGGGGGCTTACAGTCCGTTTCTGACCCGATCCGGGTTCTTTCAGCTTCCCCTGCCGGAGGAGATCCACTGGACGCCGGGCGACAGCAAACTCCACGACATGTCGGCCGAGGAGGTCGCCAACCAGCTGGTGGTGTTCGACTGGGAACTCTTCAGCTGCGTGCACGAGGTTGGTGGTTACTTAATGTGCACGTGTGTGATACGCATCTCCCGATGGATCATTTTGTCTTCACCGGAGTTGTTGCTAAGCGCCCTCTGTCTTCCTCACAGGTGGAGTTCGTGTGCTACGTGTTTCACGGCGAGCAGTCCCGCTGGCGCCCCCTCAACCTGGAGCTGGTGCTGCAGCGCTGCAGCGAGGTGCAGCACTGGGTCGCCACGGAGATCCTGCAGTGTCAGTCGCTGCCGAAGAGGATCCAGCTGCTGCGCAAGTTCATCAAGATCGCCGCGCTGTGAGTGTTTCCCGCACGCCGCCAGCCTGAGCCTCCGGTTCGGAGCTGACCGGCGTCTGTGTGTGTTTCAGCTGCAAGCAGCAGCAGGACCTGCTCTCCTTCCTCGCCGTGGTCCTGGGTCTGGACAACCCGGCCGTCAGCAGGCTGCGACTCACCTGGGAGGTACAGCAGTCCGTCTTTTTTCCTCTGGATCAATGAGACATTAGTTAAACTGGAGTCGGAATCGTCAAACTTTAATTCCAGACAGTTATTTCTATTTGTGTCAGTTTCATTCATATGAACCGTCATTAGTTCCTGTCAGAAGAATGATTAGAGGAACAATATCTGCTGACTCATCTCTGTTGTCATGGTGACGCTGTTGTGCTGCCTTCAGGGTCTGCCTGGAAAGTTCCGGAAACAGTTCCAGCAGTTTGAGAGCGTCGCAGTGAGTATCACCTTTTTCCACTCCTCCTCCCCCCGACTGACTCCCACCAGCCAACACCTCCCACCCAGACTGACCACCACCGCCTCAACGGTCACCTCCTGCTGTTCCTCCTCCTCCTCCGACTGACACCACCGTCTGACACCTCCTCTTCTTCCCCCAACTGATACCCTCCAATTGACACCTCCTCCCCCGACTGACGCCCCCACCTTCTGACACCTCCTCCTCCTCCTCCTTCTCCCCTAAAGGCTTTTGTGTGCTTCTCCGTCGCAGCGACGTCGTTCATACGCCTCCAACCCTGCGCCGTCACTGAACATATCTTGCTTCTGCGTCAAGGGAACGCCCTCCTCTGCAATTTCACCACCAAGCCGCTAGGGGGGCGTGGCGGTGTCTTTGTTTCGCAATCGGCAGTCACAACAACAATGCGGCTTCTGTAGCTCCGGCTTTACCTAGACATAGATCTATAGACATAGATATCTAGACACGCGTGCACTTCTTACCGAACATATATCTGCATATATGACATATCTGGCGACACCGGGCTGTCACGGAGGAGAGGCGTGAGCGGACCATGATGGACGATTTGGACGATTTAAGCCGTTTTAGGAGCGGTGCCATTACCCATGCCCCGTCTGCTAGCCGTATACGGATGTCCGCCGCTCGATTTTGGATCTAAATTTCTCCAGAAGCACTGTTCAGATGAGAAAAGCATTCGGGGTGAGTATACTGTTTTACTTCATTCTATAAACAACGCGAAAGGGGATTTTTGGGAGGTGCGCGTCAAGCCCTAGCGTAGCCGCGGTGTAGGAACGACGTCGCTGCGACGGAGAAGCATACAAAGGCCTTAACAACCGCTCACTCCACTGACACCTCTTCCTCTTTGCCCGACTTCCTTTTTCTTCTACCTCCCCAAACCTCCTTCTCTTCCTCTTCCCTCACTAACACCTCCTCCTCCTCCTCCTCCCTGGTGACGCCCCCTCTCCTTCTCCTGCAGGACCCGTCCAGGAACCATAAGTCCTACAGAGACCTGATCACCAGCCTCAGACCTCCACTGATCCCCTTCACTCCTCTGCTGCTCAAAGGTGAGCTCCTTCCTCCTCCTCACTGCAGTAACCTGTGCATCCATGTTCTCTTCCCCTCTCTGTCCACATGGGGGTGCTGCAGCATCATGAAAATCAACATGCGCTTCTCTGTAGGAAGGCCTCGCTCCTCCCTGCGCCTCCTCTTTGCTGCAGTGATGAATGATCGAATCTGTTGTTAACTGTCTGCCTGGTGTTTTGATCTTTGCTTGTTTTTCCTGACAGATCTGACCTTTCTTCACGAGAGTTGTAAAACGTTTCACGGGGAACTCGTGAACTTTGAGAAGATGGTGAGTCGTTTTCAGTCTCAGGTTAAACTTAACAGGAGACGAGCTGCAAACCTTTATTTCAACGTTCTGATCGTGTTTTTTCTGCAGCATAAAGTCGCTGAGATGGTGAGAACCATCAGACGGTACAGGAGCACACAGCTAGGTAACACACACACACACACACACACACACACACACACACTGTGGAAAAACATCATGTTCTCATTGAACAAGTAACATCAGTGTGTTTGTCTCCTCCTGCTGGTGACTGTGTGTTACTGCAGCCCTTTAACTGCATCCCTGTTTGTTTGTTTTTGTTTGTTGTAGCCATGGATACGGAGACGTCCCCCTCTCACCTGCAGACGAAGGCGTACGTGCGTCAGCTTCAGGTCATCGACAACCAGAACCTGCTGTTCGACATGTCCTGCAAGCTGGAGCCCAGAGACACGTAGAGGAGGAAGAGGAGGAGGAGAAGGAGGATGAAGAAGAGGAGGAGGAAGAAGAAGAGAGGCCAGGAGAGCAGAGATTGGCTTGTGGGAAATCTTTTCACCTGTTTGAGACGACCTGTCGAAGGCTGAATTTTGTCACGTCGAATATCAAATCTATCAGACACATCAAGGACACTGGAAAAACCAAACATCGAACAGACCGAACGCATCAAGCACATCAGACAAACCCAACACATCCAACATCGAGCACATCCGGCGGACGTCTCCATCAGCTCCTCAGAGCTGGATCTGTCAGCAGCCCGACGCCGTCTGATCTGAGGCCGATAACCCGTTTACGACTTTTTCACTTAGAGGAAACGTGGGAATGAATGAGGACGGACGCTGGATTCTGACGGGTGTCAAATGACACAGCTGTAAATATTAACTCGAGGACGAATTCGCAGAGAGTCGCAGAGCACGACGGAGCTTCATCTCTGGAGCAAGCTTTTCTATTTTTCCATCACAGTAAAAACCAGTTTTAAAGGACACGTTGCGATGGACCGGTCCGCACCGACTGTGGGTGATGGTGCGTTCGAGGGCGAGTGGATGAGTGTAGATGCTGGTTTTCTACCAAACGACGCTTCAGTGTTCTCGTCGAACATTAAACTTCGCATAAGTATTTCACGATCTAATAGACTTTTTGCACGTTGCTCGCTCTAAAGGACCCGGCTGCCGTTCTTCGTCAGTCCCATAGATATGGCTCTATCAGACACACTCCCCCCTTCTGGACCCAGAAGGCCTTTATCAGTCCCAGGCCCTCTTTGGTTAGCTGCACAGCTAAAGTATTTGTGACTGGTTACCATGGTGACAGTAATAAACACCAGGTCAGTCACTATTTTGTTAGTTTTAGGACGATACAGTACTTTTATTTCTAACAAAAACATAATCACAACATGTTGGATCTCTGTGCAACTTTAAAAAAAAATGTTTACAATTTGGTCTCGACTCTCCTGGGTGAAAATTCTGCCCCCCCCTGACACAGACTCTCTCCTCCTCCAGACTTCCTCTCTTGCTTCCCTACATTGCTGCTGTGTTCATTCCCACCACCACTAGAGGGAGACATCCGCTCTGCAGTCGGAGGAGGGGGTCTGTGTTTCCTCATATCGATGGGACTGATATCGACACGCGGATCGTCACTCGGCGGCGGGCCTTTAGGAAAAGCGGCAAAAAAAAAAAAAAAAAAAAAAAAAGTGACGATTGGCTGATTGAACTGACAATCACACGACAGCCAATCAGCTGTGTTTACAGGATGACATCATCACACGGGTGAACTCCAACGAGTCGACTGGAAACTTTATTCTTCTGTTCTTTTCTCTGCGTGTGGATCTAACTGCTGTCACATCCCAACGACCAATCGGCTTCGAGGAGGGACCCCACCGACCGACCGCGCCGCCGTCCCATTGGCCGGCTCGGCGTGGGGGCGGGTGGAGGCCTGAGGCAATAATGGGAGGGAGAAAGCCGATTGGTCGGCGAAGCACTTTTGCCAAACCTCAGGGCTCAGAGACACGGAGAGGTTTAGTTTACTCTTTTTTGTGGATTTACTCGTGTTTTGATTGGTCGGGTCTGTGTTTGTACCGCCAATCACCAAGCGGCCATATTTACCATATTTATAGAAATCTATGCGGTGTTTGTTTTTCTGCTGTGATCGCTGCCTGAGTCCAGATCGAAGACCAGATCTGGTTCAGGAATAAGTCCAGGTCTAACACCAGGTCCGGATCCAGAACTGGGTCCAGGTCTCGGTCCAGGTCCAGGTGTCTGCACTGAATCATGGTTTTACTCTGTGTTTTGGGGTTGAGGAGTTGAGCCGCTGATGCCAGAAAACCACTAAAAACTCACTTCTGTCTGTTTTTAAAGGACCGGTCAGAGTAGATACGACCTGAACCGGTTTCAGGTTTCATGCGAACACATTGTGAAAACCCATCGGGAAGATTTGAGTCGCCCCCTGGTGGCTGATCACAGGTTTCAAACTCCTTGATTATCAGTTAAATGTAAAAATGTAAAAATCAGGAGGAAGGCATTCCACTGCTTGTTTATAACTGGTGAAAAAAGAGTTTATTTATTTAAATGTTTTATTTTTGTTGAGATTTTGCAGTTTTATTTCAGGCTCATGACCTCTGCAGGCTTCCGTAGACAAACACCTGATTCACAAACAAGTGAAAGTGATCAAAATATCAGCAAAACTCTGATTCTAACTCAAACTTCATGTGTTTAATCAGATTATCTGAATATCTACAGTGAAAGTTTTGGGGGTAAAGGACAATTTACTGGTGAACTGTAAATTGGCGGCAGGTGTGAAGGAGGCTTTTGGTGGTTTTGTTTCGGCTCTTTGGCTCAGCTTCAGTTTTTGTACAAAGTTTGTGAAACTGAAAAGTTCTCTGAGCTCAGCTCCGGTGGTCTGACGGTTTTCAGCTGCTTCCACGGCATTCAGTCGCAGCTCAGGTCCGTCCAGTCCTCACACACACAGCTGGAGCCATTCACATTAACGGGTCGTCACACCTTCCTTTGAATTTGAGTTTGAACAGATTGAAGATTTGTTTTCTCTTGGCTCTTGAAATCTGAGTTTCATGATTTGGACGGACACTTCATTTCCATCTTGTCCATTTTGGCAAGGCCTTCTTCAGTTCAGAGTCCGACTCCGATAGAAGGAAAAAGGTTGAACGTCTCAAACCTTCAGAGTGGGACATGTTGGTTCTGGAGGATTCTGGCTCTGAACTGGGAGGTCCGGTCCAGGCGGAGATGATCGCGGCTCTGCTGGGTACCAGGAATTCTTCAGACCACCAGGAGACGGACTCTGGATCCGTCAGGACCGTGTGGCGTCAGACTGATCCCCTGACCGGATTCTGGCCTGAGCATCGGGTTCTGGTCCTGATGGATCCACAGTTCTGGGCCCACTGTGTGTAAATAGTGCAATTGTGTACATAAATAAATACTAACGGAGACTCTATTTTATGTACAAGTACTGGGAGTGCAGGAGGAACCTCTGGTCGGTGGTTTCTATGTGTGTGGGAGGCGGAGAAGGAGGCGATGGAGGAATTGTACAGTTGAATCTCTTCAGTTTGGTGTTTGTATTTTCGTTTGGAAGCTCAAACTAGTTTGCTTTTTGTTTATTTTGTACAGATGTGGTTGTTTCCTAATTTTCTGTAAGCTGACGATCTGACTGGAGCAGAGGTCTGGAGGGGGCGGGGCCTCCTGAGGTGGTGCCAGATTACAAGTGGCAGAAACACAGGAGGGAAAAAAAGAATACAAATAATAAAAGTGTCTTATTGAGTTGAATCTGACAAATTCCAACTGTGACACGAAATTCAAATTTTTACCAGGTTAAAAAATTCAACAGAAAATCTGAGATTATGTCAAAAAATGAATTGGAGCTTTGTTAAAAATTCAAAAAGTTGAGAGCTTTCTGAAAGTCCTGAAAGTTTTCTTTGTTTTTAAATTGTCGAAACAGTTTCATGCTGATTTCTTTAAATCCAAAACTTAATTCTGTGTTTCTGCTTCATATCCATCCCGAAAGTGTGTGTGTGTGTGCGTGTGCGTGTGCATGTGCGTGTGTGTCTGCAGGCCTCTGCTCCATCCGATTGCACAAACCCAACACTAATAAACCTCTGAACAACATCTACACAACTGTGTGTGTGTGTGATTGAAACACAGTAACAATGTAACTTTATCTCGCTGTACTGAAGTCATTATTTTGCGACACAACGCTGGAGTGCAACAATGTATCGTTTGAAGCAACAGAAAAATGTAGCTATAAAATAACACAATAACAGTATACTCCACTGGAGAAGTTATTAGTGCAGATTTATGTTGTTTTTGTAAACCCGTGCAGGTTTGTGCAGGTTTTGTGTAAACTGGTGCAGGTTTGTGTAGTTTTGTGTAAACTGGTGCAGGTTTATGCAGGTTGTTTTGTTAACTGGTGTGGGTTTGTGTGGTTATTGTGTAAATTAAAACAGCTTTGTGTATTTTCAGGCTCTGCTCCAGCAGCCGTCTCACAGTTGGGGATCAGCAGCTCTACACCTGTTGATGTGTGAGATTGTGCGATTGGGGGTGTGTTTCCAGTGACTTTGGCTGATAGGGTCCTGGTATCTCCCCCAAGGACTGAGGTGTGGGGCGGCGCCCCCCCTCCTCCCGTGGGAGCACTGTTTCCATCCCTCATACGGAGAAGGTTTATATTTAGGGTCAATCTCGGGGAGGGTGGAAGTCTCAGCTGCAGCTTTTGGTGGGGTTTCATATCTTAAATTAACAGCTGCTCCGATATAAGTATATCACACCAGTTCCTCTGACAGTGATGGAAAACACAGCAGGCCCCTAAACACACCGCAGACCTGCTGCTCTCAGGGATCCAGTCATAGCAGAACCACCGGTGACCTCGGGTCAGCAGGTCCACCATCGCGATGCCATCAGCCCAACACACACCTGCAGCCCAGAGCGAGAACCTGGAACCACAACACGAGCATGTTCTCCACCATGAGAGGAGCAGACAGGAGAGGCCTCTGCAGCAGAGCTCAGTGCTGCATTTGATACGATAAACTTCACTTACTACACTGAACTTTCTCCACCTCCTTTATGTTCCTTCAGATCAGACTAAAGTTAAACATGGAGTTCCACAGGATTCTGTCTTAGGACTTTTCACATTGTGCATGCTTCCTGTAGGGAACATTACGAGGAAACACGCCATTCACATCCATTGTTTTGCGGATGATACACACTTTTGTTTATCTATGGAACCAGATGATACTGATGAAATTATCAGTGTCCAACAACTGTTTGAGGAGTCTTCATTTGTTTCAAAATGCAGCAGTGAGAGAACTGACAGAGATCACATCACCCCAGTATTGGCTTCTCTTCACCGTTCACAAAATCTTTCTAAAAATCCATCTCCTCCGAACAACCAGACTCCATCATATCTTGAAGAGCTGTTAGTTCTACATTACCCAGCAGGACACTTGGTTCCCAGAGTGCTGCTTATTGGCTGTTCCTATGTTTCCCATCAGTAGAAAAGGAGGCAGAGCTTTCAGCTATCAGGCTCCTGTCATGTCTCAGTTATGGAGGCCAACACGGTCTCTGCTTCCAATGTTAGGATGAAGACCTTTCTATTGAGTAAAGCTTACAGTTGAAGCTGAGTTAGGACACCTGGTGCTTTACTGCACTGAGCTGCATGTGGAAAACATTATGCGAACTCTCTCTCTCTCTCTCTCTCTCTCTCTCTCTCTCTCTCTCTCTCTCTCTCTCTCTCTCTCTCTCTCTCTCACACACACACACACACACACAAAGTCTGCACAATCCATGTCTGGTTCTGCAGCAATCTGCAGCTCTGACACTGGTTCTGCACAAAACCTGCACCCTCCATGTCTGGTTCTGGAGAAAGTCTGAAACTCTGAGTGCGGTTCTGCACAAAATCTGCACACTCCATGTCTGGTTCTGCAGGAAGTCTGCAGTTCTGAGTCTGGTTCTGCAGAAAATCTCCACCATTCATGTCTGGCTCTGCAGAAAGTCTCCACCACTGGGTCTGGTTCTGCAGGAGGTTTGCAGTTCTGAGTTTGCATGGTTCTGCAAAAATCTGCAGATCTGAGTTTGGTTCTGCAGAATGTAAGCACTTCTGAGTCTGGTTCTGCAGCAATCTGCAGCTCTGAGTCTGGTTCTGCACAAAAATGCACCCTCCATGTCTGGTTCTGCAGGACGTCTGCAGCTCAGACTCTGGTTCCCCCCACTGGCTCTGCAGGTTTCCTTTCCATCGCTGCCTTTACCTCTTCATGTATATTTGCCGGGTTTTACTCTGTGAAAGTGTCTTTAGATGGCTGTGTTGATTTGGCACAATAGAAATAGAACAGAATTTGAAATGAATTGAAGGAATGATAAAATGAATTCTGATTCAATAGATGATGACTGAGTGAATTCTATTAATGCTTACTCAGTGAGGGATGACTCGGTGAAACAGCAGGAGATGTGTGCAGCAGTCACTGAGTTCAGTCTAAGTTTAACCTGCTGACACGTTTGTAACAGAAGCGTAATCATGTTATCACACACTGTCCCTTCAGCCATATGGATCTGCATTTCATCCAACACACAGCTGACTGTCTCCATGGCAACAGAGAGCAGGGGCTCATGGGTAGTGTAGTATTCAGAGACATGGGCACCGTGGTGGCCTGGGGATCAGAGCAGTGGACTTGGCACCTTGAGTTCACAGGTTTGAATCCCACAGGTGATTTGTCACCATTGTAGGTCCCTAACCATGACCTTTGACCCCCGTCAGGTCACCAGGGCACATCCCCAGCCTAGAAATAGGATTGGTCAGTGTGGAAACAGTTAGTTTTGTTTAGTTTTGACATGTGATGTCTCAGAGACCTGCTCGCATCTTCACAGTCTTCCCAGGGTGTTCAGGGACAATGGTTTTATAAAGTGTTCACAGACAGTGGTTTTCACAAGTGTGCAGAGGTGATGGTTTTTTTTTTTTAATTGTTTGCAAACAAGTGTTCACTGATGATAGATTCATAAAGTGTCCATAGACGATGGATGGTATTGAAAGGTCTGCTCTGACAGTGGCTTTCTTGCAGTGCTCACAGACATTGGTTTTTTAAAGTATTCTTAGACGATGGTTTACAGAAGTGTTCACAGACAATGAGACTGTCAGGTGTTTGAACTAAATGCAGATTGTATATATTAAGACTCTGTTTTTTTACATTCTAAATGTCGTCTCAGGTTTAAGTCTTTTGTCTTTCCACTGAGATAAGCTTCACTGTCCAAGGACACTTCTTCAGGAACGTGGTCTAAAACTAACTTGGCTCCTCAGATCTGTCAGCAACCGACAGATTCGGACAGACACACACACACACACACACACACACACACACACACACACACACACACACACACACACACACACACACACACACACACACACACACACACACGTGCACAGGGATCCTCCCCCTCAGTTCAGCCTTTAAATAGAGCTCCTCTCTGGCTGTTCGGCCTCGGTGATCGCTTCCCAGCCGCCGGCACATCAACTTCACACGTTCTCCTCCGAACCAAGGTAGATATCGCTCTCTTTCTCGCTCTCTCACACACACTCACACTCATACACACAAACAGACACACACACTGAAATCAGACAACAGAGTGTGTCAGAGGTTTCTTACTGACTTCACACCAGTCAGTTTTGAGCTACACGCTGTGTGCATTAATGTTGCTTCTTTCTTCTGTTCTTATAATTTCAACTTTTAAAACCGACTTTCTAATAAACACGTCAAACAAAAAGTAACAAACCAAGCATAACCTAACTGCTGCAAATAACATATATTCTTATCTTTAATTTCACAAACCGGAAACTTTCAGTAAACTTAAAATCTACTTGTAGCTTTCTTGGAGAAATAAATAAATCAAACTAATGAAAACAGTTTCGGAAAATGAACACAGTGAGAAACATCCGAAATCTAAAACTGATTATTTAATGTGATCGTCTGAAATGTGGTTTGAAGTTGGCCTCAAAGGTCTGAACTAAACATCCTAAACTGTTAATTAGCTGAATAAATTGACGGTGGTCTGACAGAGTAACAGCTCCTTAACTGTTTAAGAATGTTGACGTTAACTAGCCTGATGATGCTACATCTCCTTCGCTCTGCCTCCTGCACCTCCTCATTTTAGACACAAATCAGTTTCTAACCTGCCTCAGAGTCACTGAGGAGCTTCTTTTTGGTGTTAGTGAAGCCGATCCCGGTGCAGTGTCTCCAGTCTTTTCCAGTTTGGGGGTATCTTTGGGGGCGTTAGCAGTGCAGAGCATGGCGGATCGGCCATGTGTGAGCCGACAGCTGTCAGCTGTAAAATTAGCCTCCGAGCAGCCGGAGCTTTGTGTCCTGCGAGCAGCTGTCCAAGTACAGTTGGAGAAGTTCCTCCGAGCAGCAGAAACCGGAGACCAGATCCAGAATTTTCGGCCATGGGGCACGTCTTCAACAGCCAATCAGAGGCCACAACAGGCCACATGGTGCAGGAGACGGAGAAAGACGGTACCTTTGTTTAACTCTTTATTGTTTGTTTGTTTTGCGCCGCAGCCTCTTCGTAAGACATGGAGCGTACTTTCGTAGCCGTGAAGCCCGATGGCGTGCAGCGTGGTCTCAGTGGCGAGATCATCAGGCGATTCGAGCAGAGAGGCTTCAAACTGGTTGCTGCCAAGTTCATCCAGGTAACCATGACGACCGATGACCACGCCTTCACCGCAGAGAGAAAGAACCAGTCGAACTCAGCTCCGCCCACAATTTGGCTGTACTTCCTGCCGCTAGCAGGGGCGGGGCCTACAGCTGATCGGGGGGGAATTTAATGCTGTGAAGTGGCCAATGAACCGGTGTGGGCGGAGCCAGCAGATCCCCTGATGGTTTCCTTTTTCAGCAATGTTGCTCGATTAAAAGAATTATTGGGAGATTTGTAATCAGATCAATTATTCATTGCCAAGTGATCAAGGGTTCTTAGTGTCCGATAGAAGAATCAGAATCTTTCAGCAGAAGCTGATTTTGGTAGATGAATGAATCGGTCTTCATGTGTTTCAGGCCTCTGAGGACCAAATGAAGAAGCACTACCAGGACCTGAAGGACATGCCCTTCTACGCTGGTCTCTGCAAATACATGTCCTCTGGGCCCATCTTCGCCATGGTAACGCACCCGTCCCTCTCTGTCTCTCAATATGAGTTCAATACTGACATGTTTTCCCTGGTTTCTGATCAGCTTTAATTCGTTCACACTGGTTTACAACTTTGACAATAAGTTGATTTGTTTTAGACTCATTTGCTTTCAAGACTATCCTGGATTAAATCTTTAATCTTATTTAGACAGTAGTGTCAGATTCCTGAAGACTACTTTAGAACTGGTTGTCTGCCTGTTTTCTAGCTGTTTCTGGATGAGAATCAAACTGGATTTTAGTTTGGACTAGATTCTAGACTTAGAACTGGTTGTGAACCTGGTTTCTGGCTGGTTTCTCACTGTGTGATCTTGAGACCCCAGACGGCTCAGATGGTCTGTTGCAGGACTGTTTTCTACTTGTTGCTGGTTGGACAGTTGGATGTGTTCCTGGATGAAAGACTGCATCATGTTGGATGACACGGCCTCTGATTGGAGCGTTCAGCTAACAGTGGGCACTGTGTTTCAGGTTTGGGAAGGTCAGAACGTCGTGAAGCTGGTCAGGACGATGCTGGGTGAGACCGACCCCGCTGCATCCCAGCCCGGCAGCATCCGTGGAGACCTGTGCATCAACATCGGCAGGTGAGCTGACCGTGAAGGACAAGCTAGCACCAGCTAACAGCTCTGTTCTGCACCTCATACCTAATGAACAGCAGCGATCAGCTCAGTGCAGCGCTGTCGCCTCTTGGTACTTTGTCACCCATTAACTGGAATCCTCCTTGGTATGCCCCGCCCCCCTCAGGAACATCATCCACGGCAGCGACACCCTGGAGAACGCCAAGACCGAGGTCGACCTGTGGTTCAAGGCCGAGGAGTTCGTTAACTGGACCCCCGTCTTCCAGCCCTTCCTGTACGAGTAAAGCAACCAATCAGAACACCACATCCAGCTGGAGCCCCACCCACTCCCCCCCCACAACCCTCGGTTCCGCCCCTGCAGTCGAACCTCTGACTTCGTCTTCATCAATAAACCCACAACATGTCGCACTGATCAATAAAGTGTTGTCATGGTAACCTCATGCTGTTGCTGTCAGTTCCTCACACTGTTTGCAGCCGGATCATTAGCAGCATGGCAGAAATGCTATTCAACAGTCTGCCCATCAGTTTTTACTTCGTTCTGTCAGTGAAGGTCAGAGTTCATTCAGATGATTATGACAGAGATCCTCCTGACAGATCACTTCCACATTCCTTCACATTGTGCGTGTTTCCTGAAGAGAATATCATTAGGAAACACTTCACATCCATCGTTATGCAGATGATACACAAATCTATTTATCTATGAAACCGGATAATTCTGATCAGTTTGTCAAGATACAAACTTCTCTTAAAGACATAAAAACCTGGATAAGTTGTAATTTGCTGCTTCTGAGCTCAGATAAAATAGAAAACATAATATTTGACCCAAAACATCAGAGAGAGAAACACCGGGTCGTGTTACTTCAACCTCCAGTAACACTGTGAGGAACCTGGGAGTTACGGTACTTTGAACCAGGACGCACAGGACGCACCAGGAAGCAGGTTTACTAACGGCTGTTGTCATGGACGAGGGACCACAGAAAACAACCTGTCATAACATTCTGACAGTTTTAGACGCTTGTCCTGATCGTGACTGCTGCTACGAGCTACATCAGCTTTCCAATAGAAAGCAGTAAGAAATGAAACACTAATCAATACCACACTAGTACTTCCTTCCAACTAAATATGCAAAATTGTTTTTCAAGTTAAATTATCAAGTTTCTGAGACATGATCATGTCCATATTCTCCTCTTTCTCCTTTTTTTAGTGGGTTTCTCTCCAAACACATAAATACCACAAAGTCGAGGGCTCCTTTCATATTTCTCTGGTTCCTTGCTGAGTGGATATAGTACACTTATTTCATTTTATTCTTGAGAAATCACGTTGGCACATAGATTTATTGGTGTTGAACATGTTGAGAGTAATGAGATAAAAAAAAAGAAGTTAAATAAAAGAAATCTCGGTTGATATAATAGAATACAGAATTATTCCAGGAAGGAAATAATAATGTAGAATGTAAAATCACACATTCTGTAAATATGGAAGGCGTGGCAGTGAAATGAAGAGTATTGATGCAGAAGACTTTGACGTCCACAGGAAGGAGGGACCTCCGGTGACTGTCCTTGTTGGAGGACTCTGTTTGTGACGGTAGTTCTGCTGTGGACCAGGACGTCCTGGAGGCCTGACAGGCTCTGATCGGGTCGGTCCTCAGGCTGGACCTTCTGGACAGAGAGGAACAGGACTCTCACAGAGCTGCTGGGTGGACATGTGGCTCAGCAGAGCGGTGATGATGGGCCAGACGGCTCTGGGTGGAGTTTGCATATTCTCCACGTGTGTCTCCTCCCATGGTCTAAAGTCAGGTGTTAAGTTAGTGACTGTAAGTCCTGTAGGTCACGTAACTGGGTCATTTAGCTGGATCTCATGTATGCAAGCTGCTTTTAGACCATCTCAGCTGATCCCCACCTGAAACGCCGCCTGACCCTGGGCCTGGTCCAGAGGTTCCAGCAGGCGAACACATCAGGCTCAGGCCCAGAACCAGGACCAGGTCCTGTTACAGCCCCCGCCCCCCTCCGGGGGACAGAAACAGACCTGAACCACGTCCAGCTCACTTCTGACGTTTATGACGGCTCAGCTGATCTCACAGCTTTTTAACGCTGAGAGCCAAACTGTCAGTAAAGTCGGCGTCTGTCAACATCCAGGTTCACACGTTGTCCCGGATCAAGAAATACAAATTTAGATTTACAGAATATGTTGTGACTGATGACAGAAATCTAAAATCTGAATTCATTCTCTGATCTACTGGTCTAATTAGACAGATTCACTCATTAAAATCAGCTGAAGTTACGCCACTTAGTGGCAGAATTTTTTTTTTAAATGAACACATTAAAATAAGGTTTAAAATTTTACATGAAATAGATTCAAAGAACCTTTTTTTTCGAATATTTTATTGCATAAAACTGTGAAGTGAGTAGATTTCTTTAACATTTAAACGTCTTTACAATCATGCTGCCAGAAAATTGCACGTCGCAGTAAGTGCTTCGTTAGGATCGAACCAGGTTCATGTCCCCCGACGGCCAAAAACACATGCAGTAAATCCATCAAAGCTCCAAACGTCCCCCCCCCCCCGAACACCTTTTTCTGTCCGTTCGACACGTAAAAACCACAAACAGACACACGACACAAACCAACAGGAAGCTGCTTCCACTTCCCCTGAGTACAAAACACAAACACTGCTTCACAGTTTGTCCAAATCCTCCATAGAAACGCTTTTCAGATCTGTTTATCGTCCACAGACGGCACCACGATACAAAGAGTCACATATAAAAAGACGACAAACAACAACAAACCTTTTTAAAAACAGCATCACGAGTTTAAAACTGACAACATCCACATTTCAGATAAAAAAGTTCATGTGTTTTTTTTTCTTTGTTAATAAACTGAAATGTGATTTTATGCTTTAAAATTTTTTTTTTTTTTGCTTCATTCTTTGTTTTTTTAGTCGTTTCTCGACTTTACCCGAAAGAGTCTGTGACATTCGGATGTGCCGCCGCTCTCATAAATAAAACATGTGAGTAAAACGTCCGTCTGATAAAACTGTCTGCTTTAAATAAACACTTTTGAATAAATTCTGTAGAATCTGCCTCGGGTGTGTTTCAGATTTCGGGCCCTCGGAGAGGTTTGTGAGGGACGGTTCACACAGAATGTGACGGCGCCCCCTGCTGTCAGCATCATCCACACACACACACACACACACACACACACACACACACACACACACACACACACACACACACACACACACACACTGCATGAGCCGGGCGTGGTTTCCATCCCGGCCTGCAGGGGGCGCTTTCACTGCGGCTCAGGTAGATCAGTCTGGATCTGGCTGGTGAGGCGTTCACTGACGTTCGGAGCCGCTCAGCGCTGCGCTCTGGTTCCTCAGAGTCGACACGTCGGTCACGGCGCCGCTCGCCGGCGCGACATGAAGACCTGCGACGAAACAACATGGCGTCATTCTTTACTGTTTGCTTTTGTTGATTATTTGTGCAGTTTTGTTGTTTGTTTGCTCACCTGTCCCCTCCTCGCTGTGCGGGCTGCTGTCCGGGTCCACAGACGCCGGCTGGGCGGCCATGTTGGGAGCAGGGGGTGATGGGTAATCGGGCAGAGTCTCGTTCTCGTCTCCCGACAGGCTCCGTGGGACGCCGGTTACCACGGCGCCGGACAGACTGACCGGTCGCTTAGCAACGGGCAGCTTCCTCTCTGATGGGACAACAACAGTCGAAGATCACGATTCACATCAGCCAATCAGACGCCCCGATGGGCGATGATGTCATCTTAAAGGGACACACTGACTTTTCTTCTGTCCTTTGTACTGCTGGGACTTTTTCCTCTGTTTGGCTGCTGCTGAGTGGACGTCTCTGCAACCTGAAACACACACACACACACCTCTCAGCGTGTTTACAGCTGTGTGTGTGTGTGTGTGTGTGTGTGTGTGTGTGTGTGTGTACCTGTGTTGACTGCTGGCGGCTGCAGCTGGTACCCAGTCAGCTGACACCAGCCCACCGGGTAAAGGTCGGGCGACTCACAGTCCACCCACTGGTCGTACTCGTCCTCCCAGCCGTCGAAGTGTATCCGTAGCAACCGGTGGACGATGCGCGTCACCGTGGCAACGCAGACGAGGCGGGGCTCCATGAGGTCCACCGCCTCCAGTTTCATCCCGGGACGGAAGCCGTGGTCCGGGACGTCCTGAGGACGGAGGAGTCATTAACGCTAGCACGCTACGCTAACTGAACACTGGCAGGCCACATCGCCATCGTGTGTGTGTGTGTGTGTGTGTGTGTGTGTGTGTGTGTGTGTGTGTCACCTTGTTGAAGAGGCCCACTGGAGCAGCTACAGACTGACTCTCCTTCAAATACTCAAACCAGCGGAACGGAAGACTTTTGTAACCTGAGGGGGGAGAAAACTTTTAAACGGTGCGTTCAAAAGCCGCGTTTCAATTCACACAACACGCGCTCACATGACCTGACCTCTGGGGGGCGTCAGCTCGATGTTGTTGATCTCACAGAAGCCGGCGGGGAAGATGGAGGGGGAGGTGGAGTGGTAGCAGAACCAGTCGGAGCCGTCGGCGGCCTCCGACCCGTCGATGCCGATCATCAGATAACCGTCGGCCAGAACCTGAAGGAGAGCAGCGACAGCCGTTAACCGACACCGAGACGCCGCCGCCGCCACTTCCGCCGCCGCCACCCCCTGCACGCTGCAGCGGCATTCTCACCTTCCTCACGGTGGCCACGCAGATGGCCGACAGGTTCAGAGGGTCGATGGCCTCCAGCTTCATCCCGTCTTCAAACCAGCGCCCGCTCTGATCCACCTCCTTCACCTGAGCACAAACACCGAGGTCAAAGGTCAGACCGAAGCTACCCCCGGAGGTCAGACAGAGGCCCTGTTAGGTGACTTTCCTGGAGTTCTCCCACTTCCCTGCTTTCTATTTTCCAGATGGAGATGGTTGAGGGAACTTTCCCACCTACATCTTACTCCTGAACGCACCATCTGAGTACAGAGTCTGGGCGACACTGCCCCCTGTGGCCACAGCCAGAACTGCTGTAGAGAACTCCACATCACAGAGGTCAGAGGTCAGAGGAGCCTCACCTGAGCAAACAGCTGTCCAGGAGCGTCCATGTGACCGCCGTCCATCTTCTTTGACACATCTGAAGACACACACACACACACACACACACACACACACACACACACACACACACACACACACACACAGTGAGCTGACCCTGGTCAGGTGACAGCGTGATGGTGCGGGGGAGAGCGAGGACCCACCGGAGCGTTTGAACCGGTGTCCGATGGAGCGCGACCAGCCGACGCTGTGGATCAGCGGACTGTACATGTGACACCAGAAATCATCCGAGCCGTCGTCACACTCCTCGTACACCAGCCTCAGACGACCGCCAATCACCTGCGAGGACACACACACACACACAACAGAGTGAGACACACATTTACACACCTAAACACACACAGACACACACACACACCTCTTCTACCAGAGCCACTCGGGTCCGACACAGGTGAGTCTTATCCACCACCTCCACCCTCATCTGCTTCTTGAAGGGGAACTGCATGCTCTCCTGCACCTGGGGGGGTCAAAGCATGAGCCTGTGTGTGTGTGTGTGTGTGTGTGTGTGTGTGTGTGTGTGTGTGTGTGTGTGTGTGTGTGTGTGTGTGTGTGTGTGTCGGGATGCACAGGGTGCATTCAGGTGCCATGCTGAGTGTAGGACATCCTGAACATTCACTGACTTTTTAGTCTGCATTGATCCTGGATTTTCTCTAAACTGCTGCACATAGTTAAACAAACACACACTTTAAAAGATCTGTGCGCATGTGTGTGTGTGTGTGTGTGTGTGTGTGTGTACCTTATAGTTGAAGTCTGGGGGCAGAGTTTTGGTGCCAGTCAGCCTTTTGATGAGGAAATTCTTCCAGTTGGTGAACCTGTGCAGGATGGCTGAACACACACATACACAGACACATACACACGGTCACCATGGTAACCTGTCAACGGCTGTCTGTTCCCGGTCCGATGCGAAGTGTCCCTTACTCTGCGGGGGGACCAGGGGTTTCCCACCAGCTGCACACCAGCCCACAGGATGAATGTCGGGGACGCACAGGTTCAGCCAGAAGTCTCTGGTGGGGTCGGAGTCGAAGCCCTCGTACCTCATCAGGGCTTTGAAACCTGCCACACAAACACACCCGTGTCTGGTCTGTCCCAGCCTGTGAGTGTGTGTGTGTGTGTGTGTGTGTGTGTGTGTGTGTGTGTGTGTGTGTGTGTGTGTGTGTGTATACCAGCCAGTTTGATGATCCCAGCGATCCAGTAAACCTTCATAGACAGACCACTGTCAGTGTTCGGGACTTCGACTCTGACGCCTTCGCTGATGTCGCTCCACGACTTCCCCATCGGGACCTACGGACCAAAACCCGTCAAAACTCATTCAGACCTCGCAATGGAAACAAAACACAACACAACGTGGAAAAAATGAGAAATTAGCTTTCCCCCCCCCCCCCAAAGTCAAAGCCATGATTCAGTTCTTTGAGATGCTCCTACTTGGAAAAAAGTCAGTGTATGCATGAATGTGTGTGTTTTCGGTGTACGTTGTGTATCGTCTACCCACGTGTTTGAAGCAGCTGACCGGCGCTCCCGCCACCTCTCCGTCTCCAAGGTAACGGCCCCAGTCGAACACATCCGCGGGAGCTGCAGCCAATCGCAGACAGCGTTACTGAAGAGGCCACTGAAATGAGGCTCCGCCCCCTTTTCAGGGACCAGGTAACCATAACTTTATGGACAGGAAAACCCTCAAACCCTCATACTGACGGACTCACCGCTCCTCCTGATGGAGCCCTGCTGGCCCGACTGGCCGTAGGACACTTTGGTCACCTGAGGCTGCCTCTGCAGCACTTTGGCCTTCTTGGTGGGAGGTTTCCCCTGCAAAGCACCAACGAAGAAGTCAGAGGAGGAAGAGGAGGACGCCTCTTCACCAGCTCCCCCCCGACACACCTGGTGCTACCTACCTGCAGCCGGGCCAGGATGCTGGCCTTCTTGGAGTTGGAGGAGTAACTCCTGGAGCAGGAGACGCTGCAGAAACGCTTCGTCTTGCTGTAGAAGGCGTCACGGACGCCCACCATCCCACACATCTCGCAGGTGGCTGAGAGGACACAGATACAGACGCACCATCACACACGGTGGGCGGCGAGCGGAGGACGCCACGGCGTTCCCGTCAGACTGACCCATGCCGGCCTTCCCGTCAGGGTAGGTGTACAGCTGCCCGTTGGTTTTGACGAGTGTCAGCGAGGAGGAGGAAGAGGAGGAAGAGGAGGGGGTGAGCGCCGTCAGCCCGTCTCCTCCTTCTCCTCCCCCCGACTCGTCGTCCTCGCTGTCCTCGGGGCTGGACCCCCCGCTGCCCCCGCTGGAGTCACTGCTGCAGCTGCTGCGCTCCTCCTCCACACTGTCCATCATCCCGAACGAGTCCCGCCTCTTCCTGGATGGACGCTCAACCTGAGGGTCAAAGGTCAAAGTGTGGAATCATATCTTGAACCCACGTGTGGATCCAGGTCTGAAAACCAATGCTGAACCCGGTCTGAGACCAGAACACGGCCAGGTGTGACACCACTTGTCTCTGTCTTCATTGGCTGGCACGCGATGCGTTCAGGGACCGTCGGACTGCAGCGTGCTGCAGATGACCTCCAGCACTCCGGTGACTTCAGGTCACTCCGGGTCCCGACAGCCGGGTGAAGCCGGCGGTACACCGCCTTCTGCTGCCTGTCACTCAGCTGGAAGCACCGCGGAACCCGGCTGACATTAAAAACACGCTCCAGGGTGCGTAATAACGGAGCAAGAACAATGAAACCTCGTTTAATTATCCCGATAAATACCCGCGATTTACAGCGAATGCAGAGGAACAACAGAAATACAATAACAAAATGCATTTTCTCTTCATTAAAACCCGATCATCAGAATGTTTACGCACCGATTGAAACGTTATATCACAAACTGCAATAGATACTTTATAACAGTGTCCTTTATAATGTGTGTCTTTATAAACAGGCTGTTGAGTGTAAAGTCGCTTGTTTGTCAGTGGAGTACCGTTCAGAGATTTTGGGGACAGCAGACAAAACGAAGACATTTATAGAGTTTTTACCTCATTTATGAGAGATAGAAAGTAAGACATGCATGCCGATGGACAACCTTCATGTGTCCGATACAGGAAAAACTTTGGTTGTTGCTTCAATTAATCGCGTTTTGTGTCAGAGAGCAATTGAAGGTTAAATCCGCGGATTTCCCTTCGGAGTTTGGCTCGGACTCCCTGTCAGCGGGCGCTGTGAAGCCGGCGGACTCACCAGGTCTCTGGGGTTCTCCATCGGGCCGGGCCGGGGAGGGACACCGGGGCTCTGCGAGGCTCGGGAACCCGCGGGAGCCCGCAGGGAGTCCTCAGGAGTCCGCGGGAGGCTCCGTCAGCATCCAGCGGCAGACATCTCTGCTCCGAGCTCCGCGCCACGCCGCGCCGCGATTGGCTGCCGCTTCTGCTTCGCGTGAGATAAAAGAGCTGCAGCGCTTTATTTACCCTGCAGGACACTCGGCGGTCCTGCAGCGACACCTGCTGGACAACTGGTTCTCCTGCAGCACATCAAAGGCCGAACACACGCCAGGTGAACGGAGGAGCCGCTGGCTGCAGCCTGCAGGTGAAGGTGTGTGTGAGTGTGTGTGGACGCCTGCGCGTTTCAAACAAGCTGCAGAAGCTTCACGAGCAAAGCTGAAAACAAACCATCCATCACTCAAGATTAAATTGGAAACACTACTAGGGACTTGAGTACTTATTTCAGTTGTTTTTTATTTTTTTCATAGATACTCGGATGAATAAAAGTTGTCCCACATCCCCAGCAGCCCCCAGAAGTAAAGCACATTTAACCAACTAACTGAAGTTAACTTTATTTATCTGTTGTTTCATCTTTGTACAGCGACCTTGAGTGTCTTAAAAGACACTTGGAAATTTAATGTACTATTATTATTATTATTATTATTATTATTATTATTATTATTATTATTATTATTATTATTATTATTATCCTATAAAATGAGGCTTATGGAGTTTCATATTTAGTTTACATGCACAAACAAAGCCTATATCTTGAGATACCATTATGAAGTTTTAACTACAGTTCAGAGTGATGAACATTTTATTATATTTAACCTTATTTTAACAGTTTTGCTCCTCTTTTTAAGCATTTTTGTTAACAATTTTGAAAATATTAGCTGTTTTAACTACTTTTTTCACGCAGTTTTTATACTTTCCAAAGCCACATTTAATCTTCTTTTAGAAATGCCACAGATTTCTGGTTTTTCAAGTTGTTTTATAATTTTTTTCCCCTTTTTTGTCGTTTTAGCTAATGTTCCCAATTTTACTTGTACATTTCTTTGAATCCCTTCTGAGCCAAGAGTGATTAATCATTTTGAATAGTACTGTGGTGTGCCATGATAATAAAAATACGTTCAGTGTTTATTCATATTTCACGATGTGAAACCTTCCTGGAGCCAGTACTGACTCTGGGGTTGTCTGTCCCTCATGAAGCCAACAATGCGCTCCACACCCTAGTGGATGCAATGATCAACAACCGCACTAACATGAGATATATTTGACAACATTTGAAGCTAATTTCTTCGGTTCTACAGTGTCATCCACCAATGTCGCTGTGTAGCGACGCCAAAACCATATAGCTTATGCAAACTGTGTTAAAAATGTGCAAAGCTGTTTTAAAACTGGTGCAATATCAGTTAAGACATGCAAAACTTTTGAAAAGATGTGCAAACCGGTTATAAAATGTGCAAAATCTCTGTGATGCATGCACACAACCGTGCAACACACGTCACTGCAGCCCATGCGCAACGCCAGTGGAGCACATGTGCAAACCGTGTGAAATGTGTGTAAAAGGTGTGTAAGAGGTGTAACCGCAGAGTGACATGCAGATAATCTGCTGACCTTTACAGATGTTCCTTCCCACGCGCTTCCTGTTTCACGACTCTGGCTGCTCGACAGCGTGTGGGCCTCGGGTGATGGCTCGCTGTAATCCTGAACACCTGCAGAACGAGTGCGAACATGAGTGCCTTCAGGATTAATTGCGGCGTACACGCCGGGACGCCGTCCTGCCGAGACCTGTTTCGAAATCTCTTATATTCAAAGGTCATCATCAGACCCAACCCAGTGTGGCACACCTGAGAGAGGAGAGGTGAGGCTCCGAGGCTCGGAGAGGAGGCCGCAGTCTCGGCTGCAGGAGCCCAAGCATCCAGAGGGGCTGCAGGAAGCAGCAGGAAGCAGGAGGAAGCAGAGAGAAGGAGATGCCCGAAGGAACAAGAAGAAGGAGGAAGGAGTGAGGAGATACAAGAAGAGACAGGAAGTAAGAGGAAGAAGAAGCAGTGAAGAAGTGTTTCCTCTGTGCACATGTGAGGTCGGCCTGCAGAATGAGTCCCTGGCGGCTTCTCCGTGCTCACCGGTCACCCCGGGCCGCTCTGGGTTACCAGCTGCAGCGTGGAGCCGCCACCACGGTGCATTACAGCACGGCTCCCGCTGCTCCTGCAGGAGGCTGCACGGTCAGCGGGAGCTGGAGTCCGTCCTCAGAGAAACAGACCATGCAGCAGCTGAACCTGAGGCTGGCTTCTTATCTGCAGCAGGTAGGACGTCCAGGAGGAGGAAGCCTGAAAAACTTCCTCCAATAGATCTTAAAGTTTAAGAACAATGTTTCCTGCTGCTCACAGTTCCTCTGAGTCATCTGCTGTTTTAGACAATTCCTCATAATTTCAGTGCCTTGCATTTAATACATAGAGGATGTCACGTAAACCATGTTGCATTTACTGAGTTCAGCCTTTGTGAAGAACAACTTAACAAGTAAAGAGTCTAATCCTGTAAAAATGGTCAGAGATCACCCACAGCCAGGAAAACTGCATCCAGAACCAAACATCACTCGCTATTATCAGGCAAGGGGTTCACACAATATCAAATTTCTTGATGCTGATATCAATACTGTACAAATACTTAAAGAACGTCTTTTTATTTCATCTGGATCTTCAGGTTCTCTGCCACCACATATGACAAAAGGACAAAACACAAAAACTGTTTAAATGCCTGACTTAATACAACCACAATGCAGGTGATGTGAACACAACGAAGCATCTCTTAACCGCACCTTAAAACCACTGTGACAGAGCTTTAATCCCTGAAGTCAGACAAAGAGCCCAGTGAACCACACAAAGCGACGAGGACAGACGGTTCAGCAGACAAACATCTTCTGACATGCACGATCAGCACACATGATCAACACATGAATGATCATGGCTTTGAGATGAATGAGAACATGTGAGATCTGACAGGGAGCGCCGCCGAACCCTCTGCACCCTTATTTACATGTATCAAAAACAAAGAGCTGAATTAGTCCAGGTGACTGTGTGTGAGAGAGCGAGAGAGAGAGAGTGTTAAAGAGTGAAAACGGTCCAGAGCGGCCCAAACCAGCCCAAACTGTAACCTTTATTAAACAGAAAACTCTTCATCCTGAGCTCGATAGTAGAGACTGTCGGCCTTCCTAACTGGAACTGGGACCTGGTTCCTCATGAGAGGAGCCTGATAGCTGGAAGCTCTGTCTCATGTTCTACTTTTTGAAAACCTTGGAACCTGCAGGATAAAATGGGACGAACAGCTCTGTGAGATGTGATGGAACCTGGTTGCTAAGAGGTTTATCGGTGAAAAGAGGGATTTCGTAAGCCTTTGAAGAGAAGCTGCTATTGAAGTAACGTCATCTCTCCTTCTCATTTCTGCCAGCACTTTTGCTCCAAAAGTCAAATGTAATAACTTCTGTTTTATTTGAGTTCAGGAACAGAAAATTCCAGGTTATTTAAGACAATCTTCTAGTTTGCCAAGTTAACCAGTATCATCCAGTTTAATAGCTTGATGGATTGGTGAGTTCTCCAGGACGGCGTGACGTCACTTCCTTGACGACCATCTTTCCAAAGGGTGAAACAAACAAGAGCGCATAGAGACTGCCAGCGCTGCACCACTTTAGGCTACGGTTAACAAAGCAACAACTGTTTTGAGGCATGTTTAAGCCACAGAAATACCGGGAACACAGCAAAGGAAATGAATTCTGTGATTTGTTTTACCCTCTGCTGTGCTTTCTACTCCTATATTATTAGAGTAAAAATTCCCAGATGTCTTTCCTCAAGAATCATCTACATAGCAATGGAAGGACGCAACAAGAATAATCTTCCTTACAGGAACCATGTAAAGTGTGAAAAGTAAAGGGTCCTAACACAGAACCCTGTGGAACTCCATGGTTAATTTTGTCTTAGGTTATGATAACATTATCGTCTGTGTGTTATGACCTCATTAAAACTTAAGTCTCATTGGCTGAACCGCCTGGCTGTCATTGGTTGGATGAAGGTGGAGCTTCTGGAGGCGACCAATCGGAGGTTGGAGCGTGAGATTCAGGAGGAGCTGAAGAGAAGGTCCCCCACAGAGATGAAGGAGCTGGATGGACTTCTGAGGAGCGCCTCCTTCCTGCAGGAGCAGGTCAGAAACAGCCAATCAGAGCGCTGTGTTGCTGCTGCCGCCATGGCAACAGTTGTCTGCTTCACTCTGCACTTTGTTTGAATTCAAGCACATTTCTTTTATTTCATGCTGTTTTTATTTTTTGCCTTAGCTTGTTTGACTTTATTTTAGTAGATCCATTGATTGTAGTACACCGTGTTAACAAAACCGAAGTTCCAACTGGGAAACCAGTAATCCGAATTTGTTTTTTTATTCCGAAATATTGCAAAAAAACAAGAAAAACAACCAAGAGTCACACTGACAATCAATCAAATTCGAATTCAATACAAGCAAATGCCTGTTTCTATTTTTTTGTTGTTTATGAAAAAAGTGTTTTTTATGTAGAATGGAGTTAGAAGTGGGATGGGATGATCTTTGAATAGTCTAAAAGAGACTGCAGGAAACACTGCTACTAACTAACTAACCATTAGCGAGCTTGTGGTTTGTTTTTCTCTTGCTGAGAACACAGTTTGATCCTCAGAGACTCTGCGACCTTTAAAGGTCAAACAGGCTGCGCCAGTTTCAAAAGAATTAAACAATTTACTTTGACAACATTAATAACAAACAAACGGAAATCCTCCTCCTTGAACCAACAAACTCGTATGTTTGTCTCTTTAATTACAGTTGAGTTGGATTCAAATCCTGAATCAGAGTGACTCATCCGAAGGGCTCGGCTGGAGGCAGCACCAAAACACTGTTCGCACACAAAATGCATTACAAATATACAAGAAACATTCATCACAAATATGTGGGGAAAAAAATCCAAAATACATTTCAAATACATGACAAATATGTTACAGATAAGTCACAAACACATGACAGATACAGTATTCTGTGCAACTGAAACCGGCAGGTACCTGAAACAGTCCGAAGCTCAAACATCAACAGGTGACTCTGGTCCAGGTCCAGAACTAGATTCAGATCATGGACATGTCCAGGGATTCTGGTTCAGAGAGACCCAGACGTTCAAATTCGTAAATCATCACCAAAAAACTGCAGAGTTAGAGTTAGGGTTACTAATCCTAACCCTAACTCTGCAGTTTTTAAATCTAAATCTTTATATTTATACATGGAACTCTGCTACAAATTTAAATGATTCAACCATAAAAGCTGTCACTGCAGAGGGCCGTATTTTTTATTCAGACAGTGCAAAGACACACAAACAAGCCCTGTTTACGCAACATTTCAGTTGAAAGCACACCGTTTTTGTGTTTTTATTTCAGAAAAGATTTGTGTTCACACTGCAACTATTAAAGGAAAATTCCCATTTTCATGAAAATGGCAGAAATTCTGAAAACAACGTAGTGAGCATGTTGGGCCACCAGGCAGGGCATTTCCTTCCTGTTTACCATGAGATGGAGCTTTGTTGAAAAGTTCCACCTCGGGAGTTGTTTTCAGAAAGTTCTGTTTTCATTGAGTCCGAAGTCGCACTGCCATCTTGTAAACGGACGCTGTTGCATCTGTGTGTCACTGGTGCCAGTTAGAAGCCGTTAGTGTCTCAGCCAGTAGGGAGCAGTGCTGGAGGAGCCTCAAAATTCCAAACTGACTCAGCACTAAACTTCTAAATAAATCAAGTTATTTGGAAAACAGAAACCAATATAAATGACACTAAATCTGCACTATGGCAAATTAAATGTGGTGTGCCCCAAGGTTCGATACTTGGGCCAAAGTTATTCATTTTGTATATGAATGATTTCGCTAAAGTGTCCAACCTTGGGAAAATTCTATTCACAGATGATACCACATTATTTCATTCAAGTAAAAGCATACAAGAAGTCACAAAAGTAGTGAATGAAGAATTGAAAGTAATAAAACACTGGTTTGATTTAAAAGGATTAATCCTAAATGCCAAAAAAACAAATTTTATGTTGTTTAATAATAAAAAGGAAAAAGTGAAAGTAAAACTCGAAATAGATGGAGTTGAAATTCATCGTGTAACAGAAACAAAGTTCTTAGGAGTGATGATTGACGACGATCTAAAGTGGAAATCTCACATTAATTACACCAAAGGGAAAATTGGGAAAGCCATTTCTGTGTTACATAGAGTCAAGTTTTTTCTGAATAGTTGTGCTTTGTTAACATTGTATAACACTATGATTTTACCTTATCTCATGTATTGTGTTGAAGTGTGGGGAACGACATGTAAAACTTATTTACAGGCAATTGTCATTCTACAAAAAAGGGCTATAAGGATAATAACAAATAATCACTATCGATAGCCATCTAACCCATTATTTATTAAACTGAAAGTTTTGAAATTTCCCGATATTGTTGATTTAAGCATCCTAAAAATAATGTATAAGGCAAAGTGGAATTTATTGCCTGTAAACCTTCAGAATATATTCGAAATAAGAACCAGTATATACAATCTTAAAGGAATAGATGTGTTCAAAAAACCCAGATTCAGAACCAAAATCAAAGAAAGAAACACTGTGGTAAAAGGAGTGAACTTATGGAATGCTCTGAAACAGGAAATCAAAGAGTGTAAAACAATTATGACATTTAAGAAACATATAAAAAATTCCACACTGGAAAAATATGAAAATGAAAACTAAGTTGTTGCGGGTGAAAAAATCTTTTGATTTAATGAATATGAGTTTTTGAGTATTGTTAATTTGCATTTGTTCAAATACTGTATGTAAAGGGGCAGATATAATAAGATTGTTCTTCTTTCTGCTCCTTTTCTTTCGTTTGTTTGGTGTCTAGACTGATGACATTGATGTATTTTCATCTTTTTTGTTTTTTGTCTTTATGTTGTTTTAAACGAAAGAAACAAATAAACCAAACCAAACCAAACCAAATTTCATGACAAAATCCAGTTTGACCAGAGAAGCCTGTAATCTGGGTGGAGAGAACATCCTGTCAGTTGTGATCAGATGGATCACTGGCATCAACAACATGTTCTCTCTGAACCTTCATTGAATCTCTACACTGAAAAGTTTATGTTGGTAGAGGCCACACTCCTCAGTGTAACCCCGCCCCTCTCGTGCAGATCGGGGACTGTCTCACAGCTCGGGGTCTGTTGAACCTTCAGTTACTCGCCTGCGAACTCGCCATCTTCGACCTGAACAGCAGGTAGACCCACACGCAGCCTAAGCCCCGCCCACCCCCGATCAGGCGCACATGTGCCGTGACGCTCTGCTGTGTGAGCAGGTGCGAGCAGGAGCGTGAGCAGCGTGGCCGAGTGGAGGCGGATCTCGGTGACCTGCGGTACCTGCACGAGGTGCTGAAGTTCCACAAGCTGCCGGAGCTCCAGGAGGTGCTGAGGGAGCAGAGGCAGGAGCTGCAGGAGCTGCAGGAGCGCCACCTACAGGTAACACACGCAGACGACACACACAGGTAACACACAGAGACACACACACTGATGCCCTCTGTGGCGTCCACCTGTCAGGATGAGCAGGCTTTGCTGAACCAGGTGTCGGGCGGCGTTGCTGTGGCGATGCAGACTGCCGAGTCGTCAGATCTGATCCAGCAGTTGGACGTGCTGAGACAGATCAGTGCTGCTGAATCCTGGACCGAGGTGCGCCTCACTCTTCTCGATCGGCCTCCTTACATGAGGCAGAAATAGTGTGATCTGCATGTGAGCAGGTGTGTTCTCTTCAGGTGCCCATACTGCAGGCTCCAGATGTGACCTTTGACCTGGCTGCATCATCAGAGGTGGCTGAGCTGGAGCATCTGAGGAGGACTTCAACAAACCTGACAGAAGATCTGAAACATTTACAGAGAGAGGTGAGGCCAAACCTGAGCTGTGAGTCCACAGCGGTTCACAGGTTTCAGTTTAACTCTCTGCAGCAAGACTTTTTATTTTAGAAGGTACAACAACAAGGACTGAACTTTCGGGTTTCGAATAATGTAGCTATCATAAAAGTTGTTATTTGTAACTTTTCCTGTGTCCTGTCTTCTGCAGACTGCCGTGTTGGAGGCTTCAGGTCGACAGCAGACTGAGAACTTCATGGTGCAGCTGACGGTCCTGCAGGAGACTGCAGACCATCTCTGTCTGGACCTGGACTCGGTCCTTCAGGCTGCTGCTCAGCAAGCTGCAGACCATCAGGCCCTGTTGGACGTCAAGAGCCGGCTGGAGGCCGAGATCCAGGACTACATGAGGCTGCTTGATTCACTGAGCCACCAGGGGTGAGAGGAGAGAGGATCAAACCCGACAGATACAACGGCGCCAACTCACTGAACATGCAAATCCAAAGGACAGAATAACACCTACTGTTGTTGATGCCTTCTGTTTTGTTTGTGCCATTCTTCTGCTTGTGTCCCAACAGGGCTTCAGTTGTACACTTCAACTCCAAACCTGCTGCTTCCTGTTTTACTGTCAGCCGTGAAACTGTCCCAATCCACACACCAAAGGCTGCTTGGGGAAGAAGATCAAACGTGGTCCAAATGGTCTCCAGTGCTGCTGATCACAACATGCGACCAAAGAAAATGGCAATAATATCTAGAAACTCTTCAAACCAGAGCCACTCCTTTCAAACGTCACTTTCTAGAACAGGGTGGGAATCCAATAGTCATACAAACCTGATCAGCGCCCAGAACTCATCACCTGTTCAGTCTCAGGCAAAAGAGTCAGACCAAAAAGCTTTTGAACCACAAACATCCTCCTCCATTCTCTCTGATACCAAACCTTCCCAGACCATTGCTCCTCTAAGCAAACCACAAAATTCTACCTTCACAAAAACCGAGGTTAAACAAATTGTTTCAAATGAAATACCAAAAGTCATGGAAAGACTTGACCTAGTAACAGACAAGTCAAAAATCGATACCGTCAAACCTTCAGCTGCAGATACTATGACTTCAGCTTCAACAGAAATCTTTTCCCAAGCTACCAACATAAATCCAACACAGAATATTTCCCAAGAGTCAGTCGCTCCTCAAGAAGTGGTCAGAGAAGGGAAAATGCTTCCTGAATCAGTCAAGCTGTCTGAAACTCAAATCTGTGAGTCAACAATTAAAATTGGAGTCTCTGATGAGCTCAATCCGTTGGATGACAAAGGTACAAGAGCTCAAGACATTAATGATCAGGTAGGCATAAAGATAGAAGACGTTCTCAGCTCCGAGCAGAGTCCAGCTCTGACCGAAGTGTCTGAAAGTCAACCAAACATGGAGGAGAGCCAAGAGAGCAGAGATTACTCTGAGAGTCAAGCTGAAAGTGGAGAGAGCTTAAGGGTAGAAGTAAACAAAGTGGAGATCATTGAGGTGGTGGAGGACCCTCCAAAGGCAAACACTGAGTCGGCAAGTCAGGAGGATGCCAAAACCTCTACTATTGTGATGGATTCTGCTTTGAGTTCCTCCATCCCGCAAACTCTTCCGAATGAAGACATAAAGGATATAGTCAGTGGAGAAAGTGTCCAGACACCTGGTCAGAGTTTAGTGGAGTCTGATGTGTCAGTAACAGAAAGCAAAGTCACTCAAGAAGAAGTTATCAGGTCTGATGTTGTAGCTGCTTCTTTCCCCAGTTTGGACAGAGAAGATAATGTTCAGAAAGAAACGGAAAGTGTTGAGATTTCAAAGGTAGAGGTTGATGAAGAGGAAGTTGCTCAGAAATACGATGTAAAGAAAATCCCTGCAGAGGATGACGATAAGACTGTTGATCCATTAGAGGAGGCCGTGTTGATAAACAGGAAAGAGTCCAAGATTTCGACAAGTACATGTGATTCTGGGGTTGACCTGAGTCCGGCAGAGGCTCTCACTCTCCCTGAGACACATTTCAGCCCCGCTGATGATCAGACTAAGATGAATAACAAGGATGTAGAAAGACAAGTAAAAAGGGAAGAAGAAGAGACGGGAAGTGATGTGTTTGTTGACCGTTTGGAGCAGACTTTGCGTAAAGAGTCCAACAGTGAACCAGAGAGGCTGATGGAGAACAAAGATCTGCCTGTTGGCTCAGAAGGCAAAGAGACTCATAGTGCAGGTGCAGGCAGTGTGAATGTGGAAGTGGATGTGGTGGAAGAGCAGCTCACTGATTCCAAGGATGGTTTGAAAGACTCAGTTGAGTCAGACAATGAGTTGGTTGAACTGTCAGATCAACGGGAGTCAAAAAGGCTGGCCAGTCTCTCAGACTCTGGTATTGCCTTGAGTTTCTCCTCCAAAGAAGACAATTTGAGTCCAACAGAACCCATGATATCAGAAAACCAAGCAGTCAGTTTGGAGATGAGTCTGAGTCCAGCTGAGGAGCTCATGAGTCTGAATGATCCGATGCTTTTTCCTGTAGACCTGGATGAAAACGATGCAAAATATCTGGAAATGTTCCCCAGCCTGAGTGACCCAGAGACCTGCCTGAGTCCAGAAGTTCTTCCAGTTAATGAGGAAGATGATGATGATGCATGCCAAAGTTTAACTGAGGCGATTGCACATGTGCATGTGAGACCTGTTGAGAAATACGTCCTGTCTACTAAAGACGAGGACAAAGTTACACCTGAGACAGACAAACGTATAAATACTGCAGAGGAGGACAAATTTAAAGTATTTGAAGGTAGCCAGGGAAGTAAAGTGACCCAGAACGTTATCAAAAGACAAATCAGTTGGGAGAGCAGCCTGAAGGAGGGCAGCAGTGGTGGAGGTTTGGAATCTGGAGGATCAAACATTCAGAACATCATCGCAGACAAAGAGAAACAGCTCGGGTTTGGAGGTCTGTACCGTAAACCTGTGAGAACAGCTGGAGGCTCTCCAGGAGTGTACCAAAGTAAAGGTGACATTGCAAACAGAGTTAGTGTGTCAGGAGGAACGACTTCGACCAGCAAAACTGCAGATGTAACAGCTGGGGGGGTTACGAAAGGCAGCGGGGAGTGGCTAGTTTACGGAGGCAGTCTGAGACAAACCAATGGAAACCCATCAGGAGGATCTCCACTTTCAACCAGCCAACCAAAGCCAGGGAGATTTGGGAGTGGGGAGTGGATAGTATATGGAGGGAACCTACGACGTAAAAGTAGCCTGGATGGTGCTTCACCAAATGAGGGAAATGATGAAAAGATGTCAAAGCCTGGGACCAGTGCACCAGAAACTGGAAGATTCGGAAGAAGGGGCAGTGGTGGGAGTGATGATTGGCTGGTTTATGGAGGACGTGTTAGACATAAAAGCAATGAAGGTTTGACTAAAGCTGGGAGCACAGAACACCTGCCACCACTGAGTCCCCCAGAGACAGGCAGGTTTGGAAGACGAAGCAGCAGCGGGAGCGAAGAGTGGCTGGTTTATGGAGGAAGTGTTGCACAGAAAAGCAAAGAAGGTTTAACCAAGGCAGGGAGCAAAGAACACCTGCGACCAATGAGCCCCCCAGAAACAGGCAGGTTTGCAAAGAGAAGCAGCAGTGACTGGATTGTTTATGGGGGCACTGGTGGTGATGACTCCCGCAGACCAGAGGGGAGCGAACACCCAACAGCCGCCATGCAGCTCTCACTGAGTCCTCCAGGATCGATGCGGTTTGGTAGTGGCAGTGGAGAGTGGAGGGTCTACGGAGGAAGTGGGCGTTTGAGTGGTCCGGCCGGCTCAGAAAAGGGGGTAATCAGTCCACCAGGCAGCTACACTGGGAGGGGCCCGAGGCCCAGCAATGCCGGCGGTAGACTGACCTCTGGTGGTGTGTTGAAGCGCAGCAGCAGCGTGGGCAGCGGCGGCCGACTCAGCAGCAGCTCTCCAGTTGGGAGCCAACGGATCAGCGGCACCGGCAGCGTGGACACTAAACCTGTTTACAGCTCGGCAGGAGGGCACAGGAGCAGTTCTGCAGGGACAGGCCAGCCCAGCGGGGGGAGCCAGAGAGCCCAGAGCCCTGCGGGAAGGCTGGGTTTTAATGTAGGCAGCGGGGGCACGGGAGGGTGGCTGCACAGCTCGGCGGGGGGGCATCGAGCCAACAGCAGCGGCAGCGGGTCTAGAGGCAGCACAGGCGGCAGCAGCAGCGACAGGATCAGCGGAGGGCGGGTCAGTGGGTCGTCGGGGTCAGGGAGGGTCAAAAGCACAGGGGGGCGGGTCATTAGCAGCAGCGACCGGCCAATCAGAAGCACCGGCAGCGGAAGCGGAGGCCACAAGGAGCGAATCAGCGTCTGCAAGATGGCGGCGCTGCTGATGTCTGCGGCGGGAAGGGAGCGGAGCAAAGACAAGCAGAAGAAGAAACAGCAACAGCAACAACAGGCTACAGGTGAGAACAACAAAATCATACAAGTAAACAGGCTGCAGGTGAGGAAGACTGAGTGTTACAACCTAAACTTTCCTTTTCATCTCTTCTCAGCTGCAACACCTCTTGTCCAAAGATGGCTGACCACCGGTGTCGGAGTCACGAGCGCCGACGCCGAGAACACAGATGATATCATGAGTCTGTGATTGGCTAAAAGGAATCTGACTCAACTATCAAACAAAACAAAGAAAAAGGACTGCTTCCTATACTCACTAACTTTTGAAAATCCTCTCATATTAGCTTCTGCAATATTCACAAATATTCAATTATTACAATTATTATATCAAAAACGCTAACAAATACTCATATGAATACCTTACAAGTAATAACTAGACTTTCTTGTGACATAGTCTTCACTTTGTCTGTTTTCTTCAGACTGAGGTTCATTTTGAAAATAGTTATTGTTAAATGTTACGTTTTGTGGCATCAGTGGTTCTTTCTCTCAGCATCTTTATGATTCACTATGAAACTTTGTCCTAATTGCTCTGAGTTCCTCTTAATTTCCTTTGTGTACACAATCTGAAAATAAAGCTGATGGATCAAAAACATTTGTTGTCTGTGCTTGTTATGATGTTGAACTGGAAAAAATCTGAATTAAAGAAAAGTCACGCTTGACCCCTCAGATTCAGAAGTACCCTCTTTGAACTGGAGTTCTAGGTGAAGACGATGAGCTGATCTCTCATCTGTCTCCTCCCTCATGCTGAGACAGAAGACCAGACGACAGGAGCAGAAACCCAGAGAATCAGTTAATCAGGTGGTGGAGAGACTCCCACAGATGCCCTGCAGGGGTCTGTAGAGACTGCCGTGGTTGTTTCACCTGTGCAGGTGCAGTCAGTCCCTGATAAAACCACAAGAGGGAGACAGAGCTCCTCCTTCATCCTGACAGCAGAAGAATGGCAGCTTCAGGAATCAGAACCAGGAGGAGCAGGAGGAGGAGAAGAAAGGGGAGGTGGCGGACGAGGACATGGGGGAGTTGGAGGAGGAGGAGGTGAAGGAACAGGATAAGTAGGAGAAGTAAAAGGAAGAGGAAGAACAGGAGGGGGAATATAGGGGCAGGAGTTGGAGGAGTAGGAGGAGGAAAAGGAACAAGAGGACGAGTAGGAAGAGTAGAATAAAGAATATATGGAAAGGCTGGATGAGGTGGAGATGAAGAAGCAAGAGAAGGAGTGGGTTGAAGAAACAGGAGGTGAAGGAGCAAGAGCAGGAGGAGAAGAAAATGGGCGGTTTGGAGGAACAAGAGGAAGAGGAGGAGAAGAAAGGAGAGGTGGAGGAGGAGGAGGACGAGGGGGAGTCGGAGGAGGTGGAGGAACAGGAGGAGGTGTAAACGTGACATTTTACAGTCAAACGTTCTCATGAGTGTAAGCAGCGTGGCGTGAGTGGCGGAGGAACAGCGAGCACGAAGAGATGAGTCGACGTTGAGTGGTCCACTTCTTTTTTTATTTTCTTGTGCAAAAATCAACGATAAAGTGCAGAAGTGTCAAAAGTGCAAAAAGGTGCATTGGAGGATTTCCGGAGTCAGGCCGCCGCCGCCGCCGCCGCCGCCGCCGCCGCCGCAGCAGCAGCCTCAGCCGCAGCAGCAGCAGCAGCTGCCACCAACACAATCACGTCTGTCTCTCCCTACTGAGTGTCTTCCGGCCCTTAAGTAAACCCAGCTTAATAGGATAAAACCATAAGAACTCCAGGAGGTATAAAACATAATATTAGATCTCTAAAACTATGTTAAAATCCTCCACTATAAACTCACTAACGAAAACAAAACCCATACTTAAGAATAAACCAAACTAACGACCCAAATAAATACATGAAATCCTAAACCATATCTAAACTCTGTGAAACCACCCCCCACCCATTTCCACTCTTGGTCCAGCCCAGAACTGTCTTTAGTGGTGTCCCTCCCCCGGGGAATCTTTTGGCTGGACACCACTCCTGGACACAAGAGCAGAAAGGAGAGTTAAAATCACACACCCAACACCTTCTCCACACTCACTGCATGCCAACACCTAGAAGAAAAGCTAGTTAAAACCAGGCACATATATTGCACATTCCCCAATTTCATTTGTCATATGTTTGTCTTGCAGGTCCGTCGCCACGCCCGACCAGACCCACGTTCAATAAATAAATAATTTAAAATAACAGTCGTTGTGCAAATTATTCTTTATGTGCAAATTAGCTTCTTTGGAGTGCTGTGTGCATTACAAAGTGAAAGAGAGAAAAAAGTGTCTGTGCAAAGTGCAGTGCATTTCACCAGTGACGAACAATGAGGAACAAACACTCAGTAACAGGAGGTGAAAAGTTCCTCACTTTTGGGTTCTTTCTGATTGTTTCACCTGTTCTAAGTAACCAGTTACAAAGTAACCAATTACTGTTACTCAACTGCTTTTTTTTTTTCATTGGTTTTGTTGCAGAGCTCCAGCTCTGTTACTACTGTAATAAACTCCTTAATTGTGAGCAAACTGAGTCTGAGTGACTGGACAGTCAGCATCACCAAAACCTTTAAGTAACCAGTTACTGAAATAATCATTAATCATCCAAAATGTTGTGAAGAAATAAACACAACTAGAGTAAGCAGTAACTTTTCAATGTGAAGAACTAGTTATCTAACTCCTAAACGATAACTGGAACACAATAGTCACTTGGCCAGGTGATTAGAAACTCCAGTAGTTTTTAGAGGAGTAAACAGAAAAGTACTTTGTAACTTAATATTTGCAGCAACTAACTTTCAGTGACTGTAGGAGTTTACTAGTTGCTTGCAGCTCAGTTAACATGCCAAAAATAACACAAAACAATAGTGCAGAGTATTGTAAAGATATGTACTATAGTTACTGTTGCTCTGTAGTCAGTAGAAAGGTAACCGTTATGTTTTAAATTGATCTAAGTTGTAATCAAGTATTAACTTTCACTAACATGTCGCAGATAAAGGCAGTCGTAGAGCTGGAGCGAGCCGTGAGTGTGTGAGGAGAACATTCTCACAGAGTGAAACCTTCCCTGCGGGCCTGAAGCTGATCCAGCTCCGCCTCTCTCAGGTATGAGGAGGTCAGAGTTGCCCCGGGGGGGGTGGGAGGAGGAGGAGGAGGAGGTGGAGGTGGAGGTGGAGGTGGAGGTGGGGTGAGGGGGTGGTTCTGATCTGAAGCCAACTTTCACTCGTCGCAGTGAAACCAGGAGATTGTTGTAATTCTTGCACAGAGTGTGCAGCCATGTCAGAGTGGAACTCGGCTCTGAGCTGCTGCAGGTTCGACATTTATCATCAGGAACCTGCCGAGGGAAGAGCTCCATGTCTCTACATCACTGTGCATTTCCAGACGAGTTAGAAGCTCGGCTGGTGGAGCAACCGAGAGCTGAACTGTCCGGTGAAATCAAAGAGGCCTTGACAGGCTGCAGGTTTGATTGACAGCTCTCCTTGAGGGTGGAGGGGGTTGAGGAGGTGGAGGTGTGTGTGTGTGTGTGTGGGGGGGGCACGGCATGTCACCGCAGCTCAACAGTTGTCACAGTAACAGCTGGGTGTGGTCTGACTGACAGCAAGTTGGCAGTAACTGGATTAGCACATTAACGTAGCACTGTCACTGCACTGTGTGTGTGTGTGTGTGTGTGTATGAGCGTTCTCGTATTTCTATCCTTGTTGGGGCCAAATGTCCCCACAAGGATAGCAAAACGTGGAACGACGTGCCTTGTGGGGACCTTTTTCCGGTCCTAAGTAGGAGAAACAGTGTTTTCTTGACCATGTTGTTGTTACTGAAAAAAGTAAAAGTGCAAAAACATTTCTTTAGGGTTAGGCTTTGTTGTGGTGTGGGTTAGGGTTAGGGTAAGGGTCAGGGTTAGGGGCTAGACATGAATGGGAGTCAATGGA
Organism: Salarias fasciatus; assembly: GCF_902148845.1. Classification (NCBI taxonomy): domain Eukaryota; kingdom Metazoa; phylum Chordata; class Actinopteri; order Blenniiformes; family Blenniidae; genus Salarias; species Salarias fasciatus. The sequence goes on along the minus strand of NC_043748.1, from coordinate 19,743,708 downwards.
CGGTCCCCACAAGGATAGAAATACAAGACTGAGCGTGCGTGTGTGTGTGTGTGTGTGTGTGAGAGAGCAGCAGTTGAATGTGAGCTGTCATTCTGACATGTGAAGTAAAAAAAACTTCAGTTTAATCCGCTTTCATCTGAATCTGGACACGAACCAAAGACAACAATGCTAAAACCTCATAAAAGGTTTCACACACACACACACACACACACACACACACACACACACACACACACACACACACACACACACACACACACACACACACACACATACACACACACACACACAAACACTCACACACAGTATAAAGTATAAAGTTTAGCTGTTAAGATTGATGTGAATCATGCTGGCTGGACAGAGATTTAGAAACAAGTGTTGAACATATTGTGGATTAGTAACTGATTACAGTTGTTAATTACTTAATTTAAAAAAAGTAGCCAATTTACTTGTAAATGTTGGTACTTTTGCATATCTTTGTGAGTTAGTTCAGGCTGAGTGAGGTGTTGCTTCTCCAAAAAAGAAGACTCTAGTAAGATAGTAGCACACAGTCAAAGCCAGTCTGCAGGTCTCAGTCTGCAGGTCTCAGAGTCCAGGTCTGAGTCTGCAGGTCTCAGAGTCCAGGTCTCAGTCTGCAGGTCTCAGAGTCCAGGTCTGAGTCTGCAGGTCTCAGAGTCCAGGTCTCAGTCTGCAGGTCTCAGAGTCCAGGTCTCAGTCTGCAGGTCTGAATCTGCAGGCCTGAGCAGTACAGTTGGTGGCACATGAAAAAGAACCAGTAGAAATCGTTACAATGAGTTCTAAACCAGTTCTTTGTCCTCTGGGCTCCACTTATTTCGTAATTAGCTTCACAGTATTCTCAAAAAAAAAGAAGAAAAAAGTTTCTCTCGCTGTGAAGCCTTTTACTTTTACTGAGAACCACTGCACAGTGTGCAGTGGTTTGCACTGTTGCTTCACAGCAGGGAGACCAGAACCCTTCTCTGTGGAGTCTGCATGTTGTCCCTGGGTATGTGCAAATAATTTTCTCCATGATTCAAACCACAGGACTGCTGTAGAGAGTGGGTCGGTCTGTCCATATGAATGAAGCATGCATTAAAAAAATGAAATGTGAAGGCATCGTCGACCTGATTAAATCAGTTACTTAATGCAAACCAGGGGAAAACCTCATGAACTGAACATGAACGTGAACCTCTGCTGCACAGAGGTTGTGTGCAGTCCTGCTGCAGTGGTGGTTCAATCTCAGATTCTTTCAATATATTCAGTCAAAAACCAAGGAAATGAGGGGTTCTGAACCCTAAACAGTTGCGTAAAAGTGAGATTATTTCGTTCATAATTGTGCTCAAGTCAAACTTAAGAGCACGGTGCTTTAAAAGTAACCTAACAGGTGGAATTTATTCAAAAAGTTACTCAAGTTATCCCTGCAGTGGAGAACTTTTTTGTAATTGCGTAAACTACAACAACCCACATGCTTGACGAGGCCGTTGCTGTGACTCCGCCCACAACTACAGGCGCACATGTTTCATGAACCCATTGCAACGCTGCAGATCCTCAAACTGCTTTCTGCAGTCTGAACTCAGTCATTCAGGTGAATGATGAGATCTTCTTCAAAAGTCTTGATGCTTTTTAAATTCAACATCTGCAGACGGTGTAAAAAGGTGAATTTCATCTGGGCTGACAGGGGCGGCCTTCCTTCTGCTGCCTGGGGCGTTTTTAAGAGTCTCTTCAGGTCAACAGCACCCATTTTCTAAAGTTAACAAGTCTGAACACTTGTCTTCTTCCACATAAATACCAGAATATGTGTCCGTACTGTTACTGTTCACAAGCGATTGCAGTATTTGTGTTTTGTGTTGCACGTTCATAATGAAACATGAAAATATGCAAACGGGTCAACATTTTAACGTTTTCATTTCAGAAAAATTTCGAGTTTCTACGGCAAAAGTTTCAAAATAATGTCTGTTTGCACAGAAAGAGCAGAAACCCTAAAAACGATTTTGCTGTTTGTGTAACAGAGACACACACACACGGAGAACATGGAGATTTGTATGGACAGATGAACATGCTTTATTGTCATGACTGTTGACTTGAAAACTACCAAGTCCTGGGAGGTCACCGTGTTGTGCATGAGCGGTCGAGGCATTTCAGAACGGTCGCGTTTCACCCGCTTCCATGGAAAAAGAGTATTTTCCAACATGAACTGTTAATAAGCCATTACAGCTTGGTCCATCAAACCGCCCATGACAGAATAAGGGTGAGATGTGTGTTGATGTGCTGAAGGGGGCTCAGAAGAGTCAAGGCGAGCGGTTCATATGACGGAGCTCAGCAGAATGTGTCTGCAGGCTGAACAGGGCTGCGTGACATTTCCTTTTATGGCAGAAACATGAAGCTGTGCAGGTGAGACATGAGCAGACAGGTAGTGAGGCAAACTCCTGCAGCAGGAAAACTGTGCACACACACACACTGAAGGTTACATAAAGTCATGCAAAAAAAGACAACGCTGCACCTTTAACTTAAAAGCAATGAATTAGAGATAAAAGAGCAAATTCTGGTGAAAGGAGCAGAGGGTTCCCCGGGAAACTCCTTTTTCTGCTAAAACCTGTAAAAACTTCATGAGATTGAGTAGAGAGGTGACATTCAAGTCTATTTTCTTCTAAAAGGAGGAAAAATGCAACTAAAGGTAGGGATAATCTGTAAAAACAGAACTTTATGTGGTTTCTGTGCAGAAACTTCGGTCAGGAGTCATCCCGGTGTACCAGCGCTCACTAGAAAATACCTGCTGCTTTCTGAAAATTAAATCGTGAATGGTGTGGTATTTATTTCAAAATGAAGTCCTTCCTCTGCAATTATTTTGCACTTTCACAGCAGTAAA